>NC_054839.1:14819653-15472153 GCF_018345385.1 Vulpes lagopus | reverse complement strand
AAGACAGAATAATCAAGTTACCATGCTTGCCATAAGCTGCCAGCCAGCCGTGTCATGTTTACAGCAACCACACACTGGTGACGCCCAGCATTGTTCCATTCTGGCCTATGTGTGCTCTGCCCAGGAATAGGGAGATAAAGCACAGAGCTGTTAGCCGGCTCCAGCTGTGGCCACGTGTGCATGCCTCTGCGCCTCTGATCCAGCAGGTGGTGTACTGGTCCCTTGCACCTGCTGTCTGTTGGGCCCCTTGCTCCAGCTGTGACACCTGTCCTCACGTCTCTGCTGCCAGGAGGCTGATATGCAGGTGTGCCAAGTGCTTGGTTTTAATGTGCACTTATTAATTACAGCCATGAGAGATTTTATCTGTCGTGTTCGTGGCAAAGACACGTGTACAAGGTTGGCACTCTTAGTGGGTAAATGAATGGTCTCAACAGCCCTAAGATGATTGTTTCTTTGTCCCCATTTTAAAGAGTTTAAAGAGTTTGATAATGAAACAAAATTAATCTGTGTTGCTCAAAGTTGGGTGAGTGGTGATTAGTGATGTGGGGGAAAAGCAGAAGAGCAGGACAGGTTCTCTTCTTCATTACCCAGGGCCCAGTTTGTGAAAATTCAACAAACAACACACTTCTGGTCATTTTCTAATAGAATATTCTGCTTTAGTAATAAACTAAAAACATACTCAAAAAAATGAAGCATGGAATTACCATATGATCCAGCAACCCTACTTCTAGGTAAACACCCAGAAGGCTTGAGAACAGAGATCCAGCAGATGTTTGCACATTTGTGTTCATAGCAGCATCATGCACAGTGGCTGAAGCATGGACACAATCCAAGTGTGTGTTGACGGATGAATGGATAAACAAAATAAGTTATATCCACACAATGGAATATTACTCAGCCTTAAAAAGAAGGAAACTCTGACACCTGCTTCATCCATGTTGAACCTTGAGGACATTATGCTCAGTGAAGTAAGACATATAGTGCATTTTCTTTTTTTAAAAGATTTTATTTATTTTTTAAGCAAAGTAAGACATATTGTGCATTTTCTTTTTTTAAGATTTTATTTATTCATGAGAGACACACAGAGAGAGGCAGAGACAAAGGAAGAGGGAGAAGCAGGCTTCCTGCAAGGAGCCCGATGTGGGACTTGATCCCAGGATCCCAGGATCACGCTCTGAGCCAAAGGCAGATGCTCAACAGCTGAGCTACCCAGGCATCCCTGGATTTTCTCTTATGAGAGGTGACTAGAGCAGTCAAGTTCCAGCCAGAAAGTAGAACGGTGGTTGCCAGGAGCTAGAGGTGGGACAGTTATTGTTTAGTGGGTGCAGAATTTCAGTTTTGGAAGATTAATAAGTGATTGCTGATGGGAAAGTACTTACTGCCACAGAAGAGTACATTTAAAAATGGCTAAAATGGGGGGCATGCTGGTGGCTCAGCGGTTGTGCATCTGCCTTTGGCTCAGGTCATGATCCTGGGGTCCTGGGATCGAGTCCCACATCGGGCTCCCTGTATGGAGTCTGCTTCTCCCTCTGCCTATGTCTCTGCCTCTCTCTCTGTGTCTCTCATGAACAAATAAGATAAAAAAAAAAATAAAGATGGCTAATGGTACATTTTATGTGAGTCTATATTTTACAATTTGCTTTAAAAGCTACAAACACATAAACTTGCACTAGATCACACCTGCTAGTAAGCATGAGTCTAATCTGGTCCTGCCATCCCCAAAGCCCCTGCCCATTTCTTGCTGCCTCTGGACGCTGCTCTTCATACTTACCGCCTGGGGTGGGGGCCTTTACAGAAGCAGACGTTAACCTGGCCATACCTGTCATTTCCCCCTCTTCACCTCTTCAAGCATTTGCTGCACATGGCTTGACAATGGGACTGGCATCAAATGGCAACCCATCTCCATGTAACATAAAATTCTGTGTTTAGATTCTAGGTTGAGGATTGATTCACTGCAAAATAATCAAGAAAAGGCATTTCCAACACCAAATGATGATAAAGTTATGCAATTACCATCCAAAATCCTGTCTAGAATTTACTCAAATCCGTATTAATTCAGAAGAATGTGTGGAGAGAGGATGAAGTTTTGACAGGTAGTCCAGAGATGAGGATTCATTTTTGGAAGGAGCTGTCGACTGGTGCCAAATACCGAGCTAGCGTAAACTTGCTTTGAAGGATCTTTAATCTTCTTAGAGAAGCCAGAAAGTTTCTCAGGGGAAGTTAGGGAGGTTTTCTGTGAGCTAGCCGGCTGCACAGTACACACCATAACTCACACTGTTTCTCTATCTGTACAAGGAGCTGTAGACAATACATACGGTTCTGGAGTAATCTCGCCGTGCTTCAATCCTACTAGCATGAGTTCCAGGGCTCAGCCCAAAGTAAGTAACATCCAGTGATGTGCTAACCAATGAGGAAGGAAAGAGGTCTGGAAGGTGATTTTCAAAAAAAGTTGGGATGCCTGGGTAGCTCAGTAAGGTTGAGCCTCCAATTCTTGATCTTGGATCACAATCTTGGGGTCACAAGATGGAGCCCTGTGGCAGGCTCTCTCTCTCTCTCTCTCTCTCTCTCTCTCTCTCTCTTTCTCCATCCCCGGAATAAATAAATAAATAAAATACTTTTTAAGAAGTTAATCCCAGGAAACCTGGGTGGCTCATTTGGTTAATCTTCTGCCTTTGGCTCAGGTCATGACCCCGGAGTCCTGGGATCAAGCCCTGCTCTGGGCTCCCTGCTCAGTAGGGTGCCTGCTTCCCCCCCTCCCTCTGCTGCTCCCCCTCCTCATGCTCTCTCTCTCTCTCTCTCTCTCTCTCTCTCTCACTGTCACTCTCTCAACTAAAATAAATAAAATATATATATTTTAAAGTTAATCCCAGACCCATATAGACAAACAGAGTCAGACACGCCAGGTAACTGATGTCTGCCAAGAACAATATGGTGATAGATTTGAGATTAGAAGGAAGTGCTAAATACACAGGGCAGGCCATTGGTGAGTGTCAGAGCAGAGTAATTCTCTGAACAGGGACACTGGAGCTCCCCTGCTTGACCTCTGTTAGCCGCTCAGGATCTCGAAGTTCTGTTTAACACTCTCTCATGAATGTGTGTTCTAGTTCACAATTAAAGAGAAGGAAAAGTGCACTCTATGTGTGTAAGGACTGGGGTTTGGAGTGTTTGTGATTGTTCTACATAATCATTCCCACTGTGGTCAATCTTCATTGTGTTGTAGTTCACTTGGGAGCTAAAGAGGAGGCTGGCTGCTGGCTCAGTGTTCTGAGTCCTCTGATGTTGCAGGGTGTCTGTGTTTTCTTGTTTTTTTTTTTTAAAAGATTTTATTTATTTATTCATGGGAGACACACAGAGAGAGGTAGAGACATGGCAGAGGGAGAAGCAGGCTCCATGAGGGAGCCTGATGCGGGACTCGATCCTGGGACTCCAGGATCATGCCCTGAGCATGAAGGCAGGCGTTCAACCACTGAGCCACCCAGGCGTCCCTCAGGGTGTTTGTGTTAATACTGTGGTTTGGGGGAGGAAACCTGATGTGTCAGTGCTGCTCTGGCCCCTCACACATCCTCCTAGGGACATGCAGGAGGAATGTACCCAAAGGGTCCATACTGCGCATTCCAGGGCAGATTTGGGCAACATCGAACACAAGAGAACCAGCACAGCTCATGCTTGTCCGGACCTAATGAAGGATCTTCCCTGACTTTTGGCAAACTAGAATGCTTAGTACAACTCCTGATTTTGTTTATTTGTTTACAAGTAGAAAGGCTTGAGTCTTTCTGTCCTGGGGAAAAGCCAGATCAAGCAGCTCCAGTCACTACTCATGGTGGCAACTGAACAATTTGAAAGTAGGGAGGGCTGAGCAAAGACATTGGCTGTTTGATAAACTCGGTTCAGATCTATAAATCTGGCTCTTTCTGTATGTGTGTACCATGCATCAGACTTACCGAATGCAGTGACAATTCAGTAGCACTTTTTAAAGATTTTATTTATTTATTCATGAGAATACACAGAGAGGAGAGAGAGGAGAGAGAGGAGAGAGGCAGAGACACAGGCAGAGGGAGAAGCAGGCTCCATGCAGGGAGCCCCACGTGAGATTTGATCCCGGGTCTCCAGGATCACGCTCTGGGCCAATGGCAGATGCTCAACCGCTGAGCCATCCAGGCATCCCAATAACACTTTTTTTTTTTTTTTAATATATCACCATGATCCTAGGTCAGGTTGCTTTGTTAATTTATCCAGGCACTGATTGCTTTAGCAGATGTCCATTCAATCTACCACCTAGAATGGGTCCATTACAGTTGCTTGAAAGCCACTTTAAAACGAGGGTAGTGAGGCACTTGGGTGGCTCAGTCTGTTAAGCATCTGCGATTGCCTTGGGGAGCCCCACGTTGGGCTCCTTGCTGGTCAGGGAGCCTGCTTCTCCCTCTTCCTCTGCCTGCCACTCCCTCTGCTTGTGCTCTCTCTCTCGGTCAAATAATTAAATAAAATCTTAAAAAAAATAAAGTGAGGGTGGCAAAGTGAAAACACATTTGGCAAGACAATACATTTTATGATTTCCTGTAATAAAACTATAATCATGGCTTGTGATTACATTAGTATAATAGCAGAGAAACAGATGTGGGACATATACCTCTTGATTTTAGATACTTTTCAGTGACACAGAACAAGAAATATAGTTATTGTTCATCACGACTTTCATTAAGGTATACATAGGAACATGGAAAACACCTCTTTAATACCCTTATCTGCCCAGTGTCAGCTCAGCTTATCAGCATCTCACTATTTCTCAGTCAGACTTCTTAAGAATACCTAGTGTGGGTGATATCTTTTTTTTGTTTTTTAAGATTTTTAAAAATTTATTCATGAGAAACACAGAGAGAGAAAGGGGCACAGACAGAGGCAGAGGGAGAGGGAGAAGCAGGCTCCATGCAGGGAGCCTGACATGGGACTTGATCCCGGGTCTCCAGGATCACGCCCTGGGCCGAAGGCAGCGCTAAAGGGCTGAGCCATCGGAATGCCCCGGGGGTGATATCTTGACCAAAGGGTTTAAGAGGTTGATTTTTACCTAAATCTAAATAGAGAATATTTTTTTCCAGGTAATTCAAGACCTAAAAATGAAAGTATATGTCTAGAGATCTACTTTCTTTCTATTTGCATAGTCTCCTTTATCTTATTGATGCCTAAGAACACTAAAATTTTATTGCATTATGATGTTGTGAAGAATTGATAAACTTCTTCCAAAATATGTAGGAAAACTAAGGTCCACCTGAATCAAGGTTTATATAGTTTTGAGAACTTTCTTGAAGAAATTAGGTATGAAAGCGAATATTTTTTAAAATGAGGGGGGAAAGCACGACAAAAGACTGGGAATCATGTAGATTCAGGTCCCTTTCTTGTAAGATTTTTTATTTATTTGAGAGAGTGTGTGTGAGTGTGAGACAGTGAGGGTAGGCATGGGGGAGGAGCATCTGGATGGCTTAACTAACAGCCATCCAGATGCTCTTAGTTTTCACTACTCTTAAGCCTACTTTCACTCCTCACACAGATGTGTGTGATGTTTGATCTGCTATATTTTGAAGCAATTTTATGTCTTCAGGAACCGAAGAGAGGCCATAGGTTCCACCTGAAGATTGAAAAATTTAAGGTATGAGCTTGTGTGTTTCATATCAAAGACTTTTTATAATATACAATTTACCATGTTTTAATAGAACTGATGTGCTCAGGGGTGCCTGGGTGGCTCAGGGTGGTTAAGTGTCTGCCTTCAGCTCAGGTCTTGATCCCAGGGGTCCTGAGATTGAGCCCCGTTGGGCTCCTTGCTCAGTGGGGAGTCTGCTTCTCCCTCTGCCCCTCCTCCACTTGTGCTTGCACTCTCTCTCTTCTCTCCAATAAATAAATAAAATCCTAAAAAAATAAAGGATTGATGTGCTCCAAGATGCTTTATTGAAGGTAGCTTTTTAAGAATTTTTCCAAAAAACTCCCCCCCCCCCATATATGGTATCTGGCTTTAATAAAATTTCTATCAGAGACACCTGGGTGGCTCAGAGATTGAATACCTGCCTTGGGCCTAGGGCGTGATCCTGGAGTCCCGGGATCGAGTCCCTCATCAGGCTCCCTGCATGGAGCCTGCTTCTCCCTCTGCCTGTGTCTCTGCCTCTCTCTCTCTGTGTCTCTAATAAATAAATAAAATCTTAAAAAAAATAAAAATTATATGTATATACAAAGTCTTCCTGATAAAACAATAAAAATTACTCCCCATTGAGAGAGAGAGAAGAGGACTTTCCTACCAGATGTTAGGACATATCTAGAGGTAGAAGTAATAAAAATAGGGTAGTACTAACAGAAGAATACACAAATGGATCAGTAAGTTGGAATAGAGAAATAGGCACATATGTACAGGATGAAAGTCACAATAAAAGGAAAAAAGGTGGGATTGTTTAGCAGGTGCTGTGGGGGGAACTGGCTCATTATATGGGACAAATAAAACTAGATCCTTACCCTAAATCACACGAGAGACTCCTGATAAGTTTGACTTATCTATGAAAGGTGCATTTCCACAATTCTGTATTTGAAATGCACATAGCCAAATGTGTTTTGGAATTCAAACTTTTTGAGAATTTATTTTAAAAGATTTTATTTATTTGAGAAAGAGATAGCATGTGTGCACAAGGGGTGGTGGTGGCAGAGAGAGAGGGAGAAGCAGGCTCCCTGCTCAGCAGGGAGTGGGGCTGGATCCCAGGACGCTGGGATCAGATGCCCAACTGACTGAGCCACCCAGGCACTCCCTTTTTCAGATTTAAAAGGGTAAGATAGTATATATACCATATATATTGCATAATACCCCCAACTGGATCTAGGGTAGCATCCCATAATCAAACATTTCAGTATTTCTTTGGCAAATCATAGAAAGACCAAAACAGATTCAGTTTGGTTCTGGTAGCATCTTGCCACCAAATATATTTGGGGGCTGTGCTGAGTATCTAGGTCCACTTTTTTTTCCATCTCCATGTTGCTCTCTGCCCTGAAGGCAGCCTCTTGGGATCTCACAACAGGCTCCCTTGCCCTCTGGCAGAAAGAAGATGGTGAGGAAGGAAAGGAGGAGGTGTGTGGCTCCTCCCAGCAGGGCTTCCCAGGCTAGCTCTGGCTGCATCGCCCCCTCCCCCAAGGCCCCAGCTCTGGTAAGACTGCTTCCCCACAGCACTCCTATGTCACCTGGTATTGGGAACCATGCTCTTCCTCTCACCTCTTCTGACTTTTGGGGAATGGCCCTCAGGCTGGTACTAGCCAAGGGCACTGGACTGTCCCACTTGGGCTCTCTACACTAGTGGTTCTCACCTGGGAACAATGTGTCAATGTCTGGGGACACCCTGGGTTGTGATGACTGTTGGGGGACATGCAGCGGAGAGCAGGGCCACTGATAAACATCCTACGATGCACAGGACATCTCCTCACGAGATAGAATTATCTAGCCCCAAATGTCAATACTGCTGAGATTGAGGATACCTGTTCTACACTTTCAATTAAGTCCCTTAAAGGCTCCTCAAATCACCCCATGTGAGTGAGCCTTCTGTTTCCAGCTGACTGATACAATGCTAATTTTGTGAAACTGGATTATTGGATTTCAGAATTGTGAACCAGAGTTTATGGACTGCAAAAGAATACAGCAGAGAACATCCTGCTCTCCTACGGCAGTAGAGGATTCCTTAAGAATTGGAAAAGCATAGAATACAGAGGAATGTGATCCTCATTAAGATTGTGAGGCTGCTGGTCTCCCAAGGACACCATGGCCAAGTGAATGGGTGCCAGGTTGAGAGAAGAACTATGAAATGTCTGGAACTGGTAAGGGGCGACTCTCTAGTGTCCAAGGAATGCTTGCAAATCAATAGGAGTCCTAAAGGAAAAATGGGTAAAGTCAGAAGAGGGAAGAAACAAACAAAAAGTTAAAAGCATGCAAGAGATGCTCAGTGTTTCCAGATAAATGCAAACTGAAGCAGTGGTGTCTCATTTTACACCCAACTAATCTGACAACAGTGTAGAAGTTGCAATAATGCTGTTTTGGTGGGATGTAGGGACCCATAGAAACTCCCAAGTCATAGAAATGAGGAATGGGGATTTAAAAACAAGAACTTATTAAGCAAGAAAGCAGCTTCATACAAGGCAGAGAGGATGACACATCGTGAAGGAGGCATAGGGCTAGCCCAACCTTCTGCACTGAAAATCAGAATTGAAAACTGGACAAGAGGGACGCCTGGGGGCTCAGTGGTTGAGCCTCTGCCTTCGGCCCAGGGCATGATCCTGGGGTCACTGGATCGAGTCCCGCATGGGGCTTCCTGCATGGGGCCTGCTTCTCCCTCTGCCTGTGTCTCTGCCTCTCTCTGTGTGTCTCTCATGAATAAATAAATAAACTCTTTAAAAAAAAAAAAAGAAAGAAAGAAAGCTAGACAAGAAAACACACACGATGAAGGAAGACAGGGAGAAAGGGAAGAAGGAAGGAGAGGAAGAACGCCCAGGTCCTAGCTTGGAGGAGCAAGGAACGGCACGTCCCTGTCCCGGAGGCCCAAAGCCGCCCGGGGGCCGCGGGGCGCCTGCCCCCTGCTGGGGGGGCCGCGAGGTGCAGAGGACACGCCTCGGGGCTGGTAGGCCAGGTGCCCGCCAGGCTCCTCCCGCAGGAATCAACTTCTTTTTGCAGGCAGGTGGCTGTGTGAGGGCAAGTAGGGTTGAAACAGGAAATTTGCCGGGCCTGTAACAGGAGATTACGGTGTGATTGTGAAAAATAGGAATTCATTCCGTTTCTTCCACCCTCCCCCACCCCAATAAAAGCTGACCACCTGGGACCATTTGGTTCCCCCGGGGCTGAGGGGATTCCCCCGGGGGCCCAGGCATCCAGTACTAAAATGTAAAATGTAGATGGTCTGGGCAAACCAAAAGGGTTGATTGGTGACCCTAATCTCAATATTCTCATTTTTCTAGGAAAAATCGTTATAACAATAGATGATGTCTATTGAACACTTTCACTGTGCTCTACAGGGATTAGGTCATAATCCTCAAACCAGCTTAGTTAGGAGGTGTTTGTGACATAAAATTTATTAGCCTGGAAGAGCTCACACATTCCATCCCCTCCCCACCTTTCAATCACAGCTGTGTTCCCCACACTCTGACAGCCCTCCAGCTGTTTTGTGATTTAAACTGGCTATTTCTAATGTTTCTGCCTTTGCAGACTTAATTCTTCCCCCTTTTGTTTTTCTAAGATTAGTTACAGTGGATTCTTCCCCTACCCCACCTGCAATTACCCTTTGAATTCCAGGAAGCTTTAAAAATGATCAAAGAACATTTAAAATTTTGGTTTCTCTTAGCATTTCTTTTTTTTTTTTTTAAGATTTTATTTATTTATTCATGAGGGACAAGTAGAGACATAGGCAGAGGGAGAAGCAGGTTCCTTGCAGGAAGCCCCCAGTGTGGGACTCGATTCAGGGACTCTGGGATCACGCCCTGAGCCAAAGGCAGATGCTCAACCGCTGAGCCACCCAGGCGTCCCTCCTAGTAATTCTGACAATGGGATAGTGAACAAAATTTGGTTGAAATTTTCCAGAAAAGTAATTTCTTCCTTTCTCCCCAGGGGACGTTAAAGTAAAAAAGTGGTCCTATGCTCAGAACACTTTCAGATTCGTCCAGGTGGTATATCTCTTTTGTTTCTCAGATTTTAATCCTGTAAATCTTGATGTCAAAAAGGAGACTGCACTATGTATTTACATGTGAAAAGAAATAAAAGTGTACAAAATTCTGGAAGACAGAGTAAGAGACTAATAACTACTTGTAGGCAGAATTATTTAAATTTTTAAAAAGATTTTATTTATTTGTTCATGAGACACACAGAAAGAGAGAGGCAGAGACATAGGCAGAGGCAGAGGGAGACACAAGCAGGTTCCATGCAGGGAGCCTGATGTGGGTGGGACTCGATCCCGGTACTCCAGGATCACACCCTGAGCTGAAGGCAGGCGTACCTAACCGCTAAGCCACCCAGACGTCCCAGAATTATTTAATTTTTATTGCTAGTTATTAGCTGTTCAGAAGAATGTTTTACAGTGCCGTGGTTAAGCCCTGGAATCAAGATTTTGGCAAAAGAGGTGGATCTTAATGTTCCTAGGTTTTAAGAAATCTAGCTGAGATCTTTTTTTTAAGATTTTATTTGAGAAAGAGAACAAGCAGAGAGAGAGAGAGAGAAAATGAGAGCATGAGCTGGAGGGAGGAACAGAGGGAGAGGGAGAAACAGACTTCCCGCTGAGCAGGAAGCCTAACGTGGGGCTAGATCCCAGGACCCCAGGACCATGACCTGAGCTGAAGGCAGACACTTAAGTGACTGGGCCACTTGGGTGCCCCTCTAGTCGAAATCTTATTTTAATGCTATAAGAAAATAGGTGGGGTTTTTTTTTGGGGGGGGTCATTTTAAATTGCTGGATTTTCATCTTTTTTAAAAAAGTATTTTATTTTTATTTTTTAAATATTTTATTTATTTATTCATGAGAAACACAGAGAAGCAGAGACACGGGCAGAGGGAGAAGCAGGTTCCTTGTAGGGAGCCCGATGTGGGACTGATCCCGGGACTCCAGGATCACACCCTGGGCCAAAGGCAGGTGCCAAACCACTGAGCCACCCAGGCGCCCCTGGATTTTCATCTTAATTGTAGGATCAGGCATACCTTTTCTGGGAATTTAACTCACAGTATTGATGAAGAAAAATATAATGTACTGAAAGAGAAGTTTATCAGACTATCTTATTTTTTTCAAGAGGGAGCTCTTTCCATATGTAGCTAATTTCCAAAAGAAGCTAAATATGAATTGAGATTAGGTAGCACAGCAAAATTTGCACAAATCTGAAATTCCAGGATTCCTTTCATTTGGAATCGATTCATTTATTGTTCTTTCCTGACAGGTTATTTGATTTTTTTTTTTTTTTTAACTAATCTCTATGCCCAACGTGGGGCTCAAACTCACAATCCTGAGATCAAGAGTCACATGCTCTATTGACTAAGCCAGCCAGGTGCCCCAGATTATTTGATTTTTAGAGATATTTTTCAACATAAGTATTTCCCTTTTTTTGTTTGTTTGTTTAAAATAATTTTTTATTGCCCAGGTATTTTTTTTCTTGTGTCTTATTTTGTTATCTTTTTAAACAACTATAAATTCAAGCTTAGGGAAGCTTGCTTTGTCTTGAAAAAAAAAAAAAAAAACAGTAACAAGAAAGCTGTTCTATCATTTGCTAACCTGATCTCATTTTAAGAGAGAGATGGTGGGATCCCTGGGTGGCGCAGCGGTTTGGCGCCTGTCTTTGGCCCAGGGCGTGATCCTGGAGACCCGGGATCGAATCCCACGTCGGGCTCCGGGTGCATGGAGCCTGCTTCTCCCTCCGCCTATGTCTCTGCCTCTCTCTCTGTGTGTGTGACTACATAAATAAATAAATAAAATAAAATAAAAAAATTTCTAAAAAAAGAAAAAAAGAGAGAGAGATGGTAGCTATCTTGCAAGAGTAAAATTTATACCATGAACGAGGCAGGTCTAAGTCTGGTGGCACTAAAAAGAGACAATAGCATTGTTGACAAAATCATAATCTGCTGATGGCATTTGTGGAAAAGAAGCCCTTGCAAATTTCTAAATAACAGTAAACTCTGTTAGGAAATTCTAAAGTGTCTTATAGGCCAAAAAGGGAATGAGGTTAGTAAAATGCCTCAACAGAGTTTGAATAAAATACTGGATTTGAGAGTTACTGGAACTTGGATATGTAAAAATAAGGTGGTAGGTTGAGTCTTGCTTACAATGGTCTCAGGTTCAAATAAACTACTGTGACAATACAGCACCTCACCGGTCACACGCTTTTCCAGGGCTGTTCCTTCAGTAGGTGCTGGCAGAAGGTGTGCTCAGTCGCTTTCCAATACAGACGCCTAGCCCCAAAGCCAAAACATGAGAGAGCTGGAGAGACATGAGAGAGCTGGAGAGACGGAATGAACACCTTAAGGAATTCTGCAGACAAAATACCCCCTTTCTTCATGGCCCCACTTTTCCTCATGCTTAAAGAGACGGAGCGTTTGGGGTGTCTGAAGTGGAACTCCTTAGGTGGAATGTTTTCAGGTCTACTGGACCAGTCGGACACCCAGTCTACACTTTTCTTCAAAGCACCAACTTCTTTCTCTCCTTCTGCAGCCTCTTCTGACTGAGAGCTATGGTCCCTGCTGGTGTGCTTCTCCACATCAAACATAATCTGCCCATCCTTGAGAACTGGCTCTTGAACTACTCTGTCCTGATTCATGCTGCGCATCCAAAAGAATCTTCTCCACGTCTCCATTGTGGATAGAGGATGAGGAAGGTACATGTTCTAGCCCCCCATTTTCCCCATTGCCGTTACCATTGCCATTGCTGCCGTTCATGGGTAGCTCCACCCAGGAACTGTTGAGCCTGGCTGGCCTGGCGGGGGCAAAGGCTGTTCGCCTGCCTCACAGTTGTTGTTGTGCAGGGGTGGTGGCTGCTCTACTAAATGAGAGGACACTGTCGGGCTGCTGAAAGAGCTGTGGCCGCAGCAGGGCCGCCTCTGGTTCTCAGGCAGCAACACCAAGTATTTCCTTGATAACATTTGGTGACCTTTATTCCTGGCACAGAGTGGATTAAATCTCCTATATAACCTTCCTGAAACAAAACACTTACAGTTGCTAGAAAAAATATTTGAAAAATATATTTTTTTAAATATTTTATTTCTTTATTCATGAGAGACACAGAGAGAGGGAGGCAGACACACAGGCCGAGGGAGAAGCAGGCTGGACGCAGGGAGCCCCATGCAGGACTCGATCCCAGGGACTCCCGGATCACGCCCTGAGCCAAAGCAGAGGCTCAACCGCTGAGCCACCCAGGCGTCCCCGAAAAATATTTTAGAATGCAGATTTGAGCTGGTAAGAAAGCAAAGGAAATCTTTAGAGGCCAAAAATATGGAGAGAAATCACAAATACAGAAAAGTAAGCCAGCTTTGAGGCCAATGGCTACCCTGAGGGATTCCTGGTCACCGAGATTTTAATTCCCAATTGACCATAACTGGGAATCCTAGTGCTATGCAACACTGTAGTCTGGATCAGAGAACTTTGCATAAAGTTGTTCCCACCCCAAAGTAATAACTGCAGAGGGGAAAATTAAAAAGTACTGTTTCACCACCCCCATCATCATTGCCATCACTGCCCTCCTTGGCCATGGTAGGGGAAAGTCCTGTCTCAACATTGGATCTGAGTACAGGGACAAACAGAAGTTACCTGAGAATTCCTAACCACAAGCTGACATTCACTTGGTTGTAGGGCTAGAATTCACACTAACTGGATGACTAGTAAAAGATGATAATTTAAAGTAGTAGTAGCCCTGGGTTGGGGGCACCTGGGTGGCCCAGTCAGTTAAGTGTCTGCTTTAGACTCAGGTCATGATCCTGGGATCCTGGAATTGAGCCCCACATCAGGCTCCCTGTTTAGTGGGGAGTCTGATTCTCCCTCTTTGTCTCCTTATGTCCCTTTCCCCCACTTGTACTCTCTCTCTCTCAATAAATAAATAAAATATTTAAGAAAAATGTAGTACCTGGGTTGATAGCTCACCTAAACAACAAGCAGAAGCAAATATAAATTCTGTCTGGGGGAACACATATCTAACTCAGGCCTCAAAATATTTCCATGAGAAAGTTGCCAGGAACATGAGTTTACAATCACAAAGCACGTGTTTTAACAAACCACCACGAGTGAGAGGGTCAATAGAAAAAAAGGTCAACCTGCAAAAACTGCAGATATGAGAATAATGAGATATAGAATATAAATTACCTTTAATACTTAAGAAACAAAGTAGGGCGGGACGCCTGGGTGGCTCAGGGGTTGAGCATCTGCCTTCCTCTCTCAGGGCGTGATCCTTGGGTCTGGGGATCGAGTCCCACATCAGGCTCCCTGTGAGGAGCCTCCTTCTTCCTCTGCCTGTGTCTCTGCCTCTCTGTGTCTTTCACAAAGAAAAAAAAATCTTAAAAAAAAAGAAAGAAACAAAGTAGGGCATTTAAATTATGACTAAAGAACAAAAGATTTAACAAAAGAAACAGGAAGATACAAAAAAGGATAACATAGAAACTCTAGACATTTTTAAAAAATATTTTATTTATTCATGAGAGACACACAGAGAGAGGCAAAGCTATAGGCAGAGGGAGAAGCAGGCTCCCTGCGATTGAGCCCAATGCAGAACTTGATCCCAGGACCCTGGGATCATGTCCTGAGCCAAAGGCAGACCCTCAACCACTGAACCAGCCAGGTGCCCCTATAGATACTTTCAGGATTGTATTAGAAATTAGAGCCTCTGGATGGGTTAACAGCAAATTACTTGCAGCCTGGACAGATAAAGTGGTTAAAAATATTAAAGAGAAATTAAGAAACAGGACAAACAAAAATAAATCTTATCAGAGTTAAGAAAGGGGATAAAGAATTAGTGGCAGAGGTAACATCTGCAGAAGGATGCGCCCAAGAGTTTTCCAGAATTGATGAAAGATATGAATCATTAGATTTAAGAAGTTCAGTAGGTCCCACAGATTACCAAAAAAGATTCATACTTAGAAAGTCAAAGCAAAACTGTGAAAACCAAAGAAAATCTTAAAATCAGCCAAAAAGAAACATGAATTAATCTATAAAGAAATGACAAATCCAATTCTTGATATCTCTACAGCAAAAATGGAAACCTGGGACAGCGCGGGTGGCTCAGTGGTTTAACGTCACCTTTAGCCCAGGGCCTGATCCTGGAGACCCAGGATCGAGTTCCATGTTGGGCTCCCTGCATGGAGCCTGCTTCTCCCTCTGCCTGTGTCTCTGCCTCTTTCTCTCTCTCTCCCTCTCTCTCTCTCTCTCTCACTCTCTCTCTCTCGTCTCATGAATAAATAAATAAAAATTAAAAAAAAGAAAAAGAAACATCTTAAAAAAAATGGAAACCAGATGAAAATGGTACTATATCTTCCAAGTTTGGGGTCAAAATAATTGTCACCTTATAACTGTATACCTAGGAAAATTATCCACCAAAAGCAAGCACAGAACAGATATAATTATCTGACAAACAAAACTAAGACAGGTAACTAGCCCCTCATAAAGAAACCTCCGAAGGAAAGACCTTAGGAAGAAGAAAAATAATAAACTCACAAGGAAGTTTTGAGAAGCAAAATGGAATAGCAAGCAAAAAAAGAAAAATGAGTAATGATAATAAGCATGGGGCTAGTATTTGTGGAAATAAAACTCTAATTTATGAGATGAAAAATCAAACACAGAAATAAAGTAATAACATCACCAGAAGAGGAGTTATTAACCTTAAAACATCTTAAGGTCTGTATATTATTCAGAAAGAGAGTAAAGACAATGATTGATTTTATTAAGTTAAATATGCACTAAAATTTCTAGAGTAACTATTAATACAAATAGTGTGTAACTTCTAATTGAGTAGAAAAACTGAAATGTGGAAAAAAGCCTCAACTTAAAAAATGCAGAAAGAAGAAAGATAATATGTACAGTTGACCTTTGAACAACAAGGGTTTGAACTGAGCAGGTCCACTTGCATGTGGATTTTTTTTTTTTTATAAATACAGTGCAGTATTATAAAATATTTTCTCTTCCTCCTGATTTTACTAATAATATTTTCTTTTCTCTGGCTTACTTTATTGTAAGAATACAGTATATGATACATATAGCATATAAAATATGTGTTAATCAACTATTTATTCTATCAGTAAGGCTTCTGGTTAACAGTAGGCTAGTAAGTTTTGGGTGAGTCAAAAGTTTTATGTGGATTTTTGACCTCATGGCATCCCTAATTACCATTGTTCAGGGGCCAACTGTATATACAAGAAGGGAATTGGAAAAATCATAGTTAGATAAAATGGATGTTAGAATGAGTCCTAAGTTTAAGAATAAATCTAGTATAGGGTGCCTGACTAGCTTAGTTGGCAGAGCAAGTGGCTCTTGATCTTGGGGTTGTAGGTTTGAGCCCCGTGCTGGGCATAGAGATTACTTACAAATAAAATCTTTAAAAAAATCTAGCAAAAAATGTAACAAGACTTGAAGTATATGATTTTACTGAAAGATATTAAAAATTAGTTAAATGAAGAGACATATGATACTCATTAGCAGGAAAATTCAACTTTGTAAAGTTATTTACTTTCCTTCAACTAACATCCCAGTAAGTATGTACATGTATAACTTGATAAACTTATTCTAAAACATGAAAGGAAGAGCAAAAAGCTAAAAAAAAAAAAAAAGTCTCACTCTTGAGAAAGAAGACCAAAGTAAGAAAAATAATCACGATCTCAAGAAATATTTAGAAAATGAGAATAATTAAGAGAGTAGTGAAAGGGTGCAGAAACAGACAAGCAGGTAGATGGAAGAGATTAGAGAATCCATAAACATACCATGCAAATATTGATATCTGGTATGATAGAAGTGATACTGCAAATCAATAAGAAACAAGGGACCATTTAGTATATTCAGAGAACTTGGGTTCTCATAATGAAAAATGAAATAGATCCCAAATCATAAAACAGAAAAATCAATTCTGGATGATTTAAGAACTTAAATGTCAAAGCTAAAACTTTGAAATAGGAGTAGAGGGTAATGTATTTATGTATTTATTATCTCTGAGGAGGATTTCTTTTTTTTGAAAGATTTATTTATTTATTTATTCATGAGAGACAGAGAGAGAGAGAGAGAGAGAGAGAGAGAGAGGCAGAGACACAGGCAGAGGGAGAAGCAGGCTCCACACAGGGAGCCTGACGTGGGACTCGATCCCGGGTCTCCAGGATCACACCTCGGGCTGAAGGTGGCACTATACCGCTGCGCCACCCGGGCTCCCAGAGGATTTCTTTTTTTAAAGATTTTATCTATTTATTCATGAGAGACACACACACACACACACACAGAGGCAGGGACATAGGCAGAGGGAGAAGCAAGCTCCACACTGGGAGCCCGATGTGAGACTCCATCCCAGCACTCTGGGATCACGCCCTGAGCCAAAGGCAGATGCTCAACCACTGAGCCACCCAGGCATCCCTGAGGAAGATTTCTTAATCAAGATCTCAAAAGTACAAATCATTTAGTAAAAGCCTGATAAATTTGACTACATTAAAATTCAGAGTCTTTATCCAATAGCCAAATAAAGACAAACCACAAACAGGGGAAAGATATTAGCAACATGAATAATCCTTAAAAGATTAGAATCCAGGGGCACCTGAGTGTTTAAGTCAGTTAAGTGTCTGACTTTGGCTCAGGACATGGTCTCAGGGTCCTGGGATTGAATCCTGCTTGGACATCTGCCTCTCTGCTCAGTGGGGAGTCTGCTTTTCCCTCTCCCTCTGCCCCTCCGCCTCCTTGTACTCTTGCTCTCTCTTTCTTTCTAATAAATAAAGAAATAAAATGTTTTTTAATAAAAAGATTACAATCCAGGATATATATGTGTATATATATAAATGTTCGTTTTATATATATATCTAAAAATAAATTATAAAGAGTCAGGCAAAAAAATAAAATAAAATAATTTTAAAAAGTCAAGCAACTCAATGGATAACATGAGCAAAAGCTACAAATGTCTTTGTAGACAAAAGCACAAGGAACCAAGAAATATATAATATGCTCAGCTTCATTATTAATCAGCAAATACAAAATAGTCATCATAATGTGATACCTTTACACTCATCAGAGTAGCCCACTCCCCCAAACCCTCCCCCAGCAAATCTGAGAACACCCCAATACCACATTATGAAGTAAGGCAACAAGGTCATGGGGTGGTAACCTGCTAGAACTACTCAGTAGGGCAATTTAGTATTATCTATAAAGTTGAAAGAGTAGTTCCTCCTTCCTTCCTATTCCTAGCAGTTCTAAAATTACCCTGGAGAAACTCTGGTGCAGGTGCACAAGGAGAAATGCTCAAGAACATTTACAGTTGTTCCAACTATTATCAAGGGGTGGAGGAGAAGCAACACAAATGTTTCATCCCCCAGGAAATGGATAAATTATAGTATATCCTTCAGCGAAGTACTCTCTTTCAGCTGTAATGTTTAATGAACGACAACTACATTTTTGAACACAGATAAATCTCCCAGGCGTAATGTCATGTGAAAAAAAAACAGGTTATAGAATACCTGCAACACGATTCCATTTGTGTAAAGATTCAGAAGAACGTGGAGACTAAAGCAATCGGTCAAATAAGCCTTAACTGTTACTGTATAATTTGTACTTTGCCATATCTGTCTGTTGCACGGTTCGTTAAGCTTCAGGCTAACAGAAAATTAAGCATTAACTATGGTGCCAGGAAAGAACAATCTGCACAATCAAAACCTTTAAAATCCATCTATGAAATTTTAGTAAATCTCCGTGTAGGAAGTTAGAAAGATCATCTTAGGCTATCTTTAAAATGCCATTGGTAAACCAGCCTTCATCCTGAATTGCGCACTCCTGCAGGCCATTTGAGCATGAAATGCTGTCCCCTATGCGCGTTAACTTGCTGTGACACCTGTCCGGGCGCTAGTTGCCCGCTGCATGCCTAGCCCACCGAAGCCTTCTGTCTGGACCGCGTCACTGGAGAAGGCACAGCGACATGTCCAGGGCGCAGATCTCAGCTCTGGTGTTCGGCGTCGGAGGGTTTGGAGCTCTCGTCGCGGCCACCGCGTCCAATGAGTGGAAAGTGACCACCCGAGCATCATCGGTGATAACCGCCACTTGGGTTTACCAGGGTCTGTGGATGAACTGCGCAGGTAACGCGTTGGGTTCTTTCCATTGCCGACCGCACTTTACTATCTTCAAAGTAGAAGGTAAATATAATGGCTTTGTTTGGGGTGGAAGTAAAATGTCACTTTTCCCCTCACTGTGCAGAAGCAGCTGCATACGGTTGATTCTGTAAAGACTGAGTGCTTCATTAAAAGTGCCAGGAATTGCCTAGGATGGATGACTGTATGCATGTGGGCTGAAAGAATTAAATCATGTATTTTATATGGCAAAGGAAAGTTAACTTCATGGATCTTTTACAAATACCTAATGCGAATGATAGACTCCAAAGGACGGGGGCAGAAGCCACTGTTTCTTTTTTTCTTTCTTTCTTTTTTTTTTTTTTTTTTAAGATTTTATTTATTCATTCGTGAGAGAGAGAGAGAGAGAGAGAGAGAGAGGCAGAGACACAGGCAGAGGGAGAAGCAGGCTCCACGCAGGGAGCCCGATGTGGGACTCAATCCCGGGTGTCCAGGATCAGGCCCTGGGCTGAAGGTGGTGCTAAACCGCTGGGCCACCCGGGCTGCCCAACTTTTTCGTTTTTAAAGATTTATTACATTTATTTGAGAGAGAGAGAGAGAGAGAGAGTACAGGGTGGGGGGTGTGAAGAGGGACAGAGGGAGAGAGAGAATCTCAAGCAGACTCCCCATTGAGTGCAGAGCCCTGGGGGTCAGGCTCCATCCCAGGACCTGGACATCATGACCTGAGCTGAAATCAAGAGTCAGCTGCTTAAGGGACTGAGGCACCTAGCCACTCCCAGAAGCGACTGTTTTAAAAGCTAGTTCCAATTTCCTCACATCATAGAGGAATCTTACAGACAGGTATATATACATATAGTACATACACACACACACACACACACACACACACATACATACACACATGCCATCAGTAAATTATGTTATCCCAAATTCCTAGATTTCCTCAGGCCATCTGAGCACGAAGTACATCCACATACACATATACATACATTTAGGGTGATAGAAGCATCTCAGAAGGATAGTACTGAGGAAAAAAATGTTTACAGAGGGGTTTCTATTTTTAAAAATAACATTTAATGGTACAATAGCAGAGCAAGAAGAATTTTAAAAGTAGTCAGTGGAAGAAAATGCCTGAACTCTGCTTTTTTGTCACTTGGTTTTATTTTTTTCAAAAGATATGTAAGCAAGCTTTTATCGTTATACATGTTAGAAACTCTATTACAAGTATATGTATCTTACAGACGGAATTTCTTTTTTTTCTTTAAAGGCATTTTCGTACTTCAGGTTACCTCCAGGGAAACAGCTATTTGCTTTTATGTCATTATAAGAATCACTATCTACCTCTGCTTTCTGCTTATTTGAGGTGTTTACAAATCTGCCATAAGTTGTGGGTTTATTATGTTAGAAATTGCCTCTGGTATTTTATAAAATATAGTCTTTTCACACCAAATGGCAAAACTGTACCTTGGCCCCAGTAAAGAAAATGAAAGAAAATTTTAACTAGGAAGTTACTAAAGCATAATATTTTCTGGGATCTTGAGTCACGTATTCATGTCATTAGTGTGTAGTGCATGCCAAAGGATAAAGAGAGAATACTTAGTTAAATCCAGGAGAATCCTAATGATAATCAACGGAAATGTTTGAGCTTGGAGACCCCACATAGGCCCTCAAAGAATGAACTCTCCTAAGCACCCATTTGAAGAACTAGTGCTATATTTCTTTTCAATTCCAACTTGTAAACTTACTTTGGGATATTTCAGAACTGCTCCTTCTCCTATGGAAGGTTTCACTAGGTACAATGTGAAACTGTAAAAGGAAAAAAGTGTTATGGCCACCAGTAGTGTCATTCTGCATGTCCCTATATTTCTTCCTTCTGGATGGCCCCCTTTGGCCCACTCCCATCTTGGGCAGCAAGTAGAAGATATGTCATGTGGGTAAGTGTAGTTCTTTGTTCTTTACTGGGTTCATGATTTTTTTTTTAAAGGAGAAAACAAATTTTTAAGACTTTATTTTTGAGTAATCTCCATACCCAATATGGGGCTTGAACCCACAATTCTGAGATCAAGGGTCACATGGTCTACTGACTGAGCCAGCTAGGGCACCTCTACTGGGTTCATCTTTTTAAAAAAAATATTTTGTCTTATTATCCTTTATTCTTTATTCTCTAATGAAACTCAGTTATTTGAAAAATTAACGTTCAGCCTTAGTTCCAAAGTAGACTAAAGAACCGTGGTAGATTTCTGTATGGCTCCAATAGCTACTTCCCCAAATGCATCTTAGAAAACAGCGAGTAAGAGGTTATAGTTACTATATAGTTTGTGGTACTCCAAATCATCCCTGCCCCCTTAAAATTTTATTGCCCTAATTCTGTTTTTCTATATTAATGATCATGGTTTCTATATCTGCTGTACCCTGCACATGAGAGGCAATCTGAAAAACGTGGTCCACTGACAATGCTTTGTCAGTGTAAAATTAATTTAACATAATATATCCCCATTCTTCATCCTGAATCACAATCTTTATAAAATAAACAACTTGCTGCAGAAATCTATTTTCAACATCAGGAGCACTGATTCATTTTTCCGGAGGAAACCGGGGCTCACACTGGGATTTCCTTATTCACACGGAATCATTGCTGACGATGATGGTTGCTTTTCCTTTACTCCTGTTTGAAAACATAACAACGGGGGTATCGGGAAAGCCTTGATGCCAGTAGGCTTTCAGATATCACAAAAATTCCAGATTGAGAACAGAACTCAGAAACCAACGAGGAATGAAAATGGCTATATTGCACTTTAAAATAATAAACTATTTAAGCCTATGAGGTCAATTTGAGACAAATCTTCTTAGACTTAGGCCAGATTAAGCCTCCTTGAAAGAAAAAAAAAACAACAAAATCTTTCTGGGCTGCCAGGTTTTTGGTTTGTTTGTTGCCTTGCTGGTTATGTAACTTCATTGCCAGAGTCATACCTTCTTGTGGCTACCTCCCTTAGATATCTCAGGATGGCTGTGGTGTTTCAGTGACACATTTAGGTTAGCAGTGCCTAGAGCCTTTAAAGATTTTTTTTTTTTAAAGATTTTATTTACAGGATGCCTGGGTGGCTCAGCGGTTAGGTGTCTGCCTTTGGCTCAGGACATGATCCCGGAATTGGGGATCGAGTCCCACATCAGGCTCCTTGTAGGAAACCTGCTTTTTCCTCTGCCTGTGTCTCTGTGTCTCTCATGAATAAATAAAAAATCTTTTAAAAAAATATTTTATTTACTTATTCATGAGAGACACACAGAGAGGCAGAGAGATAGGCAGAGGGAAAAGCAGGCTCCCTGGAGGGAGTCCAGTGTGGAACTTGATCCCAGGACCCTGGGGTCATGACCCGAGTCAAAGGCAGATGCTCAACCACTGAGCCACGCAGGCATCCCTAGAGCCTTTATTTTTTAAAAAAGATTTTATTTATTTATCCATGAGAGACACACACAGAGAGAGGTAGAGCCATAGAGGGAGAAGCAGGCACCCCGTGGGGAGCCTAATGTGGGACTCCATCCCAGGACCCCAGCATCACAACCTGAGCCAAAGGCATAGATGCTCAACCACTGAGTCACCCAGGCATTCCATCCCTAGCGCCTTTAAAGATTTGATGTAAGCCAGCACCTCTCTGGACAGGGAACATTTATAATTACGGTGAAAAGTACAGACCCTCTTTGACTACAGTTCTATGGAATGAATTTCCAGGAAGACACCCTAGGGACACTTGTAATTCCATCTCCATCATGGCCTGCAAGCTACTTGAGTTTTCTTTCTCTTCTTTCTTTCTTTCTTTCTTTCTTTCTTTCTTTCTTTCTTTCTTTCTTCTTCTTTCTTCTTCTTTCTTTCTTCTTTCTTTCTTTCTTTCTTTCTCTTTCTTTCTTTCTTTCTTTCTTTCTCTTTCTTTCTTTCTTTCTTTTCTTTCTTTCTTTCTTTTTAAAGATTTTATTTTATTCATGAGAGACACAGAGACACAAGCAGAGGGAGAAGCAGGCTCCTCGCAGGGAGCCTGATGGGAGACTCAATCCTGGATCCCATGAGCCGAAGGCAGATGCTCAACTGCTGAGCCACCCAGGCATCGCTTGTTCTTCTTTTGTGTCACTGTAAATAGGGACATTTCAACTATGAAAGCAAAGAGTCTCTCCTAGGGAGGAAAGCAGTGATTTCTGACACAGAAGGCTGGGTCCAGAAAGCATTGCTACAAGGAGGGACCGAAGCTGCATTGCGGTTACCTCAAAGACAGGGACCTGGACTGTGAGGTTCTCCTTGAGCTCCTGGCACATAGTGGTCTCTGGGTAGATATTTGCAACATCGCTGAACACCAAAATAATGAACGAGACAGATGGTTCCTGACGAGGGCAAAATTGTACTCATGGAGGAAGGCCACAGTGTTGTGAATTGAGTGATTTAGGACAAGGACTCAGGCAACAAAAAGGAAGATCACTGAATTACTAATCAGTGGATCACACTTCAAACTGACATTTTTTTTTTAAAGATTTTATTTATTTACTTGACAGAAAGAGAGAGAGAGCGCGCACACAAGTAGGCAGAGCAGCAGGCAGAGGGAGAGGGAGAGGGAGAAGCAGACTCCAAATGAGCAGGGAGCCTGCTAGCAGGGCTCCATCCCAGAACCCAGAGATCACAACCTGAATTGAAGGCAGACCAGACCCTTAACCGACTGAGCCACCCAGACGCCCTGAAACTCTGACTCTTTTATTAACTAGCTGCAAGATCTTGACTTTGCAAATGAATCTCTCTGGGTCTCATTCATAAATTTCTTTCTCCGTAAAGCTGGACTCCAAGAGTCCCTTGAAATACCTGTCAACCTGACGTTCAGTTTCAGGGCTTTGCAATGCTTCACCACCTTACTGTAGTTCAGGGAAGAATTAGAACTATAAAAGGCTCCTCTAAGATAATTGCTCATGAGATTAGCCCTTCTTTTTTGCCCGTTATCTATTATCTTAGCTGGCTTCCTGTGTTTCTGTTTAGAATCTTATCTGTGGATTCTTGATCCTATCTGGGTGGAAATAGGTTTAAATGACCTCCAATGACTCAATGAATAATGACCAAGTAAAGGTGCCAGGATTTCACTGGAATGAAACCAAACACTATTCTGAAAGCTGGCAGTCAGATGATGCTGGTTGCCTAGAGGAACATGAATCTTCTTCTCTCATCCTTCCCTATCCCTACCCCCGCCCATACCCTTAATAGCCATGCCATATGGGGGTAAAGGAATGGAATTCCATAGAGAAAAGAAGTTTTTTATGGTGTTTAGTCATATATAGGGAACAGCTGGGAGCCATGGGACGTCATAACTAAATTTCTTGCTAGTTGACATGTGTGCCTTAGTCTGTGATTAAGTAACAGTAAATAAATCTCAAACAACAGTAATAAATGAAAATAATGACCTTGCCAGTGAGGGAAATTGACTCTAATAATTTCAATCCTTTCAAAAATTTTTTACAAATAACACATTTAGTAGACCTTGGCACTCTTGGAAGGCATTTACCTTTCATCTCGGGAGAGGTGTCCGTTTGCTAAGATTCTGACTGCTTTCTTAGATTTGATTTCATTAATTATAGCTAATTTTAATTTTAGACTTATTTTCTTGCCATGTTCATTGTGCCTCAAAAGTCATTTAAAATTGGGATCCCTGGGTGGCGCAGCAGTTTGGCGCCTGCCTTTGGCCCAGGGCGCAATCCTGGAGACCCAGGATTGAATCCCACGCCGGGCTCCCGGTGCATAGAGCCTGCTTCTCCCTCTGCCTATGTCTCTGCCTCTCTCTCTCTGTGTGACTATCAAAAATAAATAAATAAAAAATTTAAAAAAAGTTATTTAAAATCATATAGAAAAACTCAAGTTTTGTCTTTGGCAGTTTTCACCCTCCAAATTCAACATGTTTTTGTCCCAGCAAAAAAAATGGCATAATTTAAAATGCATATTGATGCAGGATCGGTGAATTGTATTTTCACAGTAGAATCTGGACAAGATGAGACACCACAGAATTGTCTCTATGCCCTGAGAAATGGAAGGTTTAGCACTGAAATGTGCCTGTGCTGTGGGGAAGGTGGGTGCTAGAGCCAAAGCACCCATGATTCGACTTGGAAATCTGTCTGTAGGCTGCAGAGTGTTTTTTAATGTAAGCACTGGAGATTTCAGAATGGCTTGTCTCCCTAATAGTCTCCTAGGGGCCAGGACCTTATTTTATTTATCCTGGTATCCTCAGTACCCACCGCTCTGGCTGGCTCGGAGCCAGTGGCTAGCAGCCACTCAATAAAGGTTTGCGAATTGAACAAATGGAAGAAAATTTTCATGGAGTTAAATTGTAACATTAAACAGAGACAGAGGGGATCTCCTGTTGTGTCACCAAGCTCTGGCAAAGGGCGACATCTCTGGGGAAGTGCTTAAATGGAGAAGAGCCATGTGTATTTTTTATGATGAGGTGCAAGAGGCATTTTTCAAGACACATAATGACCTAGAGTCTTGCTTGTTCTTTTTTTTTTTTTTTAATTTTATTTATTCATCTATGAGAGACAGAGAGGCTGAGAGAGAAGCAGGCTCCATGCAGGAAGCCCCATGCCGGACTCAATCCTGGGACTCCAGGATCACACCCTGGGCCAAAGGCACCCTGCTTCTTTTCTTTTCTTTTTTTTTTTTTTTTTAAGATTTTATTTATTTATTCATGAGAGACACACACGCACACACACACATAGAGAGAGAGAGAGAGGCAGAGACACAGGCAGAGGGAGGAGCAGGCTCCATGCAGGGAGCCGGATATGGGACTCAATCACGGGTCTCCAGGATCACACCCTAGGCCAAAGGCAGACGCTCAACCACTGAGCCACCCAGGGATTAATGTATGGTCCTCAAAGCAGCAGCATCTGTTTGACTTAAGAGCTTGCTAGAAACTCAGAATCTCGGCTCTGAATCACAGACCTATTGAATCAAAATCTGCATTTTAAAAAAAAGTCTGCATTTTAACATCTCCAGGTGTCTGTCTCCCATACAGATTAAAATTTTGAGAAATCCTTCCTGATTAGAGCTTGGAACTTGACTCTAATGGACTCAAAGTGTACTAACTAAAGGCCTTAATTTCCCTCTGCTTCAGTTTTCTTATCTGCTAAATGGTGATTAAACAATACAACATAGGCAAATGTCTTATACAATGCCAGGCAGAGACGCTCACCATGGAGGGGAGCTCTCATTACTGTGAATATATCTTTCAGTGTGTAAGAGCTCACATCTCAATTGTAGGCAGATGAACATTACTTCTGTTCCATCAATCTGCTTCCAACTGAGACTACAGTAGCTGCTTCCTGGAATGTGAAGCCTAATAGAAGGCAGCCTCTGAACCTTGTGTCATATTTATAATGATGCAAAGAATACTGTGCTCATCAGACTCACACTGTTTATACTTAGGATTAGCTGTATCTCCTAAGGTGAGGCCATGCTGCATTTAGAAGTAGGTTCTCACCACAGATATGGGCCTGTTCGTTGCAATAGTCACACGATGCATCTGCTGGAAATGGGGAGAACAGCCTCTCTTTGTGCTCCACTTAAGGAGGTAGAGCTTCACTAAACCAAAGCTGTGTTCATACACTGGACAGAAAAAAAGGACAAAAGTTTCCTCAAATATTGCTAACTCTGAGGACTAGGAACAACTTGACAGTTTAATATATTGACTTGAACGACATTCACATTTTACAAAGTGCTTTCACATTACTTTTATCACAAAGATGATATTCTATGGCCCCATTATATGGATGAAGTCACTGGGGCTCATGGAAGAACATATTTATAACTCTGTATGGTCACCTACAGATTATGGGGGAAAATGTTCAGCATTTTGTACTAGCTCCCAAAGCTGTGTTTAAGTCCCAGCTCTGCCACTATTTCTTTATTTTAAAGATTTTATTTGAGAGAGAGAGAAAGTGAGAGAGAGATATCATGAGCTGGGCAGAAGGGCAGAGGGAGAAGCAGACTCCCTGCTGAGGGGAGCGGAAGGGGGACTTGATCCCAGGATCCCGGGATCATGACTTGAGCTGAAGGCAGTTGCTTAACTGAGCCACCCAGGCACCCCGCTAATTTTTAAAATGCATTTATATAGGTTTTGTTGAAAATAAATCAGTTTATCATATACTCAAATGTGTGCATGATTTTCTCAGAGATGTTTTTCTTGGTCTTCTGTACTTTTTTTTTTTTATAGAGTATCTCCTGCCCCTTTTAGTCTAGATTTTTTTTTTTAATTTTTATTTATTTATGACAGTCACAGAGAGAGAGAGAGAGGCAGAGACACAGGCAGAGGGAGAAGCAGGCTCCATGCACCGGGAGCCCGACGTGGGATTCGATCCCGGGTCTCCAGGATCGCGCCCTGGGCCAAAGGCAGGCGCCAAACCGCTGCGCCACCCAGGGATCCCTAGTCCAGATTTTATAAGTACATTTAGGGAAGAGATATAACTCTACAGCATTAATTAATATTAATTAACATAGGTCTGACTTCAGCTTCTCCTATTGCTTGGTGAAAATAGGTCATTATTAGCCATTTCTGGCAGAAACAGTTGACAGGAAACAGGACAGGAAATTATACTATGATTCCAGAATTGTATATTTCTCCTATGCCCTGCTGTTTGGGGAGTGACCTTACAGTTAACCAGGAAATTGCCACTAATTTTTGTATGACCTTGTGTAAGTCACTTAAATTCACCGTTTCCCTTTCTTATCTATAGGATGAGGAGGAAAAGGAGGAGGGTATCCAGTTAATACTTCAAAAGTTTGTGGAAAGATCAAAGAAAATAGTCCCATTACATGAAATAGACTAGTATTGTTTTAAAATGTACCTGGAGGTGCACCTGGGTGGCTCAGTGGTTGAGCATCTGCCTTGGGCTCAGGTTGTGATCCCAGGGTCCCAGGATCTAGGACTAATCGAGGATTAATTAACAGTTAATTCCTGCATCAGGCTCCTTGTGGGGAGCCTGCTTCTCCCTCTGCCTGTGTCTCTACCTCTCTGTGTGTCTCTCATGAATAAATAAATAAAATCTTAAAAAAAAAATGTACTTGGAATTTGTTTTAATCAGGGATGGTAAGACACACAGACACAAAATGCTCTCATGAAGGAAGTTTTTATACTCACCGATACCTAGAAGCAAGAGGCATGGCTCCTACCCCAGACCACTGGGGAAGCGCCAGAGCCATCTGGGAGGTGGGAGGAGAGGGGAACATGCCAAATGCCTTCACTGTGGCTTTCCTGAGAAGGAGTGAGTGAGGCAGAGGAATCAGGCTCAGCCGGCTCAGGATTGGCTAGCCTGAATAAGCTCAGCGGGCTCTGGGGTGGTGGGGCTGTCCTAAATCACCTCTACTTGGCCCCCCTGATTAGGGCTGAGTGAGAGGCTCAACGCCTGAAGGCTTGACGAAGAAGGTAGCAGGGGGTGTGGGCTTTGGAGTTGTTGATTTGCATATGAGAGATGCACTTGTTTGCTATCTCTGAGAATAGGTTAGCTGTGGGAGGGTGGTCTCCCTTTCCCCGACCTGTCACAGTGAGGCCGTGGATGCCAGAGCACTGAGAATGCAAAAAATTAAGTATAGTTAATTCAGTATGGATTCTAGCTCCTTTGGTGTTTGCAAAGATAGGTGAGCAAGGCAAGGGCTTTGCTATTTTGCTTCTCCTTAGGGCTTTGCATGCTTATCTGATCTTCAGTACTTGTTTTCTCCTGGTAAATATTTTGTGTGGAAAGAGTTCAGGTTTATTTTTCACAGGGTTCACTGCCCCTCTGCTCATTGCCCAACTGACCATACATGCGACAAATCAGCTCTATTGAGTCTCCTCTGCACAGATTCCATTACTTAAACTACCTCTCATCCTAAAGGGGACACACTCAAAGGACACTTTCTGGGCAAACAGTACGCTGGAGCTAGTAATTTCAAAACGTCCTGCTGCTGTGCATTTTTAGGTAATTCCAGAGCACTTCAGAAAGCTCTATTGCTCTTAAACTGAACTCGGGATAATTAAGCTGGCATTCAGGAGCCAGCTGGTTTACAATTAGGCTTTGGCCAGATTTTTGTATGTATTACAGGAAAAATTGATTACCAAAGGTTGACAATTTGGCAAATTGCTGTGATGCCATATTATAACTACGAAGGAACCCTGCAAACAGTTAATTCATTTATTCACTAATGAGTGCCTTCATCAAAGCCTTCATTAGATTCCTGGCACAGAATCTAGGTCTGGGGACTCAGTGGGGAAAAGACATAAGCCTATCCTCAGTGGATTTGCTGACAGTCATTTAGCAAACAATTAGCTCGGAATGATAAGTGCTATCTGGTGGTAAAGTTCACGGGGTAGGCAGACTTCCCAGAAGAAATAGCACTTGATCCGTCTTGAAAGATGGATGGAAGTTTGCCAAGGAGAAAGAGAGGGCATTTCAGGCTATGGGACTCATCCAGTTCTACAACTCATTAACTTCATGACTCTGGGCGAAATGCTTGACACATGAGCTCCTCCATCTGTAGAATGGGAATAATATCATCTCCTTCAGAGGGTGGTGATGAGAATTAAGCGAGTTAATTTGCGTAGAGCATTTAGAGCGAATGTTTGGCACACAAAGCAAAGGCCTCAAAGCAGGAGGGAACCCGTGCCTGGGGGAAGAGCCAGCATTCTGCAATGGCTGGAAACAGAAGTTGTTCAGGGAGGTGGGAAAAACCAATCTGCAGGTATTAAGAAAGGAGAACTTGCCTAGGGACCTTTAAGCTCTATGACAAAATTAAGACTTTGTCTTGGAAGAGGTGGAATGTCTCTATTGAGACATTTTGAGCAGAGAATACCTATAAGGCCTGCATTTTATTTTATTTTTAAGATTTTATGTATTTATTTGAGAGAGTGAGCAAGAGCACAAGCCAAGGGAGAGAGAGAAGCATACTCCTCGCTGAGCAGGGAGCCTGACACGGGCTTGATCCCAGGACCCTGGGATCATGACCTGAGCCAAAGGCAGATGCTCAACCCACTGAGAGTTCAGGTTTATTTTTCACAGGGTTCACTGCCCCTCTGCTCATTGCCCAACTGACCATACATGCAACAAATCAGCTCTATTGAGTCTCCCCTGCACAGATTCCCTTACTTAGACTACCTCTCATCCTAAAGGAGACACACTCAAAGGACACTTTCTGGGCAAACAGTATGCTGGAGGTGCCCCACGGGGGCCTGCATTTTAGAAAGATCCTGCTGTATTTCATGTTAGAACCTGAGCCAAGGGGATGGCAGTGGGAACAGATGAGGAAGATATCTAGGGGTAGAACTGGTAAAAGAGCAATGTGGCACCTTGAGAGGGACCAGAGGTGTCAAGGACATCCCTGAGGACTCCTGCATGGAGACAGAGAAAGCTGCTTGCAGAGCAGATGGAAAGATTAATGCAATCTCAGGGGCCATTAATAGCATAAGAACATCAGAACGAGGAGGGCATTAGTCCCCTGCCCCCCAATATTCTGAAGTTGCATATGTTCTCTCCTTCTCTTCTTACTCCTCCTCCTCCGATCTTATGCACATGCTCTCTCTCTTTATTTTATTTATAAAAATAAATAAATAAATAAATAAAAGAACTGGCTAGAAGTATCCAGGGGAGGCTGGTGATTCTCTGCTAAAATGGTGGTATAAATAATCCCAGCACTGGCTAGGAAGATAGAATAGGTAATCTCTAAAGTCATTTCCACTTTGAGATCTGAGATTCTGGGAACATGTCAAAAGAGAAAGAAATATTTAAACACCAATCTTCCTGATTCGCTACTGACTTAAATATTTTTGGACAACTGTTGGGCTCTGTGCTGGGCACTGGGGAGTACAGCAATAAACAGAATTTGTCCTTGCCCTAGAAGGAAACACCTGTCAAGTAGTAACTGTTATATATGTTGTATTAGTGTTATATTATGTTTAAATAATGTATTAATATATGTTAGAGTTAATATAATGAGTATGTAATTCTCCATCTAAATTGATTTTTTAAAATATTTTATTTATTTATTCATAAGAGATACACAAAGAGGCAGAGACCCAGGCAGGAGGAGCAGGCTCCATGCAGGGAGCCCAATGTGGGACTCGACCCCAGGACCGCAGGACCGCAGGATCATGCCCTGAGCCAAAGGCAGGTGCTCAACCTCTGAGCCACCCAGACATCCCTAAATTGATATTTTAAAGGGTCCTAAGCAGACCTGAGGGCTGCCACCTAATCCCTGGGGGAAGGAATGATTGCTAAATCCAGGCAGAAAGCTAAGTGGTGGGGGCTGGGGCATCTGGGAGCACAAGTCCTGCCTTTAGCTTAGTTTCTTTGGATCAATATTTTTGGTTCATGTGTACCAAATATGGTCCATTTATAAAAACCAGACTGGCTATCCTGTTGGGAAACTGACTTTTCTCCAGAACACAAAATGTGGACCTTTGGCAAGGGGGGAAAAGGAAATGAAGGCTGTTTTCTATCTTACTACAGTCAGAAGTTCTTATTTAACCCACCAGCATATACTGAACCAGGCTTACTGGGGGGTTTCGGCCCCCTTGGTAGGACTCCTATCAGTGTCCCCACTAAACTGATTCTCTGCTGTGTCCAGATCCTTCCTTGGCTCTGGGCCCCAGCTCTGGGCTCTTCGACTGCTGTGCCTAACCTCCCAGTTCCCGGAGATCAGCTGATGCCCTCTGTCCTGTTCAAACCTGGACCTCAGACCCCTCACTTTGCTCTCCTGGCTACTGTTTGGGTTCCAGGCAGTCCATCTGTCTCATGACTGTCCCTGCCCACTAATTCCAGCCTACCTGGCTACTCAGCCCTGACTCAACGCCTTCTCTGAGCCCTCAGCTCTGGACTCAACTGATCTGCTCCCTCACCTGAACGTGCTCTTCTCCCACCCTGTGCCCTGGGAAGAAATCCTGGAGTCCTGTCTCCAAGCTGTGAGTGCGGAGAAAGGAGAAGCAAGGGGGGAAGGAATGAAACGGAATGCAGAGTCAGGGGCATGGGCTTGGCAGGCAGTGAAGCCACAAAGAGGGACCAGCAGACACGATTATAGAATTATCTGGAATCCATTTATATCATCTGGGAGAATAACTCCTGTTATCCCACCGACAGCCTCTATCCCAGATTCAAGTTAGGACCGGCAGAGTTTTTGTTTGTTGGTTTTTAATGTTTTATTTATTTGGGATGCCTGGGTGGCCCAGCGGTTAAATGTCTGCCCTCGGCTCAGGGCATGATCCTGGAGACCCAGGATCGAGTTCCACATCAGGCTCCCTGCATGGAGCCTGGTCCCCCCTGCCTGTGTCTCTGCCTCTCTCTCTCTCTCTCTCTCTCTCTCTCTCTCTCTCTCTGTGTGTGTGTGTGTGTGTGTGTGTGTGTGTGTGTTGAATCTGGGATAGAGGCTGTCAGTGGGATAACAGGAGTTATTTTCCCAGATGATATAAATGGATTCCAGATAATTCTCTCGCTGTGTCTCTCATGAATAAACACACAGAGAGAGGCAGAGACACGGGGGGGGGGGGGGGAGCAGGCTCCAGGCAGGGAGCCCGATGTGGGAATCAATCTCCAGATCCCAGGACCCCAGGATCATGCCCTGAGCGGAAGGCAGATGCTCAATCGCTGAGCCACCCAGGCATCTCTCTGCTAGAATTCTAGAGCAGATTCACACCAGAATACTCATGCCAGGTGGGCACACGCGTGTAGATGCAGCTGGTTCTAAGCTAACTACACATCTGTACCACCCTCACCATGCAGGTACTTCTACACATCTCTCTCTCTCTCACACACATATACAGACTCACATTCACCCTTCAGGTACCACACACACGTAGACACCCACACACCCATATACAACCATGCAGGCCCCACACCAAACTACACACACATTACACACACACACATACACACCACTCACCATGCAGAGCCTCACACATATCACACACAACAGCTAGCAGAGTCAACAGGCAGACTTGGAGACCAAGGTCTTCATGGACAGAAATGTGACTCTGTAGGGGCACCTGGGTGGCCCAATCAGTTAAGCATCCGACTCTTGATTTTGGCTCAGGTCATGATGTCATGGGTGGTAAGATCGAGTCCCGTGTGGGGCTCCATGCTCCGTTTGGAGTCTGCTTGAGATTGTGTCTCTCTGCCCATCCCCTCCACCCCCCGCCACCCCAGGCTTGCACACACACATGCTCTCTCTCTCTCTAAAAAGAAAAAAAATGTGCGTCTACCACACAGAAACAGTTGAAGACTTCTCATCAGCACCAGAATAAGAAGTAATTTGCACAGGAGCAGGGGCAGCAGGGAAAACTTAGCTTCTGGCCTCGTCCTCAGTACCTCTCACAGCCCTGGAGTACAGTCTCCACCACACTGTCATCTTTGTCTGTTAGATGTACTTTAAATTGCCTTACCTCCTTTCAGGTCTTCTAGCTTGGTAAGCATTCCCTCAGGTGGAATTTGGGGTCTGGCATGTTGTGAATCCTCCATAATGATCAGTTTCCTCCTCCCCTCCTCTCTTCTCATCTTGTCTCCCTTCCTTTCCTTTCCTTTCCTTTCCTTTCCTTTCCTTTCCTTTCCTTTCCTTTCCTTTCCTTTCCTTTCCTTTCCTTCCTTTCCTTCCCTTCCCTTCCCTTCCCTTCCCTTCCCTTCCCTTCCCTTCCCTTCCCTTCCCTTCCCTTCCCTTCCCTTCCCTTCCTTTCCCTTCCCTTCCCTTCCCTCCTTCCTTTCTTCCTCTTTCCCTCCCTACCCACTTCCTTCCCTCCCTTCCTTTCTTTTAGAGTATGGACCTTGAAACCTGCCTTGTTTCAAATCCCAGATCTGCCATTACTAGCTGTGTGACCTTGGTTTAGTTACTTAACCTCTCTGTTTCAATCTCCTTATCTTTAAAATGAGGCTAATAATAGTATCCTCCCTATGAGAAAGGTTAAAGGAGTTGATATATGAGTTAGCTATTATTGTTGTTTGCTCCGGCCCACAATTCTAGCCAGCCTTTCAAGAAAACTTCGAATCCTAACTTGGTCATCTTTACATTAGCCACTCTCCCAGCTTAGCATCATCTAAAAACCTTCAGCATATTCCCTGTGGTTTCTGTGGGATTCCTCCTATAGAGGTGAAGACCCCTCCTACCCTCCCTCACTCCTGCCCCAGAATTCCAAATCTGGGAGGATGACCACACCTCCGCGCTTCCTTGCTGCTTCCAAACTGTTGATTCCAGGCTTTCACTGATCCTGCCCTCTTTTGAGCTCTATATTATTTTCTTTGTATCTTCCTCACACCCCTCCTGACTTTCCCGCTGGTTTGGATGAGACCACCACCCCTCAGCTGATCACCTAGGCTGGAAACTTGGAGTCCCCTAATGTTCTCCTGCCACGTCTTCAGACCCCACATCCAGTCACCTGCCAAATTCTGTAAGTGCCTGCCCCACTCTTGGGTTCTCCCCGTGGGGCAGTTTGCCTGTCTCTGGCTCGGTCTATTGCCTACCTGGGCTCAGCCTCTGGGTGCTGCCTGCTGAACTAGATCGAGGCCAGATATTAGAAAGACATTATTTTCTTCTCTGCTACTTGCTCTAATCAAGGCTATCCCACACTGCCAGGTAAAATTTGCAAAGGCTGAGCAGCTTGCAGTTTAATTCTGGGCTTTATTCAGCTGCAATTAGGGAGCATTTACTCCATGCCAGTCCCCACGGTACTCGGCATCTCATTTAATCCCCAGAGTGACCCTCTGAGGTCGGCACTACAGTCACGTCCAGTCTATAGATGAGGCAGCTAGAGTTTAGAGAAGTTCTGTAACTTGCTCAAGTTCATGGCTAAGGGGTGGCCGTGGCAGGATCCAAACGTCAGTCTATGACTCCCAAACCCAGGGATCGCCTACCCACCAAGGACACCCGGTGGCTAATTCCCAGGGAGAGGAAGGCCCCACAGCAGTGCTAACTCCCCCTTCTAGTCTCCCTGCTACAACCAGACTGGACCTGGTATATGTAATTTTTTTCCTGCTCTGTGCCTCTACTCGCGCTGTGTGGGGCAAATGCCTTTCCTCATTGTCCCCTGTTCCTTCTCCCTTCAACTTCTACCTCAAATGCCACCTCTCATGCAAAGCATTTTTAATCTTCTAACCAGAAGGGACCTTTGTCTCCATCCATCCCCACCCCCCGGGGGGCACTTGGTACTTTAGTTATTGTGACTTTGTTTTTCTGGCTTGTGTTGTGGTCACTCGTGCACTTGTCCTTTCCCACCACTGGATTCTAAACCCTGTGAGAACAGAGATTGAGCAATCTCTCTCTCTCCCCTGCTTGGAAGAGTGCCCTGCGCCAAATCTATGCCCTATGAGTGCGTGCCGAATTAGTGAATTTTTTATTGGGTTGAATGAATGGTTGCAAGGATAGGACCGCAGGGACTGGCTCCGCAGGGACTGGCTCCCATTACTGACTCATGACTGAGTCTGCATAGACTCATTACTGAGTCTATCTTGGTGGTTACCAGGCCCACATTTCTCCTTCCTGTAGAAAAGCATAGCATGATAGAAGTTGTGACACATCTTATTAAGCTCATCAAAAGAAATAGAGTCTAATATGGCATTTCTTACCCTTAGGAATCATGCTGGCTTTTTTTTTTTTTAAGATTTTATTTATTTATTCATGGGAGACACACACAGAGAGAAAGAGGCAGAGACACAGGCAGAGGAGCCTGACATGGGACTTGATCCTAGGTCTCTAGGATCACACCCTGGGCTGAAGGTGGCGCTAAACCGCTGAGCCACCTGGGCTGCCCTGGCTTCTTTCTTAAGTTAGAGTTTTAAACCCATCTCTTCAGTTATCTGTTCTAGAATTTACCTGGGGTTTGCAACCAAGCTTACCAATGGCAATTTCTGGCACATACTGCTTTGAAATTTGGGACATTTCCTTAATCCATAGCCTTCTCCCTGGTCTTACTTCCCGTCCTTCTGAGATCACATCTGGTCCTTTCATTCAGATGTTAACATTATGAAAAATCTCAGGACCATTCCCAATGTTCCCTCTGGACTGGAGCAAAGAGCCTACATTTGAAAGGTGAACTGAGAAATCAGAATGTGATAAAAATGACTCTGATTATTTGAACAGACTCATCCTCTGAGGATTTTCTATCCTCTGAGTGGCTCTGGGCGGAGTCCTCCCCTTGGTAATTAATGACTTTGAGATATGGATGTGGCTGCTGGTGTTGTCCATAAATCATCCAGCCATGCATGACCACAGTCAGCAGAAAAAAGACCTCTTCGGCTCCTCGTCTGCTGGATTCCGAAGCGTGGCTGGACTGCATGGCCGTTTCTGTGAGGGCTCAAGTATCTGCACGTTATGAGCAACTCCATAGAAAGTGCAAGGTAAACATAAAGTGCCATTCACTGAAAGCAGCCTAAATTAGAAGTCCTAACCTTCTGGAGATAGCAGGGTACCGTTTGGGTTATCTGTATTACAAAATAGGTCTGGGGATGATTGCTTTGGAAATAGTCCTACTTTGACGTGTCTTAATTTTAACTCAAATGGTTGTGATGAGCAGTGGAAATCATTTCCTAACAATAAGTTATTTCCTTCCTGGAATTTTTTTTCTGTCAGGATTTTCTCTTAGTTACCCAGTTCCCCAACCACACACTCCCTCACAACTCCACTGTACCTCCTTAACTTCTTAAAGTATTTGTGATGATCTTTTATTTCTGACTTACTTGACAGGTCTTTGCTGCCTATATATAAATCTGGGCTCTTAATCAGCGTTGATTTATTTATTTACTTTTTTAAATAAAGATTTTATTTATTTATTCATGAGAGACACACACACAGAGAGAGGCAGAGACACAGGCAGAGGGAGAAGCAGGCTCCATGCAGGGAGCCTGATGCTGGACTCGACCTCGGGACTCCAGGACCACGCCTTGGGCCGAAGGCAGGCACTAAACCGCTGAGCCATCCAGGGATCCCCTATTTATTTACTTTTTAACCTCTCTTACATCTTACATCTTTTATTTTATTTTTCCTATGTGTAAAAGTTATGCTGTCCACTATAGCAGCCCGTGAAGACCAATGCTATCATCTATACATTTATACCCCAATTTAAATGCAGTTCCGGCAGAAACCAAACTTTTTTGGAGGCCCTGCTCTCAATATTTCTGAACTTCCCTGGTGATGTTAGTAATTATCTCCTCATCTACCTGCTGTAATCCTATGTTTGGCCCCCTGCATACTTCTCCCAACAACACTGCAGTGCATAAGCTCTTCCCACTTAGGATTCCAGGGCCGTTGGTTCTCCCTCAAGGTCATATTCCCACTATTGCTGGCCTTGGACATCCCTATATCTACCCTGTCTCCCTCTCTCCTCCCTCTCTGTGTTAACTGCAGATAGACTGTCCCATGGATCCCAAGAATGGTAGCAATTTTTCAGTTCACTTCTGGGTAGGTGTTTCCCACAAAATGCATGCACAGCCAGGATGGCAAAGTCAGGATATGATTTACATTGGTGACATAGTGGGCCAGGACCGTGCAGTCCTCTCCAACAATTTAAAGAAGGCTGATGTTGGGACCAGGTCATGGCCTTGGGCTTCTCTCTCTCTCTCCTCCCCCCCAACCCTTTTCGGGGGTTGATTGCAGGCTGCGAAGGAAAATGTTGCCCTTTCTGCACCCTGGCCTCATCTCAGAGCTTCCGTGGTAATGGTAGCAGAGGTGGCGGTGTGGGCATGTGGAAGGATGAAAGTGGGATGTGGGGATGTATGGAGGCTGTCAGGGTGCCAGTTCCTTTCAGAAAACTTGACTCCAGTGAGAATTTGTGAATCTGAATAGATACTGACAGTAAAGATGTGGTCCAGCTCTGTACGCAGTATGTGATTTTCAGATGCAAAGGGATAAAGTGCAAGGTCTAATTCCATCTTCCCTTCACAATAAAAGTTTGAATTCCAAGCCTGCAAGTCCCAGTAAAAAAAAAAAAAAAAAAAGTTCTTTTACAGAAATCCCTGGCTGGTTGATTTTTTTTCTGCTGGTGGGATTTTCCTGCTTTCTTTACAGATTGCTCTGCACTGCTTAGACCCTGGAGCCACAAAATAAGTTGGATATTCTTTAGGGCACCTGAGTGGCTCAGTTGGTTAAGTGACTGATTCTTGATTTCAGCTCAGGTCACAATCTCGGGGTTGTGGGATCCAGCCCTGCATCGGGCTTTGCATGCAGTGGGGAGTCTACTTGAGATTCTCTCTCTCCCTCTTCCCTTCCTCCACTAAAATAAACAAACAAACAAATAAATCTTTTTTAAAAAGTTGAACATTCCCATTTCTGGAGGCTTTGGTGATTCCTGGGCTCACTCTATCTTCCATACGTCCTTTTGTGGTTCTCGGAACCCATGCTCCACGCTGGTTCCTGGGAAGTAGACCACAGGACCAAGCTCCATCAGGCAGTGGCTTCATTAGTATTAGAAAGTCACCTCTTTTCTCCCCCTGGGGGCCAGCTGGACAAACAAAGCCAAGGGCCTCCAATGGTTCTCATCACCGACTGTGGAGCCTGTGATCTCCTAGGGCACCTGGTCCCCTCCCCCAAGTTTTCACTTCTTTGCTGTATTTGATAATAATGTTGAATATTGGAGGAATATTTCCATAATTTTTTGTGCTGTTCAGAGTACATTGACTATAGACATGAGACAGTCTTAGGTTTGAGCTACATTTTTAGCGTTTTCTCTATCATTTTCTTAAGACTAGAAAATAAAAACAATGCTCTGAGTCTTGGTGTGTAGCATTTACCAATTTCTGTGGTGCAAATGGTGTAAATATTCCCACCATGGCAATTTCAAGCCACGTATATGATGACCCTGAATGCAGAGTTGGGGAGATACATGTACTTGCACACAGTTATGTAGATATAAGAGATTTAAAAGCCTCAAGAACATAGAGAATGATTTAGGAAGAGATGAGTTTTGAGAATTTATTACCTTTGTCTTCAATATAATTTATTTCTTTGTAAGTTCACACATGCTTCATTTTTAAAAAATGGCCATGTTTTAAGACATGTATGCAAAATTCCTGAAAATTTGACAAATGGCTCTCAGAGCTGGTATGAGCCAGGGCAGGTCAGCCCCAGTGTAGGTCTGGTTGCGGGTGAATGTACTCTATCTCCTGTGCTAGGCCACAGATCTAAGAGGACAGGCTCCAGCCTCTAACTGCCTTTATTTTCCCTTTAGATTTTACACACGTCAGAAATAACATGACAACAGGGAAGGCAGCAAGAGAAAATATGCTTCCTCCTTTGAATCTACCTTAGAGATGATCAGACTTTTCCTATGGCTCCAATTTCATACTATTTTGTCTCACTATCTCTAGTATATTGGTTTCATTTCTCCTGCCTCATATTAGCTTCTTATAGCTTGGAACTCAATCTTACTTATGGTCCTGGACTCCTAGGAGTGAGGACATATTAGACCTTATTATTTCTTGATCTTTTTGATGATCGACAGTTCACCTTTGTCCAATCAAAATTCATTTCACTAGCCAGGGATCTTTCAGATTCCTCCCTATCCAGAAACCCTGCTAGTTCTGTGTCTCACATTTGGGATGTATCAGTTCCCTTCTCTTCTCACCTTTCCTCAGAGTTCTCTCTTAGAACAAAGGTTGTGTTCTCCTTGAGAGCTTATGCCTTATTCTTTTCATCTTTATAACTCCAACAAGTAGCAGAAAACAAGACAGGTTCCATGCACAGTGCCGGCTGGCTGGCTGAAGTGCACTAGAGGGGAGTCAGAGATCATAAGAGTCACTGGTGAAGCAAGGAAGTTCTTTCTGTCTGGTCTTTAGCCCTGGATCCAACATTTCTCTTAGGCAGTTCAGGAGAAACACTCATCTATTCATTCATTCATTCATTCATTCAACAATATTTATTGAGTCTCTACTATGTACTATTCATTGTTCTAGGCACTGAAGACACACAGAAAACAAGACAAAGTCTTTGTTCTCATTGAGCTGAGGTTCTAGTAGAGGCAGGAGGACACAAGGAGGGTACAGTGGGCAGAATGTGTCTCCCCACCCCCAAATTCATATGTTGTATCTTAGCCCCCAGTGTGATGATACTGGGAGGTGGGATTTTGAAAGGTGATTAGTGAAGGGATTTGCAGGGATTGGTACCCTTATAAGCCAGGAGCTCTTTGCTCTCCACCATGTGAGGGTACAGGGAGAGAACCTGGAAGAGAACTCTCACCAGACCTGACCACGCTGGCACCCTGATCTCAGAATTCCAGTCTTCAGAATAGTGAAAAATTTCTGTTTATAATCCATCCTGTCTGTGGTACTTTGTTATAACATTTGGAACAGACTAGGACATGGGACAGTGGAGCAGCCCTCAAATGCCACATATGTAATAATCATCCTTTTCTGATGAATATATAATGTTCATCAGCCTTACATACCTTAACCTTTTCTGTAACATTCCATCAGGGCATTTCTTTTGCTTTCCATACTTTGTTTCATTGGATCTTGAAAAACTATAAAGTCTGACAAACAAGGAGCCAAGTTTGGGGCATAGATGGATTACATGGAGCTGGAGCTCAACGTGTTTCAGAACTTTAGGAACTCTTGGTTCTCCTTGTCCATTAGTTTTTACTCAAGGTAATTACTCTTAAAAGCTACATAGGCTCACGGCAATGCTCAAAGGTAAATGTACCTCTGCTATACTGTACTAAGGATTATTTCCTATAGCTCCCCCACCACCACCACTTCCTGTAGCCTACTGGCTAGTGGCCATGGGATTCAATCCAACCAAAACTTACATATCCAATCTAGTGCTGCGTTATTTGTTAGTCTTTTCCCACACTGAATGTTCAACATCTTTTTTTTTTTTAAGATTGTATTTATTTATTCATGAGAGACACACACACAGAGGCAGAGACTTGGGTGGAGGGAGAAGCAGGCTTCCTATGGGGAGCCTGATGCGGGACTCCATCCCAGGACCCCAGGATCACCACCTGAACTTCAAAGGCAGATGCTCAATCCCTGAGCCACCCAGGTGCCCCTCAGCATCTTCTTAAAGGTGCAAGGAAATTGCTCATGTTTATTTCTTTGTGATGTTTTTGATTAAATTAAACACAAATATACATTGAATTTAGACTAATGGTAAATTTTTATTTTTTTTATTTTTTTTATTTTTTTAAATTTTTATTTATTTATGATAGTCACAGAGAGATAGAGAGAGGGGCAGAGACACAGGCAGAGGGAAAAGCAGGCTCCATGCACCGGGAGCCCGACGTGGGATTCGATCCCGGGTCTCCAGGATCGCGCCCTGGGCCAAAGGCAGGCGCCAAACCGCTGCGCCACCCAGGGATCCCTAATGGTAAATTTTTAGTAGAGAATAAAACAAATTCTAAACTCTTGGAAAACAGAAATGGGAACTTATTTCTCTCTCTCTCTCTCTCTCTCTCTCTCTCTCTCTATTGCATGATACTTCCTGAGCTCAGAGCATGGCAAAAAACAGAGCTCTGGAAGTTCATTTGTTGGATGAATGAATTTATTTATTCATGAATAAATTCTTTATTCATGAATGAACTTATTTATTCACTCATTACTTTTCTTCCTTTCCTTGCATTTGATCTGCTGTTTTCTTTATTCTTTTGACTCAGTAATACTTTTCATATCATTTTCAATAAGAGAGATGAATAAATTCATATTGACCTGAATTGAAAAGAGAAATGGAAACAGACAGAAAATCTTTAGCAAATTGGACCAAAAACCTCCCCGTGAGTTGCAAATTAATCCAGTGAAATGTTCCGGATGTTTTGGATGAGGGAATTCTATCCAAGACTGGTCACACTCTCTTACTAACCTCAGGTCTGGTTGAAGGAAGATCCCTCTAATCCAAAACATCCTGCGACTTTAATTTAATTATGAAGCAACATCTTGTGCCTGTGAAGTTGGACTTCAAGATGACTTAGCAGAAAGTCTCTGGTTTGATACTGGAAACAGATGCCGTCCAATGTGATGAAAAGGACTGCATCGGGCCAAACTGTCAGAGACAGGTACAAACAAGCCAGAGGAGGCTTTTATTTAACATAATGTTAGGTGCGATGAAAGTGTGTGTCATCTGGGGTTAAACTTTAATTTCACATCCTTTAAATATAAACTACACTTGCTATCTGCACAGCAGGTCACCTAGCCATCTCTACTTGCTTGCCTTGCTTTGGGGTGGAGGGTGGGACAGAGGGGGAGGGAGAGAGAATCCCAAGCAGATGCCACGCACAGCTCGGAGTCCTGTGCAGGGCTCAATCTCCCCACCCTGAGATCATGAGCTGAGCTGAAATCAAGAGTCAGGTGTTTAACCAACTGAACCATCCAGACACCCCTCACTTGCCTTACTATTTGAAATGCAACTTATTTTTAGGTTCTGGCAATTATTCTTTCTTATTTTTTACATTTGTCTAAAGGTCTTAAATTTGTAGGCGAGACTGAAGCAGAAGGGCCAGTAGGGAAAGATGGAGCTGACGTCCATGCACGGAAGGCATGCAGAGGCCCTACCAGCCCATCAATAGCAGGTCCCAACGAAACGCATTATGCTCCCCAGGAAAACACTTCCTTTCCAGCCTCCTTTGTGTTGTCCTATGATTGCTCTTCTGTCTCCCAGTAGCATTTCATTGTGCCACCTTCTGTCCAGCTCTATTGTTGTCAGTCGTGCATTTGCCTACCTCTTGAGGAGGACTCTTTTTTTTTTTTTTAAAGATTTTGTTTATTTGTGAGACAGATTGAGAGTGAGAGAGCAGTAGCAGGGAGGAGGGGCAGAGGGAGAGGAATAAGCAGGTTCCTTGCTGAGCAGGAAGCCAGATGTGGGGCTTGATCCCAGGACCCTGGGATCCATGACCTGAGCCAAAGGTAGACGCCTAACCGACTGAGCCATCCAGGCACTCCAGGAGGTCTCCATATTAAACTGGGAATAGGACGGCAAATCTAATGCCTAGTCACCTCCACATCTCTGGGGATTACTCTGGTTTCCTGCATTTAAAAAGTGGCTCAAAAAATATTTGTTGAACTCAATTAAATCCTTACAGTTTCACAAAACTTAAAAAATCTGCTTCTGATGAAACAACCGTCTTCTACGTTGTGGAGTTAGTTTTGGATGCAATGGATCCTTTACCTTTAAAAGGACAGGTTTGCTGCTCAGGGAAGACCAAAACAAAGGTGTCTGGGGCTCTGTGCTTTGTCCATTATTTTATTTATTTTTTTTAAAGATTTTATTTATTTATTTATTTATTTATTTTTTAAATTTATGATAGTCACACACACAGAGAGAGAGAGAGGGGCAGAGACACAGGCAGAGGGAGAAGCAGGCTCCATGCACTGGGAGCCTGACGTGGGATTCGATCCCGGGTCTCCAGGATCGTGCCCTGGGCCAAAGGCAGGAGCTAAACCACTGCGCCACCCAGGGATCCCTGTCCATTATTTTTTAAAGGTGTATTTATTTATATATTTTCAATGTAATGTCTGCCACCGATGTGGGACTCAAACTTGTGAACCCAAGATCAAGAGTTGCTCCACTGAGACAGCCAGGCACCCCTCTGTACATTCTTGATAACTGACAGAAGAATCTTTGTTATCTATTTGACCTTGTACTTGGTCAAGCACATACTGATGTAGGGGGATTTCCTGTTGGTGCCACTGTTTGTTCTATTCTACTCTGGCTTCAAATACTTTGTAGGTGGAAATTACCTTGGTTCCTCCAAGTTACCAGATATCACTTTTTGACTCTCAGATTTCCTGGGAATGCTATTAGCTTAGAATTTGAATGGTTTCCAAATAAAAATCCCTCCCACACAGGAAAGGTAGCCCAGATTTGAGGTCATGGTATCTTACTCTTACCCTTCTGATGACCTCTTAGGAAGCCAAACTCCCTGGCTGAACCGGCCACTAAAGTATAAGTATTCACAGAAATCTCTCTCATCTCATGAGGGTCTCACAAAAATGGATTGGCATATGAATGAGCCATTGTCAGAAAATCACTGTGTAGCAAACAGCCATAGATCCTCTTGGTCAACAACCATAAATATTCGTTTCCGACATCTGTGAAGTTCAGCCAGTCTACGCTGGGCTCGGTTGGATGGCTCTGCTGATCTCAACTGGGGAACTCACACATCTGGGGGGTCTACTGGGGACCGGCTGATGTTAGGTGGGATTGGCTAGGGTAACTTTGTTTTGCCCTCCCTGCCCACCCCGTGGGACCAGTAGGCCAGCCTGGGTATACCTTTTTCATAGAAAAAGTGGGGCAGAACAAGCTGAATCCCACACACGGTTCTGTAGGTGTCTTCTTGTATCAAGTTTTCTGATATCCAGTTGGCCAAGGCAAGTCATATGGCTGAACTCAGAGTCATGGAATGGAGAAATACACCCCTCATCCTGATGGAAAGAACTGCAAAATCAGGTGTCCAAGGGCTTGGTTATAAGAAGAAAAGAACTGGAGCCATCAGCGCAATATGTCACAGTTGGAAGAACATTTAGGCAGTGACTTCCATTCATCTTCTCTCCTTTCTCGATACTTTGCATTTTTGTTCTTTTCGAGTGACAGTGTGACCTTCACAAGTCTTTGATGTCTACCCCTCACAATGGAATTGTTGAGTAGAGGGAAAGACACTTCTCAAGGACTTTATGTCAGAGATCACTTTACATTTTTCCTTTTTTTTTTTTTTTTTTTTTTTTACTTTTTTCCTTACCATCGATCCCCATTCACCATCATCTCCAAAGTTTTTGGCTTTCGTGTTTTATGGCTGAATTTCCAGAATTCTACCTTCATGGTTTTTCCACACTCCCACATCATACCTCAGGACTGTTAGCACAGCTGTTTTCCTGACCTATTAATGGTTTAGGAAACTCAGCATTCACTCAGAGGTCAGAACTCTTCCAGGAAAGAAAGAACTCTGAAATAAAACAGTGTCAACTTCCTAAGCCAAATTCCTGAAGGCAACTCTGCCTTTGAAATAATCATTCTTGCCACAGTGTAAATGCTTGAACACTGTGTCCTTCTGTGAGATACAGAGCAGCAGAACCTGCTTTTTTTTTCTTTTTTAAGATTTTATTTATTTGAGAGAGAGATAGAGAGAGAGAGAGAGAGCGCACACACACACACACACACACACACAGGAGCTGGCGGGAAGGTGCAGAGGCAGAGGGAGAAGCAAATTCCCTGCTGAGTGGGGAGCCTGATACGGGGCTGGATCTCAACACCTGGGATCATGACCTGAGCCAAAGGCTGACACTTAACCGGCTGAGCCACCCAGGCACTCCAGAGCCTGCTATTTATTTATTTATTTATTTATTTATTTATTTTTAATATTTTGCAATATATTTTTTTAATTAATTTTTATTGGTGTTCAATTTACCAACGTACAGAAAAACACCCAGTGCTCATCCCGTCAAGTGTCCACCTCAGTGCCCGTCACCCATTCCCCTCCAACACCCGCCCTCCTCCCCTTCCACCACCCCTAGTTCGTTTCCCAGAGTTAGGAGTCTTTATGTTCTGTCTCCCTTCCTGATATTTCCCAACATTTCTTTTCCCTTCCTTTATATTCCCTTTCACTATTATTCATATTCCCCAAATGAATGAGAACATACACTGTTTGTCCTTCTCCGATTGACTTATTTCACTCAGCATAATACCCTCCAGTTCCATCCACGTTGAAGCAAATGGTGGGTATTTGTCGTTTCTAATGGCTGAGTAATATTCCATTGTATACATAAACCACATCTTCTTTATCCATTCATCTTTCGATGGACACCGAGGCTCCTTCCACAGTTTGGCTATTGTGGCCATTGCTGCTAGAAACATCGGGGTGCAGGTGTCCCGGCATTTCATTGCATCTGAATCTTTGGGGTAAATCCCCAACAGTGCAATTGCTGGGTCGTAGGGCAGGTCTATTTTTAACTCTTTGAGGAACCTCCACACAGTTTTCCAGAGTGGCTGCACCAGTTCACATTCCCACCAACAGTGTAAGAGGGTTCCCTTTTCTCCGCATCCTCTCCAACATTTGTTGTTTCCTGCCTTGTTAATTTTCCCCATTCTCACTGGTGTGAGGTGGTATCTCATTGTGGTTTTGATTTGTATTTCCCTGATGAGCCTGCTCTTTATAAAACAGTTTTACATATGGGATTTATTTTTTTAAAAGATTTAATTTATTTATTCATGAGAATACACAGAGAGGAGAGAGAGGAGAGAGGAGAGAGGAGAGAGGCAGAGACACAGGCAGAGGGAGAAGCAGGCTCCATGCAGGGAGCCTGACATGAGATTCGATCCTGGGTCTCCAGGATCAGGACCTGGGGTATAGGCGGTGCTAAACCGCTGAGCCACTAGGGCTGCCCATACGTATGGGATTTAAATTCTCATACCAGGTCGGGCACTTTTCTCCCACAACCTTGTAAAATGGTCACAAGCTCCCCAACATTTTTAGGTCATCCATGATAAACATAGAAATTATTTACCCATGCCTGGGATTTCTTGTGGGTTGGAGGAAGGATCAAGGGACAGGGATGAGACAGAGACACAGAGAACTTCAGAGATGATCACAGCTGGGGGAACAGTTGTGAAGGGTGTGGAAAACGCAGGAGGGTAACTGAACATCTTTTTGGTGGAATGTTGGATTATGATCCTTTGCAGGACTGTGTTATCCTACGGAGGTGAAAGCCCCTGTGTTTTCTAGGCTACTCTCTGGCTCTGGTGAGGCAGAAGTTAACTTGTGGAAAACTGACAGTAATGCAGGTGATTCCTATCCATAGCAATGCAAGCAATCCCTGCTCAAGGAAATGTAAAAGAATTTTGTCAGGTAGAGAATATAAAAACCAGTTGTAATATCTTACCGATTCCCTCACAAATTAATACTAATAATAATTTTTTTAAAGATTTTATTTATTTATTCATGAGAGACACAGAGAGAGAGGCAGAAACCCAGGCAGAGGGAAAAGCAGGCTCCATGCAGGAAGCCTGACGTGGGACCCGATCCTGGGACTCCAGGATCACGGCCTGGGCCAAAGGCAGGCACTAAACCACTGAGCCACCCAGGCATCCCCCTAATAATAATAATAATAATAATAATAATAATAAATGAATAAGTCAACGATGGCCATTTAATATTTGCCTGAGAGTCATGATCTTACCTTTTAAAAAATAACCCTTTAGTATGACATTACTGAGTTGATTCCAGATTACCATCCCTGTAATCACTTACAATTATTTCCTTCATTCAGCCTCTAAAGCAATGTGTTTACGTTTATCAATACTGTAATTGATTTTCTTTGATCTTTCTCTAAATATTTTTTTATGAATAAATAACTTTCATCAAGGTGGAAGCTTTGGTATCACAGGAAACCAAGAGGCCCAGAATGAGTGTGTCAGTAGCACTGGGCAGGGGTTGGTTCTATTACACACTCTGCTTCACAGAGGGTTGGGGGCCACTCACAAGATGAAAGCAGGGGAAAAAATAAATCAGTGCCTGCTAATGGCTGGGCATAGGAGTCGGCTTCTAGGTCAGAGCACCCGGAAATATTTGAGGCATCAAATACTCAGAAAAGAAGACACAAAAACAAATGGTGCTCAAGTACTACCCACAATGGTGAACAGGTAAGCAACTCTAAAAACCCTGTGAGCTTACAATTCAGAGCATTTAGTGGTTCTGTCCCCACTATTGATCTGACTGAAAGGGAAAAAACAATCTATGGGTTCAGGGATACAAAAGAGAAATTCCTGATTCATGCTTGTTCCACTCATCACAGGCTGTTAGCTGCTTGCTGAGGACCGAGGCCTTCACAATCTTTTTGTTTGGCTTGCTGGTGCTTCTGAAATGACTTGAATAAAAATGCTTTCTAGACAGGGCATGGTCTCCAATAATAGACCTCTAGTAATCGGCCCCTTCTCTGTTACAGCCCATTTGGCTTCCCTCAGTTGTTTTACCCATGGAACCATTTGAGTTTGCACCCTTGGCTAACAATTGTATCTTTAAGCACTCTTCAAAACCATCTACACAGATTTAACACGGTAACATTATTGATAGCAGTGAGCCAGAACTGAAGGGAGTTCAAACTTTGCTCCTGTATGAACAAAGTCACTATCCCAAAATACAGGCCAGTGACTTGCCCTGAAAAATCCTCTATTTGGGGGGCACCTGGGTGGCTCAGTGGTTGAACATCTGCCTTCAGCTCAAGTCGTGATCCCGGGGTCCTAGGATTGAGTCCTGCATCGGGTTCCCCTGCAGGGAGCCTCTTCTCCCTCTACCTATGTCTCTGCCTTTCTCTCCGTGTCTCTTGTGAATAAATATATAAAATCTTAAAAGAAAAATCCTCTATTTTGGCAACACCCAGACTGTACGTTTTTCTTTCTTTCTTTCTTTCTTTCTTTCTTTCTTTCTTTCTTTCTTTCTTTCTCTTTCTTTCTTTCTTTCTTTTTCTTTCTTCTTTCTTTCTCTTTCTTTCTTTCTTTCTTTCTTTCTTCTTCTCCTTTTTCTTTCTTTCTTTCCTTTTTTAAAAAAGATTTTATTTATTTATTCATGAGAGACACAGAGAGAGAGGCAGAGACACAGGCAGAGAGAGAGAAGCAGGCTTCATGCAGGGAGCCTGACGTGGGGCTCCACCCCGGGTCTCCAGGATCAGTCCCTGGGCCAAAGGCGGCGCTAAACCGCTGAGCTACCTGGGCTGCTCTGTACTTTCTTTCTTGATTTACTTTACTTTAGATGCACAACTGCTGAAGTTGTCTGAATTTCATTTCATGCCACTGCTGTTTTCAACAAGTCTAGTTCTTAAGTGAGAATATTGGTTCCTTTAACTTGGAATTATGAAATCCTTTAGTCTAACCTGGATCTAAGTGGCAAATATGATAATTGAAAGACAGACCCCATGATTTACACAGTCTTGGATGTTGAGATGACAAATACTTCCATGGTCCAGGTATCATGCAGAACATGTCATAGGTATTATCTTTTAAAATTCTCATCCTATGGTGTTGGATTCCTAGTTTCAGAGGTGAAAAAAATCTAACAACCCCGTAACTTAAAGTTTAAAAAGATTGCCTTCAATCACATAGCTAAGTCTAAGTTTAAAGCACTTGCCCTCAACCTTCAAACCATCCGAAGGTTCTTGAATTATGGCACCCCCAAAATACTCATTGATCAACTGGCAGGTAAATAATTATAAACATGATAGGCAGCAAAGAAGGAATATACTAGCTTCCTATCTTCAAGAGTTTACACTTAACACTCCTCTTAGATCTTGGAAAAGTCATTCATGCTGTCATTCTTCATGATCAAGGCAGATTCAAGAAGACTCTTTCCAACAGATTCAAGAAAACATTTTTCCCAGTTGTGACCCCTGGGACCCATGCACCTTCTAGCCCAAGGGTCTTCCTGCTGTAGTTAGAGGCCTTCTAGAACAGATATTCTTTTTATTTATTTATTTATTCATTCATTCATTCATTCATTCATTATTTTTTAATGTTATGGGCATGGAGCCTAGTGTGGGATTTAAACTCAAGACCCTTAGAAAAAAAAATAAAATAAACTCAAGACCCTGCAATTAAGACTTGAGCTGAGGGACACCTGGGTGGCTCAGAGGTTGAGCGTCTGCTTTTGGCTCAGGGAGTGATCCCAGGGTCCTGGGATTGAGTCCCACATCAAGCTCCCTGCATGGAGCCTGCTTCTCCCTCTGCCTATGTCTCTACCTCTCTCTCTCTCTCTCTCTCTCTCTCTCTCTCTGTCTCTCATAAATAAATAAAATCTTAAAAAAATAAAAAAAGACCTGAGCTGAGATCAAGAGTCAAATCAAATGACTGAGCCACCCAGGTACTCCTAGAACAGGTCTTCTTAATCTGGGGGTCCATGAATGTGGATTTTGTCAAATGCTTTTTCTGCATCTACTGAGATAATAATGTGATTTTTGTCTTTCATTCTGCTGATAAAATGTGTTACATTAGTTGATTTTCTGATGTTAAACCATCTTTGCTTCTCTGAGATAAATCACATTTGGTCATGGCGTATAATTCTTTTCGTTATTTTGCTATTTTTAAAATTGTGATAAAATATATATCATATAATATTTGCCATGTTTAAGTCTTATATGTTGCTGGATTCAACTTGCTAGTATTTTGTTGAGAATTTTTGATGTCTTTGTCTGGTTTTGGTAACTGACCTTATAAAATGGGTTGGGATGGGTTTCTTTTCTTCTGCTTTTTGGAATAGTTAATGTGACATGTGGGGTGGAACTTGATTGTGATGAACTTAAATTGTTAAAGCAGGGGGTACCTGCATTTTACCCCAATGTGATGAGGTGCTATGGGAGCTTACACTATAGAATATGCATTTCAATAGATTTTAAAAAATCACTGCAAGTAAGTAAATATGACTTAAAACAAACGGAACCCTCTTTATGAGTTAGAGGAGGAGAACTAAAATCATATAGTTTAGGAGCAAATGGAAATATGTTTGTAATAGATAAAAAGAAATACATTTTGATTAGTGCCTTAAAAATATAACTCCTGGGGTACCTCGCTGACTGGAGCCTGTGATTCGGTGTTGATGTTGTGAGTTTACCCACCTGGGGCTCATAGAGATTAATTAAAAATAAAATCTTAAAAAAATACATAAATCCAATGTAGAGATAAGCATTTTAAAAAAGCATTTACTTATAAAAAATTTATTATGGAAATAACATATGAAAGTGGAGAAAAATCATACAATGAGCCCCATGTTCTGCTCACCTATTTTTCAACAATTATCAACACATGACTACTTTTTTTTCCTCTTATCCCCTCTGCTCCTCAGTCTTACTACAACCCTGCTAATTTCTTTTCCTTTTCTTTTCTTTTCTTTTTTAGAGGCAGAGAGAGAGAGAGAGAAAGGGAGGGGGAGAGAAAAAGGGAGAGGGAGAGGGAGAGAGAGAATCCCAAGCAGGCTCTGCACCCAGCACAGAGCCCAACAGGGGGCTTGATCCCACGATCACAAGATCACAACCTGAGCTGAAATCAAGTCAGATGCTCAACCGACTGAGCCACCCAGGTACCCCCCCTGCTAACTTATTTTTAAGTATCAGATATTGAAATTACTTTATCCATATATATTTCAGTCTCTATCTGAAAAATGACTTTTAAAAGCATAGTATCATAAACATCATTGCACCCTTCACACTTACAGTATTTCCATAACACTATCAAATCCAAGTAATGTTCTGAATAGACCTGATTCTCTCTTACATTTTTTTAAACAGTTGGTTTGTCTAAATCAGAATCCAGATAAGGCCCCTATATTGTGTTTGGTTAATATGTCCCTTAAATTTCTTTTAATCTACAGGTTCCCCATCCCTCTTTCTTCTTTATGCAATTTATTTGCTGCAGAACAATTTCTACAAGCTTGTAGAATGTCCCGCAGTCATTTTTGGTGTTGATTGTATCCCTGTGGGGATGTATTTCCTATAACCATTTGCCCTGATCCATTATTTCACTAGAGGCTGCAAAATAGAAATATTCTAATTCTAGTATCCCTTTGGACTTATCAGCTTGAATTCTTCTGCTGTAAATTTATTTTTTAAAAAAACTATTTGGTTACCATGTATAACAACTTCAGTATAGTTCTGCAGTTAAGCAATTATTTTGTTTTTAATTTCCCAGTTTTTAACATTTTTATTTATTAAAATATATATATACCCTTTTTTTAAACTAAAAGAAATTTTAAAGTAATCTTTACACTCAATGTGGGGCATGAACTCATGACTCTGTCATGACTCTGAGATCAAGAGTCATGTGCTCTACCAACTGGGCCAGCCAGGTGTCCCTCATAGTTTTCAGAATAATGAGTTGGATTCCTAGTTTCCTTCAAAGGAGTATCTGTTGTAATTGTATGAACTCACAGATTTTTTTTTTTTGAACTCACAGATTTTTAACACATTCAATGTGTTTCAATCTCTTATAGTCTTTTTTTTTTTTAATTTGGTGCTGAAATCGTATAATCTCTGGCCTATGGGCTCTTCAGCTTGGTTCTTCAGCCTTCTGGGCATGATTCTGTGGTCTTTGATAACTTCCTTGCTTGCTGGTATGACAAGATATTTTAGGCTCATCCCTGACCCTGAATCAGCCAAGGAGCTCTGTTCCTTCTAGTGAGATGATATTTAGAAAGCACACTCTGGGTGCTAAGGAGCTCATTGCTATGAGTTACTCAAGGCATCTAGGTCTTCTCAACATATAGAGCAAAAAATAATTTTTAAAAATATTTTTTATAAAGATATTATTTATTTGAGAGAAAGCATATGGGAGAACAGAAGCTGGGGGGGGGGGAGGGGTAAAGTGAGAGGGAGACACAAGCTCCCTGCTGAGCAGGGAACCCAATGCCACCTTGGGATCTTGACCTGAGCCAAAGGCAGATGCTTAGCCCACTGAGCCATCCAGGCACTGCTAAAAAATAATTTTTTAAAACCAAAAATACATACGTATTATTAAAATTTCTAATTCAGGGATCCCTGGGTGGCGCAGCGGTTTGGCGCCTGCCTTTGGCCCAGGGCGCGATCCTGGAGACCCGGGATCGAATCCCACATCAGGCTCCCGGTGCATGGAGCCTGCTTCTCCCTCCGCCTGTGTCTCTGCCTCTCTCTCTCTCTCTCTCTCTCTCTCTCTCTCTGTGACTATCATAAATAAATAAATAAAAAAAAAAAAAATTTCTAATTCAAACTTAGGATACAGGATTTTTTTTTTAAGATTTTTATTTATTTATGAGAGACACACAGAGACAGGCAGAAGGAGAAGCAGGTTTCCTGTGAGGAGCCTGATGTGGGACTCGATCCTAGGACCTGGGACCAGGCCCTGAGCTGAAGGCAGATGGTCAACTGCTGAGCCACCCAGGTGTCCCAGGATACAGGGTTTTGATCTGATATTTAGAGCTTTTTTTCCTTGCACTGAAAATCTTGGCTCCTAATTTTAAAAATACTTAATTTCCTTTGCCACTAAATATAGTTATTATTCTTTCATAATAACTATACTTTACTATCAGAAAATATAATATCGGGGGAAATCATGTTAAAAATTAATTACTGAAAATCATTTGAGAGTTCTTTGCAGTTTGAGGGTTGGGTTTTTTTTCCCCCTTGGTAAATACCCTACCAGAACTGTACAGTCCAACTACTGTGGTTTAAAAATAGAATATTTAAAAAGTCCAGATTCAGCTGACAGCCAGGGAGTTTTAGCCAATGTTGAAGGCAGAAATGAGAGGTTATGAGCAGAGTGCTGTAGCCAACTATTAACTCAAGTTTCTGCTAATTCAGGGAAGGATATGAGCATAGTTATATTTACAATAATTGCTTTAACTTAGTATTTAGTAGGAGTTAGACCTTTGCTAATGATCAATTACCCAACTGACTGAGAGTTCATTTCACTCCCGAGGCTTTGGTCTTTAGGAGGAAAGGGCAAAGTCCTACAGCCAAGGAGGGTTAGCATGCTACTGAACCTTATAGGTCACCTGGTTTAATCACCTCTGTTTGCAGAGGATGAAACTAAGATCCAGCAGAGTCTAGTAACTTGCCTAACATGGAGCAGCTGGTTAGTAGCAGGTGGGACTGGAAACATCTTCCATCCCCATTCCATGACACTGTGCTCTGCTCCCTTGCTTTCCTGTGTGAATGGTAAAGGGTATGATCATTGTTCCAATGAGCAAGGGAGATCTAGTCTGAAAGTTTAGTCTCAAGACTCAAGATATTCAGTGTTTATGAGAATTTGCTCAGTCATTTGGTAAATATTTAGTAATTGGCTCTGAGTATGTAGTAAGACAGCCTTTATGGACTACTTTTTGGTTTTCTTTCTTTTTTTTTTTTGCTTTTTTACTTGTCCAGTAATTTATTGAAGAGAACATGCATCTGCATGTATCTAGCACAACAGGAAGACTGAAGACTGTCAAACATTTCAGACAATTTTCCTACAATCTCTTTATCAAAAAAACCACATTACTTTAACATAATTTCTACTGTCCTGATTGCTAATGTTCCTTTATGTTTATTTATCTAACTCAATAAACCATGACCACATACAAAGCACTAAGCTTAAGAGGATTTTCCAATAATTAGAATCCAATATGGAGCCAGGTGCCTCTGATAGGAGGCTGTGAATTGTTATCAGAGATCTACAGAGGGAATTCCTGCAGAGGTCAGAGGAGGGGACACGGTGATATACAGTATCCTTTCTAATCCCGAGATTGGATGAGAGGTTTTATTCTGTAATTTCTGTGATGTCCCAATGACAGTGGCTTGTTTTGGGGTAGAGAGTAGCAACCATTTATACAGAGGCACATAGGGAGCCCCCGTGGCGCCGCGCAGCCCAGGGTGTGATCCTGGAGACCCAGGATTGAGTCCCACATCAGGCTCCCTGCATGGAGCCTGCTTCTCCCTCTGCCTGTGTCTCTGCCTCTCTCTCTCTAGCTGTGTCTCTACAAATAATAAATAAATAAATAAATAAAAACAAATAAATAAATAAATAAACAAACAAACAAACAAACTGAAATATATATATATATATATATATATATATATATATATATATATATATATATATACACAGAGGCACACAACACAACTTGTGTTTCCCTCCAAGTTTGGTTCTATTTATAGCCTTGCCCACAGAGACAATATATCAGAGAAGTGGAAGGGAGCCCTTTGGGGAAAGTTTCCATGCCATTCTCATCCTAGGGACCCCTTGTCACAAACAAAAGGACAGACTTTGTGGGAATCACAGCAACTTGCCATTCGTCATGCACTTCCTGAACTGCCAAGTTCTTTTCTTCTTTTTCCAGCTGTCTTCTGTTTAAATCATGCACTTGTCTCTTCTTCAGACACCCTCTCCCCACCTGAGGCTTATTAGCACGTAAGGTCTTAGCCTAAGTATAAAAGAGAGGTAAGTGGGCTCATTTGGGGCTTGGAAAGTTATCTCTCTAGAGCCTGTGTGCTTTCAAAGTCATCCAACAAATACTTGTGTTCCCCCAACAGTGTGCCTCGCTCTATAGGTGCTGGGGTTTAAGAAGGAAAGAAGGAGAACAAGGAGCAGATAAAGGATAATTGGGAAGGGGGACATCAGCGAAAGGGAGGACCTAATCTCATGGAAAAGAAGTCTTCAGGGGCAAAGGGATATTTCACTTTCTCCCAGAAGAAGGAAGAATTAGTCAATAAAAAGCAGAGGGGGCACGCTTGGCTCAGTCACGTGACAAACTCTTGGTTTCTGCTTAAGATCTCCGGGTCCTGGGATCAGGTCCTGGGACAATGTGCCACGATGGGCTCCACACTCAGCAAGAGTCTGCTGGTCCCTCTGCCCTCTTCTCTCATGCTCTCTTCCTCTCTCGTTCCCAAATAAATAAAATCTTTGGGGGGGGGGAGGGGAAGAGGAGCTTCCAAATGGGGGGGAAAAAAAGAGGAGCTTCCAAGCAGGGGAAAGACTGGTCCGAAGGTCCAGATAAACAAAAATTTAGCGAACTCGAGGATCTGAATGAGGCTAAGATATGTTGCAGCATAGGCTGCAAGAGAGAATGTCTGAAGTGAAGGAAGAGGAAAGCAGACATCTGATGGTGGAGGGGCTTGTCACAGCACCCTCTCAAAATATTCGCAATATTCCTAAGTTGACCTGTAGATACATTCTTCAGTCTAAAAGGAGTCCTTTCCCAGCTTCTTAAATGGCATATCAGGGTTTCTCATTGAGTTAAAAACCAACATTCAAGGGGGGCACCTGAGTGGCTTAGCTAAGTGTCTGACTCTTGATTTTTGGCTCAAGTCATGAGCTCAGGGTTGTGAAATCAAGCTCCAGGCAGGGTTCCGTGCTGAGTGTGGAGCCTGTTTGGGATTCTCGCTCTCTCTAGCTCTGCCCCTCCCTCCACTTATGCTCTTTCTCTCTTAAAAAAAGAAAATTCAAGAGACGAAAAATTAAAGAATAAGAAAACCCCATATCATCCACTCCTTCAGACTAAATTTTAAAAGGATAGGATACGGGCAGCCCCGGTGGCCCAGCAGTTTAGCGCTGCCTTCGGCCCAGGGCCTGATCCTGGAGACCTGGGATCGAATCCCACATCGGGCACTGTGCATGGAGCCTGCTTCTCCCTCTCCCTCTCCCTGTGCCTCTTTCTGAGTCTGTCATGAATAAATAAAAAAAATATTTAAAAATAAAAGGATAGGATACTTGGGACACCTGAGTGGTTCAGTGGTTAACATCTGCCTTTGGCTCAGGGCGCGATCCTGGGGATCTGGGATCAAGTCCCACATCGGGCTCCCCATGGGGTGCCTACTTCTCCCTCTGCCTCTATCTCTGCTGCTCTGAGTCTCTCATCAATAAATAAAATCTTTAAAAAGGATAGAATACAAGTAATATAACAAATCTAAGGCAATAGGACTCTAATTCCTTTGAGAGAATGCTTATTTTAAAAAATCTAAAAAAAAAATTGACCTGTTTCTGCTATAAAACATAATTCAGGGGGATCCCTGGGTGTCCCAGCGGTTTGGTGCCTGCCTTTCACCCAGGATGTGATCCTGGAGACCCAGGATCAAGTCCTATATTGGGCTCCCTGCATGGAGCCTGCTTCTCCCTCTGCCTGTGTATCTGCTTCTCTGTGTGTCTCTCATGAATAAATAAAATCTTAAAAAAACTTCAGTATTGGTATATGTTGTGAAATGATCACAAGTTTTTTTTTTGTGGTGAAATTTTTAAGATCTTTAAGATTTTTAAGAATTTTTAATATCTTTTTAAAAAGATTTTGAGAGTGGGGGAGGGAGCTTAATGAGAGGCTCAATCCCAGGACGCTAGGATCATGACCTGAGCAAAGGCAGATGCTTAATAAACTGAGCCATCCAGGTGTCCCTAAGATCTCTTAATAGCTTTCAGATCTACAATATGGTATTATAGGACCGCCGAGGTGGCTCAGCAGTTGAGTGTCTGCCTTAGACCCAGGGCGTGATCCTGGAGTTCCAGAATTGAGTCCCCCACATCAGGCTCCCTGCATGGAGCCTGCTTCTCTCTGCCTGTGTCTCTGCCTCTCTGTCTCTCATGAATAAATAGAATCTTTAAAAACAATATGGTATTATAGTCACCGTACGATACATTACATTCACAGGACTCCCAGATCTTACAACTGGAAACTTGCACCTTTCAACTCCCCTCACCCCTTTTGCCCACCCCTACCTTCAGCAGCCACCAAACTGTTCTCTGTATCCACAAGCTTGTTTTTGTTTCTTGGCTTTTTTTGGTTGGTAAGGCAGGGGACAGGTAGGAGGTTGACAAAATATTTTTAAGTTAAGAATGTAAGATGAGCAACAGGCACCATGACCACAGAGTTGAGCTGGAGTATGGCAATCATGGTGCTTGGAATCCTTGGGCTTCCCCTATGCATTGGGTTTCTGCCGGGGATACTCCTGAGGCTTTAGTGTCTAGAAGGAGATACAACGTAACACATCAGAACAGGAGCTGAGGGAGAGATGGGCAATGGGTGCCCAGGCTGCCATAATGCCCAGTGACTCCCAGTGACGGGGACCAGAGGACTCCCCCCTCAGCCCATCAGCACTCCTGTCATGATTCAGTCTAAGCTGAACAATAGCAAATTCCATGCACATCCTATTTCACTACATTCTCATTTTTTTAAATTCAGCTGATCTCAAATGTGAGTGTCTATCAGAATCATCTGGAGGGTTTGTAAAACCTAAACCCTTTCCCCTGTGAGTTTCTGACTCAGCAGGCCTGGACTGAGGCCACAATTTGCCTTTGTAATGAGTTCCTGGGTGACGCTGTGGTGTTGGCCCAGGAACCACACTTTGAGAACTATTGATGAGTTCATTCCAGAAAACTGTTAAAAAGCCTGTTCCATGCCAGGCTGTCCAGCTTTGGAGGACACAAACCTCTGCCCTCAAGGGACTCACAGATGAGTGGAGAAAACAAAGTAGGACAACATTAACGCAAGAGACCAGGCTCTGATGGAGGTTAGCTGGGGTTGCTATGGGCATGCAGAAGAGGAAGGCGTAGGTGAGGACAGGTTAGCTGGCAGGGAGAGGTACAGGTGAGAACCAAGAGGAAGGAGCCACGTGTTCACAAAGGGCAGGAGGTCCATAGGCTGTGTCTTGGTGGAACTGGAGAGGAAAGCACCAGTAGAAAGTGAGCAGGGAGGAGTAGGAGATCCATGCAGGGCTCTGAGCCTCACCTACCCCTTCCTCTTCTGCCTTTGGGGAAGAGCATTCTGGTGGTAGAAAGGATGAAGAGGGGGTGGGGACAGGGTGGTCTGGAGGGCGTTTGGTGACGCAGATGAGAGAGGGAGAAGTCCTGGGCCCAGCAGGAGCAGGCAAGTGGAGAAAGTAAGGCTGGTCTCCCAGTGATGTATGACTGGTAAATCACAAGGCCTGGTGGGAGAAGAACATTAACCTGTAAACACCTGAGTTTTCAGCTAAGGATGAATTGCTGTCAAGTGGTCAAGGACAACCACCACCACTGCCTCACCCCAAGGAAATGTACCAGCAGCGAGGTGTCCGAAGACACTCAAGGCTGTCCCCCAGCTGAGGTCAGTCAGCAGCAGCTCAGGGCCTGTGTGAAAGAGCCCAGCACCCACTCCCTGCTCCTTCATGCCCTCCATATTTGTAGGGACAGGGACCAGGGAATAGCCAAGTGATTATAGAAGCTCCCTGGTAGAAGTAACCTGGTTAGGAAGAGGGAGTGTCTGGAGCTCAATGGTGGCTCCAGTCTATTATTTTGGGAACTGAATGCATTCGTTTCCTTTGGCTGCCACAACAAACCCCATAGACGTGGTGGCATAAACTACAGAAATGTATTCTCTGAGTCAAGACTCAGGAGTCTGAAGTCCTGGAGACCAATTTCCTCAAAGGACTGTGAAGACCACTGTTCTGTGCCTCTCCCAGCTTTTTTTTTGTAAAGATTTTTACTTATTCATGAGAGAGACCAAGAGAGGCTGAGACATAGGCAGAGGGAGAAGCAGGCTTCCCTCAGGGAGCAGGATGTGGGACTCGCTCCCAGGACCCCAGGATCATGCCCTGAGCCAAAGACAGATGCTCAACCACTAAGCCACCCAGGTGCCCACCTCTCCCAGCTTCTGCTGGTCTGTTGACAATCTGGTGTTTCTTGGTTTGCAGTTACAGCACCACTATCTCTGCCATCCTTCTCACAAGTTTTCCCTGTTTCCAAATTTCTCCTTTTTATAAGGACACCAGTCATATTGCATAGGGTCTGCCCTAATGGCATTATCTTATTACATCTGCAACTCAAGGTCACATTCCAAGGCAGCAAGGATTGGTGGAGATTCAATGTTTGAATCTGGGTCAGGGAAACACAATTCAACCCATATGAGGAGCTAACAAAGCTGCTGATCCAACTCTCTTGAGCAGCTAAAAGTTGGGAGGGCATGAACCTCCATGTTCTCCATCAGATCCCCCAGCTACTCCCTAAAAGAGAGTGCCAGAACCTGGGCCAGCCCCATGTCAGCTGCCCCCACTCACGATTGACATCTGTGGGCTTCCCTGCTCCTCTGAAAAGCCAGGGAAGTGGCCAGCAGGGTTTGAAAGGGTTTGAGTGCTCTTTGCCCCAAAGGTCTCAAAGCCTCTATGAGGCTGTGCTGCTTGCTGCACTAGAGGGCAGGGGCACCCAGACTGGAGCTCCAGAAGGTGACCCCTTGCCCATCTCCTGTCTTCTAGTTCCATTTCTGTGGGTAGGGTCTCAGCTCCTTATCCTTTCATGCTCCCATAAAAGCATGAGTCAATGGCAGGAGGATCCATAGGAGCAAGGCTTGGGAGAAGCAAAGGAATGATAAACTTAATTTTCCATGTGTAAATATGGCACATGGGTGGGTCTACAAGACTGGACGTGTACTGTAGGCATTTGGTTAGACATATGGAACTCAAGCAAAGTCTAAGTTGGGTTGTGGAAGCTCAGAATAGATCTGCTTTCCCAGGGAGTGTGTGAAGGGCAAGGCTGGCCTCCCTGGGCAATGGTGACAGTATGGGATAGAGAACAGAGGATGCCGTTGGTGAAAAGGAGCTTTAATACCTATTCTCTCCTTGGTCGTCACAGTGAAATTACCAGATCAATTACACAAGTAACTGAGTCTCGGAGAAGCCAACCCCTGGGCAAGTGCTCCTAGCTTCTAGGTGGCAGGCCACATCTCCAGCAACAAGTTCAGAGTGTTTCTCACTAGATTTGTTCACTTATTCATGCAGGAGTCCTAGACTGAGGTGTGTGTGTGTGTGTGTGTGTGTGTGTGAAGGGTATTGGTCCATACTATGGGCAGCTTGCGGAGGGGGGTGCTGGGGAGGCAGGATGTGAGACTGGAAGCCAGCCACTCTTCCCACTGTAGCAGGGAAGGCAGAAAAGGAACACTAGTGACCAGTGCAAAGGCACACGTGCAGAAAGAGGCTGCTATCCCATAAGCCCTGCAACATGTGGCCCATGCACCAGCAGTGGGGCAGCACCTGGGAGCGCAGTTAGACGTGCAGAATCCCTGCCCACCTCGACCTGTGGAATCATCTGCAGATTAGCAGGATCCCCAGGTGATCTGTATCCCATTCAACTATGAACAGCGCTGGCGCCAATTACAGACAGGCTCAGACAGATGGAGGAGAAGAATGTGTGGTTAGTTAGGGAGCTTCTTGGAGGCAGCCTCTAGCCTGAAAGCCAGCTGCCACGTGGGAAGACCTGAGATCTTTTGTCTACAACAATGGTTCTCAAACGTGGCTGCAGAGTGGAACCACCCGTGGTGTTTTAAAAAGCACTGATTCCTGGGGCACCTGGCTGTCTAGAGCATGCGACTCTTGATCTCGAGGTCATGAGTTCAAGCCCCATGCTGGGCATGGAAGCTACATAAAGATGAAGACCCTAAGATTCTTAAAATTGTGTTTGGGAAGCCCGGTGGCTCAGCCGTTTAGCGCTGCCTTTGGCCCAGGGCGTGACCCTGGAATCCCAGGACCAAGTCCCACGTCGGGCTCCCTGCATGGAGCCTGCTTCTCCCTCTGCCTGTGTCTCTGCCTCTCTCTTTCTCTCTCTCTCTGTTTCTCATGAATAAATAAATAAAATCTTTAAAAAAAAAGTGATTCCTGCCTCCCCACCTCAGATTGTGACTTAATGGAGATAAAACTTTGGCACTGGGATTTTACAGAGCTCCCCAGGTGATTCATATTTGCAGGCAAGCTTGTGAGCCACTGCCCTATGCGATATTTAAGATATAATGGACCATACCTGGATGAGGAAACTGCAAACAGCGATCAAGTGATTCCAGTGCGGGACCAGGAGGGCGTGTTTAGGTGTCTAAAGGGTGAGGAGGGCGGGGAGGGGGAGGCTAAGCTCCTGCCACCCTTCCTGCCCCCTCCCCTCTCCACACCTTCACACCCTCCTCACACGGGTGCTTGGATTCTGCTTCCCCCTAGTGGTGATCTTCAGCCTGGCACAGCTGTCTCGGGTTTTGTACAAATCCTGGGCTCCTCACAAACCTGAGTCCCCCAGGTGTGCTCTCTATGGGGTGGGGGTGAGGGGGTTAGCCTAGGAACTGTGGACAGTGAGCAGCTAGGCAGTGGCTCAGGAGTTGCTCTGTCACAGGAAAGCTCGGCGGGGTGGGGTTCCATGTCTGGCCAAGCACTTGTCTGACACAGGGCTGTGATTGGAGCCTAAGTGGCTTTCCTGTGCTTGGGGTTTAGGGAAATTCGTCTCCTCAGCCAGTGGCAAGTGCTTATGCTATCAAGCATCAGGAAGTGCAGAGGAATAAGGAAACAAGCTTTCTAGTAAACAGCAGTCAGCCATTATCCAGCTCTGTGTGGCAAGGACGTGTCTTAATTATCATGTTTAATACTAACAGGAGCCTGGGAGGTGCTAGGATTCCCCTTACACACAAGGAAGCAAACCTACAGAGTTTCAATAACCTGCTCAAGGCCATACAGCTTGCACATAACAGATGCAGGATCCAAACCATGCTGGTGGGACTGCACACTCTGTCCCAGCGGCTCCCATGTCCCCTGCAGGACCAGGCAGTCTTACCTGGGCAAAACTGTGCACTGTGGCTTCAGCATGAACTCCGGTTGAGTGCAGAGGGTCCTTCCAGGTGCCCCCCCTCCTTTTGCTCCCTATTGTGCGTTGACTCCTACTTCCCTCTGTAGGGCAGCCTGAGAGCCCCACATTTGCAGGAGGACACCCTTGCCCTATTGTGGCAGAAAGCTTCTCCCTACAGCAGAGTCCTTGGGGGTGGGGGTTCCAGCCAAATTATGAAAGCATCTTTCCTTGACCTGGCCTCCTTTCTCTTTTCTCCCCTGAAGCTTTCTGCTCAGGGCTACCTCCTATCCATTGTCTTCACTAAAAGATTTATTCACTCCAAGATTTATTCATGAGAGGCAGAGGGATAAGCAGGCTCCCTGTGGGAATCTGATGTGAGACTCCATCCTGGAACCCCAGGATCATGCCCTGAGCTGAAGGCAGCTGCTCAACCATTGAGCCACCCAGGTGTTCCATTACAAGTGCTTTTACCACTCTGGTGTGGATCAGAATCCCCAGGAGAGCTCGTTGGAATGCAGATTCCCAGGCTCAAGACTGGTATTCAGGGGGACACAAAGAGGGCCTGGGAGTCTGAATTTCCTAAAATAACCAACACTGTGAATTCTGATGCAGGTGGTCCTTGGAGCACACTTTGAGAAGCATGCAACACACCTGGCACTAACATTTGTGGGCTCTACCTCGAGGGCACAAATGAAGGCCCAACTATATGTTTAAATATTTAAAAGTTCTAGATCAAGCCAACAGTCAAGTACCTTTGCAAGTATCTGGGAGGCTAGGATTCCTGGAATCTGGAGCTCTAAGTCAGAAGGCTGACCGCATAGGGAAAGCCAATCCCAGTCGCCAGCAGTCCTCCCTTCTCTTTCCACCTTTGGATCTGACCCTCTTTGTGCCACGAGGAATCTGCTGGTCAAGCAAGAGAACACCCAGCCTTCAAGTCCAAGCTCAGGCTACCTTCTTCCTACCCCATAAACAGCTGTATCTTGACCGCCTATCTGGCTAGAGATGGACCCTGGGGAGAAGGTATGCTCTGGAAGCAAGAATTATAGAGTTCTGGGTGCTCAGAGTATGGCCTCTTAGGGGGGAAAGGGAGCCCCAGATAGACACAGCACCTTTTCCTTATTGGCCATCTGCACTCTTGTGAGGGTGCAGCCAAACGATAAGACCCAAGCAGAGGCCTCTAAATCAGTACTCCTCAGACTTTAATGTGAGTAGGAACTGAGGTCTGAAGATTTTGAGGTCTGGATCAGTAGGTCTGGGGCACAGACCAGGATTCTGTGTTCCTAATAGCCTCCAAGCAAAGCTAGTGTTGCTGGTTCACTAGCCATGCTTAGAATAGGAAAACTCTGGAATGCCTGGGTGGCTCAGTCAGTCAAGTGTCTGCATATTGGATTCAGCTCATGATCCCAGGGTCCTGGGATGGAGCCCAGCATCCTGCTCAGCAGGGATCCTGCTTCTCCCTCTTCCTCTGCCCCTCCCCCCACTTAGGTTCTCTCTCATGAACTTTATCTCAAATAAAATAAAAAACAAAACAGGAAAGCTTTAGGGCAGAGTGGGTAAGGTTTTTTTGTGAAGGGCCAGGGAGTACATCTTTAGGCTTTATGAGCCATATGGTTTCTCTGCAGCTCCTTAGCTTTGCTGGTATGGCACAAAGCAGCCATAGATAAAATGGAAATAAATGAGCATGGTCATGTTCTAATAAAACCTTATTTACGGACCTTGACATTTGAATTTTATATAATTTTCCTATGGCATAAATCATTCTTTTGGTTCTTTCAACCAAAAATGTAAAAACTATTTTAAGAGCAAGAGAAAGAGAGAACAAAAGCTGGGGGAAGAGGCAAAAAGGGAGGCAGAAGCAGACTCCCTGCTGAGCAGGAAGCCTGGAAGATGTGGGGCTCCATCCTAGGACCCCAGAATTATGACCTGAGCCAAGGCAGATGCTTAACTGACTGAGCTACCCAGGTGACCCTGTAAAAACTATTCTTAGATCATAGGTTAAACAGATAGTGGGGTCAGACTTGGCCCCAAATCTCTGAAAGGTAAGGATGTTTAAACATAACCCTAATGCCAACATCAAACCTAAAAATAATTAGCCATAATTATTTAAATACCATTTAGGTGTTTGAATTTCTAATTGTCTCATAAAAGATAGATTCACCACCATTCTGAAATACAGAATACCTGTCCCATCTCTTTTTACTCGATTCCTTGCCCCCATAGGAACTCCAGGTCTTGTACCCGGTAAATGTGGTCAAACCACATCTCACCAATAGATGGCATTGCTAACTTCCCTTTGCATTTACCAACTTTCCTTGGCATTTACACAAGAGAAAAACATTTGTATGCAATTTGCAATTACAGGTGAACGTAGGAATACAAAAAAAACGAAATAGGCTGTTTGCTCTTGTGTAACATGTATAAAATCTCAGTACGTTCCAATTCCAAGGAAAAATTGATGTCAAGCAAATTTCAATTTGTTTTAAATGAAGAGTATGGCAAGCCCACTGCTCTATGTTGAGGTTTAGTTCTATGTCAACACTTTCAGTGTTAAATCATTGAGGCCACTGTTTTTATGTTCTTCTGCTTAAGAAAAAAGTAAATTGAATCTATTCTCACAGTTGATTCGTGTTTCATACTCATTACAAATGTCCTGTCTGAATTAAATGCACTTACCTCTGAACAAAACGGTTTCTTTTCCAAACTTCCTCTAGCGTGTTCCCCCTCATCTAACAGGAGGCATGACATCTTACTATGAAATCCCACAGCAATTTGATGGTTTTCTGTATGTATTTGCCATCATTCTGCCAGCAATTTCTCCCTCTCCCCTCCACCCTACCTACCCTGCAAGAAGCATAAACTATTAAAAATATCTAGCTACTCAATTAGAATTAATATTTTCACTTTAAGGACACAAAAACCCAATTGTGCCATTAATCCCCCTTTCTGTCCTTTCAAGATCTTTAGCAAACATGTTTTGGTTACTGCTATGGCCAGAAAGATCTTCTTATTCTCTGGCCCTTTATTTGAGGTCACTTGTAATTCCCTAGAAAGAAATTAAGACAATATTAGGGTATCAGTCTGTATGACAATTTTTTTCAAAGATTTTGTTTATTCATGAGAATCAGAGACTGAGACATAGGCAGAGGGAGAAGCAGGCTCCTCGCAGGGAGCCTGATGTGGGACTCGATCCTGGACGCTGGATCATGCCCTGAGCCAAAGGCAGATGCTCAACTACTGAGCCACCCAGGTGCCCCTGTATTATTTTTCTAATGGGTATCCCATCTGGCTTTTTCAGGGAGATGATACAACAATTCTGAGATTTGTTATCCTATTCTCCTAGATTCAAATGTACACAATACTGTAATGGCCTTTCTGTTCAAGTCAAATCCTCTTCCAGGGCAGGCCCTAAACTTTGCTCTTGAAAGTTAGTTCTCACCGGATTTACCTGAGAATAAAACTTCTTCATAGTACATCTCCCCATTTACCTTCCCTGATGTTCTGGATACCTGGGCTCTTCTCTTAAAGAGCCACTCCCTGCCTCTTGGATGCAGCCCTCTGCTCTGTGTTTCTTAGGCTCTGCCTGCATCGCCTCTCTCCTCTTGGTCTACGCTACCAAACCTTTTCCTACACCAGGCTCTGTTTTCACTGGGCAGTTACATTCTACCTGGAAATAAGCGTGCTGAGGCATTTACCCCAGGAGAACCTTCCAAGTGTGTTTGGTTAAGTATTTGTAAATGAAGGCTTTCCAAGTCAAGTAAGTTTGAGAAGCAATTGGTTAAATTTATTTTAAAGGATTTTATTTGAGAGAGAGTGAGAGCACACAAGCAAGGGGAGCCCCAGGTGAAGGAGAAGAAGAAACAGGCTCCCCACTGAGCAAGGAGCCCGATGAGGGGCTCTATCCCAGGACCCTGGGATCATGGCCTGAGCTGAAGGCAGATGCTTAAATGACTGAATCACCCAGGCACCCTGGGTTAAACAAATTTAAATAGCTTTCTTTACTGCAGGACTTTTCAGAGCCTTTGATTTCCTAATAGGAAAAGCGATAGAGAGTGAAGATAGAGCATTTCCCAAATTGATTTGGTTAAGGAGCACCCTCCCCTGTATTAGACAGCTCAGGTTGCTATGACAATACCGTAGACTGAATGGTTTCAGCAGCTGGCATGTATTTCCCACCATTCTGGAGGCTGGGAAGTTCAAGTCAAGGTAAGAGCAGTTCGGGCTCTGGTGAATGTCCACTCTGTGGCTTTCAGACAATGGTCTTCTCAATGTGTCCCTCACATGCAGAGAGAAAAAAGCAAGCCTCGACTAAACTAATTGCTACCAAAAGCCCATCCCCAAAACCATCATCCTGGGGGTTAGGGTTTCACATGGGAGTTTTGAGGGGCAAATGTACAGTCTGTAACAATCCTTCATTCTTCTCATTGCATATCTGTATTGTGTTGTTCGGGATAAACCTTGGGGGCAAGCCCTATGCGATATTTAAGATATAATGGACCATACCTGGATGAGGAAACTGCAAACAGCGATCAAGTGATTCCAGTGCGGGACCAGGAGGGCGTGTTTAGGTGTCTAAAGGGTGAGGAGGGCGGGGAGGGGGAGGCTAAGCTCCTGCCACCCTTCCTGCCCCCTCCCCTCTCCACACCTTCACACCCTCCTCACACGGGTGCTTGGATTCTGCTTCCCCCTAGTGGTGATCTTCAGCCTGGCACAGCTGTCTCGGGTTTTGTACAAATCCTGGGCTCCTCACAAACCTGAGTCCCCCAGGTGTGCTCTCTATGGGGTGGGGGTGAGGGGGTTAGCCTAGGAACTGTGGACAGTGAGCAGCTAGGCAGTGGCTCAGGAGTTGCTCTGTCACAGGAAAGCTCGGCGGGGTGGGGTTCCATGTCTGGCCAAGCACTTGTCTGACACAGGGCTGTGATTGGAGCCTAAGTGGCTTTCCTGTGCTTGGGGTTTAGGGAAATTCGTCTCCTCAGCCAGTGGCAAGTGCTTATGCTATCAAGCATCAGGAAGTGCAGAGGAATAAGGAAACAAGCTTTCTAGTAAACAGCAGTCAGCCATTATCCAGCTCTGTGTGGCAAGGACGTGTCTTAATTATCATGTTTAATACTAACAGGAGCCTGGGAGGTGCTAGGATTCCCCTTACACACAAGGAAGCAAACCTACAGAGTTTCAATAACCTGCTCAAGGCCATACAGCTTGCACATAACAGATGCAGGATCCAAACCATGCTGGTGGGACTGCACACTCTGTCCCAGCGGCTCCCATGTCCCCTGCAGGACCAGGCAGTCTTACCTGGGCAAAACTGTGCACTGTGGCTTCAGCATGAACTCCGGTTGAGTGCAGAGGGTCCTTCCAGGTGCCCCCCCTCCTTTTGCTCCCTATTGTGCGTTGACTCCTACTTCCCTCTGTAGGGCAGCCTGAGAGCCCCACATTTGCAGGAGGACACCCTTGCCCTATTGTGGCAGAAAGCTTCTCCCTACAGCAGAGTCCTTGGGGGTGGGGGTTCCAGCCAAATTATGAAAGCATCTTTCCTTGACCTGGCCTCCTTTCTCTTTTCTCCCCTGAAGCTTTCTGCTCAGGGCTACCTCCTATCCATTGTCTTCACTAAAAGATTTATTCACTCCAAGATTTATTCATGAGAGGCAGAGGGATAAGCAGGCTCCCTGTGGGAATCTGATGTGAGACTCCATCCTGGAACCCCAGGATCATGCCCTGAGCTGAAGGCAGCTGCTCAACCATTGAGCCACCCAGGTGTTCCATTACAAGTGCTTTTACCACTCTGGTGTGGATCAGAATCCCCAGGAGAGCTCGTTGGAATGCAGATTCCCAGGCTCAAGACTGGTATTCAGGGGGACACAAAGAGGGCCTGGGAGTCTGAATTTCCTAAAATAACCAACACTGTGAATTCTGATGCAGGTGGTCCTTGGAGCACACTTTGAGAAGCATGCAACACACCTGGCACTAACATTTGTGGGCTCTACCTCGAGGGCACAAATGAAGGCCCAACTATATGTTTAAATATTTAAAAGTTCTAGATCAAGCCAACAGTCAAGTACCTTTGCAAGTATCTGGGAGGCTAGGATTCCTGGAATCTGGAGCTCTAAGTCAGAAGGCTGACCGCATAGGGAAAGCCAATCCCAGTCGCCAGCAGTCCTCCCTTCTCTTTCCACCTTTGGATCTGACCCTCTTTGTGCCACGAGGAATCTGCTGGTCAAGCAAGAGAACACCCAGCCTTCAAGTCCAAGCTCAGGCTACCTTCTTCCTACCCCATAAACAGCTGTATCTTGACCGCCTATCTGGCTAGAGATGGACCCTGGGGAGAAGGTATGCTCTGGAAGCAAGAATTATAGAGTTCTGGGTGCTCAGAGTATGGCCTCTTAGGGGGGAAAGGGAGCCCCAGATAGACACAGCACCTTTTCCTTATTGGCCATCTGCACTCTTGTGAGGGTGCAGCCAAACGATAAGACCCAAGCAGAGGCCTCTAAATCAGTACTCCTCAGACTTTAATGTGAGTAGGAACTGAGGTCTGAAGATTTTGAGGTCTGGATCAGTAGGTCTGGGGCACAGACCAGGATTCTGTGTTCCTAATAGCCTCCAAGCAAAGCTAGTGTTGCTGGTTCACTAGCCATGCTTAGAATAGGAAAACTCTGGAATGCCTGGGTGGCTCAGTCAGTCAAGTGTCTGCATATTGGATTCAGCTCATGATCCCAGGGTCCTGGGATGGAGCCCAGCATCCTGCTCAGCAGGGATCCTGCTTCTCCCTCTTCCTCTGCCCCTCCCCCCACTTAGGTTCTCTCTCATGAACTTTATCTCAAATAAAATAAAAAACAAAACAGGAAAGCTTTAGGGCAGAGTGGGTAAGGTTTTTTTGTGAAGGGCCAGGGAGTACATCTTTAGGCTTTATGAGCCATATGGTTTCTCTGCAGCTCCTTAGCTTTGCTGGTATGGCACAAAGCAGCCATAGATAAAATGGAAATAAATGAGCATGGTCATGTTCTAATAAAACCTTATTTACGGACCTTGACATTTGAATTTTATATAATTTTCCTATGGCATAAATCATTCTTTTGGTTCTTTCAACCAAAAATGTAAAAACTATTTTAAGAGCAAGAGAAAGAGAGAACAAAAGCTGGGGGAAGAGGCAAAAAGGGAGGCAGAAGCAGACTCCCTGCTGAGCAGGAAGCCTGGAAGATGTGGGGCTCCATCCTAGGACCCCAGAATTATGACCTGAGCCAAGGCAGATGCTTAACTGACTGAGCTACCCAGGTGACCCTGTAAAAACTATTCTTAGATCATAGGTTAAACAGATAGTGGGGTCAGACTTGGCCCCAAATCTCTGAAAGGTAAGGATGTTTAAACATAACCCTAATGCCAACATCAAACCTAAAAATAATTAGCCATAATTATTTAAATACCATTTAGGTGTTTGAATTTCTAATTGTCTCATAAAAGATAGATTCACCACCATTCTGAAATACAGAATACCTGTCCCATCTCTTTTTACTCGATTCCTTGCCCCCATAGGAACTCCAGGTCTTGTACCCGGTAAATGTGGTCAAACCACATCTCACCAATAGATGGCATTGCTAACTTCCCTTTGCATTTACCAACTTTCCTTGGCATTTACACAAGAGAAAAACATTTGTATGCAATTTGCAATTACAGGTGAACGTAGGAATACAAAAAAACGAAATAGGCTGTTTGCTCTTGTGTAACATGTATAAAATCTCAGTACGTTCCAATTCCAAGGAAAAATTGATGTCAAGCAAATTTCAATTTGTTTTAAATGAAGAGTATGGCAAGCCCACTGCTCTATGTTGAGGTTTAGTTCTATGTCAACACTTTCAGTGTTAAATCATTGAGGCCACTGTTTTTATGTTCTTCTGCTTAAGAAAAAAGTAAATTGAATCTATTCTCACAGTTGATTCGTGTTTCATACTCATTACAAATGTCCTGTCTGAATTAAATGCACTTACCTCTGAACAAAACGGTTTCTTTTCCAAACTTCCTCTAGCGTGTTCCCCCTCATCTAACAGGAGGCATGACATCTTACTATGCAATCCCACAGCAATTTGATGGTTTTCTGTATGTATTTGCCATCATTCTGCCAGCAATTTCTCCCTCTCCCCTCCACCCTACCTACCCTGCAAGAAGCATAAACTATTAAAAATATCTAGCTACTCAATTAGAATTAATATTTTCACTTTAAGGACACAAAAACCCAATTGTGCCATTAATCCCCCTTTCTGTCCTTTCAAGATCTTTAGCAAACATGTTTTGGTTACTGCTATGGCCAGAAAGATCTTCTTATTCTCTGGCCCTTTATTTGAGGTCACTTGTAATTCCCTAGAAAGAAATTAAGACAATGTTAGGGTATCAGTCTGTATGACAATTTTTTTCAAAGATTTTGTTTATTCATGAGAATCAGAGACTGAGACATAGGCAGAGGGAGAAGCAGGCTCCTCGCAGGGAGCCTGATGTGGGACTCGATCCTGGACGCTGGATCATGCCCTGAGCCAAAGGCAGATGCTCAACTACTGAGCCACCCAGGTGCCCCTGTATTATTTTTCTAATGGGTATCCCATCTGGCTTTTTCAGGGAGATGATACAACAATTCTGAGATTTGTTATCCTATTCTCCTAGATTCAAATGTACACAATACTGTAATGGCCTTTCTGTTCAAGTCAAATCCTCTGTCCAGGGCAGGCCCTAAACTTTGCTCTTGAAAGTTAGTTCTCACCGGATTTACCTGAGAATAAAACTTCTTCATAGTACATCTCCCCATTTACCTTCCCTGATGTTCTGGATACCTGGGCTCTTCTCTTAAAGAGCCACTCCCTGCCTCTTGGATGCAGCCCTCTGCTCTGTGTTTCTTAGGCTCTGCCTGCATCGCCTCTCTCCTCTTGGTCTACGCTACCAAACCTTTTCCTACACCAGGCTCTGTTTTCACTGGGCAGTTACATTCTACCTGGAAATAAGCGTGCTGAGGCATTTACCCCAGGAGAACCTTCCAAGTGTGTTTGGTTAAGTATTTGTAAATGAAGGCTTTCCAAGTCAAGTAAGTTTGAGAAGCAATTGGTTAAATTTATTTTAAAGGATTTTATTTGAGAGAGAGTGAGAGCACACAAGCAAGGGGAGCCCCAGGTGAAGGAGAAGAAGAAACAGGCTCCCCACTGAGCAAGGAGCCCGATGAGGGGCTCTATCCCAGGACCCTGGGATCATGGCCTGAGCTGAAGGCAGATGCTTAAATGACTGAATCACCCAGGCACCCTGGGTTAAACAAATTTAAATAGCTTTCTTTACTGCAGGACTTTTCAGAGCCTTTGATTTCCTAATAGGAAAAGCGATAGAGAGTGAAGATAGAGCATTTCCCAAATTGATTTGGTTAAGGAGCACCCTCCCCTGTATTAGACAGCTCAGGTTGCTATGACAATACCGTAGACTGAATGGTTTCAGCAGCTGGCATGTATTTCCCACCATTCTGGAGGCTGGGAAGTTCAAGTCAAGGTAAGAGCAGTTCGGGCTCTGGTGAATGTCCACTCTGTGGCTTTCAGACATGGTCTTCTCACTGTGTCCTCACATGGCAGAGAGAAAAAGCAAGCCTCGTCTAAACCTAATTGCTACCAAAAGCCCCATCCCCAAGAACCATCATCCTGGGGGTTAGGGTTTCAACATGGGAGTTTTGAGGGGCAAATGTACAGTCTGTAACATCCTTTCATTTTTCTCATTGCATTATCTGTATTGTGTTGTACGGGATAAACCTTGGGGGCAGCCTTCAGCCCAGGGCATGATCCTGGAGACCGGAATCGAGTACCACGTCAGGCTCCCTGCATGGAGCCTGCTTCTCCCTCTGCCTGTGTCTCTGTGTCACTCACTGAATAAATAAATAAAATCTTAAAAAACAAACAAACAAACAAACCTTGGGACACCTACTCCAATGCAAGCTCTGGATCAGACTGCATGAGTAGGAAACCTGGCTACCTCATTTCCATCCCAGCTCCACTTCCTAGCTGTGGGACTTTGCATGGGTTTCTCCAACTCTCCTTGCCATAGTTCACTGTCTGATATGATAGAATGGGGAAAATGTTACATACCTCATAGGGTTGTTGTGAGGGTGCAATGAGTTGAAACATAGCAGTAGAATACAATACAGTGTAAGCATTCCAAAAAGGTTAGCCACAATCATGAAATATTGTTATTGACCATGAATTATATCAGTAAACAATTTATAGGATTAATTGTTAATAAACAGAATAATGAATAATGATTATAAGGCAATATTTAATTTCAGCTTAGATTGAATCCTGGATTTTACAGCTGAGTCAGGGTTGAGCCTCTGTTTTAGGCTACAGGCTCCCAGAGGGCAATACAGTGCTGAAGAAACAGCAAGAGTGGACATTGCAAACATGTGCCAGGAATCTGAAGTGGTATGGCTGGGTTTAAGGGAGAAGGGGCCACTGATGCCAGTGCCAAGGCTCTGTGCCAGACACCACAGCCCTGGCAGGAAATGGAACTGTGAGTCTGCAGAGGACAGACTGGCCCCACCACGAGGGCAGCAGGCCTGCCCATCACCCCCTGCTATGTACTTGTGGTAAATAACACTGCCGTCCACGTCATCTTTGAATGTGCACAGCAATGACCCGTCCATATGTACCTTGCCCAATAGCCCTAGAACAGTGAAACTCCAACACAAATGTTCCCTTGGAGTCTCAAGGGTGTAAGGGTCCCTTTATGTAACAAGGCAAGGGATTCATGCCAGCCAGGAAACCCAAGTGCTCAAAACCTGTTCAACATTTTTGTAGCCAAAGAGTAAGCTGCCAAACATTTTTCTCTCAAAAGAAAACCAACCACTGAATGAATACTAGATTGGCACGGGGAGCAGTTCTGGGAGAAAAAAATCAAAGGAGAGAGGGAAGGCCTGTCTTAAGAAAACTAAAATGATGCTGAATTTATTTAGAATTCTTTATTCATGAGACACAGAGAGGCAGAGACCTAAGCAGAGCGAGAAGCAGGCTCCCTGCGGGGAACCCAATGCGGGACTCGATCCCAGGATCCCCAGATCACGATCTGATCTGGAGACAGATGCTCAACCACTGAGCCACCCAGGCGGCCCATGATGGTGAATTTAAATTGAGAGGACAGTGAACTTGAATATGTTAAAACACACACACACACACACACACACAGAGAAACAGAATGCAAGCTGAGTTTTAAAAGCCAACCAAGAGGGACGCCTGGGTGGCTCAGCAGTGGGGCAGCCATCCTCGGCTCAGGTTATGATCCCAGGATTCTGAGATCGAGTTCCGAATTGGGCTCCTGCGAAGAACCTGCTTCTCACTCTGCCTATGCACCCCCCCCTTTCTCTCTCTCTCTCTCTCTCTCATAAATCTTTTTTTTAAGCCAACCAAGAGAAAATTTTACAATCTAAAAATGGAGATTCTTTGTTGGAGATTTGGGGAGTACCCAAGGAGTTAGAGAGTCAGGCTCTTTCTGAGAAATGACTTAAAAGGTCAGAGTCATGGTCTGAGGCAAGTACTTTGGAGCTCACAATCCAGCTCTAATCGCCTGACATCATTGGCACCTTCCCCCCACCCTCCCTCCGCTCATTAGTATTTTATTGAAATCTCAGTGGATGCACAGTGCAGATCCCCAGATCCTCATTACTTAGATTTTCCGTAAGTAGAATCAGAGTAGAAAATCTTCCAAGGAGAATTTAAGTTTCTTTGATATGTGTATGGTGATATATTTCTTCCCTTTATAAAATAATTTGTGGCAAAAAATAATTTGTTGTGGTAAAAACATGTAAAATAAAAATGACCATTATAATAATTTTTTAAGTGCAAGCCCAGTAGTGATGAGTACATTCATGCAGTTGTGCAACCCAGCTCTAGAACTTTATGTTGCAAAACTGAAACTCTGTACCCATGACCCACCATTCACCCTTTCCCCAGCCCTGGCAACCACCATTACCTGTCTGTTTCTGAATTTGACCATTATAGGTATCCCATATAAGTGGAATCATACATTATCTGCTCTTTTGTGCGCAAGGCTTATTTCACTGAGCATAATGTCCTCAAGGTTTATCTGTTTATCCATTCCCTTTAATTTTAAGATTTTATTTATTTATTCACAAGAGAGACACAGAGGCAGAGACACAGCCAGAGGGAGAAGCAGAAGTGAAGTAAGTCAATCGGAGAAGGCCAAACATTATATGGTTCACTCATATGGGGAATATAAAAAATAGTGGGAATAAAGGGGAAAGGAGAGAGAATGAGTGGGAAATATCAGTGAGGGTGACAGAACATGAGAGACTCCTAACTTTGGGAAATGAACAAGGGGTGGTGGAAAGGGAGGTGGGCAGGGGGTTGGGGTGACTGGGTGACAGGCACTGAAGGGGGCACTTGACAGGATGAGCACTGGGTGTTATACTATATGTTGGCAAATCAAACTCCAATAAAAGAATATACAAAAAAAAGGGAGAAGCAGGCTCCATACAGGGAGCCCAATGCAGGATTCAATCCTGGGTCTCCAGGATAATGCCCTGGGCTAAAGGCAGACCCCCAACTGCTGAGCCACCCAGACATCCCTATTCCCTTCCTTTTAAAAGCTGAATAATATTCCATTGTATGTACACACATTTTGTGTACCTGTTTATCTCAATGGACTAAGCAGTAGATTTTTAACATGTTGATGAAAATGTGTGGCACCCCGCTAAAAAGGCTTCACAAATGATCAGTAGCAATTATTAAACACCATGCTATTGCCTCTGACAGGCACTGAGAAATAGACAGGATCTAAGTGAGTTAGGCTGTAGTTTGACAGGCAGACAGACACTATGTAGACAGACCTAACCAGGGCTGCTGCTGGTGGAGGTGGTGGGCTCGCAGGAAGCTTTGAGAGTCCAGGGAGGGGAACTGCCAAAAGGACAGCAAATGGAGTCAGCCTCAGGAGCCCTGGAAATGACTGGGGTCCGAAGCATGCTGGATGGAATTTAATGTTAGTAAAAAGTTTCCCTATACTAGATATCTTCTCATCCACCTGCCATTCATTCATTGTTATTGACTACCTACTGTGTGCCAGGTACTGTTCTAGGATTTGAGGATACATTGGTGAATAAAACCCATGAGATCCCCATTCTCATGGAGTATACATTCTAGTGGAATGGGGAGACACAATAAGCAAATAAATGAAAAGGGTATTTGAGGCAATGATGAAAAGTGTGGAGGTGATAAAACAGCATGATGTATAGTGATTGGGGGAGTGGGTGTTGCTTAAGAGTGGGAGGTTGGGGGGCACCTGGGTGGCATAGTTAAGTGTCTGACTCTTGGTTTCAGCTCAGGTCGTGATCTCAGGGTCCTGGGATCGACCTCTATATCAGGCTCCATGTTTAACATGGAGTCTGCTTGAGATTCTCTCTTCCTCTCCCTCTGCCCCACCTCGCTCATGCTGTTTCTCTCTCTCTCTCTCTCTCTTTCTCTCAAATAATATTTAAAAAAAAAAGAGAGAGAGAGGTTAGGGAAGGACTCCATGAGGAGCAACCTGAATGCATGGTAAGCCCTCAGAGCTAATGAGCAAGGAGCACATGCCTTGAAGAGAGAAAACAAATGCAAAGACCCTAGAATGGGACTCAATGTGGTGTATTTGTGGCCAGTGTGGTTGTGGTACAGTATAGCTTATAGCCAGATACAAAAGGATGCATAATTGATGTGTGAGGAAGTGAAAGGAGGGGGGATCTTTGACAGGGGGAGGAAGTATGCACTGAGGAAAGCATTGTGTGTTCTGAAACAAAAGTAATTGTTGTGAATGGGGTCAAGGTTGAGTGATGATCAATGAAAGACAAAGCTGGATAGCTGGGTTGGGACAAGTATAACAAGCCAAAGAAGGGATTTGAGCTTTATCCAGCTAGTGAGTAGGAACCATCAGAGATTTTTAATTAAACGAATGATCTGATTTTTGTTTTAAAAATGAACTTGAATCCACAGGGTGGATTAGAATGGAAGATAGACCTCATCCTGCCAAGGAACCAAAAGAACCAAACTAAGCCAGACATGAGATGAAGTAGAGAGGAGGTAGCATGTGAGACCGACACTATCAAGAGCAGATTTACTTGGTCTTGAGGAATTGACCTTTTATCATTATTAGATGTTCCTAATCCTCTCTAGTAATTCTTTGTCTTGAAACCTTCTTTGTCTGAAATCAATACAGCTACCCTCGCTTTCTTAGGATTAGTATTTGTATGAATATCTTTTTCCATATTTGTACTTTCAACTTGTCTGTGTGTTTATATGTAAAGGGCATCTTTCATAAACAACATATAATTGGGTCTTGTTCTTTTTAAATTTATTTTTATTTTTTAAAGTTTTTATTTATTCATGAGAGAGAGAGGCAGAGACCTAGGCAGAGGGATAAACAGGCTCCCTGGAGGTAGCCCATGCAGGACTCAATCCCAGGATCCTGGAATCATGTCCTGAGCCAATGCTCAACCACTGAGCCACCCAGGTGTCCTGTGTCTTGTTCTTTTTCCATCTACTCTGGTAATCTCTGCCTTTTAATTGAAATGGTTGGTCCATTTACATTTAACATAATTACCCATATGGTTGGGTGTAAGTGTACATCTTGCTGGAATTTTCTCTATTCGGTTTCTTATTCTTCCTTTCCTGTATCCTTTTTGGTTGATTTAATAGATTTTAGTATTCTATTTTATTAGCTCTATTGACTTTTTAGCTATACTTCTTGGTTTATTTTTTTGAATACTTGTTTAAGAAATTACAGTACACATCTTTATGGTCTACTTTGAATTTATATCACTTAATGTAAGAATCTGTTAAAGAATTTATTTATTTAGGGAGTACAAATGGGAGGAGGGGCAGAGGGAGAGAGAGAGAGAGAATCTCAAGCAGACTTCCTGCTGAGTGTGGAGCCTGATGCAGGGCTTGCCATCATCTGAGGCAAAATCAAGTGTAGGACATAACTGACTGAGCCACCCAGGCAGATATAAGAACTCAGTAAGAGTAGTCTCTTCCCCTGCATCCTTTGTGTTCTAGTAGTTTTCTTCACAAGTTATAAAGGATAGATTTACAAAGTACTCACTAGATTTCAGAGATGAAGAAAGCTTAGCTCAACTCTTATGTTCCTGGCTTGGATCACTATCTGCAATTCATCTAGGAAAAAGTGCCTCAAAAATCATCACTCTGAGAGTATAAATGAGATTATAAGTACCATAATATATCAAATCTCAATATTCTATCTTCCCATCTGCTAGGTTATTAGAGTCTTTGGGGAGTTTCCTCTGGTCATGTCTGAGAAGCCCCAGGAGATGGTTTCCTTCTCTAGAAATTTGCCCTGATGCTTAGGAGCCAGCTTAGGAGCATGTTTTAGGTCAGGGAGATGCATACTTTCCCAATGTATTCTATTCAGTAAAAAGGGTCTTTCAACAAAGATGCCCTGTTTCTGAAGCCTCAACTATTTCTGATGGATGCAGTCCATATGGATGTTTGAAATAGTGGGAGGTAAAACTCAGTCTCCTGGGTTCCCAGTGCTCACTCAAGCATACTAGTTTCTTGTGGGCATCACTCTGTGATGTGGTTGAACTTGTTGAAATATTTCCCATCCAAAGAAGAAATGGATTCAGAAGAAATGGATTCACAAATGGAGCTTATATTAGGTCTGTATCTTTGGTATTTGTCCACTTGAGTTCTCCAGTATGCAGCTAAAGCTGTTGATCTCAGGACAGAAATCCGTGCTGAATATGTAGATTTGCATATTGATGATAATAGAAGCCATAGGATCGATGTGTTCACCAAAAGAGCATGTAAAGGAGGAAAAATAAAAGGCCAAAGACTAAACCACAGGAAGTGGCCTATGTTGGTAATTACGAGGTTTTAGTAAATAGAATCTCGTGTCTGTATAAAGAATGGGGTACCTGGGTGGCTCATTTGGCCAAACGTCTGCCTTTGGCTCAGGTCATGATTCCAGGGTCCTGGGATATAGAGCCTGTGTTGAGATCTCTACTCAGGCAGGGTCTGCTTCTCCCTCTCCCTCTGCCACTTCCTCTCCCCCTGCTCGTGCTCTTGCACTCTCTCTCTCTCAAATAAAACCTTTTTAAAAAGATTCTAAAGTGTTTTCATATAGGCTAAAGGAAAGGCTGCTGTAAAAAGAGTGGTTATGGATGCTATGTGGCATTACTGGAAAATGCACATGTTCAAATATACCCTGGATTTGGAAATTAGGAGCCATTTGAAGAAAGGTTGTCAACAAAACCAACAAAGTAAGCAAAGATGGTTCCTGAAGAAGCATGGCAACTAAAGAGGGAGAAATAGAGAAGGGGAGTAGAAGACTTCCCATTTCCAGTTCCCATATAAAGAGCTTAGAAGTCACCACTCTGTCCTGACAAGTAAAAAAGCTGAATACACTGAAAAATCAATGACTTTTCTTAGATCCATAAAAGATGGGAGTATACAGGGCAAATCCTCTGACCTTCAAGACCGGAGAGTTAGGCCACTCCGGGGAGTGCCAGTTTACCTGAGCACAGGCTCACTTTGGGAATCAGTACTCAAGCAGGAAAACCAGATATATAACTGAGGGATTGCTGGAGGCTCAGTGCAGACCAGTTAGAGTTAAAAACTCCAGAGGAACCCAGTCGTAACAGGGCCCCTGCAGTTTTGTGAGATTTGCCTCCAGGAGCTCAACCGCATTCCCACAGTAAATATTGGAGAAAAATCCCCTCTTGCTTCCAGTAGAAAGAAGGGAAAAGAAGCCTTTTTTTTTTTTTTTTTTTTTGGTTTTGGTTTTGGTTTTTCTAAAGATTTTATTTATTTATTCATGAGAGCTAGAGAGAGGCAGAGGGAGAAGCAGGCTCCCTACAGGGAGCCCAATGTGGGACTCAATCCCAGGACCCCGAGATCATGACCTCAGCTGAGGGTAGACGCTCAACCAGTGAGCCACCTGGGTACCCCTCTTAGTTCTTAACAAAGCCTGCCCTTGATGGAAACTAGTTAACCAGAGCCTAACCTGCTGGAGCATTATCAGAAAGGGAAATAGTGAAGTGTGTATTATGGTAAGATATGGAAGACCATGTATGGGCACACTTGTAGTCAGGAGAGAAAGAACATTCTCTTCTCTCTGCCTATATTTTTAATTCTTCCACAAGTCCTCTGCAAGAAATACGAATCATGTTTACCAGAACATCATGTGACCTTCATACATTTTTTTAAAGATTTTATTTATTCATGAGAGACACAGAGGCAAAGACCTAGGCAGAGGGAGAAGCAGGGCTCCCCTCTGGGGAGCCTGATGTGGGACTCAATCCCAGGACCCCGGGAACACAACCTGAGCAGATGCTCAACCACTGAGCCACCCAGGCATCCCTACACCTTCTTTAAAACATCCATTTGTTTATCTGCATAAATCACCACTGAATATTATTACATCAGAAATTCTCACCAATTTCAAGGTGCTAAAATGATAAAATCAGATTTCCTGGATCAATTTCTTTAGAAATTTAGCATAACCCATGAGTTTGAAAAGCGGGTATTGGGCACCTGGGTGGCTCAGTGGTTGAGCATCTGCCTTTGGCTCAGGTCATGATCCTGGGGTCCTGGGATCAAGTCCTGCATTGGGCTCCCACAGGAAGCCTGCTTCTCTCTCTGCCTATGTCTTTGCTTCTCTCATGAATAAATAAATAAAATCTTTAAAAAAAACAGGCATTATTATAGCCACATGGTTTATTTATTGCTTATATGCATAGAAATATATGCAAGGGATATCTTGCAACAAGCCCAGTGAGGTCTTCTAGGTCATAGACTGACTCACTTTTCAGTGCACTGTTATTAGCTCTCATTAGTATAAATACTATGGTCTTTGGAAGTTGATTTTGGTTCTAGCCCAGGCCAATGGTCTCTTTGTGGCTTATCTGAAGGATATCTTTGGCTCCTTGGGCGAAACCAAGATGGCTGTTGGCAGCAAGAGAAGGAAATACCATTCAAAAGCTCTCAACTGTTTGTCAGCTTACAGCAACTTACATATGGTAAGACATGGAAGACCATACATGGGCACACTTATAGGTGGGAGAGAAAGAACATTTAATGCACTAATGAGGGAGTGGGCAAAGCACATGTTTGCAAAGTGAGGTTGACCTTTATGAATGCTTGGATGAAATACAATCTTACACATCTGTAACTTCACTTGTAGCAAACTCCTTTTAAGGTCCTGGCTTAAGAAGGGGATGTGTTAATCCTCGGTAGGCTAGGCATAGGGAATTCACTCTCACTGCCTAGTGTTTCAAAGGATGCTCTCTGCTGCTAGCAAACCAAAGGGGTCTCTGCAGCTGCTGGTGTGTGTGTGTGTGTGTGTGTGTGTGTGTGTGTGTGTGTGTGTCTTATGAATAAAATCTTTAAAAAGAAAAAAAAAAAAAGCTAGGCAAATCTCAAAAGAGAGCCCAGTGAGGATAGGACAAATAAAAGGTAAACCTTCATCCTTGAAGACTCAGGCATCTGGAAGGAAGGTGTCCTCCCCCATGGACATTTCTCTTTCCCACCCGATCTTTCTTGCGTTACTCTCACTGTTCATCTTATTTCTGAAATCTCAGGTTTTACAGCCTGTCTGCTGCTTCTCTCCTCAAGACCCCCCACTCCTTCTGCCTCCTGGGGAAATTCTACCTTTTCAGTCCCATCTGGTGTCTATAAACCCTGTATCTCAAGCCTTAGCTCTTCATTAATGGCAGCCCTTCTTGCCCAATAAAGGGGAATATGGACCTGGTCCTGTCAGTGGGCCAAGTCCAGTGCAGTCTCCCCAGTAGCTGATTTCTTTTCTATTTTATCCAGAAACAAGAATGTCTTGCTAACATGAACATTCTTATCTTCTCTGGGGCAAGGAAACACCATTTTCTTGTGAGCTGGCCAGGGGAACTCCCATTTCCTTGGCACAGCAAACTGCCTCACTGACACCCTCCCAGGGTCACCATCTCTCCACACCCAGCAGCACTGGTGCCCAGCCCACCCAATGCTCAGCATCATTATGGGAAGAGATGGTCATCTGTCTCATCTTGATGCAAGGCCTGGGCTCTCGGTTTCACTAATGTTGAAAGAAGATCACTAGGGGGCACCTGAGTGGCTCAGTCAGTAGAGTGATCGACTCTTGATTTCAGCTCAGGTCTTGAATTCAGGGTTGTGAATTTGAGCACCATGGTGGGAGCCTACTTAGAGAGAGAGAGAGAGAGAGATCCCTGGAGAAACCGGGTCAAATCCTCTTTCTCAGGCACCTGGAGGGCTCATTGGCTCAGGTCATGATCCCGGGGGTCTTGGGATCGAGTTCCACATCGAGATCCCCGCGAGGAGCCTGCCACTTCCTCTGCGTATGTCTTTACCTCTCTGTCTGCATCTCTCATGAATAAATAAGATATTTAAAAAAAAAAAAAACATAGGAAGATGTGTTTGCCTTTGAAAACACCCAAGTTTCTCCATTGGGGAGGAAAAATGCTCCATCGATTCAGATATGAATTTTAACTCTCAGCCTAATTTCCAGCCACCTTCCATGGATAAATATTTGAGTTGAGGAAAGGCTGGGGTGGAGGCTCAACTTAAATTTCACCCTCTTTATTCCACATGCTTTTCTACATCAGTAAGGGGTGGTCTTCTGAGGGAATGAACCAGGGTTTGAATTTATAGGAGCCATTAAGTGGGTCTGACTCTGCATTCTGGCATTTGAACCTGAGTCCCATTTTTCTTGTTGGCAGTTATTTTCAGTTTCTTAAAGATAAACCCATGTCGTAGAATGGTTGCACGGATAACTTAAATTACGTGTGTAAAGCATCTGGCACACCCAGAACTAACAAATGTTCAGCCTTGTCCTCACTTCCTATCCCCCCTGTGTGTTTCATCTCCCTTCTCTGGGGCTGCCTGGCCTGAGGCCTCCGTTACTGTCCTTGTGGCCACATCTAGTCTTCCATCACTCTCCACCTCTTCTCTGCATCAATCTCCTTGATAAAGTGATCATCATGAAACACGTCATCTTTGTCTTTCCGACCCTTACACTATGGCACCTCACGAGCCAAGTATGCATTACTCCCTTTATTGTATTCCTCCTACATCACATGTAATCCCTGTATTCAAGCTACCTTCCCTAGCTAAAAGGAAAATCAAGTCCAAGACCAATAATTATGCAAGCATGTTTTAAACATCAACTAAGTGCCTGGGAAAGGAGACAGAAGGCCTAAAAGGACATGGTTCCTACTGTGTAATAAGAAAAGCAGGCAGGTACCCAACTGTATGACATGACAGTGATTGAAATGTATTCAGCAGCCACAGGAGCAGAGAGCCCGGAGAAGGGTCTAGGAGAGACCAGTCGATCAATCTGGGTGTCATGGACAATTTCTTTCCAGAAGTGATTTTGAGCTATATCTTGAAGAATGAGTAGGAATTAGTGAAGTCATGAAGTAGGTGCAGAAATTAGGGGAGTTTGGTGGGAATTCCAGGCTGAAGGCACAGACTATGCAAATGCACCGTGAAAATGTACTGGGTGTGCTCTGCATTTGCAATGGGGAACAAGCATTAATGATAAGTTGACTGATTAGATGTGGGCAGTGAGGAAAAATAGAGAAGCCAGAAATGACACCCACATTTTTATTTGAGGTAACTACTTAGAGGATGCTAAGTAAGTTTGTAATGGAGAAGAGGTGAGGGTCAGAGGAGAGATCATGAGTGCAGTAGTGGATGGGCTGGGTTTGTCCAATGGTGGCAAGTATATGAAAATCCACCACACAATGCAGCCAGCCAAATCTGGACATATATATCCTACAGGAATCAGGCCATGAGGACCCAGCTGACAGCCTTGCACGGAAATTGAGTGTAATGACGACATGGCTTCAGTCAGAGGTGAGCAGCGGGAGTGTCTGCAGGTAGGGCCAAAATCCTTTAAGAATTGTTCAGAATCTGGACACCTGGGTGGTTTAGTGGCTGAGCATCTGCCCTTAGCTCAGGTTGTGATCCCGGGATCCAGGCCCACATCGGGCTTCCTACAGGGAGTCTGCTTCTCCCTCTGCCTATGTCTCTGCCTCATTCTGTGTCTCTCGTGAATGAATAAATAAATCTTTTTAAAAAATTGTTCAGAATCTGCTCCAATAACAGAAATAAGTTGTCAGGCTGCACAGGGCAGCCACAAAAATTTCAGCTACATAAAAACATTAGGTGTAAGGCAGCCTATTACTGGATCTGTAAATAAATTTTTTTTAAAGATTTTATTTATTCAAGTGAGAGAGAGAGAGAGAGGCAGAGAGAGAAACAGGCTCCACGCAGGGAGCCCGATGTGGGACTCAGTCCTGGGTCTCCAGGATCACACACCGGGGCAGAAGGTGGCGCTAAACCGCTGAGCCACCCGGGGTTGCCCTGTAAAGAATTCTTAATTCTGCTCTCGTATGATACAGAGCTCTAAGCAACTCTACCCTCCCCTAAAGATATAAAGTAAGTGCTTCTGCTCTCCTGTTGGTTCCTCAGTCATACCCTTACCTTCTGGAAAGTCCATGGTGGTTTCCTGCCACCTTGTCTTTGTTGCTCTGCCTCGGTCTCCCTACTCCTTTCTTTGACCACTCCTATTGACCTCTATTGACCTCCTTTCTCTTCCTCACACACAACCAACATGATGGTTCCTTGACCAGAAGCCATGTATCTTCAGGTGGTGGGTGGGGTGGGCACGGGGTGGGGTGAGGGGTGGGGGTTGCTGATCTGTAGCATCTGCCATTTCTGTGGTATCAATACTCCCACCTGGGTACCTTGCAAACGACATGTAGACATGTTGTGACTAGCCTCTCAAAGTCCCTAAAACATTAGCAATGGGAAAGCCTTTGCAGCATGCTCCAGCACACGACTGCTGAGATGGAGAGGAGTCCCCTTGAATGTGGTGGTGGTCCTTTCACTTCCCCTGGGGGCAAAGCTGGAATGAAAATGGTTAGGCTTACAAGTGACCATGTCTCTCATAGGATGAAGTTTGGAAATTTCTATCCTTGAGTATGGCTTCAGCCGATCTTCCCCTTTCTCGCCTATGCATGTGTTCCCTGTCTACTGACCTCACAGAATGCTAGCCTTCTTTAGAAGCCTGCTGTTTTTCCTGCACTCTGAGCACAACTTAATATGTGTGAATTCCTTCCTCACTTTGCCATTTTGCAGAACTTTGTATTTTGGTCCCAAGAGTACTGTTCTTTGTATTAGCATCAATTAGAGAATGTTTTCTGTCTTCCCAGGTTGGAGGTAAACCTCTTAAGGGTAAGGATCTTATCTCTACACACAACTGATTCTGGAGCATTTGACTACTTATTTGTTTTTGTTTTTAAAGATTTTATTTATTCAGGAGGGACAGAGAGGCGGGGGGAGGGCAGAGACACAGGCAGAGGGAGAAGCAGGCTCCATGCAGGGAGCCTGATGTGGGACTCGATCCCAGGTCTTCAGGATCATGCCCTGGGCTGAAGGCGGCGCTAAACCGCTGAGCCACCCTGGCTGCCCGAAAGCTTTCAATGTTGGCAAATTGATTAAATTATGTTAGGAAATTTGTGTGATAAGACATGGAAGTTTGTTGGAGATGTACCTCTGTGACTGACTGTCTCTCTATCTTGGGCAATTTATTCAAACCTCAGGTCTCCAAATATATAACATGGGTGACAAGAAAGCTTTCAGGACATTAGAAAGGCCGTGTTGGCTAAAAAACATAAAGCAGTCAAACTCTAAAATAAAAATACCCTATGAATGTGATATTTTCTATAAAATTCTTAGGCTTGACAAATATAAAACATTTTGCACTTCAGGGTTCACTTTTTAAAGCTCAAAGATTCTTGGAACATCTACAAAATTTAGCATTTGACAACCAGTTTTGCAAGAACCTTGGCCAATCTTTTTATACATCCGAAAGTCAGTCAGCTGTAAAAACCAAAAACAGCATTAAGTAAAATAAGATACTATAAATACAGATTAGTATCATTTGTCCAAGCTTTTGTGGGTTTTTCTTTACGTGAAAAAAGCAAAATCTACAAATAGAGTGGCAGAGAACAAAAAGGAAAGAAAGAGGCCTGAAACAAGGCGATCTTTCAAACCTATGTCTGTTTATTAACAGAAACAAGTGTTGAGAAACTTGCGTCACATGAAGGGAGCTGGCTTCACAGAGAAGTATTCCTTTGTGCAGGAGTCTTCTGTAGGAGGCATGGGTGAGAAAGACTGGAGGATTCCTCTCTGGAGTTCAGACCCAGGCCAGTGGTATAGCTAGGAAAAGACATTTAATGTAAAATTCTCTCCCATCCTCCCTCTCTTCTTTCGTCTTATAAATGGGAGCAATGTGTTGGGTCAACCCATTCCAAGGCATGGAGGGAGAGAGCTGGGTGAGCGTAGCCTTCACTCCCTTTGAGGTAGGTGATTTCATCCAGGGACAGTCGCTTCATTTCTGCCACACAGGCTGCTGTCCTGGAAATTCCCAGGGGGAACAGGGCAGCTACAGCCCTGTGCCATCCACTCCCAGACATCTGGTGCCATCTTCTCTCTCCCACCTGTGGTTTCAGGTGAGCTGGGAGGTGGTGTCCCTATGTCTGAGATCAAGGGTCACATACTGTTCTGACTGAGCCAGTCAGGCACCTCACCTCATAAATATTTTCTAAAAACTTACTGCACTGATAGAATTGGGCTAGGATTGAGATGGACCCTCCCTCATAGACCTTACATGCCAATCTCTGTCTTTAGGCTTTAGAGACACACAAAACAACCAATGTACAAACAAATCCCCACAAGTACCGCTTTTCTTGGGTGCCATAAATGGAACAAGCAGTCATGTGTGATACACAATAATATGCTGGTCCACTGGAACCAGCTCACGCCAGCTCACAAGAGGTGACTATTATGTTTCAGAAATTTTGCCAGCTCGTGGGCTTCACACTGGTAGCTTCAACTATGTAGTAGTATTTACACCACAGAAATAAGCATTAGCAATTAGGGATTCTCTCCCTTTCCTCAACAGCCAGCAGTTAAACATCTGCCACCACACGATAACAGGGTAGTGGAACTGGGCTATTTTTATGTAGGATGGTGGAAGGTTCTCTAAGGAGATAACATTTCAACGGAACCTGAAGTTTGAGAAGAGTCCGGTTAGACACTTCAAAGTTGCAAGAGTACAAAGACAGTAAGGCAGGTGACCTGGAGGGTCTTCTATGAATTGTGAGCTGGGGGGGATGGCTGGAGAAGAGCATGTTAGGGGGGTTGAGGCCAAGGTGAGCCATGGATTACATAATACTGGCCTTTGTAATTCAAGACAAAGCATTTTTGGTGTTCTTTCGAAAGAACTGGAAAGCCAGTGAAGGGTTTTGAGCAGGCAAGAGGTGTGTGTGACGTGATGATTTTTATATTGGGAAGCTCACTCAGGCTACTGTGAGAATGAATTTTAGGGCCATGGGGCAAGTGTGGGGGCCATTATGGTGTCTGAGGTGTGAAGTGATGTCATGTGGACTCATGCAGGGGTTGCTCTGAGACAGAAGGAGTAGACAGGCAGGAGACGTACTGTCCAGGAAGAGCCGCAACTTGTACCCATTGCAATATTTTTCAAGAAAGGAAAATATTACACACAAGAGAAAAGGAAGACTACTTTTTGTGGCATGAATGTGAGTCTCTCCATTGTGTGAGATGAGGCTACGAGTCAGCATCCCTGAGGAAGAGCATCTGTAGTACTCAAGAAACCTTGGGTTCGCCTTCTGTACTATGTCAGCCAGCCCTCTCCTTTGGGTTGGAGGCACCCAGGAAGGGGTGGTCCCACGTGGCTCTCCTGATGCCAGCTTGTGGAGCACTCACCCAGAGGGAGCACTGCTACCAGCTGAAGCTCTGGACCTCAGCTGGCTTGAGAACAGAGTTCCTTTCTAGTCCTCCACTGAACTTGTGCCTGTTTGGCTCCCAATTAAGCCTTTCCTTTCAATTTTCTGAGAGAAACTTTTTTTTTCTTTTTCTTTGAAATGTAAGCACTGACTAGATGCTATCAAATCCTCACATGGAAGAGACTTACTTGTGAAAATGTTGAGTTCCTTGCTCCAATAGCCAAAGTGATTTATTTGGCGATTTAATTCTTGTGGTCCTTACCGGCCATCATGAAGACAATGGGTCCTGTGTTGCTATTTGACCCATTTTTAAATATTCAATTCATCAGAATTAAAACAGGTGAGGGAGAGCCTGGAGTATGTTGGTTTTATTTTTTGTTTGTATTGGGTAAGGAAGGTTTGGCAAGGTATTGGGGGGAAGATTTTGTAGTGGTGGCTTTTTTGTTTTTAAAATTTTATTTATTCATGACAGACCCACAGAGAGAGGCAGTCACAGGCAGAGGGAGAAGCCAGCTCCCTGCGGGGAGCCCGATGTGGGACTCAATCCCAGGACCCCAGGATCACAACCTGAGCCGAAGGCAGATGCTCAACCACTGAGCCACCCAGGGGCCCCATGTAGTGTTTTTGTAAGGCTTCTCCTTTCAGGAATACTAGGGAGTTTTCTGACAGGCAGATCAATGCATTCTTATTAACTATTGGAATAAGTTTGTATGGTGACAGATGGTAACTACACTTAATGTGGTAAATATCTTGTATATAATTATCAAATCACCACGTTGTACACCTGAAATTAATATAATAGTGTATGTCAACTATACTTCCAATTAAATATAAAGCAGAACTATTGGATGAGAAAATGGCAGGTATCCCAAGCTGGCTTGTTTTTTGTTTTTTTGTTTTTAATGGGTAAATCTCCTCCAATTCTTTTTTTGTCCAGTCTTTTTATTTATTTAAATTCTATTTGTAGCTGGCCTGTTTTTAAAAGTTTTTAAAAATGAAGATGTTTTATAATTTCAAAATATGTCAAACTATAAAGAATTGCTGTAAATGTATACCAACTAAGTGTAGGAAAGTACTAGCACCTCACAGTAATAGGATATTTTCAAGCGTATCAGGTGGTGCAGAGCCATAATATCGATATAGTATCATTACATTCTAAATCTTCAGATGGATGAAACCCTCTGAGAATTTTGAAGATCATTTGAAGCAGAAAGGATTCAGAGAAGGAGCAGTAGATTTCAGGTCTGTGTTCCCCAGAGGTTTGGATTCACACTAAAGAGGACATTACCTTCCAATAAATGCTTGTGTTTTAAGAGCACATTACTTAGTGAATGCTTTCAAGCTTTTTTTTTTTAACTTCTTCTGAAATCCAAGAAGATAATGTTTTTACTAAAAATATTTACAAGGAAATGGGAAACTTAAGTGATTCCCAGAGAAAACCAATTTCCAAAAGCCCTTAAAGCCCCTGTTATTAGGCAAAACAAATACTATACAAAGATTCCGGTCCCTCAGCCATACCCAAAGACTTATGTGGGGCAGCAGCTAAACCTGCCAGGCAGCCAACAGAATGACTTTGGATCTTTGTGCATAGATGGACAATGAAGGAATCCTATCTTCTTACAGTCTTCATACTTATGGTATGAATCCTGTACTGTATAAATTAAATTAATCAGGACTCATGTGGGAGGGGAAGTTTCTTCCTGCCAGATATGTGACTAACCACATCCATAGACGATATTTACCCAGGGTCACCTGTGCTGAAGCCATTCTGGCCTCATTCTTTCCTTCCTTCCATCCATCTGTCTATCCACCAGTTCTACCTTCCTCCTTCCCCCCCTCTCTCCCTTCCTCTGTTTCTGTCCTTGTCTTCCTTTTTTCTCAACTTTTTTCCTTTAAGATTTTATTTATGAGAGACAGAGAGAGAGACACAGGCAGAGAGAGAAGTAGGCTCCCTGCCTACTGAACCTAATGTGGGACTCGATCCCAGGACTCTGGGATCACGACCTGAGCTGAAGGCAGATGCTCTACCACTAAGCCACTCAGGTGCCCTGCCTTTTTCCTTTCTTACATGGACTTTTGCTGAGAGCTTATTCCTACACTGTGCCAGGGGCTGGAGATACAGACATAAATAAGGTGGCGCTTGCCCTCTGGGAGCTCTTCCCACAACAAATGATAGAAATGAGATGGGATGAAAATCCACTAACTTTGGGGATCTGGTGAGGGGATAAGGGGGCAATCAAGGAAGGAAAGTTGATAAATTGAATCTTAAAAGCTAAATAGACAATTGTCAATGAGAAAATAGAGGATAAGTGATCCAGGTGGAAACTAAAATATGTTCTATTTTTTCTGGTAGAATTATAAATAGGAATCATATTAATAGCCGTACCAGTCTTTTCTGGGAATATATTAGCTATTGGAATCTTCAGCTTGGACATTTAGACAGTATTAACATATCTGATATTAAAAATAACATCTCTAAGGCTTCGCGTATTTCTTTTTCCAAAAGAATTTTATTTTAAAATTTTTTTTTAAGATTTCATTTATTCCTGAGAGACACCGAGAGAGAGAGAGAGAGAGAGAGAGAGGCAGAGACACAGGCAGAGGGAGAAGCAGGCTCCATGCAGGGAGCCTGATGTGGGACTCCATCCCAGGTCTCCAGGATCACGCCCTGAGCTGAAGGTGGCGCTAAACTGTTGAGCCACCCGGGCTGCCCCCAAAAGAATTTTAAAGTAGCTTATAAAGATATACAAAATATAAAAGAAAACATAAATGAATGAGACAAGAAATATAAGGAGAAAATGATATTAGGAAAATGAAAGTTACTGCCTGCACATCATAGATTTTTTAGTCCGCAGAGGTGGGTCAGCCAATATAGTAAGGAGAAAGCTTGATACCATATGGGGGACACAATCAGGTACACTGGTCAGTGCCCATGAAATCAAGCCAGAATTGCTCCTACCAATATATAAAGTGGGGTGTAGTAGAGTGTGCTAATTTTGCTGCCCAGTGTTCATCTGTTCTTGCCTGATAACTAAACACAATCTTCCCCTGGGGGGTCATTCTCTACTCACCTCGATCGGTACATGTCTTGTAGATTTAACTCCATCTTTCCCCTCAACCAGGTGTTGAGTTCATGACTCAGGCAAGTCCATGTAATGCATTGCATCCCCCTGGCCACCAGAGATGGTTCAGAGAGAAGCACATGATCCGGTTAGAGCTAATCAGACCATCTGGACTTTGGGGAGAGAGATTCTGAGCTTGCACCTGAGAAGGCATGCATGCTGGGGCCTCTGCTGCTATTTAGATACCTCAGGAGCAGAGCTTATCTGAGAATAGGGTCAAGATAAAGAGAAGGAATGAGAAAAGAAAATCCTGCTGACATCACTTGAGCATGGAGCAAGCAGTCCTTGAAGCACATCCAGACTTCTCAATTCTATAAGTCCATAATTTCCAATTTTTCTTTGGTTCATGTTGGATTGTTTGTCCTTCATTCATATAATGACAGTGCATGATGGAATAGAAAACCCTTCCAACAAGATCATTACAGTACACACAAAAGTTTTTTTTTTTTTTTTTTTTGGTACCATCCCTCAAAGCAGGTCAATTGGAAAATGACAAAGCATAGTCATGTCAACTCTAAAGGGATCCAAAGCAAGGTAGTCCTAAATGACAATGTTTGACTTGAGTCAAGGAGATGGATATACTTCATATCCTTTAGTAAATTCTCAATGCATCTTGATACTACACTTTAGAGCATGCAATGAGTTTTCTAATGAGACCTGCAAGTTAGTTATTTGTGCTACCAACCAAGAGATTGAGTATATATGCTTCAATAAGCAACGATGTATTCCTAAGGTTCAAATTCCTTTTCTGTCACTTATTAGCAAGTAAGAAATGAGGGACAAGTAACATTTCCTGGCCTTGGTTTCCTCACCTGAAAGATGGAGATGATTATTTTAGAGAGAGAAAGAGAGCAGGTGGGAAGGGGCATAGGGAGAGGGAGAGAGAATCTTAAGCAGGCTTCACACCCAGGGTGGAGCCCAACTCAGGGCTTGATCCCACGACCTTGAGATCATGACCTGAGCTGAAATCAAGAGTCAGATGCATAACTGACTGAGCCACCCAGGAACCCCTGAAAGATGGAGATTATTATATTACTTGCCAGAGTTGTGAGGACAGAACGAACATAAGCATTCAAATAGTTAGAATTGTGCCTAACACCTACTTAGCACTCACTACATGTTTAGAAACCAATGTTTTTATCACTACTTCATACTCACAGAGAATCCTTGAGGGCAGTGCCATCATTTTACTCCAACAGTTCTGGATCTACTCTAACATGCAGAAAAATCGATGAGCTATGTCCCAAAGCCCTGTCTTAGATCATATCCATAATTATTTACATGAGCACATTTACCAAACCTCTACTTACCGATTGCTGCCATTAAGGGGAGAAAATGCCATACATATTGTCTGCTTTTAGAAAGTACAACTTCCCAGTGACTGCTCTGAGACAGAGTGACTGCTCAATGGACCCTATGTAACTCAGCAATATTGATGTAAGCAGAATTATAGAACTGTTGGCAGATGTTGGTCATAAGAAATATTTTGGTTTAGGGTGTGATCTTGTATCATATTTCTGACAATAAATAACTGAATCAATCGCTGAGGCCTCCGTGAGTATAGGACAGCAATCAGTAAAGCCATGTGACGCTGTGTAAACTGGTTTATTTCTCTACACGTCAGTTTCCTGTAGAAGGGCTGACCCAGGTTAGAGCATATGATGCATGTCAGGTGCTTGGCGCAGTGCTAGGGACATCATGCAAGCTCATTAGAGGTTAGTAGATCAGGGGAGGTATTTTTCTCTCGCCAAACAAGAAATCTGAAGGTTAGTAGCCCAGGCCTGATCCAGAGGCTTGAGAAGGCAGAAGCAAGGTCTCTATGACTCTAGGCCTTTTTCTCATGTCTGGTCCCAAGGTGTTTGTTGCAGCCACTGTATCCAGGCTTTGCACTTTAGGCAGGAACATCATAGTCTGGGATCTGTTAGTTTAGTTTTTTCGGTGGGTTTTTTTTTTTTTTTAAGGTTTATTTCAGAGAGAGAAGGCACATGGGGAAGGGGGAGGGAGAGGGGCAGAGGGAGATTGAGAGGAAGAGAAGCAGACCCACCCTCCCTCATCCCTGAACTGTCAGAGGTGGGACTCGATCTTTAGGACCTTGAGATCATGACCTGAGCTGAAATCAAGAGTAGGTTGCTTAACTCACTGAGCCCCCCCCCCCCCACACCCCCCCCCCCCCCCCCCGCCCGGGACCACTGGGGTCAGTTAGTTTTTTAAGAAGCAAAAAGAGGATTGCTATGGCAGTCTCTGCTGCAGTTAGCTATTAATCATGGTCCAATTTATCATCAGATCTTAAAAGATCTGGTATTATCTCCATTTTACAGATGTGGAAACTGAGGCTAAAGAGGCATAGAAATTTGCCCAAGGCTGTACAGTAGTGAGGGGGGCACAAACAATCTGCTAACTCAGGCTACTATGCTTCTTGCTGTTAGTTTGTAAATCTTCTCAGAGCACCAAACTGCCCCAAGGAACAATACTTCATTGAAGGCACGTGAATGAGTTTTAAAACCACAAATGAAGGGTTAATAGAGGGCATTATCATTAAATATAAATTAAGATAATATGCTGTAAAATACTCTGAGCATCTTAGGGTCTAGGTGAAGAGAAAAGAGGGGAAAAGTTAAATATTAAGATGGGAAGTAAAAGAGTCATCTGGAAATCATCTATGCAAATCAGATATGAAAAGCATATAAAAACTTAACAAAGAAAGAGTTGCTCTTATGTGTTTCCCTTCAAGGTGTAGTTTGAAGAGCACAACATATGTATGTGTGTATATAGTTGAACATGTATGCATGTGCTCAAATGAGTGCATCCATGTGCCCGATAGACACCACCATGTTAACAAAATCAGAAATGAGGGGATCCCTGGGTGGCTCAGCAGTTTGGTGCCTGCCTTTGGCCCAGGGTGTGATCCTAGAGTCTGGGGATCGAGTCCCACATAAGGCTCCTTGCATGGAGCCTGCTTCTCCCTCTGCCTGTGTCTCTGTCTCTCATGAATAAATGAATAAATTTAAAAAAGAAATGACAGCAGATTAAGTTTTCTAGATTAGTAAAAGCTTTTCAGCCCATGTAGATCAATTTTATGCAAAAATTCTGTATTAGAATTTTCCATATGGTATATTACATATACACTACATTGATATAATTTAAGCAACTTTTAATATTTAAATACATATTTTCTATCAAATGACTCCACAAAAACGAAACCCATTTTTCTGGTTTTTTTTTTAAGATTTTATTTATTCATGAGAGACATACAGAGAAAGGCAGAAACACAGGTAGAGGGAGAAGGAGGCTCCATGCAGGAAGCCTGATGTGGGACTCGATCCCGGGTCTCCAGGATCAGGCCCTTGGTCGAAGGCAGACACCAAACCACTGAGCCACCCAAGGATCCCCAGCAAAAAAAAAACTTCTAATACTGGCATTAGAATTTTTATTTTAAAGCTTTACAATTTTTATTAAGGTTAAATTCCAAAAGTGTACCTTCTTAATCATACAGCTACTAAAAGAATGCTAGGCATTTCATGGTCATAGTTTAGAAAATTAAAGTGCAATTTGTCTAAATTTCAAAATAAACTTAGTGGTATAAAAATGGCCTTCGAATTTAAACTCCATTGTCCATCTATAACAATTAGGAAACCTGGACTCATTCACATTATGGAATCTAACACATTATCCCTGCCTTGATTGGTTACATTCCAATACTTACCTGTGCTCAAATCCAGTGGACCCCCATCTTGATCTCTCAGTGGTAGGGGTACATAAGAAACTTTTCGAACTGAGTGATTGTAAAGCTTCTGCCAATTTCTATTACTTTATACTATGTAGGGAGTTCTGTTCCAGTGACAGCCACATCTCCAAAGATTTCCTTTAATCTCAGTAGTAAATGCCAGAACTTTAAGCTTCCCAGACTACAGAAGCATTTAGCTCGAAATTAAAAGACTAATTCCTCAAGAACTATTAACTGCATAGTTCCTCTTATTTTGTAAGACATCTTCCTCTGTGGAGGAAGGCTGGGTGCTGTAGGTTAGCCTCAGGCCTTTGAAGATTTGGAAAAGCTGGGGGTAAGGTCTTTTGGAATTATTTTGACCTAGTTTGGGCTTATGATTCAATACAATTATACAGAACTGTGCTACCATTTTATTTTAGCTTCTAAAAAAGTTAGTCGTCGTCGTTTTTTTGTTTGTTTGTTTGTTTTGTTTTTTGGCATCACCCTGATTCCATTTTCATATATAACAGGATCCAAACAAGTCCACAAACTGCATTTGGTTGACTCTCAAAGTTTTTTAAACTTGTATTTTTTGTTTTGTTTTAAATGGCATTTATTTGTTGAAGAGACCAGGCCATTTGTCTTGTAGAACATCCCACATTCTGGATTGTTTTGCCATTCACGTAAAGCACACAATCCCCTTGGAATTTTTTTTTTTAAGAGTTTATTTTTTTTATTTTAAGATGTTATCTATTCATTCATTCAGAGAGAGCGAGTGAAGAGAGAGGCAGAGACACAGGCAGAGGGAGAAGCAGGCTCCATGCAGGGAGCCCAAAGTGGGACTCGATCCCGAGTCTCCAGGATCACACCCCAGGCTGCAGGCGGCGCTAAACCGCTGCGCCACCGGGGCTGCCCCCCCTTGGAATTGTTTGTGTGCCATGTGATATGGAAAGCTGTTTCATTTTTTCATATGGATATCCTATTGTCCCAGCAGCATTTATTGAAAGATTTGCTATTTAAAATCAAGAATCTATCTGTCTATCTATCCATCCATCCATCTATCTGATGTGTTTTTTGGAGCAGTGTTGGGGTCCAGAGCCAATGGCTAAGAAAGAATTTTCAAGATGTCTTTGGTGCAAAAATGTGGTTTTATTAAAGCACAGAGACAGGACCCATGGACAGAAAGAGCTACTGTCCCAGGATTGTGAGGTGCAACTCAATTTACATACTTTTTAAAAAGATTTTATTTATTCATGGAAGACACAGAGAGAGGCAGAGACATAGGCAGGAGAAGCAGGCTCCACGCAGGGAGCCTGAAGTGGGACTTGATCCCAGGAGTCAGGGATCATGACCTGGGCTGAAGGTGGCACTAAGCCGCTGAGCCACCCAGGGATCCAAATTATATACTTTTTATAACAACAAATTATATCCTTTGGGGTTGGGAGAAGTTCCAAAAGGATTTTCATATGCTAAAGAAGACTCCCAGGATACTGGAGGCCTCGCTATTGTCAAGCTAAGGTAGCTCCCCCCCCCAACCCCACTAGCAAGGCATTAATATTAAGACCTTTGGGAGTTTCCTGGAGGAGTGTTATACTCTACCTGCCTCAAATCTTTGTCAGTGGGCTGCAGGTTATAAGGACATTTAATTTTATCTACATTTCCTTTTGTCCTCAGACTCAAGTAAATGGGGCCTCTGCCATGGACCCCAATTTCAGGCCTTCTGTGGATTGTGCCCCTTTCCCATGGAATTGAGTCTATTTAGTAAATGGGATGTGTTGCTCAGTCATCACTCCCTTCCTCTAGACTATAATCTGGGTATCAGGATCCTGAAATTTCCTACCGAAATGGCTTCACACTCACTTGTAGGACCACCGCCTTCTTCCCTAGGGTCTCCTCCTAAAGACAGAGAAATCCATCAGTATATACCCTCATTCCTGAGGATTATAAAGGATGGCCAAGTGGTTGTCAGGGGTGCAGGTGATATGGATGGAGTGTGGGTGTGTGGATTGGTGTGTCCACATATGCATATGAATGTCCCCTCCTGGTAGTGTAAAATGGAGCAAGGGATAGAAAGAAAAGTGAGATTAGGGAATGCCTCTGGCCGTGAGCCAGAGGCTACATCCCAGCACAGAATTCTGAAGAGTATAAATCTCAAAATTCAAATCTGACTTTCCGGGTAGTTATGATGATATATTCATCAATGTAGGAAAATAGATGGTTTTATTTGCCATTTGTTGGCTATATTTATAATTAAGTATTTAGATATAGATTATGCAGGCCTTCCTTTGTGTTCTTGCCCCAGGCCCCATATAAAGTGAGGGCAAGGCTGATAATATATTTTATTTTAATCTTCTTTAATTTCATTCAATATTTTAAGCCTCTCTGCAAAAAGATCTTGAACATATCTCTTAAAATTCTTTTTTTTTTTTTTTTTTATTTATTTATTATAGTCACAGAGAGAGAGAAAGGCAGAGACATAGGCAGAGGGAGAGAAGCAGGCTCCATGCACCGGGAGCCTGACGTGGGATTCGATCCCGGGTCTCCAGGATCGCGCCCTGGGCCAAAGGCAGGCGCCAAACCGCTGCGCCACCCAGGGATCCCATATCTCTTAAAATTCTAATCTCTTTATTTTTTTCCACTAAAAAAAGAATTAAAAATATCATCTTTAAAAATATTTGACAGAGAGCACTAGAGTGGGAGGGAGGGAAGCAGAGGGAGAAGCAGACTCCCCAGAGAGCAGAGAGCCTGATGCTCTGAGGGGCTCCATCCCAGGACCCTGGAATCAGGACCTGAGCCAAAGACAGATGCTTAACTGATTGAGCCACCCAGGTGCCCTGAAAAGAAACATTTTTTAACTGTTAGCTGCATTTACATAGAAATTTAATTTTTCTTTCTTTTTTTTTTTTTATAATTTTTTATTTATTTATGATAGTCACAGAGAGAGAGAGAGAGGCAGAGACACAGGCAGAGTGAGAAACAGGCTCCATGCACCGGGAGCCTGACGTGGGATTCGATCCCGGGTCTCCAGGATCGCGCCCTGAGTCAAAGGCAGGCGCCAAACCGCTGCACCACCCAGGGATCCCAGAAATTTAATTTTTCTATGTTGACTTTGGATTCAACAAACTTGTTTTTTTTTTTTTTTCAACAAACTTGTTTAACACTCCTATTAGCATTGATAGTTTATCTGTAGGTTCTCTTGGATTTTCTTTTCTTTTTTTTAAAGATTTTATGTATTTATTCATGAAAGACACAGAAGCAGAGACATAGGCAGAGGGAGAAGCAGTCTCCCTGTGGGGAGCTGGATGCAGGACTCGATCCCAGGACTCTGGGATCACAAGCCAAAGGCAAATTATCAACCACTGAGCCACTCAAGTGCCTTCTCTTGGATTTTCTATACTGATAGTCATGTTATCTGTGAATAACAATAATTTCATTTCTTCCGAATTTCCCAATACCACATGTTGTCTCTACATTCATCAGTTGGTGGACATTTGGGTTGTATCCACCATTTGGCTATTATGAATAATTTGCTAAGAGCATTTGTATACAAGTTTTTGTATGAACATGTTCTCTGTTCTCTTGAGTATATTCCTAACAGAAGAACTGAGGGGTCATACAGTAATTCTATGTTTAACTTTTCAGGGGACTGTCATACTATTTTATACAGTGGCTGCCTCATTTTAGGTTCTCAGCAGCCATGCATGAAAATTATAATAAATCCACATCCTTACCAATACTTACTATTTTCCATTTTTTTATTACAACCATTTTTAGTGGGTATGAAATGGTATCTCGTTGTGGTTTTGATTTGCGTTTCCTAATGACTAATGGTGTCAAGCATCATTTTGTGTGTTTATTGGTCATTTATCTTTGGAGAAATATCTATCTAAGTCCTTCGTACATTTCTAACTTGAGTTATTTATCTTTTTATTATCATGTTGTAAGTGTTCTTAATATATTCTGGATACTGGACCCTTATCAGATTTGCACATATTTTCTTTGATACTGTGAGTTGTCTGTTGATCCAAAGTGACATATAATGTGAGCAAGAAATAAACCTTTATTGTTGAAAACAACTGAGGTTCTTGGGTTGTTGTTGACTGTAGAATAACTTACTGAATATTGGCTAGACAACCTGCATCTACCTTTGGGTACCTGTACTATCCCATACTCCATTTGCATTTAGCCTTTGAGTAGGATTGAGTAGAAAATGAGTGTCAAATTTCTTCTAAATAGACTTTCAACTACTCCTCCTGTTTTTAGCCCCACATCTGTCTCCTTCCAAAGATGCCTGGGACTTCTAATTGGGGCAGTTCTACAATACAATTTGGGTTGTTTCTTGGCTTTCCTCACTGCCAGCTTAAGATTTAACCCTCTCAGCTCTGTTAGGCAGCTTATTTGTGGATCTTATTTCCAGTTTCCAAAATTTTATGTTCTTGTTTCGTCTACCACCTCTTCGGTCTTGTTGGTTTTATGCAATTTTTTATTTTTTTTAAATTTTATTTATTCATTCATGAGAGAAAGAGAGAGAGAGAGGCAGAGACACAGGCAGAGGGAAGCAGGCTCCATGCAGGGAGCCCGACGTGGGACCCCATCCTGGGTCTCCAGGATCACACACTGGGCTGAAGGCGGTGCTTAAACTGCTGAGCCACCCGGGCTGCCCGGTTTTATGCAATTTTTTAAAAGTCTGTTTACTACCATTTTAAAAAAAGATTTGAGAAAGAGTGGGGGAGGGGCAGAAGGGGAACAAGAGAATCCTCAAGCAGACCCCCTACTGAGCATGGAGCTTGACATGGGGCTGCACCTGACCCAAAGCCGAGTCAGAGCTTAACCAACTGAGCCACCCACGCACCCTTGTTAACTTTTTAGTGGAGTTTCAGAAGGAAGCAAATGTAAATATGTATGTCTATCATCTTTATCCAGCAGTCTACCTTGTTGTTTCAAGTGCTAATCTAAAACAGCCAGTCTGTGGCAAATGTGTATCACCCTACAGCCATGCACAATTCTGTGTATCCAAAGTCAAAGCACATCTTCATCCAGTACCAATTACAGCCTTTCACCCTAAGAGGAATGTGGTGTTTGTAAGGGAAGATTTTTGCCCATAAGCTATAGTTGGATTGAATATATGCTGAGCTACTGACTTCTAAGTTCAGTGGCAACATGGAGATTTTCTGATTCTGTCATCAAGTACTATGATCTAAAGGTATGTTTGGAGGGTACGTGAAGTACTTATTTGCATACTTTGTTCAAAATCTTTTTTTTCCCCCTATGTGACTGTTTATAATGCAAGTGAGTCAAATATTTTGGTGTCAAATATTTCTTGGTTTTCACATACAGTACAAGCAAAAAAGGGTATCAGCTAAAAGAAGCCAAGAGCTAGATGAATGAACCATCTGCTAAAAAATTACATTCAGGGGATCCCTGGGTGGCTCAGCAGTTTAGTGCCTGCCTTTGGCCCATGGCCTAATCCTGGAGTCCCGGGATTGAGTCCCACATTGGAGTCCCTGCATGGAGCCTGCTTCTCCCTCTGCCTGTGTCTCTGCCTCTCTCTCTTTCTGTCTCTCTCATGAATAAATAAATCTTTAAAAAAATTTTTTAAGTAAAAAATAACATTCAAATAACATATTGATAATGAGTAAGAACAAATAGAAATAAAATTTATTTATTTTAAATATTTTCTCTACGTCTCTCGTGAATAAATAGAGGCAGAGACATAGAGGGAGAAGCAGGCTCCCTGCGGGGAGCCTAATGGGGGACTTGATCCCAGGACCCCAGGGTCATGACCTGAGCTAAAGGCAGATGCTCAACCACTGAGCCACACAGATGTCCCAGAAATAAACTTTTTAAAAAGATTTTATTTGCTTGACAGAGAATGCATGAGCAGAGAGAGGAGCAGAGGAAGAGAAGCAGGCTCCCCAGTGAGCAGGGAGCCCAATGTGGGGCTCTATCCTAGGGTCCTGGGATCATCATCTGAGCCAAGGGCAGACACTTAACCAACTGAGCCACCGAGTCACCCCTGAATAGAAATAAATATGATGATTTGCTTCTTCCAAGGGACTGACAGTCAAATTGATATGAAGCTAACTCTAAGGAAAGGGAGCATGTCCCCACCAGCCAAGTGTGGAGGTCATGGCGGCAGAAACAAGAACACACACCATAGCAAAATCAATCAATGAGATTTAACTGCATTAATAGGCCATTTTATTAAATGGGTAGTTGGCAAGGAAAAAAAAGGCTCATTCAACAAGTTGGTAACTCAGAGAGGAATTAGCTAGGTCATTAAGACACCACACAGACTGATCTCTAGAGCTTGAACATAGCATGAATTGATTGTTCAGAGAATTAGAAAAGGTGCCAACATACATGGCTGATTGATGGCCATTGGCATGTTTCATTTCTTTTTGAAACAAAGCTGGAAACAAAGATTTTTTTCTTCTTGAATGTGGAACTGGTTGGTTCAGTGAGATATGACTGCCCACACCTAGTGTTTTCTAACATATTTTTGTGTGACTATGATCACATAGACCCATGCTATTATCCATATGTTCCTAACTGAAAAACAGTCAAAATAATCAGGAGAAGAAAATTCAGTAGATGCTATTACAATCTCTTCTTGCTTTGCATATGGATTTATTTCTTCACCCAGTTAGTCAGAGGTACTTTCTTTTCCAACGATTAGGAATGTTTTCCTCAGAGCTCCTGAAATATTTCTTCCATGGCAAGTGAGATTTCCAACTAATTGAAGTGAATAAACACGCTTCTTCTCAAAGAATGTGCCATGTTACATAGAAAACAGGACTTGAAAGGAATTGTTAAGAACCATTAGCCTTATTAACATGTTATTTTTTTGATATTGTCAAGGGCATAGGGACCTAGTCCCTCGCAGTAGAGTTCTTAGCATTTAGGTGAGCCTGCCTCCAGGCTGGAATAATTTAGACACCTGACTTTCCTGTAACTCTTATTGTTTTTGGCTTCATGAGGCAGCATTCATGCGCGAGTGGTCCTTTTCCATTCCCCAAAAGTCTTTTGTAGGACACTGCTAATCTTTTTTTTCTTTCCCTACTTCTCTGCATGAATTGTGCAGAAATCTCAGGTTGGACCCAGGGCTGATATACAAATAATAGATACAATTAGGATTCTATTCTATTATTTGTTTCAATATTTTTCTATTTAACATGTTTCTTGGTTTAGCAAAAGACTGCTGTCCCTCATGACTAGCTTATTAGATCTGATCATTTGGTACTGCTTTTAATAATCGTAGCAAATTATCCTAGAGTCAAATCCAATATAATTGTTTTGGAAGGTCACTTCTATTGTTTAAAACACTGAGCTTGTTATACTTAAATATATATATATATATATATACTCAGAGTATATAAGTTTCAGATACTAAAACACCAGGCTACATTCATATAATGATTTTTAATGCACACTATCACCAACTAGAAAGTTCGTTATTCGGTTCACATTTCCAAACACTCATACTTGCTTATTCTTGAAACTAGAGGGAAGAGGGGGCATCAGAAAGTTTTCATAATGCCCTATGAATTATTTAAATCCATTTCCTGTGCAGCAAAAGCCCTATGACATTTCCAGAGCTGCTGTTTATTTTGGGATGTGAAGGATGTTAAAATTCTTTGTGTTTAAACCACAACATTTGAGTGGCATGGGACAAAGACTCATAGCAGGCTGTAAGTGGCCAGGCAATCCCTACCGGAAGGAAAGAAGCTATTGAATTACCGGAGTCAAGAGCAGGTAAATTCACCTGGGTTGGCAGGCTTAGCAGAGGCCCTGAGACTGACATCCATTGTTCCTCTCACCTATCCAAGTGTAGTCCATCTAAAGGAGTAGTTTGTTTCTTGCTACCTCCTTTAGTGCAGAGACCAAACTCCAAATCACATTAAGGAGAATGTTAATACACTGGTTATAAGCTTTACACCAGGAGGAATACCTGCTACCGAAGATGTTCAATGAAAACGCCTTGTGTTTATCAACGATCTCATACCATATATTTTTTGACTGTCTTGTCTATATGTTCTACTAAAGTGTTTCCCTGGGATCCCTGGGTGGCTCAGCGGTTTAGTGCCTGCCTTCAGCCCAGGGCGTGGTCCTGGAGTCCCGGAATCGAGTTCTGCATCAGGCTCCCTGCATGGCGCCTGTTTCTCCCTCTGCCTGTGTCTCTGCCCCTCTCTGTGTCCCTCATGAATAAATAAATAAAATCTAAAAAAAAAAAAAAAGTGTTTCCCTGAAATTCACTAATCTTTACAACACCGTATTGTAGGAACAATCTAAAAACAACTTTTATTTCCTTCTTTCTTAAGATTTATTTATTTGACAGAGAGAACATGTAGGGGGAGCACCAGACACAGGGAGAGGGAGAAGCAGGCTTCCTTCTGAGCAAGAAGCCCGAAGCAGGGTTTGATCCCAGGACCCGGGGATTATGACCTGAGCCAAAGGCAGATGCTTAACCGACTGAGCCATCCAGGCACCCCTCTTTCTACTTTTTTAATTGAGCTCTATTTTACATATAACATTATACTAGTTTCAGGTGTACAACATAATGATTCAATATTTTTTTTTTTTATTTATGATAGTCACACAGAGAGAGAGAGAGAGAGGCAGAGACACAGGCAGAGGGAGAAGCAGGCTCCATGCACCGGGAGCCCGACGTGGGATTCGATCCCGGGTCTCCAGGATTGCGCCCTGGGCCAAAGGCAGGCACCAAACCGCTGCGCCACCCAGGGATCCCATGATTCAATATTTGTAAATATAATCAACCCTTGAGCAGCATGGATGGGTTTAAACTGTGTAGGTCCACATATATGCAGATATTTTTCAATAAGTACAGTATAGTACCATAAGTGTCTTTTCCCTCCCTTATGATTCTTTTGAATTTTGTTTTATTTTTAAGATTTTGTTTATTCATTGAGAGACACACAGAGAGAGGGAGAGACACAGGCAGAGGGAGAAGCAAGCTCCATGCAGGAAGCCTGATGTGGGACTCAATCCTGGGACTCCAGGATCATGCCCTGAGTCAAAGGCAGATGCTCAACTACTGAGCCACCCAGGTGTCCCTATGATTTTTTTTTTTTTAGGATTGATTGACTGATTTTAGAGAGAGAGCACGTGAGGGGAGGGAGGGGCAGAGGGAGAGAAACTAAAGCAGACTCCATGCTGAGGGTGGAGCCTGACGTGGAGCTTGATGCCAGGACCCTGAGATAGTGACCCAGGTGGAAACCAACCAAGAGTTGGATGCTTAACTGACTGAGCACCCAGGTGTCCCCTTATGATTCTCTTAATAATGTTTTCTTTTCTCTAGCTTATTTTGTAAGAATACAGTATATAATGTATATAACATACAAAATATGTTAATTGACTGTTATATTATCAGTAAGATTTCCTGACAACAGCAGACTATTAAGTTTTTCAGGAATCAGAAGTTATAAGCAGACTTTTGAGTCACAGGAATTGGCACCCCTAGCCACTGCATTTATTCAAGAGTGAAATTATTGCTACAAATCTAGTTAACATTGGTCCCCATAGATAGTTTTCTTTTTTCTTCTGTTTCATATTTCTTTCTTTACAAAAACAAAATAAATAAATGAAGGAAGGAAGTCACTTATCTAAGTTTGTATACTAAAGTCTTTCCAGAAGCATGCCTTGTCATTCAACCACTTTAGACTACATTATGAGGAAATGGGTCTTTATTAAAATGATGAATTTCAAATTAGGATATAATAGTAGTAACATAGTTTTTTATTTTGTACTTTCAAGGTCTCCATTTTCAAATAAAGGATTCTAATATATTCAATTATCAATATGAATGTAAAATCCTTGAAAGAGAAGCTGATTCATACTTAAAAGTTACAAGTTCTCATTTTTTCTAATAGGCTATTAGAATCCATTATATACTCCTTATGAAATTCTCATGCAGAGTATGGTGTATAAAGGTTAAATAAGGAGATAATCCTTAAGAAAGAAACTCTGGATATCAACTGCTCTATACTGACATACTTTTTAAAAAGATAGACTTGCACATACTTGCATTTGATTTCCAGCAAAGGCACCAACACGATCTAATGGGAATTTTAAAATTTTATTTATTCATGAGAGACACACAGGGAGAGGCAGAGACACAGGCAGAGGGAGAAGAAGGCTCCCCATGGAGAGCCTGCAATTGCAGGAATCTGGGATCATGACCTGAGCCAAAGGCAGATGCTCAACCACAGAAGGCAGAGCCACCAGGTGTCCCCAGTTTAATGGAAATTTAAACATGGTACCAAAATACCTGGAGAGTGTGGAAAAATGAGCCCTGACCCCTAACTCACACCAAACACAACATTAATTAGAGGTACATCATCAGCTTAAATATAACAGCTTAAACCCTAAAGCTTTAGAAGAAATTATAGGGGCACATTCTTATGACATGGAGGTAGGCCAAGTTGTTTTAAACTGGTCACAAAACTCAGTAACCAGGGGGATCCCTGGGTGGTTCAGCGGTTTAGCTCCTGTCTTCAGCCCAGGGCATGATCCTGGAGACCCGGGATTGAGTCCCATGTGGGGCTCCCTGCATGGAGCCTGCTTCTCCCTCTGCCTGTGTCTCTGCCTCTCTCTCTCTATCATGAATAAATAAATAAAATCTTTAAAAAAATCAATAACCATAGTGAGAGATGTAAGTAAAATGTTAATGGTAGAATCTAGATGGTGGCTCCAATATATAGGTATATGAATCAGCCTGGGCTGCCATAAGAAAATACTATAGATGGGTAACTTAAACAACCATAAATTTTCTTACAGTTCTGGAGGCTGGAAGTCCAAGATCAGGTGCCAGCATGATCAGTGTCTGAGGGTTGTTCTCTCCTTGGGTTACTGATGGCCATCTTCTCACTGTGTGCTTACATGAGAGAGAGAACTTGCTCTTCCTCTTCTTCTTTTTCTTTTTTCTTTTTTTTTAAGATTTTATTTATTTATTCATGAGAGAAACAGAGAGGCAAAGACAAAGCAGGCTCCATGCAGGAAGCCCAACATAGGACTCAATCCTGGGTCTCCAGGATCACACCCTGGGCTGAAGACAGCACTAAACCGCTAAGCCACCTGGGTTGCCCACCCTTCCTCTTCTTATAAGGCCACCGATTCTATCATACTTAGCCCACTCTTATGACCTCTTTAACCTTAATTACCACCTAAAAGCCCTTTCTCCAAATATAGTCACATTGAATATAAGGGCCTCAACACATAAATTTTAGGAGGGGACATAATTCAATCCATAGCAATGAATGTTCACTATAAAATTCTTTCAACGTTGCTATATATTTATACCTTTTCATAAGAAAATGTAGAGGAAAGATTTTAAGAGAAAGAATTGGTCTTCTAGGGATCTTTAGATGCACTACTTTCCTAATACCATTTTGCAGAATTGTTTATTGCTGAGACTATTTTTAATTTGCTTAATCCATTAAAAAATCAGGTTGGTATTTTTGAGTGTCTTCCAGTTATAGAGCTAGAAGAAGGTAGAAGGGAAGAACCTTAGGTCAAATAAATTAAGAAGTATTCATTGAGCATTCACAATCTGTACACCCTATGAGACACAGAGACATGGAAGACCTAGATCTTACCTGCATGGGCCACACTGTCTTTGGGTAGCCCCAAAGAATGGAGCAAAGTTCAGGTGTATGGGGAAATTCAGGTGAAGGATAAATACACAGGGCCCAGCAGTGCTGATGGCTAGCCCCAGCGTGACCCCTCCCTCCACACTCACCTCCCTCTGACCTCCTCCTACCTACAAATCCCTATGCAGACTGCTGGCTGTTTTGGCAGGGCTCTCCTCCTACACCACACCTGAGCATTCCACCTCATTCATCAAGCCTCAGACCCAGCTCACTTCCTCAGAGACATTCTCCCTGACACAGCATAGATCAGGTTCTTCTACAGCTTCAGAGTACTGTAGTCCTTTATTCGTGAGCATTTGAAACAGCTCATAATTATATGGTCACTGGAGGGATCATTTGAGTAATGTGTAATCTCTGCTGGATTTTAAACTCTATGACAAATAAATTGTATTTCCTTTTTAATTCCAATCATATCCTTAGCAATTCACAGCATCTGTTATATAGGAGGTAACATAGGAAAACACATAGAAACTGTTGGGTTTCTTTTTTTTTTTTCTCTCTCTATAGGAAAGGGAAAAAAATACCCATATTGTTACAACCATATGAGTTACCGCCAGGATACCATATTAATAAAAAAAAATTTATGAAAGACGTTTTTTAAGCCAAAAGAAGGAAAATATTTATAGAGTACAGAATCTTTGGTTGGAAAGGAGATTTTGGGTCATCTGGTCTACCTGTTTATACTGTCAAATTTATGTCAAACTTATGAATGTCTTCAGTAAATTTTCTTTTAAAGATTTATTTATTCATGAGAGACACATAGAGAGAGGGAGAGAGAGAGAGGCAGAGACACAGAGGGAGAAGCAGGCTCCTTATAGGGACCCAGATGTGGAACTCGATCCCAGATCCCGGGATCACGCCCTGAGCTGAAAGGCAGATGCTCAACCACTGAGCCACCCAGGCATCCCAGTAAAATTTTTAAAAAGAACTACTTATATCAAATTGTTGAATTGACCTCTCAGTTCTTCAGAAACTGATCATTTATATATAGCATTTAGTAGAATTCTTGATTCATGATAATATAATACTTATTATTGGTACTAGCAGTATTACCAGGAAACCTTCAATCTGTAGTGCATTATTTTAAAAAGAGCACAGATTTTAGACCTAAAAAACCCAGGATTAAGTCACAATGCTGCAACTAACTGGGTACATGGCTTTGAGTAGTTCACTTAATATTTTCAAACCTTATGTTTTTTTTCTCTTGGCATTCAAAGAATGGTAGCCAATATGGTTACAATAAAAACCACAGTGAGGATGAATCAGATTCTATGTTTACTCTCAAATAGCTTACTGTCCAGTGGAAAAATAGGTAAAAACTTCAATTCTGTGTACTAGATGCAACAATGGAAGCATACTACCAAGAAGAATGGAGAGTAGCTCTCACACCTGGCCTGCTGAAAGAGGAAAGAGTTTGTTTTTTGTTTTGTTTTGTTTTGTTTTGTCTTTTTGGGTTTTTTTTTTTTTTTGGCGGGGGAGGGGGGCTGTTTTGTTTAAAAAGTTAATGAGGGCAGCCCAGGTGGCTCAGCGGTTTAGCGCCGCCTTCAGCCTAGGGTGTGATCCTGGAGACCCGGGACCGAGTCCCACGTTAGGCTCCTGCATAGAGCCTGCTTCTCCCTCTGCCTGTGTCTCTGCCCGCCACCCCCCGCCCCGCCCCGTGTGTGTGTCTCTCATGAATAAATAAATAAAATCTTAAAAAGTTAATGAAAAGCCATTCTCTACAGAGATTAAGAAAACAAGGCAATCTGGGCACAGGAACACTGTGAAGTGGTTTGGGTATAATCCCAACAGAGTGAGTATCCAAAGTCAGGTGTGGCAGGAAATGGGCAGCAGATCCTGGGGTGTGTTGTATGTCATGATAAAATACATGGATTTCATACTGTGGGTGCTAGAGAACCAGTAAAGGGCTTTAAAAAAGAAACCATCAGATTTATCTTTTAGGAAAGTCCACCTGGGGATTCACATGGTAGATGGCTTTGAGGGATGAGATGAGAGGCAGGGAGACCATTTAGGAAGCCACTGTGATAGTCATAGAAGAGGTGATGAAGGCCAGAATCAAGAAGAGTAATGTGGGCTTGGAGAGGTGAGAATGATTCAAGAGCTGGTTTAGGAATAGAGTCAACCAGATGGGGTGATGTGGAGTACAGAGAGGTGAGGGGTCCATCAGGACTCATAATGAATCATGACTGGGGTGCCTGGGTGCCTCAGTTGGTTAAGTGTCTGGCTCTTGATTTTGGCTTAGGTCATGATCTCAGGCTGTGAGATCGAGCACTGCCCGCCCCTCCTTCCCCCTCTTTCTCAGATAAATAAATCCTTAAAAAAATAATCAAAAAAAATCATGACTTGCTGGAGAGAGTGGTAGACAAATATCATCCATGAGTTGGGACAGAGAATATTTGAAGGGAGAAGAGGGAGGTGGGAAGCAGAGATTTGATTTTGGACACAGTAAGTTTGCAGTCCCTATGAGCTCCCAAGAGAAAGGTGTTCAACAGGGACTGGGAGTCAGGACTGGGTCAGGGAATTCTATTTTGAAGCCACTAGTTTGCCTAGAGAAAGGGTGTGACATGAAAAGGGAATGCTGGGGATGCCAGCTGATAAGCAGGAGATAGACGAAGAACCATGGATAGGCAGAGAAACAGAAGTGAGAAGAGAGTCATAGAGACCAAAGGAAGAAAGTATTTCACAAAGGAAGAATTGGGCATCTGTGTCAAAATGTGCAGAAAGGTCAAGCAACGTAAGGAATGAGAATATCTACTGAATCGCATAGCATGAAGCTACTTGTCCTCTTGGCTTGTGGTGTTTCACTGGAGAGAGAAAAGTAGGAAACTGGATTGCACTGGCTTGAGAAGTCAATGGGATGGTGGAGAGAGATCATGACAACAGACAACTCCACTGAGATGTTTGGTTGAAAAAAAGAAAAATGAACAATTTTCAAAATCTCTCCTCCCCCATGGTCTCTTTAAATATATTTGTATATTTCTCTAAATCTGAAAGAAACAACTCCTTGAGCTCTGCTTCATCCAGGCAGAAAGATCACCCAAAGAATTATTTGTCCCTACCCATACAAATATTGTAGTCTCAGGAGGAAGATAAATGCTTGCCACTGTTTTCTAGAGAAGACTGATGGTAATGAACATTACTTTGTAATTTAACATAGGGCAAAATGCCTGACACATTTTGATTTAAAAAAGAAACTATGGATTCTTAGCTCTGGTTTCTTCATATAGCCATTTTTGCCTTGCAGTGCAAAATCTTTGCCTTGCAGCTCTGCTAATATTGTTTTTACCATGTCTTTAACATCTGTTCTTTCTCTTTCTTTCCCACGGTCTTTAAAACAAGACTGTGTTTATTTTTAAGCCATTGAGTACTTTTTTGTTGTTGTTCACATTTAACTGTCTTGACAATTTTTATCCAAAAGAGGGCGCAGATTTCTCATGAAATATATATATCACAAAATTCGCTGGCTCCTAGTAGTAGTTAAATTTCACAGCTGCTGTAATTTAATGCAGAAACATTATTTCTGTGGCATATGCATATGAATTAAATCCCATTGTGCGGGTGCTAATTAAGAGTCTTTTGCATCTTCAAGAGTAGTTTCAGAGAAGAGCCAGACTAAGTTGGAGCCAACATTTTTCTATTTTGGGTAGCCAAATCAAATTAAGATAGGCATTTTAAAATTAAACATTAAGTGGGATTTTAAAAAACCCAGTTTGTTTGCAATCTTCTAATTTTAGGGTGTTTCCATTTTACCATGGTTCAAAGAACAATTAGGGAAGTAATACAGTTCAGACCTTGTTTGTGAGTGGTTAATAGCTAATCAGGAGGTTTTTGTTTTGTCTTGTTTTGTTTTGATCACAGCTGGAATGTTCATATTTTAAATACTCAGTATGTATAGCTGTTCTCACATACAAGAAGCCCTATGACTGCTGAATGGAGGGGATAATGTGAGTTCTGACCTCAGTTCTTACTTTAGGTTGAATCTCACCATGACTTGGATATATTTTCTCAGGGAAGTGATATAGCAAAGGTGTGCTAAAGTTCACAGTTTAACAGAAATCCACTTAGCCAAATTCTGTACCTGAGATGTATAGATTAAGGCAGAACTTCACTCCCCAGATGGTGCTTCCAAATCTGAAAATCCCATGCATTTATTAGCTTACTCTTGCTTCTACAGTTATAGAAAATACAGCTTCTCTATAGTACCTAACTGGTAATCTGCTGGTGGAGGTACCAATGAACATGTGTTTGGGGAAACCTCACCATTTGGATTGGATCCAGCCCTCAAAATGAAACCAACTATGAGTAGAGAATCAATGAAACTTTTTTTGTGAATTGATTGGACACTGAGGACTACTAATGAGGACCCAAACAACTATATCTTCCAGTGACAACATGCAAGTAACACAAAATGAGAGCAAAATCTAAATTCATGGTCCCTATTTATGCACCAATGACCTTGCCAAGAAGAACTGCATGTGGATAAGGAACCAACATGACAACAAGAACCAAGCATTATTTCCAGTTTTCATTTAATTATAAATCTAAGACCCATTGCTAAATTATTTCTAAGAATTACCAAGTGCTCATACCTACTCTTCTTATATGATCAGAGTTATAATTTATCACATTGAGTTCTGCTTGTGTCTGGCCAAAACTTCCTTCATTATGCACATCATCCAATGACAAGGTTGATATGTATACTCACCTGGAGATTCCCATGCTGCATCTCGTCCAGCTTCCTCTTTTTGTGAATCTCATATCTAATCTCTTCTTTAGGGCACAGTCCAGATCACAGTTCTTTTCTGGATTCGGGGAGCCCATGACCCCTCCTTTTCTTTGCCCCTGCTATAGCCAACATCCTTGTTCTGTTGTACCCCTTATGGCAACACCCTTACCCCCCTTAGATTTCATTCTCTATAGCCTCCACCAAAAAGATGTTTTTTAAATACTCAACTTGCTGAATGATGCCAAATTTTGTTACATATCTGAAACTTTCTCTTGCTTTTCAATAATAGAAACCACATCAATCAACCACCAAAAATGTTTAAGGACAGCTATGTCAGAGTGGAAGGTATGAAGGAGTCAAAGACACAAACACAGCCTACAACAATACAGAAGAGAGCCTGAGGGGGCTGGTGATAGGACTGGATTTTGAATCTGTTTTTCCATTCAATATTTATATTGAAACATTTGGGAATACAGCATTTTTTCAATATGTCTTCTCTGAAGTGACCATTTCCCAGTTGGTATATGACTCTAAAAGGCATCCCACATTCACTGATATAAAACTCATATGCTGAAATCAATTTGTTTAAAAAAATCTAATTTTATAATAAAAGTTTAAAAATTATTTCAGTCATAAGTGTGCATCCAGAAGAAGGCTGTTGCATTACATAAAGGTGTAAAAATATATAAAGGTAAATGGGTAATAAAAGCTTAATTTCTTATTGATGTTATATTTTCTACCTTTCCAGAATATTGTCATGACAACACTTACACACTTTTTTTTTTTTAAGGAAAACTGAAAATAACAAGATGCTCATTATTTCGAGCTTAAATGCTTAACGATTCTTTTGGTTCTTATTCAGCTTTCAAAGGATAATCTTGATCCTTTAACAAACATTTACCTTTGGGGAGCCTGGGTGGCTCAGTAGTTGTCTGCCTTCAGCTCAGGTCATGATCCCCATGTCCTGGGATTGAGTCCCACATGGGGAGCCTGCTTCTCCCTCTGTCTATGTCTCTGCCTCTTTCTCTGTGTCTCTCATGAATATTTAAATAAAATATTTAAAAACAACAAAAAAGACATTTACCTTTAAGAACTGTCTACCACTGAAATCCAGAAGGATATATATCAAGTTACAAAAGACTACCTCTCAGTTATTAGTCTGGATTAGATAGGAAACACATGGCATATTTGAAAATATTAGAAAAAGCTGAACAAAAATTAGGTGTTGGCTAGTGCTCTTGAATGAGAAATGATATTATTTCTTAAAGTTGGCTTCTTTTGTTACCTATAAAAATATCATCAAACCTCTAACTTAAGAGCTTGAGTAATTTAGTTAAATTCCATGTTTGTTGGCATGTTGCTTTTTTTTTTTTTTTGGCATATTGCTTCTTTCGTGGACACTGACAATATCCATTTACTACCTATGACACTGTTTAGAACTTAAATAACTATGCAGTCCTTTTAAAGTTTGGAGGTTATAAAATAAAAAAAATAAAGTTTGGAGGTTTTCTCTCAATTTTTTTTTAAAATAATGCTTAGAGGTTTTGACACTTAGGCTCTTTTGAATTTGTTATGTTTAATGAAACTTGCTCACAACCACGGGCATAGGAAGTTACTTGCAGTTGACAAGTGTGAGATTTGGAATACCACATGGAACAACCTTGTGGCCCTGTGGCCACACATGCACAATGAGAACTCAGCAGCTGTGCATGATAAACCTGGCTCCAGCATTAACCTGCTGTGGGACCTTCTACAAATTGTTTAATTCCAGCCATGAGAATAAACATTGACACTATGCCCTAGAATAGATTGAAGGGAATCAGGCTGTTTGCCCATAAAACTGAAACTCACTCTGCCTTTCCTAACACTTGGGGACAGGGAGGAATTTGGAAAGACCAGGCTGTAGGCTACTGTTCTTTGCTTCCAGTTAAAAGAGGCAAATATAAGCAAGAGACCATAAGTAGGAAGGAGTAGGGCAGCTGGGGTAAGGATTAGCAAATGTAAGCGAAATACGAGAATGAAGGGTAAATCTCTGGAATGGTGAGGAAGGTTTCTCGGTGATTCTAACTCTCCTGCCGGTTCCCAATGTGGACCACGATTGCGTCACACTCTAGTCATTTGTGTTCGTTTGAATCCTTCTTTCTCTCCTATTCCTCTATTCCATTGTCTTTTCCATTCCTTCTTGTTTTCCCTTTGTCGACACTGAAGGGGAGGAGGAAACAATATTCTACTGAATTTTTTATTTCCTCCTTCGGTTTAGAGCCAGGCGCAACTCTACAGAACCTCTTCAACCCATTCACAATGGGCCAAGGTAAACGTAAATGAACAAAATACTGACAGAACCAGAACTGGATGCCAGGTCCTGTAAATGCCAGTCCACGGCTATTTATTTCCAAACATTGCTCTCAAGTGTAATGATAAAAACAAGACAAAACAAAATAACCCTTCCAATGCTGCATTGACTATTTTTTATACATAAAAATGATATTCTGTTTGCTACTAATAGGAATTAGGGCAGGAGGAGGTGATTGTATTCAAACTCCATTATTTCACATATACAAGGATTATTTGATTTAGAATATGAATGTATATACTTTAAAAGTCAGGGTTTTTTAAGATTTTATTTTACACAGAGAGAGAGAGAAAGAGAGCACAAGCAGGGAGAGCAAAGAGGGACAAGCAGACTCCCCACTGAGCAGGGAGCCTGATGCAGGGCTCCATCCCAGGCAAATGCTGATGCTTAATGGACTGAGCCACCCAAGATTTTTTAATTTTTATTTATTTCTTTTATTATTTTTTTAGTTTTTTAATTTTTTTAAATTTTTATTTATTAGTCACACACACACAGAGAGAGAGAGAGAGAGAGAGAGAGAGAGAGAGGCAGACACAGGCAGAGGGAGAAGCAGGCTCCATGCACCGGGAGCCCGATGTGAGATTCGATCCCGGGTCTCCAGGATTGCACCCTGGGCCAAAGGCAGGCGCTAAACCGCTGCGCCACCCAGGGATCCCAGTTTTTTAATTTTTTTTTTTTCCAGTTTTTTAATTTTTAAGCAAGGTTTTAAGTTCAATGTGGGGCTTGAATTTAGAACCCTGAGATCAAGAGTCACATGCTCTGCAGACTAAGCCAGCCAGGCACCCCAGGTATGTGACTCTTGATCTCAGGGTTGTGAGTTTGAGCTCCATGTCGGATGTAGAAATTACTAAAACAAAAACAGCAAAACAAATGAAAAAACCTACATTTTCCTAAATTCATATTGTGTGATCCCAAACCATCTATAGAAAAAAATTCTTAGTGACAAATAAATTATTTATATATGTATATACAAATGGGTTTTAAGAGACTAAAAGAGCAATTCTTTGAGGATTAATTTGATCATTTGAAGTGTAAACTAAGGCCCCATATTTGTTACAAGATTAAAATTTGAAAGAATAGGACTTTCTCTTCATTTAAAGATTATGTACTTGAAAGAATAAAAATGTATACATTTACAGAGTTTTTGAGAGTATGCTTAGCATTCCATCTGATAATTGTAAGTCATCCTTTTTGACCAATAAATTAAATTCAATGACTATTTATCAAATGCCCATAATACTGTATACACAGTTCTGTAACATTGGGGCTTTAATTTATTTGCTCCTACCCATCTTATTTGGAAATTAACATGAAGATAATGGTATTTTATTGCATTTCTCCTCTATAGTACATAAAATCCAGAAACTAACAAAGAGAATATCATTCAGTTTTCTTAACCAAATTTCATTTGCTGCTTTATTTACTGTGTCAAAAAATTACAATATAATCTTTCACATAATGTTTTGATTAGAAAACAAAACATTGCTTAACTCTATAGGATTACATATGTGGAGGAATTGTATGGTGGCAAAGTAGTTGACTTAGGTCATATTTGTTTGTCAGAAAGATTTATGTCTCAAATCCTAGAGGTGTGGCAGTTTGTAATAATCGCAGGCAAAACATGACATCAACTTTGTTCTTTAGATCTTTTTATTAATTCTTTACAAACCTTAAATCAAACATAGAAACAGCTATTGCTTTGAACCACGAAAAGAGGTGTGTCTGTCTACTGTATTATCAGCATACAGTTCTATTCCTTTCTTTTCATGTTACCATTCAAAAGTCATTTATAAAGATGACTCTGCATGAACCTGAAACAAAAACCTCCTAGTAATATACTCATAAGTATTTTATCAGCACAGATATATCATTGAGGAGAGCCTGTATTAAATATGACAGTTTTCAACTTCTAAATAGTAAAACTGTTGTTGTTCAGATTTTTTCTTCTGCAGTAAACTTGGTAATTTTTCAAATTTACCTTTTTTAAAAAAAGATTTTATTTATTCATTCATGAGAGACACAGAGAGGCAGAGACACAGGCAGAAGAGAGGCAAGCTCCCCACGGGGAGTCTGATGTGGGACTCAATTCCAGGATCATTCCCTGAAGCAAAGGCAGCAGCCACTCAACCACTGAGCTACCCATGTGCCCCATGATGCACTCTCCTTCTAGCCCCGGCCACCGTTTCTCTCCTCTTTAAGGAGCTGCTTACCTTTCCTGCTCCCCTCCTATCCTCCACTGACCCTACTCCCATCTGGTGCGTGCACCACCGTCTCCACAGAACCACTCTGTCAAGGAGGTCTTCCTCCTTCAGTTTGTCATCTGCTTGTCCCCTCAGCAGTATGTGACACTATTAATCACGCCACTTCTTCAAAAAAATTTATTCATGGGGCTTCCAGAGTCTGCCCTGGGTCTTCTCCCACCTGGATGGCTGTGCCTTCCCAATCTCTTTTGTCGGATTATCCTCAACTCCTAAAATATGTCTTTCCCATCTATCCTCCGCCTGAGAGGATTGGGCTAGCTTCATGGTTGAAATGCCACCTGACCACAGATGGCTCCAGAGCATACTTTTTAAGCTTGAAGCTGTGCCCTGAACTCTGGACTTGTAGATACAACTGCCTACTTGGCTCTTCCTCCTGGAGGTCTACTGGGCATTCTAACTCAAGGTGTCTAAAGCTGAACTCTCATTTCTTTTTTCTTTTTCTTTCTTTTTTTTTTTAAGATTTTATTTATTCATGAGACACAGAGAGAGGCAGAGACATAGGCAGAGGGAGAAGCAGACTCCATGCAGGGAGCCCAATGTGGGACTCTATCCCAGGTCTCCAGGATCACACCCTGGGCTGAAGGCGGCGCTAAACCACTGAGCCACCCAGGCTGCCCTGAACTCTCATTTCTACCCCTAAACCCGATCATCTAGAGTTTTCCTCAAGGCAGGAAACAACTCTACCCTTCCAGTGGCTGAGGCCAAAACCCTGATGTCTTCCTTGGCTTCTCTTTCCCCCTCATACTTGACAGCCAGTCATTAGCAAATCTTGTCAGTTCTACCCTCAAAAGAGATCCCAAATGCAAAATCTGACCATCTCTCACCACTGCACTTCTACCAGCTTCATCAGAGCCACCACTGTCATTCAGCTAGATCGTGGGGCTAGCATCCCAGCTGGTATCCTTGTTCCTAAACTCACCTCCCTATTCTGAGTGATCCCAAAACCTAAATTGGATACCTCTTCTCAGAAAACCTGCCAGTGTCTCCCCATTGTGGTCAGAGTAAAAGCCAAAGTCAATGTTAGGACTTACAGAGCCCTCCACTGACTGCTGACACATATGTGCACCCCACACATATATATACCCTCAAACACATAAAGATGCATGGACACACTCAGACCCATAAAGACACATGAACACACAGATAAGCACATGCAGAGACACTCAGACACACACATGGGCATACAGGGCCACATACACAGATCCTCTTCCCTCTCTGTTATTATCTTCCACTATGTTTTCCTTCATCTCCTCTGCTCCAGCCACACTGGCCCCTCCAGTGTGGCTAAGACAAGTCAGATGTGTTTCCCACTTTGGGAGTGCTCCCAGAAAACTAGCCACATGGCTAGTTCTTTCTTTCAGGTCTCTACTCCAAAGTCATCTTCCCAGGGAAGGCTCCTCTGGCCACCTAAAGTTTAAAAACCAATCTCCCCACCAACACACAGTTGGGTAGAACACCCCCACTCCCTACTGGCTTAATTTCTTTCTCCTTAGCATACATCTTCTGATAGACTAACCATTCCTCTTGCCTTATTCTTGTCTCTTCCAGCAGAAGGTAAGCTCTATGTGGGTGGAGATTTTGTTCTATTTTGTTCACCTTATCTACAACATGGGAAAGGATGTCTAGAGCCCAATAGCCCCCCAGTAAGTACCTTTTGGATCATTTCCATGAAGGAATAATACTGTGCTCAGAATAGAAGCAAGAATTGAGTGAACCCATATGGGCTATTTGAGCATCTCATGGTGGTAAGTCCTCACTTCTTAAGCTGGCTACAAGTTTCTTTTCCAAAACTTGGACAATTGGCTCTAAAGGAAAAAAAATAAAGAGGGAACTGGTCGTGCTAATATGGCACTAATCCTTAATTCAGTCATTGTGCTCTCCCTTTTCCTCATTTGCCCAAATATGAACTACTGCTCTTTAGATGCATTAGCTCTCCAATGCTATAAATCTCTATACCTGAGAGAAAGGGCTGAAGCGGCCCAGTGAGGCAGAAGTTGGTCTGTGGTCCTGCATCTCTTCTCATTCCACACATACATACAAGCTCATCTGAAAAAGCCTCTTCATCATCACCTACCCTTATCTTTCCCTCCCAATCAATGTTTTATAAAGAGAAAAACATCCAGGGCACCTGGGTGGCTCAGTCAGTTGAGTGTCCAACTCTTGATTTCGGCTCAGGTCATTATCTCAGGGTTGTGGGGTTGAACCCCACATTGTGGGGACTTCAGGGAGTCTTGCTTGAGACTCTTTCCCTCTGTACCCCCTCTCTCTAAAATAAATAAATCTTTGAAAAAGATAGAGAACATCTTCCTTTGTTACTACTTGTCACTCTTGTTTTCCTTTGACTTCCATCTCTTTATTTCTTTGATACACACACACATAGCTACTTCTCTGATATGTCAGTGCAATACTCCAAACTTCTCTTTCCACCTGCTTTTCGTTCATAATCAGATAAGAGGAGGTCAGTGAAGCACAACAACAACAAATAGTAACGGACCCCAAAATATTCAGATAATGACTTATCTTGTAACTGTGGATAATGTCTGGAACTTTTCTTTTAATGGCTGTGGGTTGTTTTTTTTTTTTAAATACGGAATGCTTCACGAATTAGTATGTCGTCCTTATGCAGGGGCCATGTTTATCTTCTCTGTATCCTTCCAATTTTATGATTTGTGCTGCTGAAGTAAGCACTTAAACGTTTTATTTAAGTAATCTCTATACCCATGATGGGCTTGAACTTATGACCCCAAGATCAAGAGTTGCATGCCCTTCTGCTTGAGCCAGCCAGGTGCCCCTGGAACTTTTCAGTATTTATATTTTCTGTCTTTAAAAACATATCTTTAAATGCCCTCAGAATCTGAAAGACAAAGATATCATTTAAATATAATCACATGAACTTTGGAGATGGGAGAAATTTGGGTTTTAAAGTAATATAATAATTATATAGTTAGAACAAGTATTGTGAGGATATGCAAAAACAAGATCCATCCTGCCCTGCTGTGGGATACTGCTGCTCCAGAAACAACCCAGAAGTACCTAGTGAAAAAGGGGGGGAAAGTCTTGCATTTTACATCTGAATGCAACACTTTTCCATTAATTATTTATCTATCTATTTGACAGAGAGTGAGCAAAACAGCACAAGTAGGGGCAGAGGCAGAGTGAGAAGCAGACTCCACACTGAGCAGGGAGCCCTATACTTGGCTCCACCCCAGAACCTTCTGAGCATAATCTGAGCTGAAGGCAGAAGCTTAACTGACTGAGCCACCCAGGTGCCCCCTGTTGTTTTATTGTAGCACACTTTTTGTTAGCTAATGTGTGCCAAAACTTTATCAGAAAACAAAATACAAGAAAGTAGGCAGCAAGGTAAATACACCACAGAAGACATCCCATTCAGGATAGTAAGAGAAAAGGCTGGGTGCTCATTAAATTCTAACTGGCTGAGAGCATACTACAGGACTCAAGGCATGGAAAAAACAGAACTAACAGAGTACTCTAATGAACTTTATATAATGTGTGTGTGTATGGGTACATATATATACATACATATGTCTACACACAAACACATACATTTTAAGAAGTGTTCCAGACCCCAACTGTGATACAGTGAATCAGCATCACCTGAGATATTGTTAAACAGTAGATTCATGAACTCCAGTTCATCTATTACAAGACTTAATCGCACAATGAAATTAAATAAGGAAATTTGGCATCCTGTTCAAATACTTCTGATTATAAAAGCCATTCTCCTGAAGAATAAAGATCAATACAAATTAGCTAGAATTGTTTTAATTCATTGTGTGTGTGTGTGTGTGTGTGTGTATTTGGTCATATACCAAGGATATATTGATGGAATACACAACTACAGAGTTGTGTTGGTAAGAGGCAATGTAGTGCAATAGAGTGTGACTCCAGGACTAAACTCTGCTTCCACCATGTCCTAGAGCAAGTGACTTCACCTCTCTGTGTTTTGGTTTCCTCATCTCTACAATGGAACGAAAACAGAACCCACTCCATGGGGTTATTAAATGGGTGACTGGTTCTTAAAAGGTACCCATACACATTTTACATAGGTACCCATACATAGGTACCCATACAGATAAAAATAGGGGAAACCCTACATTTTGAAAGAATTCATCATTAATTATTTCCTTCTGGGTATGTTTCCATAAGAATTTGCAATTTTGACCTCCAAAGAATTCATTGTAAACTTCCAATAATGTCTCCCATGAAGTGAGCCAAACAGTCAACATGGTGCTCCTGAGTACTATGGAGTAAATTCTCACCAGCTCCATTCTGAGGACCACAGAGAGGGTATAGTGTCTTCAGTGTAATGGTCACTGGAATGTTCTGCTTCCCGCCCTTACACACACTCATGTGGGAAGGTGAGGGCCATGGATGCAATTCTCCACTTTCCCCCATACTCCCCATCTCCTTTTTCACTACAACCTTCCTCTTCCTGGCCACTGGAGGGGGTCACCCGGTCCCCACCTCTACATTTCTGTTACCTTTATTCTGTCATATAGCCCATCCGACACTTCTTACCTTTAACTATCATCTGGTTATATTTCCCACTGTTGCACACTTCTCTTTGGACATTCCCTGACCCCATTTCTTACCCTTGGACCAATCCCCCTCTGGCTTCCTGGTTTCTCTCCTCTTTGTTGGCCATGCTACTCAACCCTTTGTTTCTCTTGCCTATTTCCTTGTCTGCCCTAGGTCCCCTACATCACTCTTCTTCATTAGTGAATTGAACTACCTTGCTTTATCACATTTTTAAATAAACAATAGAAATTGAAAATAAAATAACATTATCCTCATGCCCCCCCCCCCCCCCAACACACACACCCATACACATAGAGCCCTTTCAATATAGGAACCGAAGGAGACCAATGGCAGGAGATGGTTGATAGAAAAGAAAGCAGGGAGTCCACCAAAGGAAAACTCTTGCCTCTCTTCTCTCCTTGTTCACTTGGTCTGTGGCTTGTCAAGTTCATTAGGAATCACTCAGAGACTTTCAGACTCCAAAGTTGTATTGGAGACCATCTAGCACAACTCCTTCATTTAAAAAATGAGGAAGCTGCAAGCCAGAAAAAAACAAAAAACAAAACAGGACTTGCCCAAAATACACAGATTTACTTGCTGCCCAATCTGAGCCAGGTAGGTTTTATTAGGACCCATGAGATGCTAACTGACCAGCAAAATACAAGCAACCCATCTGCAAACACTGGAAGTTTCCAGCATCCCCGAGTGAGAGTCGTTTCAGTCTGGAGGGGTATGCACCAAGACAGCTGGGAGCTTCCCGGTCCAGGGGCTCAAGAGGAATTTAGATGGCCCTAAGATACCTCAGAATTGGGAATGAATGCATTTTAAATGTAATGCAGGAAAAACAAATGCACAAGATACATGTCACCAACTTCACCAACCATCAAAACATTCAGATGCAGTACAGCCTCAGAGGATACCAAATGCCAAATTAAACATGGTTTCCTCATACTGTGCAGAAAAATTACATATATATATATATATAAACAGACACATAAATATATGGTTAGTGATGCAGTGATAAGCACAAGTGTTCATTCCTGTAATACTCCTATCACTGTAGCTTTCATGCTAAGGAGATTACAAATATCATAGAATTAGTGTAGGGCATTAAGGTACTGAGAGTCTTAGGGGAAATGGAAGGAAGAACCAGATATGCTGTTTCACTCTGTTAGTATTGACATTAATGTCTTCTCTAACAAGGTGTAACAATATTTGGCTCCTGGGCAGTTTTTTTTTTTTTTAAGTTAATACCATATTTATCAGGACTGTAGTTTCTTCCCACCTGATTAACAGCATCCACCTCCCTGGACTCTAGGAAGGAGCTAATATATACTGAAACCAAATTTGATGCCTAGAAAATCCTTGAGTTGTTAAAAGGCACACCTGTGTTGTTTGGCAGGTGAGTTGAATCTCAAGAATTTCTGCAAATCTCCTGTTCAGTCAGCTAAACTGGTTTCACTCCTATTGAACAACCCTGGGGGGAAGGGGGATCTCTATTTTTCCTTAATAATCATAATAATGCCAAGGAAATAACTTTCAGTGCTAATCTCAGTGGTTTAGTTCTCAAAATGGAAAGGTTCAGAATATTTTTCAGGACATTAGATGTCTCCATGTCAAATTTATTAATTTATAGATTAATTAGTAGGTTTCATATTGGAAATCATCTACAGCTTTTTGTAAAGACCAAATTATCCTTAATTCAGATGTTACTTTGAGTAATTTGGAGAAGTAACTTTTGAGCCGTATTCACTTTGTATTCCAATTAAGAACAGACTGTCACGAATAATTACATTAAAAATTTCAGTGAACTGGATCCTAAATAAGGAAGCGTTTATCAGCGGAAAGGTACTCTGTAAATGGGTTTGCAGATTACCTGCAAAGGATATTTGGGACTCTATAATCTTAAAGCAAAACAGGCCATTTATTTAGAGATTTAAATAAAAATCTCTATTCAATCCATTTTCATTTTCTGAATATTCTTATGTGGCATTATGTTGTTGTCTGTACTGTATTTAGGTTTATTCTGACTAAACAGGTTTGAAATACTTATAAGACGTTTTAAATAAATGCTTGAGGGGCACCTGGGTGGTTCAGTAATTGAGCATCTGCCTTTGGCTCAGGTCATGATCCCAGGGTCCTGGGTTCAAGTTCCACATCTGGTTCCACACAAAGAGCCTGCTTCTCACTCTGCCTGTGTCTCTGCCTCTTTCTCCATGTCCCTCATGAATAAATAAAATCCTTAAAAATAATAACAAAATAAAATAAATGCTTGATTCACTACATAATATTCTTTAGGTATTAGAGGAAGTTAACATTTTCATCTTGGTCAGGGACTTGTGGGCTCTAAAATATAACTCTTTGGCAATTATGCAGGATGTGCCAGGGAAGAAAGAGTTTAGGTTGTCCAACCTCATAGAATGGACAAAGGATAAAAGTGAAAGAAATGAATCAAATCCACAGGCGTGACGACCCTAGCCTGTTTTAGCTGGCGAAGGAGCTAATAGCGCTGCCATCCAGGTTTTAATTTATGGACTGTTTGAGGTCTTTTCAACCCCTTTGAAGTTGAGATTGTGGGCTATAGTTTCTACAGTAAAAGAATTTTGTTTTTCAAAGTTTTCAGCCAAGAGATGAATAGTCTTTCTCTTTGTAATGCACACCATCTGCTTTACTAAATTAACAGTGTATATGCATATATATGCATCTCAATGAGTCAGACTTGTGGTTCTCAGCCTGGTTATACATTAGAAGCTTTGGAAAAAATCACAACCAGAGCTACCCCCAAAGATTCTGGTCTGGTGATGCAGCAGAGAGAGAGAAAGTCTTTCTTGGAGTTCCAAGTTGGAATTCTGAATTTATTTCCTCTGGAAATTATGTTGCAATGGTGATCTTGGTTATGGATTTTTTTTTTTAAAAAAAAAGGTTTACTTATTTACTTATTTTAGAGAGAGTCTGCATGAGCTGGGGGTGGGAGTGGGGAGGAGCAGAGGGAGAGAGGGGGAGAGAGAACTCACAAGCAGATGCCCTACTGAATGTGGAGCCTGATGAGGGGTTCAATCTCAAGACCCTGAAATCATGACCTGAGCCGAAATCAAAAGTCAGCTGCTCAATTGACTGAAACACCCAGGTCTCCCTGGGCTTATGGATTTTTTTAAGTACAAGAGGGAAAGTTATATAATCTGTTAAATAAATGTTCAGGGCCTGCTCTAAAACACCACACCATTCTTCATAGTCCTTTCTTTGAAACAAACAATGAGCTTTTGGGTCCAATGAAATTTATAACCAACCAACTGATAAATTAGGAACTGCTTGAGTCTTCAGAGTCACAATATTATACTTTTTTGCATGTCAAAACTGACTCAGGGTTTTGTCTTGGGAAAAAAAGAATCAATAACTTTAGTGAGTACCTACCATGAGGAAGAAGAGACTGTCAAAGAAATAAAGTACAAAACCAAAATTTGTGCAATTTTGAATTTTAGGAAACTTCATAAAGAATGTCCTGGTTCATGACTTTTTGTGTTTTCGGAATAGTAAACTGGTTTAGAAATAGGCAGATCATTCAGAAAAAAATATGGCATAGAAATAATAGTGAAAATAGCTGGAGGGCAAGAAATGACCTGATAAGAGCACATTAAAAAGGCAAATCATGGGATCCCTGGGTGGCTCAGTAGTTTAGCGCCTGCCTTTGGCCCAGGCTGTGATCCTGGAGTCTCAGGGTTGAGTCCCATGTCAGGCTCCCAGCATGGAGCCTGCTTCTCCCTCTGCCTGTGTCTCTGCCACCCACCCCCTACCATGAATAAATAAATAAAATCTTTAAAAAAAAAGGCAAATCATACAAAGAATAGTGAATACTTTGTAGTTAATAGTCAAAGGTGATCAATTTGAAAGGCAGCAAAGATGAGAAAGATGACATTGGCTAGGTGCTTCCCAAGCTTTTTTTTTCTTTTTTTTAAGATTTTATTTATTCATGAGAGACATAGGGAGAGAGGCAGAGACAAGCAGAGGGAGAAGCTGGCTCCCTGTGGGGAGCCTGATATGGGACTTGATCCCAGGACCCTGGGATCACGACCTGAGCTGAAGGCAGATGCTCAACTGCTGACCCACCCAGAGGCCCCTCCCAAACTGTTTTTAAGCTTGACATACCAGGACAAGTTGAGACCAAGAGCAGTACAGAAGTAGAACCATTTCTGCATCCCACCCATCTAAAAATCATCCTCATTCACCTTTATTTTCATTCATACAAAGCATGGCATGACTGCACATACACAAACACACCTCCCAGGGCTGCTACATGGCTCAAGAGTAGAACTTACCCTGTCTTGTTTCAGCACAGATGACAGCATTTGGGTGGAAGAAAAAGAGACCGGTTTGAGCCCCTTATATAGAAAAACTGTCTAAAATGCTGCCAGTACAATATAAAACATAATCAGAACGTATGTGCATTGAACCCCATGGGCCTGAAGTTTGAGCATGAACCGAATACTATCTCAAGAAGTAGAATAATTTGGGCTATGCCTAGAGTGTATCCTAATGGCCTCCAATGACCCTTCCAAATGTAGATTTTGATGATTCTATTGTCCAACCTCCTCTCTTCTCCATAGACATCTAACACTTCTCATTTCATTCTGTACTCATTTGATTAAAACAAAAAGTGACAAGAGCACACTTAATGGGATGAGCATTGCATAAAGTATAGGATTGTTGAATCATTATATTGTATACCTGAAACTAATATTAACACTATATGTTAATTATATCAGAATTAAAATTTAAAGAAAAAATATGGGGGGGCCTGGTGGCTCAGGTGGTTAAATATCTGTCTTTGGCTCAGGTCATGGTCCCAGGGTCCTGGGATGGAGCCCCGCATCAGGTTCCCTGCTCAGAGGGGAGTCTGCTTCTCCCTCCCCTCCCCATTTGTGCTCTTTTGCTCTATCAAATTAATAAAATCTTTTTTAAAAGAGAGAAAAAAATATAGATATTACGAAAAAAGTGACAAAGAGGCATTGAGAAACTCTTCATAATGAATGACAATGTGAAATAGAGGGTTAGCAACTAGCTTTTGGTAGAGGACTGGTTTATAGGTTTTAGACCTTTGGTTACTTTTGGCAAGAAGTGAATCCTGAAAGCTTATACCAAGAACTGCAAGAACTTTAAATGAACAAATATAACCCCACAGGAAAGCCAGTGTCTTTGTTCTCTCCTTTATGCCCAGATTTGTGACCTCAGAAACTGAAAGTACACCCTGATCTTTATGTTTAACTCGAGACAGCAATGAAGACATGAATGCGTTTATTTTTCAATTAGGTGCAAAAGGTGGAAGTTCTAAAAAAAAAAAAAAAAGTATAACAAGATACAAAACAGTTTCCACCGTGACAGAACCATCAGCTGATAGAACAGACTCACCGACCTGGGAGCTTCAACGGACGCTCGCTCGTACAGGAAAAATGTCTTAAATGCGAGTCCTACGTGTAGTGCATTAGCACCAGCAGGCCAGCTTTGAGGCTGGAACATTCAAGATGGAAACTGCAGCAAAGGCTCCCATGGAGCCTCTGCTCTCCATATGCCGCTGTCTTGAATTTAGGCCTATGCCAGGCACCTCTTTACGATGATTTTCTGCATATCACGAGGCCAAAAGAAAAGAACTGCAGGGTTTTAGGGCACGGCCGATTTCAAGCCCAGAACTGCAGGCATCCCTCGGTGACAGGCCGCACGGGGTCACGCAGAGGAGCGAGGCTTGCAAACCTGTACAGAGTTCAGCAGGCCGCGGGCTGCGGCGTGATCCGACCGTGTCCTTTCAGGGCTCACAAAAGGGTTTTTCTGCTCTGCTTTTACACTGTACTCTAGAAGCCAAGCTATTGCGGGGGGGGGGGGGGGGGGGGGGGGGGATGGGGAGGGAGGAGGGGGTGTAGGGGAAGGGGGAGATGGGGAGGGAGGAGGGGAAGGGGGGATGGGGAATGGGGAAAGGGTGGGGTGCAGCAGGTTGCCCACATCCGGCTGCCAGTCTGTCCCACAGGAGGCCGCTCTGCGAGCTGCGGGGGCTGGGGGCGAGGGGAGCGCAGGCGCCCCGCCGGCTGGCTGGAGAGACCCCGGCCAGCGACCCTAAGGGGGCCCGCCCCCCTCCCCGCCCCCCTCTCCACCCTGTGGGCGCGGGCCGGCCCGTGCGCGCCCCCTAGCGCCTGTCCTTGGACGGGGCGGGGCGGGCCGGGGGCGGGGCCGGGGCGGGTCCGGGGCGGGGCCGGGGGCGGGGTCCGGGGCGCGCGGGGGTCGCGGCGCCCAGTGGGAGCGAGAGCGCGAGCGCGGCTGCAGCGGGCGGCATGGCGAGCACGGCCTCGGAGATCATCGCCTTCATGGTTTCCATCTCGGGGTGGGTGCTGGTGTCCTCCACGCTGCCCACCGACTACTGGAAGGTGTCCACCATCGACGGCACGGTCATCACCACCGCCACCTATTGGGCCAACCTGTGGAAGACGTGCGTCACCGACTCCACGGGCGTCTCCAACTGCAAGGACTTCCCCTCCATGCTGGCGCTGGACGGTCTGCATCCCCCCGCCCCCTGCCCTCTTGGCCCCACAACCCCCGGCAGGACTCCGGGGCCGGACCTCTCCGAGGGGTCCCCCAGAGCCTGCGCGAGCCCCGGAGAGCCCCGACCGGGTCCCGTGGGGCGCGCCTGCCTGAGCCCTGCACCTCGGGGCCCTGCACCCAGGGACACCCCTGGGTGGGGTGGGCGACTCAGGCGTCGGGTGGCCGAGGGAAGCAGGCCTGCGAGGCGAGGACACGATTGTGGGACCCCCCCCCCAACTCTCGGGGACTGTTGGGAACGCGAAGTGACCCTGTCTCCTTCACCCATCACTCCCCGACAGAGCTGGATCCTGACCCGAGCGGTGTCATCGCTTGCCGAAGCCAGATTTGCTTGTTCTAACTCTCCAACTATTTTGTTCGTTCTGTTAAAAGCAGCAAGGGGAAAAGTAACATATTGCAGGGAGTGTCATCCCATCCCCGCCTCCCCAGTACCCCCCCCCCCCCCCGCCACCCCAATTAGAAAACAACCCCATGCTTCAACAAAGGTGTCCTCCTGGGCTTTAATGCTTCCTCCAAGTTTTAGGAAAATAAATTGCCCTTGCGTGTGCCGCCTGGGTAGAGACTCCTGGCTAGCAAGAATCTTGTGGCAGAGACTGCCTGGTTCCGTGTGCGCCGTCCCTCATCTGCTCTGCGGGTCTCTCTCTCTCCGGTTTTTCTTTTGTAGATTGTTTTCTACATTGTTCCTCTTGGTTGGGTTCTATATGGTGTTGCATTAGAGCAACAGGTAGATGGTCACATAGAAAACTGGCTCTGTTTTAGTTTCAAGAGAACAGTGGGTGTCAACCCAGTTAGAATGACTGATCAAGTCGTAGGATAGAGAAACAGGCATTCTTTCGGGATTTTATAGCACACAAGGAAATAGATCCTGGCATAAAGTTAAGGATAGTCATTGCATTATCTCTAGTTTTAGGGTGCTTTCTTTCTTTCCTTAAAAAAGTTTGTTTTTATTACTCCACTGCAAGTTTTTATTTGCATAGCTGATTCAATAAAAGGCAAGAATTAATTCCCCTAAGATGATGAATGCCGTGAAAAGCAAACTGTTGCTCAATGTGGTGTTTGATGGAACCTCCATCTACGGGAATATGCACCTGGTTTAGATGGGGTGGCACCCAGGTCTTTGTCCTGTTCTGTAAAAGTAGTAGCTGGGACCCTGTTGATCCCCTAGAATTGCTGTTGAATTTCCTGTGCTTGTAGAGCACACATTTCATGGTAGATGCTTTGAACAGGCAGGCTCTTGTTTCTGTGGTTTACATTCAGGAATTTGGAATTGATGGTTGCTGTCTGTCCTACGTGGGGTCTTCTGCTGTGAACTGTATTGTTACCTGAGATAGCATGCCTGATATAGCTGCTTCCTCTGTGAGATGGTTGGGGAACAAGAGAGAGGAGCGAGAAATAAATGCTCTGTGAAGAGCATTGGGGTGCAGAATGGTGAAATTGTCACATTATGTATCTGAGGTGAGAGTGGAGTTGGCATGGAGACATTGCATAGTAGGAGGGAGGAGGGCATAGCCCTCATTTGTGAAGCTTTGGAGGAAGTTGAGGATAGAGAAGAGAAAGGGGGAGTGACATATACAACCCAGCTTGCAGAATGGCCTTTCATGTGTGTTCATTATGTTTAGAAAATGACTTTAAAAAACACAAATGACCTTATCCTCCTTATTGTTCTACAATGTTCTAAAATTAATAACCTAGCTTTCCAAGCCAGTACATATAGAAGTAACTCTTTTTAACAACTGTGTAGTATTCATAAGTTTGGACAGACTGCTTTATTGAACCACTTTCTCATTGTTGGACAGTGGACCGTTTGCAGCTTTTCATTGTTAGTGGTGTTCTGAAAATATTAATATTCATCTCTTTGGGCCCATGTGGATTTCTATAAAGTAGAAACTGAGAAATGGTCAGTAGATGACACATTTTAATGTTCAGTTTATACTGCCAAATGTCTACCAACAACATATAAGAATGCCTATTTCTCTATATTTTCTTCACTAAGTTTTTCATTTAGTATTATGGGTAAAATATTATCCTGTTATTTTTTTTAATTATGGTATCATGATTTTCATTGGTATTTCCTTTTTTTATCAGTGATTTTTATCATCTTATTGTCTTTATTTATTTTCTTTTTAAAGATTTATTTATTTATTCATGAGAGTCACAGAGAGAGAGTGAGAGAGGCAGAGACACAGGCAGAGGGAGAAGCAGGCTCCATGTAGGGAGCCTGACATGGGACTTGATCCTGGATCTCCAGCATCAGGCCCTGGGCTGAAGGCTGCGCTAAACCGCTGAGCCACCTGGGCTGCCCTTATTGTGTCTTTATTGATCACTTTTTTTCTCTTTCATGCATTGCCTGCCCGTATTTTTATTTTTTAATTTTATTTTTTTTAAGATTTTATTTATTTATTCATGAGAGACACAAAGACACAGGCAGAGACATAGGCAGAGGGAGAAGCAGGCTCCATGCATGAAGCCGGATGTGGGACTCGATCCCAGGACTCCAGGATCACGCCCTGAGCCAAAGGCAGATGCCCAATTGCTGAGCCACCCAGGTGTCCCACCTGCCCTTATCTTATGCTCACAGTCTGTTGTTTCCTCTTGATATAAATGATTTTTTTTAAGAGATTTTATTTTTAAGTAGTCTTTATACCCAATGTGGGGCTCAGACGTACAATCCCAAGGTTAAGAGTCATAGGCTCCATTGACTGAGCCAGCCAGGCACCCCTAAATGATTGTTTTTTAGGTTTATTTCTTTATCCACACAATCTCTACACCCAGCATGGGGTTGGAACTCACAATACCCAAGATCAAGAGTCTTCTGACTGAGGCAGGTTGACACCCCATAAATGATTTGTTTTTGAAAATTCTGGATATCAATCCTTGATTTGTTATATATGTTGCTGTCTCTGCCCATTGCTTGTCTTTAAATTTATACCTTTTTTTATACAGAATTTTGAAATGTGTACTATGATCATAGTTTTCCATTTCCTCCTACTGCCTATGCCTTCTGTGGCATGAGAAGGCCTTGCCTATCCCAAAGTGATAAACCTCACTTTTTCTCTGTCTCTCAGAATAGCATTTTGGGGGGATTAATCACACAGCTATGTTTTCACATAGCGAGGAGTGGATCTACCGTCCAAGCTGGCCTTCCCAGAGCAAGCCCATGTCCATGTCCAGGCTGTCTGCAATGTAAGCTGTCTCCCTTGTCCAGGGCAGCTGCATCTGTTGGATGTTGGTTCTGAGGCAGGTCCTGCCAACATCACACTGCACAGTGGACTTCCTGACGCTACTTTGAAGTGGCAGAGAAGACTACATTACTGTAGGCTGTGGAGACCACAGGCCTATGGTCCTTTAAAGACCTGCCAGGTCTCCCCTTAAAACAGGCAAAAGCTCTAGATTGAAAAGGGACTACAAGAAGAGAGAAGGCTCACAGCTCTCTTTAGTGTTAGATGGAAGAACGAGCTTCTTGGATGCAGATGATGGAGACATTTCCCCAAGTTTTCTACATGAGGTCAAAGCTCTGATTTCTTATCCTTGGGGGAGGTTGGGGGGTGGTATCGCTGTAACCCCCATTTTCCCTATAAGGAAAATGAGGATGAGAAAAGCTAAATGTGTAGGTTTAATTTTATGTTAAGACCCCACCCCCAAGTTCTGCTTAGAATCAATCTTACTATGATGGAAGAGTAGCTTTGATGAGTTTCTTACTACTCACCCCAGACACTCTTTGTATTATTCATCCTGTGAAGGAAGTGCTGTTATCACTGTTTTACAGATGAGAACACTGAGTCTCAAGATAAGGTAATGTAATCAAGACACAGTAGGTAAATAAGAGATCCAGAGCTGAAACTCGGAGTTCATGCCTTCCTCCCATTCCACTCTTTTTCCAGAGGATCTGCGAAAAGTACACAAAGCTACCAGCATAAGAAAAGCACATTCTTTTTGTCTCCCTTCTTTCTTGCAGCTAGCTAGCACATGGGCTACTAGGAATTGTCTCCACCAAGTGGATGTTTTCATTTTTGCTCGTTTGAAATGGAGAATAAGGTACACATCATTTGGAAATCACTTAACTGTTAAGGGACACCTTGAAGGTTTTCTCCAAACAGAATTCATTAATTTAAAGTTGCTGGATTTTACTAATTGAAAATCTCACAGTTGAACAAGCTAGTGATTTCTGTTTATCACTGGCTCCTGTTCTTTTCAAAGCACCATGTGAACTTCATCCGAGAATCATTTTCAGCCAGGTTGTTTTTAGTACATGTCATCTATTTTTGTTAGTGGAAATGTTTGCCATTTCCTCCAAGAGAGTTAACTATAAATTATACTGCAGAGAACTTCTAAGTAAATATGTTCATGCCTCAGCACTTTAATGTGTTAATTAGCTATTAAAGGTGTCAGTAAATTAGACCTGTCAAAAATAATGGCCTCCTTGACTAGGTTTTTACTACCACTTCACTTGATGGCATTACTTACAAGTTTTGCCCTCTGGAAACGTTAAAAAGCAAGGTTGTAGAGGTCTGCCTTGCAAAAGATAAACTCTGAGTCTGTTGGAAGTCACCTAAGGCCTGAGTCTGTGGGTGTTTTCAGGACTGGTAGCTCCTAATTTACACAACCCAGGCTTAGCAACACCTGGATTCCACTTAACAGCTGGCAACCAGGGGTGGTTTATCCTGCTGAACCCCAATCCCTGCTCTTTGCTTCTTGTTTCAGAAAATCTAGCCAACGGTTGTGCTGGTGAAGTGCCTGCTGCCAACCTGCTACTGTTGTAGGCTGGAGAGAGGTACCTCTCCCTCCAGGCCAGGTTTTTGGTTGGTACAGAAGGACCTGACCACATCAGAAACAGTATTTCTTCTCTCATCCTTGTGCCAACAGACCAGTGCTGCTGCAGGCATGAGAGCTGAGATGGGAGAACAGAGTGAGAACCTCAGAGAGAAATATTAGGAGTCATGGCTGAAGAAAATGTAGAGTACTGGCATTTTCATATTAAGTCATATTAAGGATTGAATGCACCAGCTTGAGATTCATACCCCCATTTACATCTGAAAAAACACTGTCCATTGTCCTAAATGATCAGATGGTGAGACTTAACCTTTGCCAGGCTCCTGCTTTTTCTGTTCATAAAGCCTATACGATTAGTTACTAGAGTAAATGGTAACATTTTCTAGGATAACTTCTTTTGTACATGTAAGGCTACCTCTCCCACATACTGTTTTGTCTCTTTAGTGACTGCACTGGATCAGCTAACATACCTCCAAACCATGGACTAAAATAAATCTCAGGAAAAAAAAAATGAAACTGCACTGTCCTAGGAGCTCTGGTGGTAAATGATGAGCCAGTTGTGGTTATCTCGATAGATGGCCTTTAGTTTTGCAAGGGACTAACAGCCTTCCTCTCTGTCTATGCTTCTACCTGCCCCCTGGGTTCTGGCTGGGAGACTGAGGGTTGAAATATTTTAAAAACCTGGGTCAGTATTTGGCAGCCGAGACCCAGATAGCCTTGTAGCATGATTATTGCTACCGAAATAAGCCTCCTTTATCCTGTTGTGCTAATAATAAATTTGTTTTAATGTTTTTGATAGTCTTGCCATCACTGGAACTATTTTGTCTCTGAGAGTAGTTCATGCTGTAAAATAGAAGATCATTATCATTGCAGTCTACATTCGTGGAGGTCTAAATTTGTTGCATTTGAACAGAGCATCTTCTGTGTTTATTTTTTTAAGATTTTATTTATTTATTCATGAGAGACACAAAGACACAGGCAGAGGCATAGGCAGAGGGAGAAGCAGGCTCCATGCATGAAGCCCGATGTGGGACTCGATCCCGGGACTCCGGGATCACGCCCTGAGCCAAAGGCAGATGCCCAATTGCTGAGCCACCCAGGCGTCCCACCTGCCCTTATCTTATGCTCACAGTCTGTTGTTTCCTCTTGATATAAATGATTTTTTTTAAGAGATTTTATTTTTAAGTAGTCTTTACACCCAATGTGGGGCTCAGACGTACAATCCCAAGGTCAAGAGTCATAGGCTCCATTGACTGAGCCAGCCAGGCACCCCTAAATGATTGTTTTTTAGGTTTATTTCTTTATCCACACAATCTCTACACCCAGCATGGGGTTGGAACTCACAATACCCAAGATCAAGAGTCTTCTGACTGAGGCAGGTTGATACCCCATAAATGACTTGTTTTTGAAAATTCTGGATATCAATCCTTGATTTGTTATATATGTTGCTGTCTCTGCCCATTGCTTGTCTTTAAATTTATGATACCTTTTTTTTATACAGAATTTTGAAATGTGTACTATGATCATAGTTTTCCATTTCCTCCTACTGCCTATGCCTTCTGTGGCATGAGAAGGCCTTGCCTATCCCAAAGTGATAAACCTCACTTTTTCTCTGTCTCTCAGAATAGCATTTTGTGGGGTTTAATCACACAGCTATGTTTTCACATAGCGAGGAGTGGATCTACCGTCCAAGCTGGCCTTCCCAGAGCAAGCCCATGTCCATGTCCAGGCTGTCTGCAATGTAAGCTGTCTCCCTTGTCCAGGGCAGCTGCATCTGTTGGATGTTGGTTCTGAGGCAGGTCCTGCCAACATCACACTGCACAGTGGACTTCCTGACGCTACTTTGAAGTGGCAGAGAAGACTACATTACTGTAGGCTGTGGAGACCACAGGCCTATGGTCCTTTAAAGACCTGCCAGGTCTCCCCTTAAAACAGGCAAAAGCTCTAGATTGAAAAGGGACTACAAGAAGAGAGAAGGCTCACAGCTCTCTTTAGTGTTAGATGGAAGAACGAGCTTCTTGGATGCAGATGATGGAGACATTTCCCCAAGTTTTCTACATGAGGTCAAAGCTCTGATTTCTTATCCTTGGGGAGGTTGGGGGGTGGTATCGCTGTAACCCCCATTTTCCCTATAAGGAAAATGAGGATGAGAAAAGCTAAATGTGTAGGTTTAATTTTATGTTAAGACCCCACCCCCAAGTTCTGCTTAGAATCAATCTTACTATGATGGAAGAGTAGCTTTGATGAGTTTCTTACTACTCACCCCAGACACTCTTTGTATTATTCATCCTGTGAAGGAAGTGCTGTTATCACTGTTTTACAGATGAGAACACTGAGTCTCAAGATAAGGTAATGTAATCAAGACACAGTAGGTAAATAAGAGATCCAGAGCTGAAACTCGGAGTTCATGCCTTCCTCCCATTCCACTCTTTTTCCAGAGGATCTGCGAAAAGTACACAAAGCTACCAGCATAAGAAAAGCACATTCTTTTTGTCTCCCTTCTATCTTGCAGCTAGCTAGCACATGGGCTACTAGGAATTGTCTCCACCAAGTGGATGTTTTCATTTTTGCTCGTTTGAAATGGAGAATAAGGTACACATCATTTGGAAATCACTTAACTGTTAAGGGACACCTTGAAGGTTTTCTCCAAACAGAATTCATTAATTTAAAGTTGCTGGATTTTACTAATTGAAAATCTCACAGTTGAACAAGCTAGTGATTTCTGTTTATCACTGGCTCCTGTTCTTTTCAAAGCACCATGTGAACTTCATCCGAGAATCATTTTCAGCCAGGTTGTTTTTAGTACATGCCATCTATTTTTGTTAGTGGAAATGTTTGCCATTTCCTCCAAGAGAGTTAACTATAAATTATACTGCAGAGAACTTCTAAGTAAATATGTTCATGCCTCAGCACTTTAATGTGTTAATTAGCTATTAAAGGTGTCAGTAAATTAGACCTGTCAAAAATAATGGCCTCCTTGACTAGGTTTTTACTACCACCTCACTTGATGGCATTACTTACAAGTTTTGCCCTCTGGAAACGTTAAAAAGCAAGGTTGTAGAGGTCTGCCTTGCAAAAGATAAACTCTGAGTCTGTTGGAAGTCACCTAAGGCCTGAGTCTGTGGGTGTTTTCAGGACTGGTAGCTCCTAATTTACACAACCCAGGCTTAGCAACACCTGGATTCCACTTAACAGCTGGCAACCAGGGGGTGGTTTATCCTGCTGAACCCCAATCCCTGCTCTTTGCTTCTTGTTTCAGAAAATCTAGCCAACGGTTGTGCTGGTGAAGTGCCTGCTGCCAACCTGCTACTGTTGTAGGCTGGAGAGAGGTACCTCTCCCTCCAGGCCAGGTTTTTGGTTGGTACAGAAGGACCTGACCACATCAGAAACAGTATTTCTTCTCTCATCCTTGTGCCAACAGACCAGTGCTGCTGCAGGCATGAGAGCTGAGATGGGAGAACAGAGTGAGAACCTCAGAGAGAAATATTAGGAGTCATGGCTGAAGAAAATGTAGAGTACTGGCATTTTCATATTAAGTCATATTAAGGATTGAATGCACCAGCTTGAGATTCATATCCCCATTTACATCTGAAAAAACACTGTCCATTGTCCTAAATGATCAGATGGTGAGACTTAACCTTTTGCCAGGCTCCTGCTTTTTCTGTTCATAAAGCCTATACGATTAGTTACTAGAGTAAATGGTAACATTTTCTAGGATAACTTCTTTTGTACATGTAAGGCTACCTCTCCCACATACTGTTTTGTCTCTTTAGTGACTGCACTGGATCAGCTAACATACCTCCAAACCATGGACTAAAATAAATCTCAGGAAAAAAAAAAATGAAACTGCACTGTCCTAGGAGCTCTGGTGGTAAATGATGAGCCAGTTGTGGTTATCTCGATAGATGGCCTTTAGTTTTGCAAGGGACTAACAGCCTTCCTCTCTGTCTATGCTTCTACCTGCCCCCTGGGTTCTGGCTGGGAGACTGAGGGTTGAAATATTTTAAAAACCTGGGTCAGTATTTGGCAGCCGAGACCCAGATAGCCTTGTAGCATGATTATTGCTACCGAAATAAGCCTCCTTTATCCTGTTGTGCTAATAATAAATTTGTTTTAATGTTTTTGATAGTCTTGCCATCACTGGAACTATTTTGTCTCTGAGAGTAGTTCATGCTGTAAAATAGAAGATCATTATCATTGCAGTCTACATTCGTGGAGGTCTAAATTTGTTGCATTTGAACAGAGCATCTTCTGTGTACTCTTCAAAATGGATCCTAGCAATAGGATTAAAACTTACAATTTTATTCTTTCCCAAAGGAACATGGCCTGGAGGCTACCTGCCAACATCATTTCTTGAATTTGTAATTACGGTGGTCTTACAATTATTATTTACTGTGGGCTTTGCCTGACTACTACCAAAAAATGACTTGCTGTATTTTGAGTTTTTTTCAAAGTAGAAAATTTAATTCTACATGTAAGCCTGATGTACATGCACATTCGTTTAGTCAACAAACATTTACTTATGCCTGGGATATGCCATCACTGTTTCAGATTGAAATGTTGGCGCTGTTTCAGGCTGAAATGAAAATGATTTTATGTGCTAAGAGTTTATGGGTTTAGATTCTATCAATTTAAAACTTTTTAGTGTCTGGACAAAAGCCTCCTTGAAGTTTACCCCACCTTCGTTGTGCAAATAGAAATAGGTATTTAAGGAGATGGGTGGGGCCAGATGAGCAGGCAATCCAATAGAACAAGATTTTAGGGTGTTTGGAAAGCATCCGTTTATATGTACACAGTTAATTTCATAATGGTGGAATATTATTTTAGTAAACAACTGTGCTTTTCTATACCCAGTATTCTATGTGCCCTGAAAATAATAAAATGTTCTTGATTAAAATACTTCTTGATTTAGACTTATCACAGTTTATGATGGTATTTCACTTGGTCTTATGTATCAGCTTTCACGAATATCGGAATGACTTGCTGCCCAATTATAAATTTTATAATGTTAAAACCATTCACACATCTATTTATTTTTTTTAAAGATTTATTTATTCATGAGACACACACACACACACAGAGGCAGGGATATAGGCAGAGGGAGAAGCAGGCTCCTTGCAGGGAGCCTGATGTGGGACTCGATCCCAGATCCTGGGATCACTCCCTGAGCCAAAGGCAGATGCTTAACTGGTGAGCCACCTAGGTGTCCCTTGACACATCTATTTAAAAGGTCCAACGTGCAAAGGAGTAGGAGGATGGTGATGGTGGCAGCTGAAGTTTCTTACAGAGAAGGGGAGCATCACATGGATTTTGTAGTCAGAACTGGATGGAAGCTGTTTCAGCCGTTTACTGACTCATCTCTGGTGTACCCTATAACCTTCCATACCTCCGTGTTCTCACCCGTGAATGTGAGAACACCACCACTCAAGGGATCTGGAGGATTATGCATCCACCAATCTTAGACGTTTTATGTTAGACGTGCACAACATAGAACAGGCACTCCACATACAATAATTTGCTTTCCTTTTTTGTTTATCTTATGATTATGGTTACTTTTTCAGGAAACTGAGCCATCATTCAGAAGGACAGGGCAAAATGAGGATTTCTGCCTGGACGGCTACATGTTTTATGTTAATGTAGATGACCTATTGTAATTGCAGGTTACATCCAGGCATGTAGAGGACTTATGATCGCTGCTGTCAGCCTGGGCTTCTTTGGTTCCATTTTTGCCCTGTTTGGAATGAAGTGTACCAAAGTCGGAGGCTCAGATAAAGCCAAAGCTAAAATTGCTTGTTTGGCTGGGATTGTATTCATACTGTCAGGTAAATAGTAACTTTCTCCAGAGCAAGGCACCTCACTGTGTTAATGATATGACACTAATCAGGATACTTTTCCTTCTGATACTTTGTAGGGTTATGTTCAATGACTGGCTGTTCCCTGTATGCAAACAAAATCACAACGGAGTTCTTTGATCCTCTCTATGTTGAGCAGAAGTAAGTACTCTTCTCTTCAGTCTATATGTTTCAGACTATGTTTCATTAGCTTATAGGGGATGTATGCAAATTAATCTTCTAAATTGAGATACATACATTCCTTACACCACTCGCTCGTGAAAGTGAGATACACTGACAATGTTTGATGACCTCATTTCAAGAGTAAACCTATCATGTGCTGCATTGGCTAAATATGCATTTAATTACCGCATTGGTGTAACATAGCATCTTATCTGTAAAAGGCTCAAGGCACAGAACTTAAAACTTTAAACTTCATCCACTGTACCTGATTAAATTTGGGTCAAGTAGAAGGAAAGTGAAGAGAGGTTGTAAGGTGGGGAGGAAAGGATGATGATGTGTGATAACAGAAAATGAAGACCTGGTCTTGATTGATGTCCATCCAGATTGATGTTTGCAGGTGCTGGTATCTGGGCCAGTTTCCCTTGTGGTTTCAAACACTGACAGGGATACTGCGACTGTGCTCCTGAAGATGAGAAATCTGTTAGTGACGTTTAAATGAAGTATCTTCCCCCACCCCCCATTTTTTAGCCTTTTAAATTAGTTTCTGGGGCATCTGGGTGGCTCAGTGTTTGAGCGTCTGCCTTAAGCTCAGGTCCTGATCCTGGGGTCCTGGGATCGAGTTCCGTATCAGGCTCCCCGCGGAGAGCCTGCTTTACCCTCTGCTTATGTCTCTGCCTGTCTCTCTGACTCTCACATGAATAAATAAATACTTTAACAGAATATACACAAGTGTGCATGACACCAGATATTGAAACTAAAAAGTTAGTTCCTGAACAAGCTTTACCTAATAAACCTTTATAAAGAAATTGTACATGATGCAGGATTTTTAAAAAAAATGCTCTTGGAGTGGCACAGACACCACCCAGATATGACCGGTCTGGGTTGCAGGTGAATGCTCCGGCATTTACAGATCAGTGTGTTGGAAGTGGTTGTTTTTTAACTATGGGCTATTGCTTTTTATAGTTTCCCTAGGCTTATTGCTTTGCCTTGGGAAAACCCCAGGGATACCAAATTAGAAAAAATAATAATATATGCAGTATTTTGTCATCCATGAGAATTCCTCTATAGAAAGCCACATATGTATACATGTGTATGCGCAGCTGGGCAGATGATTCTCTTTCAGTCTTCAGATCAAGTGTTAGAGAATTAAAAAAAAATAGTTGCTAAAATTGCTGGTCAGGTGTGCATCCATTTTTTTTTTATTTTGGTGGATTTAAGAGTCTTCAGGGAATTTTTAGTTCTATCTTTAGCGTCTTTTACTCATAAATAATAAATGCATATATAATGAAAATAATAGCTAATACATATTGAGCCCCTACCGTGTACCAAGCAGAGCATTGCAAATATTCTGTTATTTTATCTTGTTCTTGCAACAGCCTTACCAAGTAGGTTCTCTTGGTATGACCTTTTTGAAAATGAATGTGTGAATTCATGTGCACGCAAGAACCTAGACTAAACCAGTAATGTCTGTTTGGAATAAGTCAAACCAGGTGTATGCTTGCTCTAAGATGCATGATTTATAATACTCGATTTCATAATTTTTGTGACTGTATGCTATATATATTTTTTATCCTGGGAGTTTCTTTTGTATGGTTTTTTTAAAAAAGATTTTATTTATTCATGAGAGACCGAGAGAGAGAGAGAAAGAGAGAGGCAGAGACACAGGCAGAGGAAGAAGCGGCTCCATGCAGGGGACCTGATGTGGGACTTGATCCTGGGTCCCCAGGATCACGCCCTGGGCTGAAGGCAGGTGCTAAACCACTGAGCCACCCAGGGATCCCCTCTTTTGTATGTTTTTAAAAACTATGTTAAATCTTATTAAACAGGAAAGAAAAATAACTGTTTTAGGCCTCAGTATAATTTTCACTCCCCTGCCTGAGTTGGAAAAATATGTTGTGATTTATATGTTTTCTCCTAACTAATGTTTGATAATGAGGTTTGCACAGGTGTGCATGACACCAAATATTGAAATGAAAACCTAGACTGTGCTCCTAAAGAGTAGAGAAGCATGTTAGTGATATTTAAATGAAATATAATTTTCATTACATGATACATTTTTATTTTGGGTTTTGGTATCCTAAGTATACAACAAAACTGTATTTCTCATGGTTTATTTTATTAAAGACATTGCTCACTTTTCTGGATTATCTGTTCTACATTGCTGTCATTATTTTCCAGACAATTAAGGATATCTTTGTCAGATTCTTAAAAATCATTTTCCAGGGCAGCCCGGGTGGTTCAGCGGTTTAGCACCACCTTCAGCCCAGGGCATGATCCTGGAGACCTGGGATCAAGTCCCATGTCAGACTCCCTGCATGGAGCCTGCTTCTCCCTCTGCCTGTGTCTCTGCCTCTCTCTCTCCTTGTGTCTCTCATGAATAAATAATTAAAATCTTTAAAAAAAATCATTTTCCTTCCTGAAAAGCTCAAGGCTAATTCCTAATGCCTCATAACTTAAGCCTGTCCTTTGTGTGATTTTTTTTTTCGGTGCTTGTTATATGCTCAGTCACTTAATTCAGTTTGGTGCTCTTTGAATTTCTGATTTTCTTTCAGATTTTGGTTAAACTCAGTTCAGTGATTATGGACTCTAAGAAGTTTTCCTCGTTTCCACATTCTTGGTACAACATTGAAGTATCCCATTCCCCCTAATGACCTCTCAGTATTCTATCTGCACCTGCACTCTTTGTCTGTATTCTCATCTGTAAAATCAGGATAATAATAGCACTCTTCCCATTGAGTTAATGTGGGAGTTAAGAGTGTGTGTGCGTGTGTGTGTGTATGTGTGTGTGTATACACACACGCGCACACACACACACACACACACATATATATATATATATGCTTAGAACTGATTAGGAAAGAGGACACACCATGTTCTCCTTTACTGTATTGAATTAGCTATTAAGATTGCTTTTTTTTTTAAGATTGTTTTTTTAATTGTGTGTAGTACTTAAGACATGGCTTATCATTACAGGTGTTTTTATTAGCTCTTTTCTGAAGTGACTTAAAGATAGAGCACTTCTACAGTTTGGCAATTTACCTTATGTAATTAAAAACAAGAGCGAGGCACTTTGAAAAGCAATACAGCTTGTAAATATTGGTAATATTTACAAGTAACAGGCCCTTCACACAACACACTGAGAGAAAATATAAACTTTATTATTAATACCCCTGCATATTGAGAACATGTTAGCTCCTTGAGATAGGAGCGCACTCAGGTCTGTATCCCTGGTGGTGCCTTGCACAAAGGCACTCCATGGCTTGCATAAAATCCATTCAGATGAAGGAATTATCAAGACCTGAGAATTTTAATTGTGATCGGATTCTAATTACTCATCAGGGTAGAAAAGAGGCATAAAAGTGGCAGGTGACATCGTCAGGCATTCATAGACTTTATTTAAACAAACTCCTCTAAAAGCTAGCAAATCAATTAATTTGACTTCATCTGTTTTCATCAACACCTTTAGTAGAGGACAGAGAGATGAAAATTAGAAAGATTAATAAGCTAAAAATTGGCGATCCACACAAAATGAACTAATTTCACAGGTCTTAGAATCTTTAAAAAATTTTTTTTAAGATTTTATTTATTTGTTTGAGAGAGAATGAGAGCCATAGAGATCCCAGAGGCAGAGGAAGGAGGGAGAAGCAGACTCACCACTGAGCAGGGAGCCGGATTCAGGGCTTGATCCCAGGACCCTAAGATCATAACCTGAGCCAAAGGTAGACGCTTCACCGATGGAGCTGCCCAAAATGCTCCTTAAAATAGGATCTTTATTTTTATTTATTTATTTTAAGATTTTATGTATTTATTCATGAGAGACTGAGAGAGAGAGGCAAAGAAATAGGCAGAGGGAGAAGCAGGTTCTCCACAGGGAGCCCAATGTGGGACTCAATTCCTGGACCCCGGATCTCGACCTGAGCCGAATAATAGAATAAAATAGTTTCTAAAATAGAATCTATAAAGCGGGCAACCCAGGTGGCTCAGCGGTTTAGCGCCACCTTCAGCCCAGGGTAGGATCCTGGAGACTCAGGATCAAGTCCCACATCAGGCTCCCTGCGTGGAGCCTGCTTCTCCCTCTGTCTGTGTCTCTGCCTCTATCTGTGTCTCTCATGAATAAATACATAAAATCTTTAAAAAAATCTTTAAAGTAATATTTTGATTTGGCTTCAGCTGGAGTTTGCTAGAACTTAGTCATTAATGCCTGTGACTTGATTTGTGCATGAACTTAGGAGTGTGTTGGAGAATCAAGGCTAAGGGTAGGGCAGCCCTACGTGGGCTGGGATTGGGAGGGTAGGGCTGTAGGAAGGTTCTGATTTTCTTTGGTGTCCTCATTGACCCGCACGAGAGTAAGTTCCTTGAGGTCAGAAAACATGTATTTCATCACTGTCTTATTTACCTAGCACAGTGCCTGGTAAGTGAAATTCTTATCTGCAGAGCTGGTCCTTTCAGGATTAGCAGAAAAGCTTTCATTTGTCTCAGCCCACTGGAGAAGAGAGAGGGCACACTCACTGTCCTCAACGCTATCATCATCACTCTTCTTAAAACTAGCTACCTCTAAGCGACCTCTCTCCCCACAGCCCTAGGAGGCATGACTGAGGTCCGCACGGGTGTGTTTGGCCTTTAGGAGGAGTGAAGACAGCTGCTTGTCATGTATGCTAGTTTAAATTTCTGCTGAGCAAATCCTAGCTGACCCACACCTGAGCCCTAAAATGCACTGGAAAACAGCACAGAACCTAGTTTTGTTGTTGTTTTGTATTTCTTAAGATGCTGCAATATATATATATACGTGTGTGTGTGTATATATATATACACACACACACACACATACATACACACACATATGTTTTAAAGGGAATTATTTTATTTTTAAAGATTTTATTTATTCCCTTGAGAGAGACAGAGCAGCAGGAACAGGAATAGGGGGTGGGGCAGAAGGAGAAGCAGACTCCCCGCTGACCCCCAAGATCAGCACCTGAGCCAAAGGCAGCTGTTTAACCAACTGAGCCACCCAAATACCCCGATTCTATTTGGTATTAATTGAATCTTCTCTGTGGATTTCTGGGACATTCCTCTGTAAGGCCCACCTTGGTTGCCTAAATTAGAAACACGACTAAGCTCATCAACAGATTTGCTAAGACAGTCCTACTATGTGCAAGGAACCCCGTAGGCACTTCACTGATGAGAAAACACGAGTGGCCTCTGGTGTCGCCGGAGGAAGTTGGAGGCCATAGCAATGCACACAGTATCCCCTTGGCTGCTCCGGGCTCTGTATTTCCAAACCATTCCTCTCCAACCAGGTATTTGGGAAGTTCCTTCTCCCAGGCTACCCTCACTTGATACAGCAGCTGCAGTTCTTTTTAAAGATTTACGTCGGACTCTTCATGTTCTGCATTTCCACGTTTTTTTTTTGTTTTTTTGTTTTTTGCTTTTGTTTTACTTCTTTGCTTTCATTCAAGTTGTGATTATGTTTTATGACTTCAGGATGGGCTCCTGCAAAGCCTTGAAAACGATTTCCCAACTCTTCCCTTTGGGCGATTTCAAACCAACTTCCTCCTGTTTTATTAAAACAAACCCTACCAAATCCAAAAAAAAAAGTCTACCTTCCTGCAAGTTTATGGTAACAGGTACCCCCTAGCAGGATGAAATTTAATTCAGTTATTCCCACCGCCGCTTTGTTGTCCAAACCATGAACTTCCTAAAGGTCTTGATTTGTTTTCTTAAATAAACTGTTCCAAGTAAGAATTTATTGACACAAAGAAACTTCTTTTCAAATCCGTGCAAGGTTGGAGCATTGAACCAGTTGCCCTAATTGAGGAAATAAGAAGTTGTAATCTTAGATTCATTCTCTTTTAGTATATGAAGTTTATTGTTAATATTTTGGCTTAGGTATTCTCACATTTGGGCCTTTTCCTCCTGGATTTTCTATTTTCAGAGTATTTAAAACCATAGACTTATTTTATCTCTAGCACTCATTCATGGCATATGTTTAGTTTCTACTTTAGGATTTAAGCTTAGGTAAAATCTTTTCACCATTGTGTGTGTGTGTGTGTTTTTAAGATTTTATTTATTTATTCATGAGAGACACACAGAGAGAGGCAGAGGGAGAAACAGGCTCCCTGCAGGAAGCCCAATGCGGGACTCAATCCCAGGACCCCAGGATCATGACCTGAGCCAAAGGCAGACGCTCAACTGCTGAGCCACCCAGGCTCCCCCCACCATTGTGGTTATTTAGTAGTTAGAAATAAACAGCTGTCTACTGTCTGATAAATTCTCTCATTCTTGTTATCTGTCCAGTTCGGTGAACAATGGATAATTCAAGGAGTACCTTTCTAAATTATGCATTTTCCTGGGTGAAGTTCAAAGGAATATCGATCTCACTGCATGACCTTGCTAAGATATTTGACTTCTCTCTTTTGTCCTTAATGAATTACGGATGTTTGTTTATTTAAGTTTCCTCCACTCATGAGATTATTTGGAGAGTGAATTGATGTTGGTAAAGAGCTCACAGATTCTTGGATAAGGGCTTCCATGGATGTGACAGATATTAAGAACAAAACAGTTCAGTGGTTAAATATTGAGAAGTGTTAACCCTGTGCCTTCGCTGTGTTTGCTTGTGGCACAGGCCACTTCAGATCACCACAATTGCTCTGGTGCTTTTGTGATGCTAGCATAACTTATAAATACACTTGGAGATCAAGCGTCTGGCAACTGAGATTAGTTGTTACCCACCAGCATGTGAAGTTACAGTTCCTGCCAGTTTGCCATGCTTTCTGGTGACTCTACTTTTACCTGCCTAACCCTCTTCTCCCTCTCCTTTCCATATACTGGCTGACTCCTGCTCATCCTGCAGGGCCTGCATTCTGGGTGAGGTACCCCCCCCCCCCCCACCCCCCGGTTCCTGGTGTCCTGCTACTGAGTTGTTCTCAGGGCACACGCTTACTGCTCCATCTCCCAAATCAGACCAGGAGCATCTTGAGGCAGAGACCACATCTTGCTGATTTGGGAATCTCTTGTGCCTAGTCCATGCTCTATAACACTTCTAGCGAGGATGGTCAGTCAGCCAGCCGTGGTGTATCGACTCTCTGTCTGCATCTCCCTTAGAGTGGGAAAACTGAGTATGCCGGTGGAGATAACGCTTAAGGGAATGGGGACAGGAGGCAGCATATACATACTGTTTAAGAGTGAGGACCTGGATCCAGTACCTCTTAGCTGCCTGTGAATAACCCCAGCTCTGCCGGGTATTTGTTGTGAAACCTTTAAGAAGTTACTTATCTTTTCTGGCTCTTGTGTTCCTCATCAGTAATGGGATAATAAATATTCAGCTATTTAGAACCATGCATCACACATAGTAAGGACTCAGTAAATGTTAACTATTATTTTCAAGGATATTGACCCTTACACAGAGAATGTTAATGTTGCAGCTCACTACTTTATGTCATATATTAAGGTTAGCCATTGAGAGATGGATCCTGAAATGTTGGAGGCCTGGTAGAAATGATAACCATCATAAGATGCTTGGCTCTCAAACAGAAGGCTGATTTGAAAGGAAGTCAGCATGGGACCATTTAAAAGAAATAAGGCTTGAATAATTTTTTCTTTCTGATCACCTGGTTTGTAGCATTGAGTTAGAGATCTGCAACCACTTGAAACCGTCAAATGCATAGACGCTCTTAAGACCCTTCTCCTGAGAACCATCCTATATGCTTCTCCCCCCAACACCTAGTTTGATCCTAAAACACTTTCAGGTAGTCTGTGGAGGATTCTGAACAAAATGTGGGATACGCTTTTAATTGACCCATGCTTTTTTGCTCCAAGTTCATCTGCATATTTTTGTTTCAACAGAGAGAGATGTGCACACCCACTTGTGCACACATGGATTCTTGACCTGCACTCAGCAGCGCTGGCCGTGCCCTCAGGGGTCGCAAGGCAGCATCTATTGTCTTAGGAATTTCCTGTCTGGACGCACAGTCCCCTCTGGGATGTCCTCTTATGCAGACTTCACAGTTTGTGCGCAAACGAGTTACTGCACCTACTTTGAGCATTATGACTCAGCACATCATTTCTCACTTGAAATCAAAGAAAACCCCATAAGCCCCTCCAATGTCCTCATGAATGGCGCCCAAGGGCATGGACATTGCTAAACAACAGATTTGTTTTTGAATTGAACTATGTAACTTTGGGGACAGGAGATGTTTCTTTGAGGTTGTAAGTTACCTTGGCTACCAGTATATTCAGTTATACTGTGGATGTTTTTAAAAAATTTCCCTGAATACTTGGCAATAATTAGGACTTCTGTAAAGATAACTCACTGTGTGCCTTACAGGCCCTTGGAGGGGGATTGGCGGCAGATAGGCTGAGTCAGGTTTCAGAGTTAGATCTCCCCTCGGTTCCTGGCCCTGTCCTTCCCCCTCTGAGATCTGAAGGGAGATGCAGTTGTCTGTCTGGATAAGAGAGCTAGTGCCTCCTGCTTCTCAGTGTTAAGAGGATTGAAGAATATAACACATCTAAAGCGTTCACTACAGCAGCATGACCAAGACCAATAAGTATTACCTGTTAGGAAGCTATACCGTTCGTAGAATTCTGAACGACCTGGTTGACAAATCATAACAGAAAGATAATGTATGTATGTCTATCTTAATCTGGCCACGGAAGAGCAATTTAGATTTGGCATAAAAAAAATATCAGTCTATATTTTGAGTTTCCTAAATGTGAGAATTCTCCATGAAGTTTCCATATATCAGTGGATGCTTATTATTTAAATGACCCATCCTACTTTAGCCACCATTTGGGCAGCACCTGCTACTACTTTGTAAGCCTCCTGGGAAGCCATGGGTGCGAAATCCTATGGCATCTTGCAGGCAGTGGGAGAGAACTGTTAGCAGAGAGGTTTGTGGAAGGGCAACTAGACTGTGAGCAGGGTGGGGAGGCTCACAGGCTGGGTGGGCACTGCACAGCTCAGACTAGTAACTGGGCCCCCAGAGGAAGAGTGTGGAATAATGAGGGGGAATATGTTTGTGGATAATACCTGTAGGATACTTCTTTAATACAAAATCTACCCATGCAGTGATATAGACCTTGGATTATATAAGCCTATGAATTGAAGAAAGTTTATTTTAGGCAGTAATCTTTAAAAGAATGGCATACCAGGGGAATTAAATTTTAAAATGTTCACATTGAGGGCAACCCCGGTGGCGCAGCAGTTTAGCGCCGCCTGCAGTCCGGGGCGTGATCCTGGAGACCCGGGATCGAGTTCCGCGTCCCGCTCCTTGCATGGAGCCCCCTTCTCCCTCTGCCTGTGTCTCTGCCTATTTCTCTCTCTCTCTGAATGAATAAATAAATCTTTGAAAAAAAAATGTTTACATTGATAATATATGGTATATTTTCTAAACTTTGAACTTGATGATAGATAGTTGTTTTCAAGTAACTGGAGTATTTATTTTGGCTATTACCACTCTTGATTAAAATGAGTGGGACAATATGTTTAAAGAAATACTATCTTAGGGGTGCCTGGGTGGCTCAGTTGGTTAAACATATGCCTTGGTAAATGTATGCCTTCGGCTCAGGTGGTAATTGGGAGAGCTGGTCTTGGGATGGAGTCTTGCATCAGGCTTCCTGCTGTGTGGGGAGCCTGCTTCTCCATCTCCCTCTGCTGCTCCTCCTGTTTGTGCGCACAGTCTCTCTCTCTCACTCTCGTTCTCTCTCTCTCTGTCACATAAATAGAATCAGAAAAAATAAACCGTATCTTGGATGTCAAAGACCTGGCTCCTGGCTCTGTGACTTTTAGCAAGGTCACTTCACTCCTCGGGGGTCTTAAAGAAGGCGTTTTTTTGTTTGTTTGTTTGTTTGTTTGGTTTTTTTTTTGCTAACCAGTTTTTGTTTTGTTTTTGGAGGTGCTGCATTTTCTTTTTTTCTTTTTTTTTTTCCAGTCCTCCATGCCATGATTTTCATTGCTACACTCACCTTTTTTTGTGCCGGGTGAGAAGACAGCCTGAGGGGAATTCAGACAAAATTCCATACCCTGGAGCTCGTGAGCCACAGAGAAGGCAGTGAGCTGGGGAGAGAGAAAGCTCCCTTCTCTCTGAAATGACAACCAAAAGTACATTACACTGATTGTATCTTCTCAGATTGATAAAAACTTTTATGTAGCTAAAGTATACATAAAGGGAAGAAGGAGTGTGGTGAAGAGCTTAAGGTTCGGAATCACATTTCTGGGTTTTAAATCCTGGTTTTGCTATTTACTTAGCCGAGGCATGGGTCAAGTGATTTAATTTCCCTGTGCTTCAGTTTGCTCATTTGTAAAATGAGTTAGCAAGACCTATCTCTCAGGATTGTGATGAAGATTGGATATAATTATGCAAAAAAAAAATCTTGGCACACACACCAAAATCCTAGTACAGTGAACTGACGGTAATGGCTATTGTTGTAAACATCTACTTGAACCACATCTCTGTGGATCTGGGACTGAGCAAAAACATGCTCTTCTGATGCTGCTGTTAAATTTCATTATAATCTGGTGTCATTATTTGCTTCATATCTGACTATCCCTGCTAGACGCTGAGATCCTTGAGAGCAGAGCTGTGTCTCTCTAGTCTATCTCGAAACACATGATGAGCACAATGCCAGCTTGTCATTTCTGTGGTGGTGACCCGGGTAGGCTACACGAGCTGCCTGTGGATGGCAAATAAGTCATGACAGGCTGGGGTGCGAGGAATAAAAAAGAGGAGGTGCAAATAAGAGATGTTCTCTAATCCATTCCCTCAGATGCCCGTGAAGATTACAGGGCTGACGTATGAGGTCAAGTGCGAGGTGATCAAAATTAAGGCCTCCAGGTGTGGTCCTAGTTCTCTAGGGCCCCAGGCACAGCCAGATGGATGAGAATGATTTCACCCTACAGTGCAGAGGATATTTTATTTTATTTTTTAAAGATTTTGTTTATTTATTCATGACAGACACAGAGGGGGGGGCGACAGAGACACAGGCAGAGGGAGAAGCAGGCTCCATGCAGGGAGCTCGACGTGGGACTTGATCCCGGGTCTCCAGGATCATACCCCAGGCTGACAGCGCTAAACTGCTGGGCCACCGGGGCTGCCTGCAGAGGACATTTTAATGCCTTAGATCATTATGGTTCTTTTTTGTTGGAATTTTTAGGTGATTAATCTGTGTTTTCATTTCTCTGTATAGAGGTACAGTTTTCCCCTATTTACTAAATTTACTTTCAATTACATAAATGAGTTGAAGTCAGACAGGCAGCTTTTGATTAGTCCTATCAACTGAGCGGATTATTTGAGGTACTCTAAAAACAATGTTTTGATCCATGAACTGAAGTTCTGTCCTCACCATGACAATAGTGGATCTGTCTGGTGCTAAGCAAATTTATAGCTTTTCAGAATAATGAAAAAGACGTTGGCTATCCTAACAGACCAATAAAGAGGGTGTGCTCTGAGTTGGGGAAGCTGGCCTGGTGCCAGGAGGATATTGCTAATGAAAGAAAGACCTGCAGCAGAGCATCTGAAATGTGGTGATCTTCTGAGGTCTTAAAGTTAGCTTCTTAGCGTTACCAAAAAACGAAGATTTCCAGGTAGAGACTAAGCTTCCCAGCGAGTGTCAAAAGAGGCATGCTTTGGAAGAAATTTGAGTGCATATTACATTGCTCTCTCTCAATCCCGGCTTTCAGTAACGCCAGCCAGTTTTTGCCAGATCACAAGCACTGATGGCTGTGAATTCAAGTCCCTGATGAGTAGGTCAGCTATATGTATCTTTCCATAGAATGCAGAAGCAAACATTTCTGCAAGAGAAAGAACTGAGTCACAAAAGCCAGCTGTTAAAAATTACTGGTGTAGACATGGAGTCTCTTAAAGACTTCAGCTCTAAGCTGGTACTGTTTACTGTTTGTCTCTCAGAGAATACACAAGGAACTCACATGGAAATGATACTATTCTTGGAGTAGAATCTGTATTTACTGACTTAAAGAAAAATGAAAATATATTTCTTATTTTTAAATATTTTATTTATTTGACAGAGAAAGAGAGAAAGAGAGAGAGAGAACAAACAGGGGGAGCAGCCTAGGGACAGGGAGAAGTAGACTGCCCGCTGAGCAGGGAGCCTGACACGGGGCTCAATCCCAGGACTCTGGGATCATGATCTGAGCTGAAGGCAGATACTTCACTGACTGAGCCACCTAGGTGCCCTGAAAATATATTTAAAAACAAGAATACACAAACTAGTTTTTAACATAAGACAAACTTACAGTTCTTCAGGAAGTTTTAAGAGGGGATCCCTGGGTGCCGCAGCGGTTTGGCGCCTGCCTTTGGCCCAGGGCGCGATCCTGGAGACCCGGGATCGAATCCCACATCAGGCTCCCGGTGCATGGAGCCTGCTTCTCCCTCTGCCTGTGTCTCTGCCTCTCTCTCTCTCTCTCTGTGACTATCATAAAAAAAAAAAAAAAGGAAGTTTTAAGAGCTTAAATGAATAGAAAGATACAAGTCCTGACATTTGGCCTGCCTGAGTAATTTATTCTGATTTGTGATGACATCATATATGTGTTTGCATGCTTCTTTGAGTGAGTTTTTTAAAAAATATTTTATTTATTTATTCATGATAGACATAGAGAGGCAGAGACACAGGCAGAGGGAGAAGCAGGCTCCATGCAGAGAGCCTGACATGAGACTCGATCCTGGGTCCCCAGGATCACACCATGGGCTGCAGGCGGCACTAAACCACTGTGCCACCAGGCTGCCCTAGAAGCTTATTTTTAATCAACCATGGTACCCAGCACTGAATCATATTTTAGAAAGCTAAATATTTGTTTAAGAAAAATCTCAGAATGTTGCTTCAGGACTTATTTACACTAAGACTAATACTGAGGCATAGTTTCATCAGGGAAGACAGCCTGAACTCTAGGAGGACAAAAACAGAGAAAAACAAAGTATCATTAAATAGTAATCCCATGATAATGTCCTACAAGTAGAAATGTTCAGTGTGCTCACTTTTAGCTATGACAGCATGATAGGCATCCAGTGCCAGCTTACTACTATGGGACTTTCAGGCTTGTTGTTTTCTTTTAAGATTTTATTTATTTTGAGAGAGAGAGAGTGCACACACACAAAGGACAGAAGGGGAGGGAGAGAATCTCAAGCAGAGCCTGATGTGGCGCTCAATCTCATGACCCTGAGACCAAGACATGAGCTGAAACCAAGACTTGGCCATTGAACTGACTGCACCACCCAGGTGCCCTAGGACTTGCAGATGTTTTAAAGAGGTCAGATGCCCTGCACCTAACAACCAGGAAGTCACTTTGCTTATTTTATATGCATGGTTGCATTCAAACATCATAAAAGGAGGGCTGATTGTAGAAATTCAGGATATCCTTCTTAGATGTATGGCATGATATTTCATGAAGGTATCTTTCATAGGACAGTGAATTTTACCCTTTTGGTCTGGTCAGCTCTTTATCAATGGTACACTTCACTCTTGAGTCCTTTTGGACCAGTTTTTTTGTGTGTGCAAACTGAAGGTGTTTTGTACCACTTTGCAGCAATCTTCTCTTTCTACCATTGCCTCTGCTGGGAGCACTTGGGGAAATTTCTTGGTTTTCAGAACATAGTTAGTGTTCTAAGGCAGGACGAGGTGGTTACCTGTAGCTGTTCTGCTGTGGCTGTTCCTTGCTTCAACAACCAATGGGGTTTCCCACAAAAGGCAACATAAGAGTGAGAAAAGAAAGGGACCACATGACATGAGCACTGGGCGTTATATGTTGGCAAATTGAATTTAAATAAAATATTTTTAAAAAGAAGGGACCCCAGGGCAGCATGTATCATGTGCATCACCTCTTCCCAGTTGTGAGCTCAGGCTATGAAATTGTCACCATAGGTAGATCTGGAAATGAGCGAGTAGACTGTACGTTCTTGATCTGTGAATGTTGCTTCCAGATTCCACCCCGCTGGCAGTTGGGGTCACTCTTCCATTGTTGCTGTGATTCTGGTCACACCAGATAGCCTACCCATGCCCAGCCAGGAGTTCAGCCAGTGACACGGCACAGAGAAACAGATGAGGCAGAACTTGGGACAGGCCCAGGCAGTACATGCCAGCTGCTCTCAGCAGTGTAGTATGGTCTTGAGACCTAAGCCTGCCCCTGCACCTGGTTCAGGGGACAGGCTGGGGAAGGAGCCCACTTTGGCCCTGCCTTGCCCCTTCTTACCCTCACTTCTTTTTTTCCTGTCTCAGCTCTTCTGTGGATTCTGCATGAACAAAAGAGACTCCTCCTGCTTGGACTTCATTTTATCCCCATTAGGTTGGGGGTAGTATCCATCAGTTTTTGCCTTGTGATGGAAATCTATGGGCCAAAAATTCTCGAGAATCACTTCTTTATTTAAAAACCTCTATTCTGGGGCATCTAGGTGGCTCAGTCGGTTAAGCATCTGCCTTTGAATTGGATTGTGATCTCAGGTCCTGGGATCAAGTCCCATATCAGGCTCCCTGCTCAACAGAGAGTCTGCTTCTCCCTCTGCTCCTTCCTCTGCTTGTGCTCTCTCTCACTTGCTCACTCTCTCAAATAAATAAATCTTTGGGGATCCCTGGGTGGCGCAGCGGTTTGGCGCCTGCCTTTGGCCCAGGGCGCGATCCTGGAGACCCTGGATCGAATCCCACGTCGGGCTCCCGGTGCATGGAGCCTGCTTCTCCCTCTGCCTATGTCTCTGCCTCTCTCTCTCTCTCACTGTGTGCCTATCATAAATAAATAAAATTTAAAAAAAATAAATAAATAAATCTTTAAAACAAAAAAGCCTGTTGTTCATAAAAAGGATCGCCAAACAGGAAAACACAGAGCCCTAACATTTTGATATATTTTTGTCATTCCTTACTTGTTTTTCTTGGTGAGTGCTCTTCCCCTAAAACCATTTCCTCTAGCCCTCTACTGTAAATGATTTCATTTTTTTTGTTTACTCTAGCATTATTTGTACCTTTTGTGGGGACCTACCCAAGGTAGGGGCTGTCTTGTTGATCTTGTTCATCTTTGCATCTGCTTGAGGCATCAGCAGAGTACTGTGGCCAGCCAGATAGCCCCTGTCTGTCACTAAATAGATAGCTGTCGGTCACTAAATGATGTTATTTTGTATTTATTCCCCACTAGATTGTGGTGAGAAGCAAGATAACGCTGTATGTAGCACTGACTTTTTATGGGCTCTGTTGACAAGGAAAAACTTAACTTTTTCCCCTCTCCACTCTCCTGGGTTCTCAGCTAAGACCGTATAAATCAGACTGACAAAAGACAGGTTAACAAGAGAAAAACAGAGTTGGTTAACATGAGCATCATGCAGATGTGTAGGAGTACCCAATGATTAGTAACTCAAAAAGCGGGTTAGAACTCGGGCTTCTATGGCATCCAAATAAAAGAACAGTAAGCTCAGAGAGAAGTGACAAGACAAGGGAAAAGGACATTAAGCTTCTGGGGCAGCAAATTGTAGGAACACAGATCTGTGGGGGAACTAATGGAAGACAGGACTAGTTAGTAAAGTTTGTTACGAAGACTCCCCTGTGCCTTTTGTATGCCCCCCTGGTATACGGTTGTCTCTGGTGGTTGACTTCGGTCCTTCCTGGCAGGAGGGGTGGGGGGGGGACATCTTTAAAGATGTGTGTCCTGCTGCAGGGTGTGTGGGAAGGGGCAGAGAGCTTTTCTTGTATGTGCTTTTCTGTTGTTGCCTTCAGCTCAAAATAATCCTCATGCCCATGTGGCCTCTCTGGGGCTGGAATATTTTGCCATCCTTCAACACCTTGTATGTGATTTGCAAATCCGTGTCTATTGAACTGAATTAAGCTGAAAGCAAAAGCTACCTGCTGTTTTCTAACTGGAGTCTGCTAAATAATTTACCCTGCATAGCGGAATAAATAGATGGAAAGCTTTGTGAGCTTCAGACAGAGCCCAGAGGAAAGATACCTGGCTGAGCTGGGAGGTTTGGGCTTTTCAGTTGGCTTTGCTTCTGCTTGGCCTGCAGGGATCACTTCATCTTCCTTTCAGGCAGTTGGGGAGATACAATCAAGTGATGGCTAGAAAAACACTGGGTAAAGTTTAAAGCGTGATACAGATACAAGATGCTATTACTTCCTGTACAAGCTCTAGTAGCAAAAGTTTATGATGAGCATCTAGTATAAACGTTGGCTCACTAGTCTTAGATACTGTTTACTCCCAAATAAGTAAGCCGTAATATTTGTGTAATACTTCCTCACAGGTATGAATTAGGAGCTGCTCTGTTTATTGGATGGGCAGGAGCTTCACTCTGCATAATTGGTGGTGTCATATTCTGCTTTTCAATATCTGACAACAACAAACCCCCCAGGTATGAAAAAGAGACAGACATGACCTGTTAAAATGATTACAGGTAGGGCAAATTATAGATAGCTCACATGATTCTTAGAAATGTCAAAAAACTAGAATTGGTAAAAGGAACATAGAGCAAATATAATATTAAATATAATAAATACAGTGAATAGAATGTATAGTTCATTAAAGTTAATTTAAAAAAAAACAGAGCTTATCCTGCTTACATTTCTGAGCCATTTCTGTAAGCAGGATAGGTCTTACTATGGGGCATATTCTTCACCTTGGCCTCATCATTTTCACATAGGCAGAAATTACCGATGAAGGTCACTATGGTCCCCTAGGGTCTGGGAAGAGGAGGTTTAAGAGTAAAACTGAACTAATGAACAAGCCACGAGTTTCTTCTGCTGAGATTCACATTGACATACTAACTGTTGAGAAATGACAGTGAGATATTTAGAGGGTGGGGGGGTTCGTGATAGAGGAGGAGAGAAAGCTAGCTAAAAGTAATCAGGGAGAGCCTGAAACTTAGCTGGGATAGCAGCAGGGGGAATGGTTTCTGCCTTCCCTGTAAAATAGGAGCTACCAAACTGTGTTTTGCCTTGCAGGATGGGATATGCATACAATGGTGCCACATCCGTTCTGTCTTCTCGGACAAAGTATCCTGGTGCAGAAGGAGATTTTAAAACCACAAACCCTTCAAAACAGTTTGATAAAAATGCTTATGTCTGAAAAGAGCACTGCTGCAAGCTGTCTTATAAAAGTGAACTGTTCACACAATGATCCCCTCAAAGCCCTCCTCTAATCCGCACTCAAACTATTTTTAAAATATGAATTTGGAGAATTTTCTGATTGTATGGATGTAAATGTTCTAATCATTTTCTGTTGAGGCTTTCTATAAAAAAATAAACAGGTTATTTACAGGATTTGTATATATTTTATACACTTATAGAACATGTATTTAGCACCGAGGGATCAAGTATTTGTAACATAGCCTCTTCTTAATCGTTCAGACATGGCATTCTTTGTCCTCATTCCTTGTTTCTTTTCCTATATTAAACAGAAGGTGTGTAAGGAGTGTGTCTTGTGAATGGTGGGAGGGCAGTCTGAGACAGTTCTCAAAGGATGTTTGAGTTGAATGGACAGGTTACTGGTTGTATAGCGATGACTCCTGCTTTTTTTAAGATTTTTATTTATTTATTCATGAGATACACAGAGAAAGAGAGAGGCAGAGACACAAGCAGAGGGAGAAGCAGGCTCCATGCAGGGAGCCTGACGTGGGACTTGATCCTAGGTCTCCAGGATCAGGCCCTGGGCTGAAGGCGGCACTAAACCGCTGAGCCACCCAGGGATCCCTGACTCCTGCTTTCTGACACCTGTTTGTCACCCAGTGTGATTCTCATTGAACCGCTCAAGAAAAGGCTAATGGGGCTGAGACATCAGTGCCCATTGCCTGGTATGTCCACCTTAAATAGCTGATTAGGCTTCTCTGATACAGAAAGCTGGAATACTGGGCTGGAATGTCAGCATGAGCCCAGCTAGAGATGGTGGTCATGGCTGAAGTTGTAGCCAGCTGAGGAAGGTCCCAGAGCCTGTATGGCACCTGTCTGGCTCAGAACCGATGGGCAAGTTCTGGTGTGTCTCTGGGGGCCCTGTGTGTACAACCAGGCTGGGTAATGGAGAGACTGACCGTTTTTCAAGGTACTTGAACATAGCCATGCAAGACTTAAAAGGGAAAAATATTATTTGGAGATGTTCAATGGGAAGAGGAAATGAACAAGTTTGTTACTAAAAAAATTATATATGTGAATATATAATATGTAAGATCTATAAAAATATATATAAATATGAAATAGTAAATATAAGAATATAAAAATATATAATATATCTTCTAGGGACACAAATGAACTGAAAGCCTCAAGGAAGTTTAGATGCCCTGTGTTGGGGGCAGGATTTTATGAGTATGTGTTTAAAACCAAGTGTTTTCAGAGCTGTACGGGTGAAGGTGATGTTCAGGTTGTACTGACGTGTTCTAGCTCCTGAAGAATTTAGTGGGAGGACAGGGTGAAAGGACAGGAAAGCTCTGTCAGGAACCACAAAGATGTTAGCTGTGCATCAGTGAGGGGAAATACAAGGTCCAAACAAAATTGAAACAACCACATCTCCAAGGACAGTGCCGTAGGACTAAAGAAATGAGTTAGAGGAGTGACCTTTGTGACACAGATGTGCCAACTTAATTTCTATACTGGGTCTGCATAGCAGAAGCTCATCCCATTTCTCTCACCCCTTTCCGTCAAGTGTGAAGACCAGGGGGCAGACACGGAGCTTGGAATGGAGACCTGGATAACACTTGGTCTTGCACTTTCTAGTTGTATGCCCCCTTGGCAAGTTACTTCCTAATTCTACATTTTCCACATCTTCAGGATGAGGATTATGATAATCACCGTGTCCCAAAGTTGTTCTGATGAATGAATGATGCATGCTACAAAAGCAAAACAGACCCAAGTAGCTCAATAAACATCTGTTGGAAAAGTACCTGAGGGAGTGCAGTGGGGCCCGGGTGCCTTATTAGGCTCAGAGTGGCTTGGGTGTGTTGCTTATCCCTGTCCTACTACATGAAAATTTGATTTGGCGTTTATTTGGGCTCTTATGTAGAACATGAGTACATTCAGGATGTCGTGTGGTACAGCTAACAGGGCAAGCCTAACCCACCAACAAGGTCAGCGTAGCTCAGAACTCATCCTTAATAACTCAGCCGCAGTCACAATGATGTAATGGAGGGCTTTACTTGAAAGAGATCCAAACCCAACAGACCATTAGTTAAAATGTTGCTTTGGAGGGGGAACAATACAGATAGTACCACAAAGTATAGAAAAATGCGGAAAACCAGTTTATATGAACTTTCTGACCATTAACAACTGTTAAGAACAGAACTAATTAGTTTTGAGGTACTTTATAATAATGGGTTGGGCATTCAAAAAAAAAAAAAAACCAACCTACATACACATAGGAATTCAGCAATGTTCTTTTCTATTCATGTTCTGATAAATTAATTGACATTGAAAACAGCTACATTTTATTCGTAAAATATCCAAGGTAAGGATTATACTGCAGAAATGGTAAAGTTCTAAAATAATTGTTTGATAACAACATGCTTAACAGCTCAAAGCTGCATGTGGTATACGTATTTCTGGAAAATGTATTTAATGTGGGCCTATTTTTAAATTTAATATGGGCTATATTTTTATGATTCTAAATTTACTTCTATATGAAAAATAACCAAGCTACTGTGAAAATTTCACTGATTCCACTATTTCACTTGTAAGTGTACTAACAGAATTTTGTAATAAAACACTTCCAGTGTGATAATGGACATAAGAAATATATATATAAAAGAAAGTTTTAATTCAAACCAAAACCTGTAAGTTTTAAAAAAATTCACTTAAAAACTACTTGAAAAAATACACTTAAACACTAGAGTACCGTTCTGAAGAAAACACTTTTTATGACTTCAATGACACATTACTTTTAAGCAGCAGAAGTCTTAAATGACTCTCTATGCTTCAAAATACTGTTGAAAGTTTTTGTTTTTCAGGACTGAATTAGGTGCTGTTCAAGAGACCCTGGTTCTTTGAATCAGCTTCCTTGTTATTGGGGGAAATGCTGTAAGGCAGGAGTGCTCGGATCTTGTGGGCAGATGACGAATCCTGTTGGTGTTGGGACCCTCTGACTCCCAGGCTCTGGTTACACATCTGAAGAGTCACTCCAATCCGTCACAGTTACTAGGCTGCTTTTCAGTGTGCTGGATTCATCTTGAAGACCTGTGGAGGGAGAAAGACATGGAGGAAGGGGAGCCTCAATGATCAGACCGGCCTAGAAGAATCCGTCCTCTGTCACTCTGTCTGGTCTGCTGGCTAGTCCACACAACCCAGCTCCCGCAGGCTGTGGAGGAGGATCCAGTGCAGTCTGACCATGAAACAGTCACACTCCCAGGATACCCTCATGGGACCCTTGTCCAGAGGCTTCCACTCAGCATCTCTCCTTCCCTGGTTCAGCACCTGGATAGGATCCTTAGCTGTGCTAATAGGACGTTTTGTTGTTGTTACTGACTCTGAGTGACAGGTGTAAAGAAAGGAGAATGAAATTATAAGAAGCCCAGTGGAAATGAAATGGTAAATACAGATCTTCCCAGGGTAGATGAGCTTCAGTCTGAAGTTCGTTAAGAAGGATCTTGAGTCCCTAAACCGTACCACGTGGAGACTTCTACTTGAATTCTGCCTCTAGACTAGTTTTCTTTGGAGGGGCATGAGTTCAGGGCAAGGGGAGAAGAGGAAGGAAAGGTATTCCGAGCGTCCTCTTGGCCCTGTGTACCGACGGTCACTGTACTGTGCACAGCCTGGTAGGTTCTGTCGGAAAAACACTTCTGACAGCACAGATAACCTAGCGATGGGCACAGCGTGGAAGTAAAGGCACGACTCATGTCCTGCAGGGAAGGAAAGACACAGCAGTGGCTCATCTTACAAAGTGAGGGGGCAAGAGATCCTGCTAAAAATGGAAGAGACAGATGGAGAGGTTTGCACGTATTCATTTAAAGTTACAGATCGGGAGCGCCTGGGTGGCTCAGTGGTTGAGCATCTGCCTTCGGCTCAGGTCGTGATCCCGGGGTAATGGGATTGAGTCCTACATCGGGCTCCCTGCAGGGAGCCTGCTTCTCTCTCTGCCTCTGTCTCTGCCTCTCTCTCTGTGTCTCTCAAGAATAAATAAAATCTTAAAAAAATCATATTTCATAATTAAAAAAATTAAATATATTGGGAGTTAAGTCACTGGACTTAGCCAGACCCTAGGACTCATCCAGGAACTGTATCAACTCTTGGTTTCATTTGTAATTCATCCCACTAGCAACAATGTGGCAAGAGAAATCTTTCTTCCAAGGAAATAAAGGAAAACATTTAATAGTGTAAACAGATTAATACAGGAAAACTGCCAGAAGAACGGCCCCATTCAGCTGTAGGATCAAAAATTTTAATTTCTGCAAGGCAGCTGCATGGAGAAAATATTTGTATGGACATTTCAAAACCAATGTGAAAATATAAAGACTAAAGATTAGGTCCAAATTAAATATGTACACAGATTAAAGGACTTTAAAAAGGAATAAATGTGCACAAAGCACACAATATAACAAGTATGCTTTGTGCAATGGACAGGTTACTGGTTGTATAGCGATGACTCCTGCTTTTTTAAGATTTTTATTTATTTATTCATGAGATACACAGAGAAAGAGAAGGCAGAGACACAAGCAGAGGGAGAAGCAGGCTCCATGCAGGGAGCCTGACGTGGGACTTGATCCTAGGTCTCCAGGATCAGGCCCTGGGCTGAAGGCGGCACTAAACCGCTGAGCCACCCAGGGATCCCTGACTCCTGCTTTCTGACACCTGTTTGTCACCCAGTGTGATTCTCATTGAACCGCTCAAGAAAAGGCTAATGGGGCTGAGACATCAGTGCCCATTGCCTGGTATGTCCACCTTAAATAGCTGATTAGGCTTCTCTGATACAGAAAGCTGGAATACTGGGCTGGAATGTCAGCATGAGCCCAGCTAGAGATGGTGGTCATGGCTGAAGTTGTAGCCAGCTGAGGAAGGTCCCAGAGCCTGTATGGCACCTGTCTGGCTCAGAACCGATGGGCAAGTTCTGGTGTGTCTCTGGGGGCCCTGTGTGTACAACCAGGCTGGGTAATGGAGAGACTGACCGTTTTTCAAGGTACTTGAACATAGCCATGCAAGACTTAAAAGGGAAAAATATTATTTGGAGATGTTCAATGGGAAGAGGAAATGAACAAGTTTGTTACTAAAAAAATTATATATGTGAATATATAATATGTAAGATCTATAAAAATATATATAAATATGAAATAGTAAATATAAGAATATAAAAATATATAATATATCTTCTAGGGACACAAATGAACTGAAAGCCTCAAGGAAGTTTAGATGCCCTGTGTTGGGGGCAGGATTTTATGAGTATGTGTTTAAAACCAAGTGTTTTCAGAGCTGTACGGGTGAAGGTGATGTTCAGGTTGTACTGACGTGTTCTAGCTCCTGAAGAATTTAGTGGGAGGACAGGGTGAAAGGACAGGAAAGCTCTGTCAGGAACCACAAAGATGTTAGCTGTGCATCAGTGAGGGGAAATACAAGGTCCAAACAAAATTGAAACAACCACATCTCCAAGGACAGTGCCGTAGGACTAAAGAAATGAGTTAGAGGAGTGACCTTTGTGACACAGATGTGCCAACTTAATTTCTATACTGGGTCTGCATAGCAGAAGCTCATCCCATTTCTCTCACCCCTTTCCGTCAAGTGTGAAGACCAGGGGGCAGACACGGAGCTTGGAATGGAGACCTGGATAACACTTGGTCTTGCACTTTCTAGTTGTATGCCCCCTTGGCAAGTTACTTCCTAATTCTACATTTTCCACATCTTCAGGATGAGGATTATGATAATCACCGTGTCCCAAAGTTGTTCTGATGAATGAATGATGCATGCTACAAAAGCAAAACAGACCCAAGTAGCTCAATAAACATCTGTTGGAAAAGTACCTGAGGGAGTGCAGTGGGGCCCGGGTGCCTTATTAGGCTCAGAGTGGCTTGGGTGTGTTGCTTATCCCTGTCCTACTACATGAAAATTTGATTTGGCGTTTATTTGGGCTCTTATGTAGAACATGAGTACATTCAGGATGTCGTGTGGTACAGCTAACAGGGCAAGCCTAACCCACCAACAAGGTCAGCGTAGCTCAGAACTCATCCTTAATAACTCAGCCGCAGTCACAATGATGTAATGGAGGGCTTTACTTGAAAGAGATCCAGAACCCAACAGACCATTAGTTAAAATGTTGCTTTGGAGGGGGAACAATACAGATAGTACCACAAAGTATAGAAAAATGCGGAAAACCAGTTTATATGAACTTTCTGACCATTGACAACTGTTAAGAACAGAACTAATTAGTTTTGAGGTACTTTATAATAATGGGTTGGGCATTCAAAAAAAAAAAAAACCAACCTACATACACATAGGAATTCAGCAATTTTCTTTTCTATTCATGTTCTGATAAATTAATTGACATTGAAAACAGCTACATTTTATTCGTAAAATATCCAAGGTAAGGATTATACTGCAGAAATGGTAAAGTTCTAAAATAATTGTTTGATAACAACATGCTTAACAGCTCAAAGCTGCATGTGGTATACGTATTTCTGGAAAATGTATTTAATGTGGGCCTATTTTTAAATTTAATATGGGCTATATTTTTATAATTCTAAATTTACTTCTATATGAAAAATAACCAAGCTACTGTGAAAATTTCACTGATTCCACTATTTCACTTGTAAGTGTACTAACAGAATTTTGTAATAAAACACTTCCAGTGTGATAATGGACATAAGAAATATATATATAAAAGAAAGTTTTAATTCAAACCAAAACCTGTAAGTTTTAAAAAAATTCACTTAAAAACTACTTGAAAAAATACACTTAAACACTAGAGTACCGTTCTGAAGAAAACACTTTTTATGACTTCAATGACACATTACTTTTAAGCAGCAGAAGTCTTAAATGACTCTCTATGCTTCAAAATACTGTTGAAAGTTTTTGTTTTTCAGGACTGAATTAGGTGCTGTTCAAGAGACCCTGGTTCTTTGAATCAGCTTCCTTGTTATTGGGGGAAATGCTGTAAGGCAGGAGTGCTCGGATCTTGTGGGCAGATGACGAATCCTGTTGGTGTTGGGACCCTCTGACTCCCAGGCTCTGGTTACACATCTGAAGAGTCACTCCAATCCGTCACAGTTACTAGGCTGCTTTTCAGTGTGCTGGATTCATCTTGAAGACCTGTGGAGGGAGAAAGACATGGAGGAAGGGGAGCCTCAATGATCAGACCGGCCTAGAAGAATCCGTCCTCTGTCGCTCTGTCTGGTCTGCTGGCTAGTCCACACAACCCAGCTCCCGCAGGCTGTGGAGGAGGATCCAGTGCAGTCTGACCATGAAACAGTCACACTCCCAGGATACCCTCATGGGACCCTTGTCCAGAGGCTTCCACTCAGCATCTCTCCTTCCCTGGTTCAGCACCTGGATAGGATCCTTAGCTGTGCTAATAGGACGTTTTGTTGTTGTTACTGACTCTGAGTGACAGGTGTAAAGAAAGGAGAATGAAATTATAAGAAGCCCAGTGGAAATGAAATGGTAAATACAGATCTTCCCAGGGTAGATGAGCTTCAGTCTGAAGTTCGTTAAGAAGGATCTTGAGTCCCTAAACCGTACCACGTGGAGACTTCTACTTGAATTCTGCCTCTAGACTAGTTTTCTTTGGAGGGGCATGAGTTCAGGGCCAGGGGAGAAGAGGAAGGAAAGGTATTCCGAGCGTCCTCTTGGCCCTGTGTACCGACGGTCACTGTACTGTGCACAGCCTGGTAGGTTCTGTCGGAAAAACACTTCTGACAGCACAGATAACCTAGCGATGGGCACAGCGTGGAAGTAAAGGCACGACTCATGTCCTGCAGGGAAGGAAAGACACAGCAGTGGCTCATCTTACAAAGTGAGGGGGCAAGAGATCCTGCTAAAAATGGAAGAGACAGATGGAGAGGTTTGCACGTATTCATTTAAAGTTACAGATCGGGAGCGCCTGGGTGGCTCAGTGGTTGAGCATCTGCCTTCGGCTCAGGTCGTGATCCCGGGGTTCTGGGATTGAGTCCTACATCGGGCTCCCTGCAGGGAGCCTGCTTCTCTCTCTGCCTCTGTCTCTGCCTCTCTCTCTGTGTCTCTCAAGAATAAATAAAATCTTAAAAAAATCATATTTCATAATTTAAAAAATTAAATATATTGGGAGTTAAGTCACTGGACTTAGCCAGACCCTAGGACTCATCCAGGAACTGTATCAACTCTTGGTTTCATTTGTAATTCATCCCACTAGCAACAATGTGGCAAGAGAAATCTTTCTTCCAAGGAAATAAAGGAAAACATTTAATAGTGTAAACAGATTAATACAGGAAAACTGCCAGAAGAACGGCCCCATTCAGCTGTAGGATCAAAAATTTTAATTTCTGCAAGGCAGCTGCATGGAGAAAATATTTGTATGGACATTTTCAAAACCAATGTGAAAATATAAAGACTAAAGATTAGGTCCAAATTAAATATGTACACAGATTAAAGGACTTTAAAAAGGAATAAATGTGCACAAAGCACACAATATAACAAGTATGCTTTGTGCAAACATCAAGATATTTGTTATACCAACAGTGTTTCTGCTTGATGATATTTTAACATAGCTTAAATAGATAGTTATAAAGATGAAACAAATAACTGGAAAATGGACTGAGCTTCTCCCTTTGGCCCCTTCAGATTAGATGCACCCTTCTCCCTTTGGCCCCTTCAGATTAGATGCACCCCAGGCATTTGGCACTTGAGTAGAATTTGACTCATTCTTCACAGGTACAGGTTCCTTCTGTTCTTGCCCAGTTTTTTTCCCCAGAGATTTATCTTCTTCCAAGGATGATATGTCCCAGTCATCATCATCCACATCTGCACACTGAAAGAAATACATGGACAATAAGGAGTGCTTTTCTTTTTCTTTCTATCTTTTCTTTTCTTTCTTTCTTTCTGGTTTTATTTTCATGAGAGACACAGAGAGAGAGGCAGAGACATAGGCAGAGGGAGAAGCAGGCTCCCTGTGGGGACCCTGGGATCATGACCTGAGCCAAAGGCAGATGCTCAACCACTAAGCCACCCAGGTGCCCCTGTAATGAGTGTTTCTTAAAAATGCAGCACATGTTAGTGCCCCTTGGTCATTTTTTGGCTAGACTGAGCTGCTGACACTAATTTGAAGTTGGGGAATCTCAGGGGATCTCCGTCTGGTCATTTCTAGAGAGCAAGGAAACAAATTTGGAAAGTTGTGTGTGTGTGTGTGTGTGTGTGTTTTATAAGATTTTATTTACTTATTCATGAGACACACAGAGAGGGAGAGGCAGAGACATAGGCAGAGGGAGAAACAGGCTCCACGCAGGGAGCCTGACGTGGAACTCGATCCTGGGTCTCCACCCAGGCTGTGTGAAAGCTGTGTTTTTAAAGCAGGTGGAACCACCTCTTTTATTAGTTTCTTGCCATGGGGATGTACAGGTTTCCTACCTACTCCACCAGCCATAAATTTAGAAAATCCCAGAAACAGGGTGCTCCCCAAGTAGGAGTGAGGCTGGGTTTGGGGCTCTGACCTATGGGATGATCTGACAGTGAACTGCAGGGTGACATCCCACAAGGGCCTATCTGAAAGTAGCACACATTTCTACCTCGCCCTTTCTAAGGAAGACACATTAGCTTTCTCTTGAATGATGATGACTTCCTGTCATTTTTGGCTTGTACAACACTGATGGCACTAACTAATGAAAGCAGGACATAATGCTTTGGACTTACCAATAAACAAAAGAGTTAAATCTTAGGGGCACCTGGGTGGCTCAGTGGTTGAGCGTCTGTCTGCCTTTGGCTCAGGTCATGGTCCCAGGATCCTGGGATCAAGTCCCACATCAGGATCCCCACAGGGAGCCTGCTTCTCCCTCTGCCTATGTCTCTGCCTCTCTCTCTGTGTCTCTTGTGAATAAATAAATAAAATCTTTAAAAAAAAGAAAAGTTAAATCTCAGAAACTAGTGACTATGACTCAAAGACACGGTCAACGCAGATGAGCTGCCCCCAGAAATACAACAGGATCTCTCCATACATGGAAACCCTTTTGATACCTTGGGGGTTGGAACCGCTCATAATGTGTCAGGACCTCTCCTCCACTCAGGGAGGAGAGCTCAGGCTCCGCCCTCATGTGTGATGGATTTCTCCACCAACTCTAGCGCCTAAGTGAGGCTAAGCACTGAAAAGTCCCTATTCTACTGCCAGGTCATGTGGCGGACCCGGATCTGAGGCCCCAGGTTCTAGCCAGTCACAGGTTTCTTTGTGCAAGCTACCTAATACTTATACCTGTCAAGCCAGACATGTGACAGGAGTTTGAAAACCTGTAAAACTGGGTAAGCACAGGGTGCCTTCTTGCCCATTATCATTTCAGTATCTTTGATTCCCTACGGCATGGAAAGAAATGCAGTAACACTGCAAACTAGATACAGTACAAATCTCAACTGCTGCTATACTAAATAATTATATTTGTTTTACATTTCACTACAAGAAGGGCAATTATGGAATATTTGTTAAAAGATGAATTTCTTGGTGCATATTTAGCAAGCAAAAATGATTTCACCTTTAGTTCTTCTTTTAATTCTTTTTTGATGAACGCCTCGGCAACATTAATCCCTCCAACTGGCTTATTTACATTTCTGTGATTTGAGACCGTCTTTTCAACTTTTTCAGTTAGTGTTTTAATGGAGGTTCCTATGTGACCAAGAGAAAAGAGGTACAGTTCTAAAAAAAAAAATCATTATCTTTCTTTGATTCTAAAATAACCTGAACAAGCCACTTTGAAAGAGTCTGAACTTTGCAAATAATCATATTTATTAAATTAAAATCAACTGATGTATTTTGGTGGTTGAAAAAAGTTACATTAATACATGTAATAATTTCTTTTAGAAAAAAATCATGATCCCCTACACTAGAAGCAATAAAATGTTCATTTTAAATCAAAGAAGGATGGTCTCATTCAAGCTGTGATCAGAAACTTTAATTTCAGTGAGGTAGTCTGTATGAGTGGAATATTCCTGTGGGTATTTTCAAAAGCAATATTTTAAAATTAGTTATATCTTACAGATTAAATAGGTGAATATAAATTGTATATAATAAATTAATTATATCAGATATGTTTAAAATATGTAATTTTTCAACTTTATTAAACAGAATTTTTTTTTTTAAGAAATGACCCTTAACTCCAACTTCCCCTTTGGCAAATTATTGACAGTGCATCACTTGGATCTTATGTTCCTTTAGAATTGCCCCATCTCCCAAGGCAGCACAGAGTGTGACAACAGCCAGCCGTTCCTTGTGTGTGGGTTGAACTGTGTCCCTCCACATTCAAGTGATGATGTCCTCACCCCCAATATTTCAGAATGTGACCTTATTTGGAGATAAGGCCTTTAAAGAGGGAATCAAATTAAAGTGAGTTCATTAGGGTGGTCCCTAATCCAGTATGACTGATGTCCTTATAAAAATGGGAAATTTGGACACAGATGCACGAACAGGGGGAGGGGGATGTAATGAGACATAGGGAGCAGATGCTCATCTCCAAGCCAAGGACAGAGGCTTAGACTAGATCTTTCCCTCCTGACCCTCACAAAGAACCAACCTTGTCACCCTTGATTTTGGCCTTGTAGCTTCTGGAATGGAGACAAATTTCTGTTTTATGACACAAGGCATGTAGGACTTTGGTCCAACAGCCCTAGGAAATGAATACACGTAGGCATCCCCAACTCTTTCCTCTCCTTCCACTTGAGCATCAATACTGGCTAAGCCCTGTGTGTGTGTCTTCCTTAGGCAGCAGTGGCGGTTGGGTTAGCCCCATCCTCTCCCTGAGCGCTTTCCCAGCTCCTGCTCCCAAGGCTTGATGCTCCAGTTGGGAACCACTGTCTTGAACAAAATTTCCAGAAAGATTCTCGATAACCAGAGCTCACCTGTGGGCTTGGGAGAAATATCAGAATCCTCAATTTCACTTCCCTCGGTCCAGTCAGTATCACTTTTGACAATGTTCTTTCCAAAGCCACTCTTGTTGCTTTTGGAGGACTGCACCGGAAGTAGGTCTGGGGATGCGCGTGCCTGGAGGAAGTCAGCTGCGTCCAATTCTTCCTCTGAACTGAATGGAGGGGTCCTAAACAAATGAAAACCCAAGCAGGGGCCCTGTTTTTGCATTTCAGGATTTGGGGGAAAGAAATCTTTTCTGCAGTCCAACGATTCCATCTTTTAAAATAGCATCATTACGTATAATAGCACTGCACTTTACAAAGTGCTTTTACCTACACATCCCATTTGCTTCATCACATGACTTAGCATCCCATTTTAAAGTGGGTGGGGGAACGGGCCAGATGGGGGATGGGCACTCAGGAGGGCACTTGTTGGGATGAGCACTGGGTGTTGTATGGAAGTGATGAATCACTAAATTCTACTCCTGAAACCAATATTGTGCTGTTAAGTAACTAGAATTTAAATAAAAAGTAAAAAAAAAATTTAAAGTCAATTGTCTAGGCAGAATGCACATATGGCTGACAGTAGCATGTGCACTTGGAAATTGTTGGGTGAGTGCTTTTTTTTTTCCCACAATTAAAAAAGAAGAATTTAAAAGAATGAAAAATAAAGTGAGATAGAAGTTCAGAGCAGTGTACATTCATTTAAGAATATTCTTTGAAAAGGGATCCCTGGGTGGCGCAGCAGTTTGGCGCCTGCCTTTGGCCCAGGGCACGATCCTGGAGACCCGGGATCGAATCCCACGTCGGGCTCCCGATGCATGGAGCCTGCTTCTCCTTCTGCCTATGTCTCTGCCTCTCTCTCTCTCTCTCTGTGTGACTATCATAAATAAAATAAATAAATAAATAAATAAAATAAAAAATAAAAAAGAATATTCTTTGGAAAAAAAAAAGAATATTCTTTGAGCACTTAAATTCCAGACTTAATAACAATGTTCAGTTATACTACATCCCATGAAATAAGGCTCTTCCTATGAGGTTATGTACACAAAAAGTGCTTTTGAAAGATAAATCATTTATTGTCTCCAGTATATTTTATTTATACTGTCTCCACTATATATCACAATGCCTCAAGAAGAGATACTTATAGCATTAATGTCTCCAGAAAAAGTCAATGATGAAATTCAGTTATAATAAAATGAGTTTCACTTATAATTAATAACAATAATATACCTATAATTTATTAAGTGCCATGCCCTGAGGCCAAGCTCTTTCCTTTTTAAACATACAGCTTTTTATTTTTATCTATTTTACATTTTTTTAAAAGTAGACTCCATGCCCAATGTGGGGCTTGAATGCACGACCCTGAGATCCAGAGTCGTGTGCTCCACCAACTGAGCCAGCCAGGTGCCCCAGACCCTTTTCATATATATATATATGAATATATATATAAGAATATATTTTCATATATTCTTTTTTTTTACCCTTTTCATATATTCTTAATTTGTACAACCGTCCTGTGAAAAGGGCAGCATTGTCCCATTGAACAGATAAGAAAACATGCTTTAGCAGGTAAGCAACTGAATCAGTGGCATACTGTTTATGACTGACTAGGATTCTTAGTATCCTAAGAAGGCCTAAGACATAAGGTCTAGGGCCATTATCAATTTCTACAAGGGGTGAGATACTACAATATCATCTGACTACACTATCAGGGACCCAGCCACTGAAAGACAACATCATTCATTTAATTTACTGTGCTTATTGAAAATTATGGGACCCTAAAGTGAATGATGGAAAGGATGCTGGGTGGTGCCACTTCTCAGTGGGGGCCACAAGATGATAAGTGCTTTGACTTACATAAAATCTGATAAAGAAACAAAGACATGTCACAAAGGAGTAACAAATTAATTATGATGTTTAATAAGTAGGGCTTTATTTTATTTATTTATTTTTTTAAGTAGGGCTTTAGTTAATTGTGGTACACATACTAATTTACAATAAAACGAATGTTCAGTGGAAAGAACTTTTTAAATGACCTCTCCCCACTCCCAAGTACTCACGTAATAGTTGAAGATTTTCTGGGAAAATGATCTTCAACGATATTTTTCTTAATTCTAAAAAACAACAGAAAGCCGTTTCTAAACAGCATGGGTGAATAATGTAACTTAATATAAATTTCTATGGAATTGGGGAGTCTCGCTTTTGAACACACACTAAAGCAGATGAACAGCAACAAGTGTGTTGGTACCAGTAACGGGCTGGCAGGGACTGTAAGCATGACTCTCTGCTGGGGCAAACACTGTTGTGAGTTAAATGTCTGTGTCCCCCTAAAATCCACACATTGAAGTCCTAACCCCCAAGGTGATGCTCTCTGGAGGTTGGGCCTTTGGGAGGTGATTACGTTTGTTTGAGGTCATGAGGGTGGCGCTCCTATAAAGGGATTAGTGTCCTTTTAAGAAGAGAAAGACGGATCAGACCTCTCTCTCCCTGCCGTGGGGGACACAATGAGAAGGTGGCCATCTGCAAGCCTAGAAAGAAAGCTGCCACCAGAACCTGACCTTACTGCATGTTGATTTCAGACTTCCAATCTCCAGAAGTGTGAGAAAACACATTTCTGTTGTTTAAGCCACTTGGTCTGTGGTATTTTGTTATGGCCACCCAAGCTGACTAGGATAAACATTAATACAGACATGTTAGGATTGAATCTACTTACTTTGGAGCAGACGTCCTATCAGTAAAGACAGGTCTTTGTCTAATCAGTGGTCTGCTTCGGGGCGGAAGCTGTTTCGCCTTTGGTATCTCTCCAGTTGAAAGGGTATCCATTTGAGAAGCACTGTACTTATCTGGAATAGTAGTGTCATAAATGAGTCTCCATGGCCTTTATGATCAGTGAGTGAAAAGCACAAGAAAATACTACAATACTGTCTTCACTGACAGTTGAAGCCAAAAGCCCATCTCTTGGGTCTAGAGTCCACACTATAGGCATTTTTAAAAATAAAAATAAAATCCAAGACCAACAAATGATGATTCCAACAGTATTAGACTTGCCAATCAAGTAGTCTGCGAACCATTTAAAACTATGAAAGCTGATAGGATGTCATTCCTATGCACAGAAATGAAATGGCAGTCGGTAACAGGCTTACCCAAGGACAGTAAGGTTCTCTCTTCAATTTTACAGCTGACCTCATGTTCAAGGAATTCTCGAATTTGCTGAATATTGGGTATCTGTCTTTCTTGTTCATGTCTTGCTGATTCTACCATTCTTAGCACCCTACCGAAGTGATCACTTGGAATACCACGTATATCCTGAAAAAATCAAATGTTAAACTAATTATCCTGGGGTGGTCTTCATTTCATGAACGTTTGTCAGCATAAACTGTACCAAGCTTTTGTCCCTAATTGCTGCATGTGAGGTAAGGGACACCCCAACATAGAACACACGATCTGGCCTCAAAAGGAGCTCCCAGCGCAGTGGGACAGAGGGTGTGTGTGTGTGTGTGAGAGAGAGAGAGAGAGAGAAAGAGAGAGAGACAGTGTTCATGACTGGTTAGTGGTGCCAGGCTGTGAGTGCCCAGGACCCAGTGCACAGAGGGGTGTGTATACGTGTGTATGTGTATACTAATCAACAATGCAAAGTGGGCCATCAGGATAGAATGAGTCATAAGGACAGAACACACATCCCTTCTCTTCTCTGACCCTTTCCTACTGAGAAAACAAAATACAACACAGCCAGCAAACGTTCCTGAAATGAACGAGCTTACCGCATTAATCCCCAAAGTTTCCAGTTTCTCTAGCAAACTCTGCTCCAGGACTCTCCTTATCTCCTTGGTGAGGGAGGGGTTACTCTTCAAAGCTTTCCTTAAATGGATCTTGTTATTTAATTTCTGTTCAGTCTCCCTTCCTGAAATAAGGTTTACGAAGTATGTTAAAAAAGTTAAATACATAAAATCTCTCAGCAGAAACTGGCAAAACACCACTTTAAAACAGCAAGCACGCATTTTGTAATGTGTTAAAGTTTTTGGACTATGACCATTCGGCACAATATATAATGCTAGAGTATCACAACTTTTAAAACTGTCTTAAGTTGGCTTCAAAACTTCGGCGCCTTTAAAGACTCTTTCTTGACCACTTAACCGAATTATTACCAGGTAAAATAATGCAAGAGAAATGCCTCTATAGAAACACAGTAGAAAAAACAAATTCCTTAGAAATTCAGTGGCTCAACCTAAAATTATTTTACTACTTTCTGAAGAATTCCTTTCCTAAATTGTTAGAATTTATGTATCATTTTTTGAAGAAGCCCATGTATATATATATTTTAGAAATTTTATTTATTTATTCATGAGAGACACACAGAGAGAGACAGAGATGTAGGCAGAGGGAGAAGCAGGCTCTCTGCGAGGAGCCTGATGCCAGGCTCAAGCCCAGGACCCTGGGATCATGACCTGAGCCCAAGGCAGATGCTCAATCACTGAGCCACCCAGGTGTCCCAGGAGCCCGATGTATATCAAATAGTTAGGTTTTTATTTAATAAATTCAGTAGTTTATATAAAATTTCAAAATGTGAAGTTATCCCTCCCAAAATATTTACCAAAATGAAAATGAGGTTAACAAGAGTCTTAGGAAAAGTATATTCTGTTTAAAACAATCTATAATTAAGGGCAAAGAAAAAATAATTGGTCAGATTCTCCTAACTTTTCCTTCCTTGTTCCTCTTTCATTCCCCCACTAAAAAATATTGAGTTCAAGAGCGTTTGGAGAAGGGGTGTGGCTACATGACCCTGAAGGATGGAGTCCTAGGTCAAAGCAGAGGGAGGGCTTGATGTAAGAGGCTCCCTACTGGGCTGTTCAGATCCTTCGTGAACATCCAAAGACAGATCTGGAGAACACAACAACAGGGCTGCCATTCTGGAGTCTAGTCTCCAGGCATGGGCGTTTCACCCAAAAGGTGATGCCAAGTGCCAGCACCTAATAGGGCGGGAGTGGCAAGGGCCACCTATTCTGAGGCACAGCCTCGCCCACCACAGTAGATGGGAGTTTTAGGGACCCACAGCATTCGATTGTCAGAATAAGCACACAAAATGCCCCACATTTCAGACATTCTCCAAACCCTAGTTCAACTCCAGCAGTGAAGAGTATTACTGTTCAGGGGCTCCTGGGTGGCTCAGTTGGTTAAGCGTCTGCCTTTGGCTCAGGTCATGACCCCAGGGTCCTGGAATCAAGCCTCATGTCCCTCTGGCTTCCTGCTTAATGGAGAGGCTGCTTCTCCCTCTCCTTCTGCCCTCCCTCCTGCTCATGCTCTCTCTCGCTCTCTCAAATATATAAATAAAATATTTTTTTTAAAAAAAGAATATTTCTGTTAATAGATGGTTTTGCTAGGGCAAAGTTAGTCAAATTACTGTGTGTACATTAAATAAAAGCTGAAGTCCTACAACGATAATGCTTTTCTATAATTTGGTACTGTAGCTTGCTAAACTGGAATCATGAAATTTTATAAGCTTATGTATTTTTTTAATTTATTTTTTATAAGCTTATGTATTAATAAAAATCAGAAATAATCTTAAATTTTATATTTTCAGCATTCATGCTGCTTTCTCACCAATGTTTTCCAGTATTCTGGAGCCACGTTAAAAAAAAAAAAAGCACTTCTGAAGGCACCTGAGTGGCTCAGTCAACTGGGTGCCTGACCCTTGATTTCGGCTCAGGTCATAATCTCAGGATCCTGGGATGAAGCTGTATATCAGCTCTGCATCAGCATCTGCATCATCTCTCTCCTTATGCCCCTCCCCCATCCTCTCTTTTTCTTCCAAATAAATAAGTAAATAAAATCTTAAAAAAAAAAAAAGGCACTCTGTCCTAGGAACAATACATCAAAATCTAGAGAGCTCAGCTGCAGCCATGGCTGTGCCGCTGGCTTTGGCTTGCTGGTTAGTCATCAAGTGTACAACTATCTAGGGCTAAAAAACGAGAAGAAGTACCAAGAGATTGCTTGGGAGTCCTGGCACTACCACAGAAATAGACACACCTATCCACCCTGTTTACACAAAGGGCATTTTTTGGCCAGTACCCAGGATATAAAAGGAAATGCATGGACACACAGCCAGAGAGGCTCCAGGCTCTGATTGCTCCAGGACGGGTCAAGCGAACTAAACTTGGGTTCATCCTCAACCCTGATGACAAGCTCATTCTGGTGCAGGAGTTTCCCAAAATGACTGCAAATTAAACATTTCCCTCTGCCCTCAGATTCACTTTATATGTTGACACTTGTTTTGGATTCATTTATGAATAATTAGAAAACTCTTTATAAGAAAGACTCTTAACAAGACTTGGCCTGACCAGTGGAAGCAAGAAAAAGAAAATAGAAAGGACAGGAAAAAAAAAAAAGCTTTTAATGTAAAGGTAGAATTAATCCCTGGAAAGTCAATCGCAACTGAAGATTTGAATCAAAGCATATATTGCTCACCAAGATCAATGGGACAAAACTTTCTAGAGATCAGCATTTCCCCTAAATAAAAAATTTAAAGCATACCCAGGCAGGTGGCCAATGCACAAGAGCCCACACAAATCATTTATATCATTTGATATATCATTTATATCAGACATACAACATACCATTTTAGGTGAGCAAATAATAACAGCACAAAGCAAAGAGTAAAATACAACCAAAACAGAATTTCTGAGTCAGAAGGGACTTCATCAACTAGTAAGCAATCTTCTCATTTTTCACATGAGGACACTAAAACCAGAAAGGTAAAGAGACTGCTCCAAAGGCACCCTGCTAGTCCTGGACCAGCCTGCCTCTCTCGATCCCTTTGTTCTTTGCATTAAACTACAGAAAGCTGAACACCTGGACTTTAGTTTCAGCTCTGTCCCTAATTAAGATCAACAGCTTAGAGCAATCTCCCAATCCTCCTGTGTTTCAAGTTTCTGAACAATGAAATGGCCTGTAAGACCCCTCCTGGCCCTCCCATTCTAATATCCTACAGAACAGCAAGATCAAATATGCCTCCCCAGGACTGTCAAAAAGTAAGGGCACTACTTCTGGGTAACAGCAACAGTGCTTTGCGAACCACTGCCAAAATGTAGCTAGATAGGCATTATCTGCAAAATGTTAGCACAGCTGAGGAATTTATTGATAGTAATTAATCTGCTGCCAGCATGCTGGCTCCGTGGAGGCACTGAAGGATTCATTTGGTCATTGGCTTCTGTAACAGTGTGCTTGGGACTCAGGGCTTTCTAGTGGCCCTCCGCCCTCATCCTGTCTCTCACTAGGGCTGTGTCTGAACACATGGAGGGTGGCAAAGATTATTTTCTTTCCCAATCTGATTCTCCGTTCGGGACAACCACCAGTGATGGTGTTTGCTGCCAATGATCCCAGACTCATACCTTACATGATCTGGATAGAAGAGTTCTAAAACACAGGCTAAGGACACCTGGATGGCTCAGTGCAAGATTTTGGAGTCCCGGGACCGAGTCCCACATCGGGCTCCCTGCATGGAGCCTGCTTCTCCCTCTGCCTGTGTCTCTGCCTCTCTCTCTCTGTGTGTCTCTCATGAATAAATAAAATAAAACCTTAAAAAAAAAAAAGCACAGGCAAAACGATGCAGTGGGTAGAAGTGGGACCCCGAGTGGTGACAATGGACAGTTAGGATGGTCTCTTAGAATCTGACTTTTTTTTTTTTTTAATGAGTGTGAACCATATGACTTGAGACTCCAATTTCAAAACTTTGGACCTCCTGACACATTTCATAGATTCTGCAGATAATAAGATGTTAAATGGAAAATAAACATCGTGTAGATATTATGGATGTGCTGGATTTAGCCACTTCTCAATTTGTAGCCTTATTAAAAATAATTTGGAAAAAGTCATCCAGAGACCACAGAAGTTACAATAAATATTAAAAATTTACCTGTTGGAATATTTAATTTTAATTCTCTTCCTAACACAAATTGTAAAACCAGAGTTCACATAAATATTAACAATTTGCTTTCTCCTGAAGAGGTGATATATGGTGAACCATTGTTAAGGAGAAAACGATAAATAGATTCAAGTATAACTGTTTTAGGATTTACATATCTGGCATTAGAAAATACTCTTAATAATGGGGAATTATTTTCATAAACTTCAAAAATTAATTGACAGAAAAGCATTTTGAGAGCTGCTGAATAAAATGAGTAAGCCACAATAACTTTATCTTCCCAAACCTTGGACAGCTCTCAAATTTCACCATAAAGACATTATTCTGGGGCACCTGAGTGGCTCAGTCAGGTAAGCCTCTGACTCTTGATTTCAGCTCAGGTTATGATCTCAGGGGCATGGGATCGAGCCCCGAGTCAGGCTCTGCACTGGGTGTGGAGCCTGCTTGAGATTCTTTCTCTCTCTGCACCTCCCCTACCATCTGTGTTTGAGCTCTCTAATAAATAAATAAATCTCTTTTTCTTAAAAAAAAAAAAAAAAAACATTACTCTGCACGTAAGTATTCTACATTGAGAGCTTAGATACTATGATTTTCTTGTTATTAAAATAATTTTGAAATGGGCAGTTCACCCTCTCATCTAATAGAGTCAGGGTGTGAGAAGTAATTACTGTGCTGGGAATATTTTTGTATTATGTGGTCTACAACGAATTCACGTCAGCTTGTCATCAGACCAGAAAACATCTGCGTTGACATAGGACTTACATTTTCCCCCCAAGTTCCCTGACACAGGAAGGTCTTGTTCACATGCTAAGAATACAGCAAAGCAGGGGAAAATGTAACAGCATGATAAAGGAATAAAGGTGATAGAATACTCCAGATGGATTAAAAACATAATCTCCCAAACCTAAACGTCTCCCCTAATTTTGATATGCTGTGATAAAAAAACCACTGGATCCTAATTTCAAGGCTTGGCTTTTAGCACCTGAATAGAATCCATGCAGGTAGAAACCCTGATGGAGCCTTGGTTACCTTTTTCTTCTTCTGAAAGTTCTTCTATGGGCTCCAGTATGTGCGATGAGAATGACTGCTCTATTAACGAGGAGAAATAAGAATAGTACAAACAGGACAACAGCAAAGTAAAATTAGTTTCCTTTCAAACAGTTTTGAAAGCTATAGTTGCACAGTATTTTACTCATGCCTACAACAGCAGGATTTGCTGGGGGAAAATGCAGGCAGTCCGTTAGGCCTGGATCCTTTTGCAGGTATCTGCTCTCTCCATGTATTTTCCGTTAGCTCCCCTCTCAGGAAATGATATTTTCAAATGATGGCATCCAGTTTGTCACTCAGCAACCTCGTGCCTGATGGGATTTCGAGGCACAAGGACACAACTACAAAAGATCTTCTTCACTTATCCCCCAAAATACTTTCCTTATAAAATATTTTGATCAGGTGGCTAGAGAGAAAATTAATGAAACTATTTCAACTCCCAAGGGTAAAAACATTACAAAATGCCCGAGGCCCTAGGATTCCCCCTTCTTGCTAGCCCCAGGCTCTTCAGGTGGGAGGGCCAGGAGGATGGTGAAGGACATGTGGCCCCAGGGTCAGTAGCAGGACTAGGACCCTATTCTTATAGACCTCTGCATCCCTAAACCACAGTTCAACACCAACTTCTGCTCCTGGAGAGCCACCAGGGCGAGGCCGCGGACAGATGACACATGAAGATAGGCTGTCCCCAATCCCATCCCAGAACAATGCCCGGGGAGGCGAGGCCTCTGGGTGATTTCCCAGGTAATGTGACTGTGCACAGGCAAATGCACGGAGAGCATGGATAAAGCCATTCGCCACCCTATCAACAGAGGGAAAGTTCCTTCCTGGGGAAGATCAGGTTTCAACTAGCAGACAGGCTTTAGACGTGGGATAAAATGCAACCAGAAGTCTAGCTGAGGAAGTGCATGCTTCACTCATCTTCAGCTTGGAGACTCTGAAGTTCTAGCTTTTAATTGACCAAAGGGTATTTCTGGTACTCTGCTTTAGGCATCAACAAACATATGTGAACACATATAGGTATACACAAATAAATAAATGCATGTTATACTTAAGTGCATGTAAACAGGCTCTGATAGCTTGTTAGCCACCCAGTCTACCTGACATTGACTAGGAGAAAAGCATTTTAAACTGCTTTCCAGGGCAGCCTGGGTGGCTCTGCGGTTTAGCGCCGCCTTCAGCCCAGGGCATGATCCTGGAGGCCCGGGATTGAGTCCCACGTCGGGCTCCCTGCATGGAGCCTGCTTCTCCCTCTGCCTGTCTCTTTCTCTCTCTCTCTCCCCATGTTTCTCATGAATAAATAAATAAAATCTTTAAAATAAATAAACTGCTTTCCAATGAACATTCAGAACACAGCCTACTAGGAAACAATAGCCTACTTTAATTGTGAAGCATGAACATGATCATACAAAGAGCATTTAATTCCATCCATGCACCACAGCTATGGAACATCAGAAATGTGCTTTCAAATTTGTTATTTGGCATCAAGATTTTCAAGTTATATAAAGAAAAAAAACCCATAGCTATGTGTGGTGATGGATGTTAACTAGACTCTATGGTGATCCTTTCACAATATATACAAGTATCATTGTACTTGCAATCATTTTATTGTATTGTAATCATTATGCTGTACACCTGACCTAATATGTTGTATATCAGTTATATCTCAATTAAAGAATTAGGGCAACTGGGTGGCTCGGTCAGTTCAGCATCTGCCTTCGGCTCAGGTCATGCTCCCAGGGTCCTGGAATGAAGCCCTGTACCTGCTCTGTGGGGAGCCTGCTTCTCCCTCTTCTCCTCCCTTCTCTCACATACACTCACTCTCTCTCAAATAAATAAACTTTTTTAAAAAAAATAAAGAATTAAAAACGTAAAATTATACAAATAGACTATTTACTAATTTGAACCACTGAAAAGAGGGATTTTAGGAGGATAGCTAATTTCCATTTTTTAACAGTCACATTTTTTTTTTAAGATTTTGATTTATTTGTTCATGAGAGACACAGAAAGAGACAGGCAGAGGGAGAAGCAGGCTCCATGCAGGGAGCCCGATGTGGGACTCGATCCTGGGACTCCAGGAACACGCCCTGGGCCGAAGGCAGACGCATTCAACCGCTGAGCCATCCAGGTGTCCCACATGGTTTATATTTTATTGTACTTTATGAAAATGACAAAAATAAAGTTATGAGGAAAAGCTCTATAAAATCTCCCCAAACCATCATATGCATATTTGTTATCATTATAAGGATAGCACTAGGATTTATTTCACTTGAGTCAAGACAAAGCATCAAAATTGTGACCTCAGCTGCTGTGGGGAAGATGGTGGGGTTCTGTGGCCAGGGGGGAACCCAGGCTCTTACTATGAAGGCTGAGGAAGTGAGGTACCCCAGACCCCAGCTCCCTAAACTAGCAAACTGATGTCCAAATGTGGAGTGAAGGGCCTGTCGTTCTTATGCTTTGTAAGCCACAGGTCCAACCTCCAAGTGACCCCGTTCTTGTCCTAAGTTGAGATCTTTAGGCTGAGAGCTGATGGACTCGAAGACTTGAGTCTCTCCCCTCTGAACTCTCCAGAGGCTTCCAGAAAAACCCTTATGTTAGTCTCCTACCATTACCTCCAGAAAATGACCTCCCAGGTCTGTACCGAGCCCTCTCTGGTGCTGGCTGGCCGAGCCACACTTTGTCAGCCCTCTCCTAGATGCTAACATTGGCCGGTGCTTGCTCAGTGGTTTCTGTTCCAAAGGTCTCGCTTCAGTTGATCCTTACCATCCATGGCCCATGATAGTAGCCATTACTGTTCTCCCATTTGGCAGACAAGGAAACCCAAACCTATGGCTTCATGAGTCAACTGTGAATCCAGACCGTCTGCTTCCCTTCAGAGTCCAGACTCTTGGCCACAAAACCACGGTGCCTTCTGGTGGCAATTGTGGGGTATATCTTCCAGACTACTCTAAATGGCACTGTCAGTGTGAGCTCACTGTGTTCTTAACCCTTCCCTCATTCTTGCCTGGTCACTTGCACCTGCACTTTTCTACCAGTTCCACGGAACTGCTGATATGTCTGCTCCCTCCTATTTCAAAACCTCAACCCCAATTCCTAGGTGGCAACTCTCACATAGGCCACCACTCAATCCTCAGCCAGTCTCTCCAGCTCTAATCCTTTGAATACACTCCAGTCAGACTCAGCCTCCCCAAGCCCAGTCCTCCCGTCCAGCCATGCCCTGCCTCAAGAACATTCAGCAGCTATGTAAGGCCAGAAGAATGGCCCAAACAGCTACCCTGGCACATGTTGCCTGCCATAAAGAGTCTCAACCAACCTTACTTCCCTCAGATCTCTTCTGTATACCCTATGCTCAGCCCAATAATTCTTGGGCACCATTCATTCACATCTAATACCTCATCTAATACCTTCCTGTTACCTTTTGCTTCTATTTTTTGCTTTGTCTGAGTGGAAAGGAGCAGCCTATGCCCTGCTGCCTCTCTGGGACAACCCACATCTTATAACTGATCATTCAATCCCAGGAAATTCTGAAGAGCCCATCCCAGCTCTAAAGCTCCCAGTGAGATCTGCAGAGGCCTCTGCAGCAGTGCATCTGGGTTCAGCGTCCCCTGCCACCCACTGCTGCTTCTCTCACAGGGATTGTCTAAGAGCATGCCCAATAAATATCTACCTGCAAATCTCCACCTCACAGTCTTATTTTCCTGGGAACCCAACCTAAGACAGTTTTCATGGTAAAGAGCCTCATCAGGCTCTGAGATGGAACAAAAGGAAAGACTGGGAGGTAACTGAGCTAAATAATGTTATGCAATACAGACTAACACTCCCCACCCCCTACAGTTGGGGACACTGCCATGGGTGGGGGTGGGGGGCAGGTCAGTGGGTCCCTGTACAAGCCTCCTCCTTGCTCCTGCCCATTGAGATGCTCACAAATCAGCTCAGATCCCAATCCAAAGGCTGCAGGCCTCATGCCAGGTCTGGCTGGCATTTAAAACTAGCACTTTAATCCCAGCAGATGCCAGCAAGGGGGCATGGCTGGTTCACGCAGCCCAGCTCCAATCAGGGCAAAGTCCATAAGGAACACAGGGCTTTGGAGCTGATGGATTTGTCAGGACTCTTGAATTAACTCCAGACAGCTAAACATACCTACTATAGGAGTCCTTTATTGGGTGCCAGAAATATGAAGCAAAGGAAATGTAGTCCTCCTATACTGTCACACAAAAGGCTAATGATAACAAAGTAGACAAAAAAAGAAAAGAAACTATAACACCTTGAAGTATAGAGAAGTGGCCAGCAATGCATGAGAAAAATAAACCCTGAAAAAGAAGGCAAGAGAGAGACTTTAGACCTGACAGAAAGAATATGAACAGAGAGCACTTGCCAGGGAACATTTTCTTGTGATTCAATATTAAAGCAAACTTATGTAGGACCCACACACATTTTACCTGTGCTGCTGGCCCAGAGGGAGGACACCTACATGTCCTAAACACTTGTACATAATAAAGCCCAATAAGTGAGGAGTTTACGCGTTACATAGTGGGAGCACATGTTCAACGGTATTAACCTGCCTGTGATGACCTCAGGAAAAAAAGCAAAGGGTAATAAACACCATCACGAATCCATCAATGAACAAAAAAGGATGGTTACAAAAGGCCATGATAATATGAGCCCCAATATTTCTGAATGCACAAAGTCTGACTTGACTGTGGAATTAAGTCTAACTCAATAGCTACAGAGCAAAACGGAATGAAGTAATCATTTACATTCCAGAAGCATTTGTAGAGAAAAAGAAAAGTGGGGCCCCCTCGCATCCTAATTCAGTTAATGTCCAGCAGACCTAGGAAAGCAATGTACTAAAAATATACATGCAAAAACTGTAAGCGCCCTAACAGCATAAAAATAAAATATGGCTACCCACATTCACCCCATCCATTGGATCATGTAATTAATTATCGCCCTTGCGCCCTGGTCCAAGGACTGGTTCCTACTGTTCCCTTTGTTTTCCACCACATGTCTTTTCTAGATTTTTCCAATCAATTGCTGAGACTGTTTGTTTAAAAAAGGTGACTTGCTGTTGTACTGAAAGTTATAAAAACAGTCACATATGCCCTGTGGCATGTGCTGGTTTGGTTGGCTGATCTAGTAGAAAATCACCTTCTTACCCAACACCCACTACTTTCCACCAAAAACCATACATAATCCAAGTACTGCTCAACGTTAACATCTTTGCTGGTGAGTCCAGCAACCTAGACATTTTTTACTTTATGACTTTGGTAGGTATGTTCACAGTTTACCATAATAATACATATGAAGATGGCAGTTTTATTAACTGCCTGGCATTCACTAAGACACCTTCTGCTTTCCATAATTACCCCCACAGACAGAAGCACTTTTAGTTAATAAGTTCTCTGACTCAGGGCGGAAACTGCACATTAAATGCTGAGACTTAGCTGGAACTTACCATGTGCCATGGTTAGATTCGGTTTTGCATCTAGAGTCTGTGTGGCAGAGGCACTCACTGAAACAGCAGAAAGAGAAAATCTCACACCCTCCTATAATGAAAGCATCTCAACCTGATGATAATCAACTACTCTGCAAATTACTCAAGATACATAGATATCATAAAGAATGAATGTTTCACACGACAACCACCAGCTAACCTAAACCCATTCTCTGTAACAGCTTTATTTTATTACAACATAATTTTCCCTTTTAAAGAATACAATTCCACATAAAATATACAACTCTACTTACACAATTAGGATAATCAGTGCTGTACAACCATAACTGCTACCTAATTTTAGAACATTTTCATCACATACATGAAAATGCCCATTAGCCGTGACTCCCCACATCTTTTTCCCCATGGCGCCCCTGGGGACCACTGATCTACTTTCTCTCAATGGATTTGCCTGTTCTGGACATTTCATTTAAATGGACTCATACATTGTGGCCCTTTGTGCCTGGCTTCTTTCACTTAGCATACAGTTTTCAAAGTTCATCCATATCATATGTAGCATGTTAGTAGCTTACAGTTTTATGGCCAAATAACATTCCACTGTATAGTCAGACCACATTTTATAGACTTATTCATTAACTGATGGGCATTTGGGTCGTGTTCACTTTTCAGCTGTTAGGAATAATGCTGGTATGAACATTCATGTACAATGAACCAGTTTTAAAAATCCAACCACTGGGCTGGAACACACCACAAGAAGGCATTAACTCAGCCCTAGAGCCTTTGGAGAAAAGTCTGATTCAGGTGAGACTAAATTCTCTCTACTTTAAAATGTTTAGAAAAGTAGATTCCATAGCCTTCCTTCCATTATTTGGCAATGCTTACCTGAGATTCGTCTCTGGACCATGTGTTTGTTTGTTAGTGTTCTCTTTTACTACCTTATTAGCGACAGATCTTTAATTCCACTCCTACTCTGAAAAATAATGGCCATAAACCTCAGCATCCTCCATTGGGACACATTTTTGTCTTTACAATGACTGCTGATGAAAGCGTTCAACTCCTAACTGTGCACAGATTGCTAACAATGCTGGAAATCTAAGACCCCCAAAACCACTGGTGACCGACATAATCTAGATCAAGGTTGGCAAGAGTATAATCCATGGGACATGTGAGCCCACCACTGGTCTTTGTAAATAAAGTTTTATCGGAACACAAGATTGTTCCAATATTGTGCCAAGTATAATTAAAGTGTGAACAATATGTATGAAATGTATTTTTTTCCCCACAAGATAGAAGCCTGGCTTCTATTCCCTCAGCCCTACTCTTGGGACCCAACTGCCCTTCCCTCCGCAGCACCTCTCAACCTCTTCAGCTTCCAGAACAATCAAGAGGCCTCCAGAAATGGGGCGCCTGGGTGTCTCAGTCAGGAAAACATCTAACTTTTGATTTCAGTTTGGGTCATGATCTCAGAGTGTTAGGATAGGCCCTGCATCAGGCTCCTCGCTCAGCAGGGAGTCTGCTTGAAGATTCTCTCTTCCTATCTCTGTCCCCCTCCCCCACTCTCTCCCTCTAAATAAATAAATCTTTAAAAAACAAAAGAGGCTTCCAAAAGCACCTGAGAAGACTGAGAGAATAAAACCATTAGCATTTTCCAGTCAATTGAGCCAAATTCCTAAACCGGCTCCTCAGTGCCCTTTCCTCACTACAGTCCTGGGCCAGTATGAGTGGTACTCGGGGCCCAGCCTCGGCCTGGACCCTTCCCTGGTACTCAGATCCGTGTTCACACATATGTCCTCTCTTGCCCAGGACTGTCTGCTCCCTAGCTTCCTTCACTCTTACACTTTCCCGAGTGGAATAGTAAAATAATAAAAAATATTTCAGCTACTTATTATTAGGAAAACAATCTGCCCGTTTCTACACTGCACGAATTATGTCTTTGTGGATCATAGCCAAATCCTGACGGCTCCAAGGGACAGACATGCTGAGCCCACCTCAAGTGAGAGGCTGACAGAACATTAGGTCATCTCTGAGTCTCAGTGATGCCAAAATGAGGCAGCCACCAGTCACATCGTCACATGGTGTATTGCTTTGGGAAACCCCCAAGTACAAACTGAGGCAAAGCCAAGAATTTATAGCTGTCCCTTGATTAGGTGAACTGAGAAATAATAGGTATGGCTAACCCAAGTCACCACAAAATCACATGGATATTTACAAACTTGGGTTTTGGAGCTAGGTCAAAGCCAAGAATCAAAATAGATCATATGTAATCTCCAAACACATTGGTTTTCAAAGGAAAGCCTCTACAAATAAGTTGTATCTTGGTTTAGCACTTTAAAAATATCTTTAGGATCCTGAGCCTATTATAGACACTTACTAGGTAGAGCTGGGGCAGTTTGCTTAGATTCAGAAGTTTGCCAGGTTAAAGGATTCCCTGAAATAAAAAAAATTAATTAATTAATGACAAAAATCATCAGCTAATGGGTTACATTTTGCCAGCGCTATCCTAATCTCTTCCCTTAGAAAAAATAAAATAAAATTCACCAATATATGGTGACTCACCCAACGGAGTAAAGACATTAAACATAAATCCTTACAAAACTTTTTCCTAAAATTATCAGTCAAATATTTATGCTAAGTAATTATACATGTATTGCTAACTACCTGAACTCTCACTGTTTGGAAGAGGAGTTGCAGGGAACCATGGCCCTCCCCAAACCTTTATCTCAAAACACGAAGGAACCCGTATGTAGGTCACTGAGCCTCCCGGGGGCTCCTAGAAACAAGGAGGAAATGCAGCTCATGCACCCATTACCAACCCCCAGTTGGTTGCCCCTCAAGTAGACAAGTATCCTTCAATGACCTGAGATGAGCAGGAACCAATACATGGGTTATTTGAAAGGAGTGCAGGCAAAGGAAAACTTTATTCTTTATCGGGAGACCCTGATGGCACTACCGACTCCAGTCTCCCTTCTAGACTCATTCCGGAGTGAGCAGGAGGTAGGCGGCTATATCGCCGCTACAGTCAGTCTCTGTCTGCCTCTGCTACACTTAGAACAAACCCTTAACCCCCAAATGCCATAGCTGACAATGACGCAGCACGTACTTTAGAGTAACTGACGTTGGGGTCATTCACGACAGCTCACACCAGTGTGTGCTTAACAGGTGTATTTTATATATGTTCCCCCCATTTAATCCTCATAAGAAGCCTCTTAATGCCCCACCCCTAGAGCTGCGGAAAGGGAGGCATTCACAGAACTACACAGTGCCAGGCACGGGAGTTGAGCCCAGTCTGTCTCTAGACCTGGTGCGTTTAACTCTAACTCCAACGTGTCGCGTATCAGCCCAGAGGTATGGTTACTAAGCATGTAACCACACCTAACGATATTCTGATAAAAAAAAATATGTTAAGACCATTCAATGATAGTCTAGGTATTTAAAATTCTTCAACTTTCTGGATTGTGGTAACAGATCACTCAAATTGAAATCACCACAGGAATGCCATGTTAGTGCCTGGAAGCCACCGGGAGCCCCACCTCACCTCCAGCCCTGGGTTCCTGGTCTACCTACCTTTGGGTTCACTGACACTGTTTAATGGTTTACTGGTAAATTCTTTAATCTGCAAAGAAAAAGTTTTTGTTTTTTTTTTTAATGATGCAAGTTTGAAGCCAAATAGGGACATACTGGATAATGGACAGATGCTGTATTTAGTAAATTAAACTTTTCATGAAGTCCTCCACTTCATGAGGACAGATGGACTTTAAAGATATGAAGGCAAACATTTTATAAAAGTGGCATTTGGATTGGGCTGCTTCTCAAAGTAAGCACAAAGACAAATTCTTCTCTACCTTCAAATTTATTCTAAATTCTAATCAAATACATTTGCTTGCTCTTTACAGTTTTTATTTTAAATACCTTGAAAAAATTATCTTATTGGATTGACTTTTACAAACAATCACAGGGAAGAAGCTATTTTACCTCCTTTGTCTTATCCAACTTATGAATGCTCCAAAATAAAACAGAACGTTCTGAGGTAAATTGCCCTGCTTGAAGAAAACCAGTGCCAATACACAGCCCAAAATACCTGTTGTTTCTGCATGATAATCAGTTCATTCTGCTCCTGGAGTCTCTGGCCTAGCTCCTCTATCCTTTTCTTATAGAAGGTGTTACTTGCGTTTAGATCATCTATCATGGAGTTTCGAAGTTTCTCTATGTGTGACAAGAGCTAGAAAGAAAAAAAAAAAATTAAGGCGCCTGTCTGCAAACAGCATGTTAAAATGTCTCCATCCTGCCATCTGTACCTACACACCCTGTGATCTTTGCTGGCTTTAGGTTATCTATGCCCATCAAGTCACCAAATACATCTTTGGTTGCTGCGTACCAAGGCATAGGCTATGCAGGTCTGTAGGTCCGGTGACCAAGCACAACCTCTGGCCCTTGGTAGGTTCACAATAAATATTTATGGAGAAAGGATGGTGGAAGAAAGGGAAGAGGGAGGGATGGACGCAAAGAACAGAAAGATCTAAAGGTTCATAGATTCATCTTCAGAGACTTCATGTCAGGGAAGATCATATACTGGACATCAAAAAAATCCTAGAAGAATGTGTTTTCAATCATTTAGGCAAAGATTCTTAGAACAATTTCACCAGCCGCTTAGGCAGAGGGGAGAGACACCTTGGTCACTGGAGCAAGGACATTCCGGGCCTGCAGCCTGGAAAGGGAGGTGAAGTGCAAACCAAGCCAAGGGGGTGGCGAGTGTGCCTCCAGGGATGCGGAGAGCTCCAGAAGCAGCACTTCCCAACTTGTTTGGTGTTTTGTAACACTCACTCACCAAGCACTTCATCTTGTTGTATCCACACCACAACCTTATGGATGCATGTTTCCCATGTATGGAGGGGGGATCTCAGGTCTTGAGAGGTAAAGTAGATGGTCTTGAACTCAGAGGGAGGGAATGAGCCCAGACTCGAACTTTCATTATCTGGCTGCAAAGTTACTGCTCTCAGATTTAGTGACTAAATCATGAAGCATCTTAGTAAACAGTATTTGAAAACAATCAAGTAGCCTGTCCCAGGCTAAAAGAAATTTATTTCTTAAGAAATAAATCACCAAAGGGGCGTCTGGGTGGCTAAGTCAGTTAAGTGTCCGGCTCAGGTCATGATCCCAGGATCCTAGGATTGAGCCCCATGTCCAGTTCCCTGTTCAGCAGGAAGTCTGCTTCTCCCTCTCTCTCTGTCGCTCCACCTGCTAGTGCTCTCTTACATACACATGTGCTCTCTCTCTCAAATAAATAAATAGAAATCTTTAAAAAAAATCACCAAATCAAAAAGTAATACAACATATCTGTTAGAGTGGCCAAAATCCAGGGCACTGACAACACCAGATGCTGGTGTGGATGGAGAGCAGCAAAAACTCATCCATCACTGGTGGGAATGCAAAATAGTACAGTCACTTTGGAAGACAGGCAGTTCTTACAAAATGAAACATACCCTTACCCTATGATCCAGCAGTAAGAGTCCCGGGCATTTACCCAAAGGAGCTGAAAACTTACATCCACATAAAATCCTACCCACATTTACAGCAACTCTATTTGAAACTTGGAAGCAACCGGGACATCCTTCAGTAGGTAAAGGGATAAACTGTGGTCCATCCAACAATGGAATACTATTCAGTGCTAAAAAGAAATGAGCTACGAAGCCATGAAAACACTTAGAGGAATCTTTAACACATGTTGCTGAGTGAAAGAAGCCAACCTGAAAAGGCTATATCCTATGATTCCAATTATAGCACATTCTCGAAATGGCAAAACTATGGAGACAGTGAAAAAATCAGGGATTGAGGGTGGGATGAATTGGCAGAGTGCAGAGGATTTTTCGGGCAGTGAAAGTATTCTGTTGATGCTATAGTGGGGGCTACACCATTCTACATGTTCTAAATGGTCTCTTTACATTTGTCAAAATCTAGAGACTGTACAATACCAAGAGTAAACCCTAACGTAAAGTATGGACTTTGGGGGACCATGATGTGTTATGTAGGCCTAGCAAATGCAACAAATGTACCACTATGGTGCAGGATGTTGATAATGGGCTAGGCTGTGTGTATAGAGCGAACAGGGAGTATAAGGGAACTCTCTGCACTTTCTGCTCAGTGTTGCTATGAACCTAAAAAAAAACACAAACAAACCTATTTACATTTTAAACAAAACGGCAACAAAAAGTTAAGACTCTTAATCAATACAGTGCAGGGTCTTCCCACTCCTGTGCTCTGTGCACGCAGGAGGCTAGACAAGCACTGGGTTGAGCCAGGTTGAAAAGTTTTCCTGGGGCCACCAGGTGGCCCAGTCCATTAAGCATCTGTCTTCGGCTCAGGTCATGATCTTGGGGTCCTGGGTTCGAGCTCCACATTAGGCTCTCTGTTCAGCAAGGAGTCTGCAGCTCCCTCTCCCTCTGCCTCTACTCCCTGCTCGTGTTCTCTTGCTCTCAAATAAATAAATAAATAAAAATTTTTTTTAAAGAAAAGGTTCCCTGAGTGAAGCTTAAAAAGAGCCTTTCATATTCTAGGGGATGCTAATAATCTCCTCCAGGAGAACACTATCAAGAACCTTCCCTACATTTTTGTGGACCATGGAAAGAATGCCCCAAAGCAGGTTGGGAAACAGAGCTGGAAAATCAAAGGAAAAGCCAGTGAAAATGCCCAGGGTTCCAGGCAGAGGTTTGGGATCAGCAATATGTGGCATCAATCCAGACTCCCCAGAAGAAAGAGGACAAGAGGACACAGGAAAAACTGAGGGAGGTTAACACTTGGGTACTGGGATTGAGAAGTGACCAGAAAAGCACAGGAAAGAGTTCGCTGAGTGAGGAACATGATAGTTTAAGCAAGAAAAAGCCAGAAATTATTTCTGAAAGTCTGTGGCCCTCGAGCCCATTCTTGTGACCTCCTGTCATTTCAAGTACTATGTTTTTTCTCTCTTTCAGAGCACAGAACCCCATCATTTCCCTTTGTATGTGACCACCGTACAACCTCCCAAGTTCCATGGAGTCTTCGGTCAGGTCAAAAGGGCATGCCATCATTTATCTGTGACTCCCTTTGAACTCCTACTGATGATATTTAAAAAAAAAAGAAGAAGAAAAAAAAGACTGCCAAGAACCCAGGTAAAGCAATAAAAACTTGGCAATCACAACTTCCCTTAAACAGAGAAACACAATATGTGCATTGTAGGACCAGTAGGCAGCAATCATGTGGAATAATTAATAGTTAGGTCTCAGGCAGAGATTACTAAACCTGATTGAATCTTTCCCTCTGTTAGGGTTTGAGAGAAATTAAGGAAGAAGAAAGCAGCTTCTGAACTAGCAAAACCGAATGACAGTGGAGCAGCATAGCCTAGCGGTGGCACAAAAACCCCACACCCCCAATACATGGGGTGATGCTCCTCACTCAGAGTCGGGGAAGGCCTCTCCTCCTTCCTCCAAAACCACCATCAGGCATTCTTTCTATCATAACTTGCAGTGGCCACATGTACAAATCTGTAAATCGCATTCTATTCCTGCCAGACAGCCACTGAACTGACAGTTCCTACACCTGCCTGGAACAAGAAAGGTTTTAAAGCAAGGACTAAATGTCATCCCCATTGGTAAGGAAGCCCAAATTCTGTCCCTAGATACCAAGACCATAAAATGCCTCAAAGGATAAGAGTAGAACTTCAAATTCTAAGAGCAGTGGTTCGAACCACAGATCCAAAGCAGAAATCATCTGGGGTTTGGGTGCTTCCACCCCACAATACCCCAGGATGAACCAGAATCTCAGGCAGTGGAGCTGCGCATACATATTTTGGGAAAGAGCCTCTGGTCATTCTGAAGTGTGTCTTTGGTGAGGAACTTCCACCTTGGTCTCGAAGGGAAGCCTGAACGTTTTCCCGGAAAAGCAATTGCGCTACATTGTCATTGCCTATTCTCCTCCGGAGCTGGCTCAGTGCCTAAAGCATGACAAATAGGCAAGGCAACAAGGCTGACAAGCAAGACCCTGAGTTTCAGAGGGCCGGTGTTCAAATACCGTGCTCAAACCAACAGATGAGTCTTTCTAAACCCAACAAATCAGCGTTTCTTCATCCGTAAAGACAAGGTTGAACGATCCCCTTTCCACATTCATTCCGCAAATATTTAGCGAACACCAATCACATTTTAGGTACTTTAGTCGACACTGGGAATGCGACAAAGCCCTAAACAGACATAGGCCCTCCCACATGGGGCTAGCGATCCGATCCGCTTGGAGAGACACACCATCCACGAGTGAATGAATGTGACTACTGGAGACAGTGATCGGAGTTACACATGTGAAGTGGTGGGAACTGTGAGAGGAGGGGGCTACCTGCTTAGATGGTGTCAGGTGACTTGGAGGCCAAGGCCAGAGGGGGCCGTGGCAGCAGAGTTCTACAGGGCCCTCAAGTATGCACCCCCAGAGCACCGCCCTGATTAATCCCGTTCCATTGGCGGGGTTATGAACTGAGCGTTTGTGCACCTCTCCACCAAATTCATATGTTGAAGCCCTAATCCCCCATGTGATGGTATTAGGAGGTGGGGCTTTTGGGAGGTGATTAGGTTTGGATGAATTAGGGTAGGGTCCTCATGATGGGATTAGTGCTCTTATAAGAAACCAGAAGAGCTCTCTTTCCTTCTCTCCCTGCCCTGCGAAGACACAGAGAGAAGGCAGCCATCGGCGACAGGGCTCTTAGCAGGGAGTGAATTGGGCGGCACCCTTGACCCTGCCACGTCCCAGCCTCTGGAACTGTGAGAAATAAATGTCTGTTGTTTAAAGCCACCCAGTCTATGGTACTTTGTTACAGCAGCATGAGCAGAGTAAGGCATGGATTGGGTGGAATCTAAGATGTGCCTCTTCTGTTTTGTTTTTTTAAGATTTTATTTATTTATCTGAGAGAAAGAGAGAGAGCACAAGCAGGGGGAGGGGCAGAGGGAGAGGGAGAAGCAAACTCCCTGCTGAGCCAGGAGCCTGAGATCAGAGCTGAAAGCAGACGCTCAACCAACTGAGAGCCACCCAGGTGCCCCCTAAGATGTGCTTCTAACTAACACAATACAGCAAGTGTGAAAGGACCTGACAGATTGCAATTAAAGTCACTAAGTTGCTGACGCTGAATCAAGGAAAGGAAAGAACATCCTGCATGGGCCTATATTATTCAGGCCAGCCTCTCCCCTGCAGGCTTAAAGAAGTCAATAGCCGAATAGTGAGTTGTGGAGCTGAGGGTCCTGATCCTACAGTGAACCCTAAGGAACCACATATTGCCAATAACCTGAACACGGCGGACCCCAGATGAGAACACAGCCCATTTGACACCCTGAATGCAGCTGTGAGATGCTGAGCACGGAACCCAGCCAGGCTGTGCCTGCCCTCCTAACCCATGGGTGCCGTGGTATGACAAATTGCTGGTAATCTGCTACACGGCACAGAACGCTAATACAGAGGGGAAGGAGCCAGCCACGCAAAGAGCAAATGGAAGGACACCCCAGCAGCAAAAACTCTGTGTGGGAAGAGAAAGAGGCTGGCATGTTCTCTAAGTGACTAGAAGGTTACTGTAGTCAGAAAGAGTTGGTTCTGAGAGAGGATTGGGATGAGGCTGCAGTGGTGGCCAACAGCCAGATGGTCTCATCTGCTCTTTGGAGAGCAAATTAGGAAAGGGGTAGGTTGGAACCGAGAGACGGGTTACGAGGTCCTTTAGAAACAGTGGGGGTTCAGCGGGGAAGGGAGGCACAATGGAAATGTGCAGAGGGATATGGATGTGAGACACGTGTAGGGCCCTGCTGATGGCGGGGACTGATTCTTGAGGGAGAGATAGGGCTAAAGCGTGCATCTCACTCTCTGACCAGGATGCCACTGAACAAAGGGGAGACACATCATCTGAGATATGTTACACTCAGGAAGCTCATGGAGATATCAGGTACAAAGCTGGCTATCTCCTCTGCAGCTCAGAGGGTGGTTAAAGCTGCAGAAATCAACATGGGCCTTACACCCACACACAGCCACCACCTCACTGTATACACTTTCTGTTCCATCCCTGGAGCTCCAGACTCTGAGAAATGCACTGTTGTTTGTCAGCTACCATATGTTTTTATAGCAGCGGGAAGGGCTCAAATACAGGGGACAACAAAGAGCTACAAAATATATACAAAGTGAAAAAAGAAACAGAAGTTTTCCTCTCTTAAAATCACATAAAAAAGTACTTGAGCTTTCCTACACCAGCATGATAGCATTTTTTCACACTTAAATTTGTGATGCACTTAAATCTGCGATGCACTCAGCTGAAAAGCCAAATTATCATCAAGTTGTTTTCATTAAAATGATTTTTTAAAAGATCTTATTTATTTATTCACTAGAGACACATAAAGAGAGGCAGAGACACAGGGAGAGGGAGAAGCAGGCTTCTTACAGGTAGCCTGGTGCCGGACTGGATCCCGGGACCCAGGATCACGCCCTGAGCCAAAGGCAGATGCTTAACCGCTGAGCCACCCAGGCGTCCCTCATTAAAGTGATTTTAACATGAGCAATCTTTGCCTTTCTTAAAGACTGTTTAGACCACCACCCTGCTGTGTGAAAAAGTTAGAAACGAGATGTTTGACGATGAAGGTATCACTACATAACTTATGAAACATCCATAAGATCATTCTACAGCTGTTAAAAAATCATGATTTTGAAGAATATTTTAACACAGGAGAATGTTTATGACATGTTAAGCTAAAAGCATATACAGTTATAAAGCACAATTCAAAATTTGTAGGACTACATGTATGGATTTCCATACTGGAGAAATGCAACATTTATGGCATAAAAAACAGACCAAAAAAATTACAAGGAAGTGGTAACAGTGGTTATCAAATTATCATTATTATTTTTAAAGATTTTATTTATTTATTCATGAGAGACAGAGAGAGAGAGAGAGAGAGGCAGAGACACAGGCAGAGGGAGAAGCAGGCTCCATGCAGGAAGCCCAATGTGGGACTCGAACCCGGGACTCTAGGATTACACCCTGGGCCGAAGGCAGGCACTAAACCGCTGAGCCACCCAGGGATCCCTGGTTATCAAATTATAAGTAATTTTAATTTTTGTCACACTTGTCTCCACACATTTTGTTAAGTGGACAAATAATATCTTTGTCGTAGAGAAAAAAATATATATATTCTTCTGGGGCTCCTGGGTGGCTCAGTTTGTTAAGCGTCTGCCTTCAGCTCAGGTCATGATCTCGGGTCCTGGGATCAAGCCCCACATGGGGCTCCCTACTGAGTGGGGAGTCTGCTCCTCCCTCTTCTTCTGCTCCTCCCCCCAGCTCATGCTTATGCTCTCTCTCTCAAATAAATGAATGAAATCTTTAAAATATATGTATATGTAGATATTCTCTTAAAAAAATGACCCACTGACAGGTCATTGGCATCTTAGTCTTACCCGACCCTTCTCTTTCTTATGTTCTTGATGAAGAACTTGAACTCGGGCGGTCCACTTGCTTTCCTACAAAACCATAAAATAAGAGTCATTTATGTATAACGGTCACTATAAAATCTACTTGAAACAGAAGCTTCCTTTTAATGGGTACCTATGCAACCCAACTACCTTCTTGGTAAAATATTAGGAGGCTTTTTTTTTTTAGACAATAAAGACTGAAACATGTTTGAACCCATTTGCACTTGGTTTTAATCTTAACCTCTACAGCAAGGGGTCATCAAACATTTTCTGCAAAGGAGCTAATAGTAAATACTACTTAGGCTCCAGGGGCCCCAGGACACAGTCACCCCTACTAGCAGTAGGAGAACATCCGTAGATAGCACAAAAATGAACAGGCATGGCTGTGTTCCAATAAAATACTATTTTTAAAAATAAATAAATTGGCTAATGTGCCAATTTAAGGAGCTGAAAGGCAATACTGAGGTTTCTAAGACCTTGGGTTCTGAACCAACAACACAGGTCATGGGAAGGAAATAAGAAATCTAGTGGGATCTTGGGATTTCATAACTGGGCCCTTCAGTTCCTGAAGGACAAGCTTTTGGAGAGCAACTGTCAACAGTTCAGTACAGACACAATTCCTGATCCCCTACCATGGGCCAGAGACCCTGCTGGGCTGCCGTGGCCGGTTGGGGGGGCGCTTAGGGGACGAGCTCTGCCCTGCACGGGAGGAAAGAGAAGCTGACAATACAGAGTTTTCCTATAATGTGTATGTGAGCAGTTCTTGCTTGGGGGCACTAGAGAAATGCAAGGCCCTGGAGAACTCTCTAGAAGAGCTATTGCCCCAGCTGAAGGAGTAGGCCACAGAGGCAAAAGCAGAATGCAGAAAGCTGTGTTCTGGGAACCATGAGCTGTTGGTGCAGCTGGAACCATCAAGGTAAAGCCAAGAATGGTGGGGGATCGGCACAGGGCCCAGATCCTCAGGGACTCTGGTTACTGGTTAAGGATTCCAGACTTGGGGGTACCCTGGGTGGCTCAGTGGTTCAGTGTCTGCCTTTGGCTCAGGTCATGATCCCAGGGTCCTGGGATTGAGTCCTGCATCCGGCTCCCCTTAGGGAGCCTGCTTCTCCCTCTGCCTATGTCTCTGCCTCTCTCTCTCTCTCTCTCTCTCTGTCTCTCATGAATAAATAAATTTAAAAATTAAAAAAAAAAAAGGATTGCAGACTTGGTTCTGTGCAGAATAGAGAGCCATGGGAGGGTAAGACAGGACAGTGACATGGTCAGCCTGGCTGCGAGGTGGAAAGTAGACTGCAGGGAGGGAGGCAAGACATGGACCACAAAATAAGCAGCAGGGACAATCGTCCTAATTTCAAAAACACACATACTTTTTGAAATGTTATTGTTTTTTTAAATATTTATTTAAAAGATTTTATTTATTTATTTATGAGAGATACAGAGAGAGAGAGGCAGAGACATAGGCAGAGGGAGAAGCAGGCTCCCTGTGGGGAGCCTGATGCAGGACTCGATCCCAGGACCCTGGGATCATATCCTGAGCCAAAGGCAGACACTCAACCACTGAGCCACACAGGTACCCTTGTTATTGTTTTCTTTAAACAAAATTTTGAATTCATGAACTTTGATCTCTATTTGTTTCCTGGTAAAAAAAACAATGTTCTCCTAAACTAGTATGACAAAAATTGCCAAAATGACAGCTGTGCTGATTACACAGGGCCACTCTCATTAGGTTTGATAAATGACAAAGACCTTCAGGACACCAGTGTAGCCATATATCTAAGCTCTGGAAATAAAGTTAGTTCTTCCATATTCCTTTCTGTGCCTTTTGAAAGTGGGACCTACACCTGAAATATGAAAAATAAGCTCTAAGGTAATCCCAAGCAATTCAAGTTGATACTAGGTTAGCAAAAACATGAAACAATTTTGCCAACTGTTCTCTTAGTCAATCAACAAGTATCTAATGAACACCTATTATTATGTATTAAGACATAAGAAGAAAAGAATTAGCTCCTTGGTCAGCGAAAGAGACAAACCCTTTTTCTGTAGGTAATGCTTGCTGTAAACTGCTTCACTAATTAAAACCAGGCCCCTGGGGTGCCTGGGTGGCTCAGTGGGTTAAGAAGCTGCCTGCAGGTCAGGTCATGATCTTGGGAATCTTGGGATTGGGCCTCAAATTGGTCTTCCTGCTCAGCGGGGTGTATGCTTCTCCCTCTTACTCTGCTGCTCCCCCTGCTTGTGCACACTCTCTCTCTCTCTGATAAATAAAATCTTAAAAATATAATAAATAAATAAACAAATAAATAAATAAATCGGGCCCCTTCCTTCAGTGATTGCCCGCTGGTACATACCTGACTATCGAGGAGTTGCATCACACTTTGGAAATCCTGGGGATACTGAGGACGCTCTTCTTTAAATTCATGTGCATCCTTTAACGTGCCTATGTTGGACTTGATCTGCATGTTGGACTTCTGGATTTCTGACAGTTGCTAGAAAAGAAGATGCAAACCCACTGGTACAGATGTTTATATTTTTATTTATTTTTTAAAGAGTTCATTTGTTTGAGAGAGAGAGCAGGAGGAAGGGGCAAAGGCAGAGAGAGAAGCAGACTCCCTGCTACTGGAGGGGAGTCCGACGACCTGGGACTCAATCCTAGGACCTCGGATCATGACCTGAGCCGAAGGCAGATGATTAACTGACTGAGCCACCAGGGCGCCCCCAGATATTTACTTTAATAAGATGAAACAGAGAATAAAGTTGGAAACACTATAGCCATTTTTAAATCAGACTCTCCTTCTAGATGCTACTTGTGCTTCTCCACTTCTCTCACCTAATGGTTTTCCAATTTTCTTCCTCCTGCTTTCCAGTTTTTTCCAGTAGAATATGCATGCAGGGTGAAAAAGGGAAAGGAAAACCTGACTTTCTAACCTTATACGATGGGTCATACATTTTCTGATGGGCACATAGCATTTGTCAGAAACAGAGGGATGGGGTGCAGCTGGCTCTTGTGAGAATTTAGTGCCAAGGCCAGCACCCATCCAGCAACTGTGTCCCAAAATCCATTAGGGCCATGGTGTTTTAACTCTACCTTTTGCTTATTATGTTATTCACGAAGTTACCAGCGGTGAAAACCCTCGGAAGGAAATATATTAACTGAAAAAACAAAAGGGAGAGGAGCATAGTTTGCCTGCCTAAGTCTGGGCTGAACACAGCAACTGCTTTCAAAGAGTAGAGTATGAAAAGGGGAGAGGGGGTGACTTTTCAGTGTAGAAACCTAACAAACACTACCTCAGCCACGTGATCAAGGTCAGCACCAACAATCATAAATCCAGGGGCGCCTGGGTGGCTCAGCCGGTTAGGAGTCTGCCTTCAGTTCAGGTTCTGATCCCAGGGTCCTGGGATCGAGTCCTGCATCTGGATCCCTGCTTGGCAGGGAGCCTGCTTCTCCCTCTGCCCCTCCCACCCTCCCTCATGTTCTTGCTCTCTCTCTTAAATAAATAAATAAAATCTTTAAAAAATATATATATTAAGAAATTTAAAAGAAAAAACAATTATAAATCATGAAGACAGTATTACCCCTGATATGACATGATGAAAACTGTATTTTTTATCTCTGAGGATTTTGTTCCCCAAACCCATAAACCCAGTCTAAGCACGAGAAGACTACCGGATAAATTCCAGTAGACAGGGATCCTACTGACAAGTACTCCTCAAAATTGTCCAGGTCACTGAAAACAAGTTGGAGAAACTGTCTCAGACAAGAGCCTGAGACGGACAACTAAATATAATGTATCCTGGACAGGATCCTGGAGCAGAAAAGTGACATTAGCTAAAAGCTAAAGACGTTGGACTAGAGTGTGGAGTTTAATACTAATTAATATATCAGTATTGGTTCATCAACTCAACAAATGTACCATATTCATTTAGGATGTCAGTAATATGGAAAACTGTGTACAGGGGTAAGAGAGGGGGGGTTTCTATGACATTTTCTGTGCTCAATTTTTCTGTAAATCTAACTATTCTAAAAAATGAAGTGGGGTGCCTGGGTGGCTCAATCGGTTAAGTGTCTGCCTTTGGTTTGGGTCATGATCTCCAGGTCCCAGGATTGAGCCCCAAGTCAGGCTCCTTGCTCAATGGGGAATCTGCTTCTCTCTCTCTCTCTCTCACTCTTGCTCTCGCTCTCTCTCTCCCTCTGCCTCTCTCCACTGCTTCTTCTCTCTTCTCTCTCTCTCTTTCAAATAAATTGATAAAATGTTTTGTAAAAAATGAAGTCTAGGGAATCTCTGGGTGGCTCAACGGTATAGCGCCTGCCTTTGGCCGAGGGCGTGATCCTGGAGTCCCGGGGTCAAGTCCCACATCGGGCTCCCTGCGTGGAGCCTGCTTCTCTCTCTGCCTGCGTCTCTGCCTCTCTGTGTCTTTCATGAATAAATAAAATCTTAAAAAAAATGAAGTCTATTATAAATAATTTAAAAAACCATCTATAGCTAAAAAGGGCAAACAATCCACATGTGATCACCTGAGAAACGGACAAGTGAAACACGACATGCAGGCAATGGGACATCAGGTGGCAATGACAAAGGCATGAGAGAGTCATTCCTACAATATGGATACAGCTTGAAAACACTAGACTAACTGGGAGCGGCTGCTCACCAAACATCACAAATTGTATGACTCAATTCATATGAAATGTCCACAACAGGCAGATCCACAGAGGCGGGAAGTAGATCTGTGCTTGCCAGTAGCTCGAGAGACAGTGCCAGTGGGCACAGGATTTCTTCCCTGGGTAATGAAATGCTCGGAAATGACTGTGAGGATGGTTGCACAACTCTGTAAACATACTAAAAACCTTTGTTTTTTTATTTTTTTTTTTTTTAGGTGGGAGAGGGCCAGAGACAGACTCTTAAGAGGGCTGCATGCCCAGTGCGGAGCCTTAAGTGGAGTGCAATTTTTATGTGTCGTGAAATATTCTTAGGACTTTTTTCAATCATTTAGGAATATTAAAACCTTTCTTAGCTCGCTGGCCATACAAAAAGAAGTAGTATGCCAGATTCAGTTCACAGGGTGTGGTTTGCCAAACTCTGTCCAAAAGTTCAAGGCGTTTTAGAGAAGGCTCTTAGCCATATTCCAAAAATATCCCTCCATTTTAGTTTACAGAGCTTGTCCCCTAGAGGGAGCTCAAGGATCTTGCATCTTTTCCCCAAGAGTGACTCAGGACTGAGCTGCCCATCCAGCTCAAGTAATTCTTAGCTGGAAGACAATGGCCAGTGTCACAGAGCTTAAGGTTCCAGCCCAACGAGGCATGTCTCTGTCAATGCCTGTGACCAGGGCAGTATGGATCAAGGTTTCTCCCACAGGGGATGGTGGCTCAGTTAGCCAACAAGAGCTTGTTCAGTCCTCTTCATCAGCCAGGCCTAGGGTCAGGAAGGGAATTGGTAAAAGGTTCTACTTCTGTCTTTCTGGATTGGCTTCTACATCGGTGAACTGTGTCAACCTTTCCAGAAAGTTCCTTTGGAACTTTGAAAGCTTCAAAACTCAGGGAGAGGTTTATGGTTTATGACTATCAAGTTCTAACAGCTAAGGAAAGAGAGACCCTCTAGTATGATCTGAGCAAAGGTACCAAACATAACAACTGTTCTTTTTTTTTTTAAGATTTTTTTTTAATTTTTAAGTAATCTCTATGCCCAATGTGGGGCTCGAGCTCACAACCTTGAGATCAAGGGTCCCATGTTCCACAACTGAGCTAGCCAGGTGCCCCTCAAATGTACCAAGTGTTCTGGACACACATTTGGGGCCAAAGCTCCCATTCTCAAAGATGCGACTTTTGCTGACTTGCTCTGTCTTCTTTATGTCTTGTGCTCCTTCAGGACTCTCAGAAGGAGGGGTGTCTGGGCACAATAAAGTAATTTCTAGATCCACTAGCCATCATGCCATTCTAACACCACCTCTCAAGGCAACAACCCTACCAATACTATGAGGACCTCTTGGCTTAATACTCACATATTCTAATGCCGAATTCTTGGAAGTCAATTCTTTAAACTCTTTCATAAACATTTCCTTGACTTTTTCCATTTCACTAACTAGTTTCTCCTTTTCTTCTTCTTTCCATCTATCAAATAGCTTCAGAAATTCTTCCTCTTTTGTTTTCTGCATTTCATATTCCTGAAATTATTTTAATGCATGGGTTTAAAAGTTCTCATATGAAGCAAACATGCAAAATTTTAAATAAATGGACACAGTTTTGCCTTCCAATGTGGCAGCTAGTATTTCTTCTATCAGTCAGGTTTGCAATCGCACTTCATATCATTCATGGCAATGCCCACAGTCATTTTTTCAAACCCAAAACAGCACACAGCATCCTTTTGTCCTTAACATTTCTTAAAATACAAACACAGAGGCCCAAAGTCTCAAGAGTTCTATGATCTATAAACCTGTATAGTAGATGTGCAATAATATGTAAAATGTAAACATACTTTAAAAGAAAATGTCTATTGAACAGTAGAACCATTCGCAATATTGTATCACTTTGGATAGAGTAGCCCCACCACACCCCTCAAAAACACAAATTTATATTTATACAAGCTAAATTCAAGGTCTAGTCAATCAGCTTTGATTTCTCAATAACCTTCACTTTTTGGTTTTTTTACCTAACTGGAGTAGGTAAATAAACTCAATCTGACAAACATACAGAACACTGCACCCAACGACACCAGAACACACATTCTTGTTAAACGCACATGAAAGATTCACCAGGATAGACCATATGTTTGGTCATAAAAGATTCTCTATAAATTTTAAAAGACTGAAATCATGCTAAGTGTATTCCCAACCACAATGGAATGAAGCCAGAAATCAATAACAGAAGAAAAACTGGAAAATTCATGAATACATGAAAATTAAGCAATGTACTCTTAAACAACCAAGGGGCTAAAGAAAAGGTCACTAAGGAAGTTAGAAAATACTTGGAGGTGAATGAAAATTAAAACACAACATACCAGGAAAAAAAAAAAAAAAAAGGAAAGCCAAAGCAGTGGTCATAGGGAAATTTATAGCTGTAAATCCTACACTAAAACAAAAACAAAAACAAAACTCAAGAGACAAAGATTATCTTAAAGAAGCCAATCATCAAGACGATATAGGAATTGCAAATATTTATGTGTCCAAATCGCAGCACCCAAATTTATAAAGTATATACTAATAAAACAAAAAGGAGATATAGATAAAGACAGCAACACAGTAATAGTAGGGGACTTTAATACTCTACCCTCAATGATGTATAGGTCATCCAGACACAAACAGGATTTGGACAACACTATATACCAAATGGACCCAACAGACATATACTATCCAACAGCAGCAGAATGCACATTCTTCTCAGTGCACATGGAACATTCTCCCAGACAGATTATACATTAGGGTCACAAAACAAATCTTTCTAAATTCAAGAAGACTGAAATTATATCAAGTATCTTTTCTGACCACATTGTATAAAACTCAGTAGAAATCAGTAATAGGAGGAAAACTGGAAAATTTGCAAATGCATAAAAACTAAACAGTACACTCCTGATCGATGGATCAAAGAAGGAATCAAAAGGGAAGTAAAAAATAACTCTGGATTAATGAAAATGGAAACATATATACCAAATTGTATGGGATGCGGTAAAAGCAGTTCAAAGAGGAAAGTTTATAGCTAAAAATGCCAACATTAGGAAAAAAGGAAAGATCTTAAATAAACAATCTAACTTTATACCTCAAGATCTAGAAAAAAAAAGAACTAAGCTCAAAGTTAGCAGGATGAAGGAAATATAAAGATTAGAGCAGAAAGGGGATCCCTGGGTGCTTCAGTGGTTTGGCGCCTGCCTCTGGCCCAGGGCGTGATCTTGGAGTCCTGGGATCAGGTCCCACATCAGGCTCCCTGCATGGAGCCTGCTTCTCCCTCTGCCTGTGTCTCTGCCTCTCTCTCTGTGTCTCTCATGAATAAATAAAATCTTTAAAAAAAAAAAAAAGATTAGAGCAGAAAAATAAAAATAGAGAACAGAAAAACAATGGAAAAGGTGAACAAAACTAAGAGTTGGGTTTTTTTAAAAAAGATAAACAAAATTGACGAACTTTTAGTAGACCACCCAAAAATGGAAAAAGGACTCAAATAAATTATAAACGAAAAGAGGACACATTACAACTGATACTACAGAATTACAAGGATCATTAATAGCCTACTGTGCACAATTATATGCCAATAAACTGGACACTCTCAAAGAAATGGATAAATTCCTAGAAACATGTAACCTACCAAGACTGAATCATGGAAACAACAGAAAGTCTGAACAGACCAATAATGAATAAGGGCACTGAAGCACCAATCAAACACCTCCCAATAAAGAAAAGTCCAAGACCAGATGGCTTCACTGGTGAATTCCATCAAACATTTCAAAGGAATTCATACCAGTCCTTCCCATCACACCACCCTTTCAGAACTCAGTAGCCTACCTTAGAGAACCTGACAGCATGGGCGTGCTGTGCAGCCTCCAGCTGAGACTTGGTGAGCTGCAGCTGTTCCTTCAGCATGTCAATCTCACTCTGGAGCTTATCAGTCTGTGCCTTCTTCTTATACTCTGTTGCAACAGAAATATGTTATTAAAATACCACCTCCTCTGAAACCTAACTAAAAATTTACAGGGTACAGTCTTATTGATAGGACAAAAACAAAGGAAAGTGCTCTGACTTGGGATATTATTACTTTTTCAGGCCACACAAGCCAATTACTTGCAGCCCTTCATGTTATAGGGTGCTGAATTACTTGTAGCAGATTCTTTCAGCCACTGTGTTGGATTATCCTTCAGAGACAGTGCGAGAGCCCATTCAGGGAACAATAAGGATGACAAGGAATAATCCCGGGCTCCTCTTGGAGATGCCAGTCTCAATGAGAGAAGGGAAGCAAGTTTCTGCTGCAGGTACCACCATACTGGAAATTTCTATGGTCACCAACCTTCTGGCTCCCACCACACTCTCCTGAGAACCCCATCAGTGCTAAGACAAGCAGAGGCTGGCAATCAAAATGCAAACTGGGGCCATAAGCTGTCCATAGGGCCAAAACGAGGTACCAAAAGGTTGTAAAAAGGAAGCAACAAGTGAAAGAGAAGGTACTTATGTACATGTACTTACATGAAGATGTGCACATGACTGAATGGATATACATGTGTCTGTGAGTGTAGACATGAAAGGTATGGAAACCAAAGTAGAAAGTCAGAATCTCAAAGATGACCTGAAGAAATAATACTCATTTCAGAGTCTGAAATACTCTCTGAAACGAGTATGAGATAGAATAAGATACTGAAACAGAAGAGAAAGAAGGTCAGTTTCACACTGAAGAATGGTAGGTTAATTAAAATATTTAATCTTCCCAATTTCTCCAACATACTGCTAAATTGTATAATGGTCCATGATTTACAAATGGAATTTTCGGCCGTTCGTACTGTTTATACAAAGCTTTAGCTGTTTCCTAAATAAATCTGTTTGTCTGAAATAGGCAGGGATGGAAGCAGACTGGCCCAAAAAGGAGGCTAAAGCAAGCTAGGAGCACACTTGTTGAGATGCTAAAAGCATTTAAATCATAATGAGAATTTCTGTGGGTTACTGTTCTGTAGGCAATCTGCAGAAAGCTTTGATCTCAGAAGACCTGGCCTTTTTTGTTTGTTTACATTAAGAACATTTACATAACAAGAAACCTGGTTCCTGGAGAAGCACTGAACCCCTGCCTTCTCTTAATTTTCCCCTCTATACATGGTTAATTCACATCAGCACCCAAATACATCTTCCTATCTCCCACATCAAAGGAAACAAAAATTTTGCCTTGGTCCCACATTTCCCTCCAGACAATGCCTCGTGTCTCTGCTGCCCTTCTCCACAAATGGTACTTAAGTAAATATGTACAATGTGACCCCTTGCTCACCTGGTTCTCAGCTTAGCTCACTCCCTTTGGGCTTTTGTTCCCACCAACCCACAGAAGCGGTCATGTCAAGGTCAGCAGCAGCCATCGTGACAGCAAGAATCAATTCTTGGTCCTCATCTTACTCTGTGCCTCAGGAACATTCAGGAAAGTGGATACTGCCTGCCTTCCGGAAACACTTGTTTCCCTTGTTTTCCATGCCAACACACTCCCCAGGTCTCCCTTCTGCCTCCATGACTATTTCTCACTGCCCTTGGCTGCTCCTTGGGAGAGCCGCAGGGCTGGCTCTCTGCCGTCTTCCCCTCTCTAGGTGAGCTCATCCAGCCCAGCTCTGCTAAGGACTTCTGGGTTTAGATCTCCAGCCCGGGCCTCTACCTTGACCTCCAGATCCCCTGCACCTCCACTTGGATGGTGACAGTATCGGGACTCAAGTTTACCCTGACCAAAACAAACCCTCTGCCCCTAGGTCCCCATCTCAGGAGCTATCACTGCCATTCACCCAAACGTGTAATACAAAAAACCCAGGATTGGCTTTCTATATCTCCTTGCTCTCGTGCAGACTCACACCTCTGCGAGCTCCATGTGCCATGCGTCCTGTCCATCCTCACTTCTCTAGTCTTCCCTGGTACCGTCTCCATCCCACTGCCATGTCACTCACCTGGGCTACTCTGGCAGCCTCCCTCATTCTTCCACCTGCTTCCACCACTGCCGCCGCACTCTCCACCAGCAGCACTCTCCACCATATTCCCAGCCTTTGAAGGTCCCAGGTGACCCGACCCCCTCCCCTCCAAAGCCCTGTACACTACTGCTTTGCACACTATTGCCTTGTTCATTCTACTCCACTAACCTTCTGTGCGTTCCTCAAACACACCGTGCTGCCCACCCCCACCAAACAATCAGAGCTTCCCCTGCCTGGGATATTCACTTCCCAGACTTTCCCCACGCTGGGACCTCCACGTCATTCCCATTTCTGATCCAACAGCATTTCCTCAGTGAAGCCTTTGCTGACTACCTCCAGCCCATTCTTCCTATTTTATTTTCTTTGTGGCCTCTGCCAGCATTTGAAAAGAACTACTCATTTGTTTGTTGAGGTGCGTCTCCTCCGCCCCTCCTAGCAGATCGTAAGACTCCAGAGGGCAGGACTTGGTCTAGTTCGCTTGCACTCAAATCCCCCGGCCTGGTGCTGTGCATGGCACCTAGTAGGGGCTCAGTATTTATTTAATGAATGAACAAAAACTATGAGACTTTCTTTTAAAAGGGTCGAGAGATGCACTGGACTATGTCTTACTGAAAGGAGAAAAAGGTACCAAAGGGAAGACAGCTCTTTGAAGTTGAGCCCATGACTTACCGAGGTGAGAATCTTCAGGGTGGCGCCTCAGGATGTGACTTTGTAGAAAAGCTTGGTTCATAAAGGCCTTGTCACAAAAATGGCACTGGAAAGGAGACAGCAACAAATCCAAGTGTCTATAATGAGTCTGTAATGAGTCCTTCCACCTAAGTTTAATTTTTTAAAAAGATTTTTATTTATTTATTTATTTGAGGAAGAGTGAGCATGAGCAGGGGGGAAGGAAAAAGGGAGAGGGAGAAACAGTCTCCCCTCTGAGCAGGGAGCACGTTGCAGGGCTTGGTCCCAGGACCCTGGGATCATGGTCTGAGCTGAAGGCAAATGCTTAACCACCTGAGCCACCCAGGTGCCCCTCACCTAAGTTCAATTAAAATTGGGATACCTAAGGCACCACCTCCTCTTGGGAATTCTTCCCCCAAAGATACCATCCTACCAGGGAATACTAAAAACAGGACTAAAAAGACTACTATAAACCAGGGTGTTCTCCCCAAACTGAGCACAAGGCAGTGAAAACCATCTCTTGACACCTAAAGTAGCCCATTCCGGTGCCTGCAGGAACCCTGATGCTGTTCCCGTTAGACAGACGGTTCCCAGCCTGTCACCAACTTGTCTGGGACACTCCAGCCACATCAGTCTTCTTTCTGTCGCACAAGCAGGCCAATTTCAGCCTCTACATCAGCTCATGCCCCACCTGGATCTTTCTCAGACTTTCCCCCCTTGGCTCCTGCCTGACATTCAGGAGTTGCTCAGCGAGCATCTTCCACACTGGGGAGGAATGGCATGTTCTCCACAAGACCTTCACGGGTGGTCTTCCTGCCAGTCACTGTCCCGGCACACTGCCTTATTTTCAACATTGCACATCTCACCAGTTACTATTTCCACATTTATATACTTCACTTGTTCACCATCTCCTGCCCAATGCCTCCTGGTTCCAGAATGTCATATTCCTGACAGCATGGGCTCTTGCCTATCTTATTCAGAGCATTTGCCCTAGAGTCCAGCATTAATAAATGACCACATGCTTAGAAATGTTTAGCCTCCTAAAATGAATTTCACTGAAAAAATAATCAGTCTTACCAATATCTCCATTTTCCACTTTAATACTGATTCAAATTTTAAGCAAAAATTCAACTTGCTTCATCTATACCTTTGTCCCTGGATCACGCTGAATTAAACCCTGGATGTTATGTATTTTCATTTGTTAGTATATTTTCATTTGTTACAATCTATCTCTAAAAGGACTTACTTTGAACACAATCCTAATATTATTACTCCACCTTTTAAAATGTGAAAATTGCTTAATAACAACACATTAAAAATATTATTTGTTTCCAATATTTCACACACTGTCTTAGAAAAAATTTTTAGTTTGTTTGGAGTCAGGATCCAAATAAGCCCAAATCCTGCAACTGCTCATCATGTCTCTCAACTCTTTTTAGATCTATAGATTGCCCTGCATCTCTCTTTTTCCTTGCTATTCATTTGCCGAAGAAACTGACCATGTGTCCTGCAGTTTCACCCAGTTTGGATTTGGTGGTTTCATTTCCATTGTGCTATTAACGTGTTCTACTCATGCACAACATTGCCTTACTTTGAATCAGTATACCTACATCACAAGATCAGGTTGTCTTTCCCAGAAAACCAACAGTATGGCATATATCTTGGCATTGCATCTCAGGGAATCTTTGACCTATCTTTCCAGCCTTCTCTGCTGCTTGATGACTGTTGGGTTTCCTTATGGTACATAATGGACTGCCCACGTGACTCAGGTGTCAGTGTGGAGCTATGCACAGCACTGGAGAAAAGAAAGGATGAAGAAACCTAGAATATGTGACTTTTAATTTCTAAAAATGGAAAATAGATATTTTAACTATTTGAGTAATACACAAAAGCTATGAGCTCAGGGTAAGAAGGTGTTCCCACTCCATAAAGAATAACCTGACATTTTGACTGCATCAAGATGAAAAACATCTGGGGTGACTCAGTGGTTTAGTCAGTTAAGTGTTTGCCTTCAGCTCTAAGCATAATCTTGGGGTCCTGGGATAGAGCTCCAGATCAGGCTCCCTGCTTAACGGGGAGCCTGCTTCTCCCTCTCCCCCTCTGCCCCAACTCTGGCTCGTGTGCACTCTCTGCACTCTCTCATTCTCTCTCTCAAATAAATAGAATCTTTAAAAATAAAAATTAAAGATGCAAAACTTCTATTTGACAAAAACACCAAAATAAAATTAAAAGACTTCATTCCCAGATATGCAGGTAAGAAGCTTGAAAATTGCCACTCCATCCTTACAATAAGTAAAAAGCTTAAGAGACTAAAAAATCAACAACTCTTCTTGGATCCATAGGAGAGGAGAAGACACAGGGCAAACCAAGCTTGTAGAAACAGACATTGCTCTGGAAGTCTTTGCTAATGTATTACAGCAAGAAAAAGAAGTAACAAATATACAGACTGAGAAGGAAGACACAAAATTTTCCTTGTTTGTAGATGATACTAATGTCTACATAGAAAATAGAACTGACAACAAAAACCCTCTGGTACTAATATCGTTGTACAGCAAAATTGCAGGATATAAGGTTTATATACTATAAAGTCAACTGTTTTCCTATATTCTGGTAATGAAAAAGTGGAATTTGAAATTCAAAACACACCACCATTTACATTAGTACCCCCAAAAACGAGTTCTTAGGTATGAATCCAACAAAATATGTACAAGATCTATATAGGAATGCCTCGGTGGCTCGGTGGTTGAGCATCTGCCTTTGGCTCAGGATAGATCCTGGTCCAGAATCAAGTCCCGCATCAGGCTCCCCTCAAGGAGCCTGCTTCTTCCTCTGCCTATGTCTCTGCCTCTCTTTCTATGTCTCTCGTGAATAAAATAAATAAAATCTAAAAAAAAAAAAGATCTATATGAAGAAAGCTTCAAAGTTCTGAAGAACAAATCAAGAAGAACTAAGTAAGTGACTACCCATGTTAATGGATATGAGGACTCAATATTGTCAAGATGTCAATTCTCCCTAACTTGATCTATGGATTCAATGCAATCCCAATCCAAATCCCAGCCAGTGATTCGTGAATAGCAACCAACCGATTCTAAAGTTTGTTAAAAGACCCAGAATAGCTCACATGGTATTGAAGGAGACAGGCAAAATTGGAGGACTGATGCTTCTCAATTTTAAGACTCACTACATAGGGGATCCCTGGGTGGCGCAGCGGTTTGGCGCCTGCCTTTGGCCCAGGGCGCGATCCTGGAGACCCGGGATCGAATCCCACATCAGGCTCCCGGTGCATGGAGCCTGCTTCTCTCTCTGCCTGTGTCTCTGCCTCTCTCTCTCTCTCTCTCTGTGTCTGTCATGAATCAATCAATCGATCAATCTTTAAAAAAAAAAAAAAAAAAAAGAACAGACAGAAACACTGGAGCAGAAGACAGAGCCCAGAAACAAGCCCATATAAATATCATCACCTGAATTTTGACAAAGAAGCAAAAACAATACAACGAAACAAAGATAGTTTCTTCAACTATGTCCAGCCCTGGAACAACTGGACATCCACATGCAAAAAAGAACGCCCATACAGACTTCATATCCTTCACAAAATCTAACTCAAAATGGATCAAAGACCTAAATGTAAAATATAAGTGGATCACAGACCTATAAAACTCCTAAAAAATTACATAGAAGAAAACCTTGATGGCCGTAGTAATGCCTTTTTAGATACAACACGAAAGGCACATTCCATGAAATAAATAATTGATAAGCAGGACTTCATTAAAATTCAGAACTTCTGCAAAAGACAATGTGAAGAAAACGAGAAAACACTCACAGACTGGGAGAAAACGTGCAAAACACATGACTGATAAAGAGCTGTTATCTAAAATATATAAAGAACTCTTAAAACTCAACTAAAAGAAAACAAACAACTAAAACACAGATGTTCTTCAGTAGGTGAACAAATAAACTGTGGTCCATCTAGACAATGGGATATTATTCAACACTTAAAAGAAAGAAGCTATCAAGTCAGGAAAAGACATGGAAAAACATTAAATGCATATTACTAAAGAAAATAAATCAATCTGAAAAGCCTACATCCTGAGTGATTCCAACGATATGACATTCTGGAAAAAGCAAAATGACAGACAGTAAAAACAGTGGTTGCCAGAGGTTGGATGGGGATGCAGAGAATGAATTAGGTCATAGCATTATCAGATGCATATTTTATTTAACTTTTTAAAAGATTTTATTTATTTATTCATGAGAGACACAGAGAGAGGCAGAGGCAGAGACACAGGCAGAGGTAGACGCAGGCTCCATGCAGGGAGCCCAATGCGGGACTCGGGACTCGATCCTGGGACTCCAGTTTCACGCCCTGAGCCAAAGGCAGACGCTCAACCACTAAGCCACCCAAGGCGTCCCTCAGATGCATATTTTAATCTATGTCTCTCTAACTGCAAAATGCATGCTTTTTCTTCCCCCAACACTCATCTCCAGTTCTGAGACACCAAAAAACTGCAACCAGGGTCAGAAATTCACTGACAGATTCCAAAATCTGCCCATGGTGCTAAAGCATAGAGAGGAATCTAAGTCTTCCAGCTATGAAAACAAAAGGTCGTCTTGGAATGAGTCTAAGTTCTGTTATGATCCACTGGTGTTTTTAAATTTTTAATTAAAATAAATAATTGGAGGGATGCCTGGGTGGCTCAGTGTCTGCCTTCGGCTTAGGGCGTGTTCCCAGAGTCCCAGGATCCAGTCTCATACCAGGCTCCCTGCAGAAAGGCTGCCTCTCCCTCTGCCTGTGTCTCTGCCTCTCTCTCCATGTCTTTCATAAATAAATACAATCTTTAAAAAATATATAAAAAATAATTTGATAGCCAAATCTTTGGTACAGATTTGCCTTTACACATAGCCACAATATTTCCTCAGCTGTTGGAGGTCTCCATTTAAACACAAATTCATGGGATGCCTGGGTGGCTGAGTCGGTTAAGCATCTGCCTTCGACTCAGGGCATGATCCCGAAGGTCCTGGGATTGAGCTCCACATCAGGCTCCCTGCTTAGTGGGAGCCTGCTTTGCCCTCTCCCTCTGCCCCTCTTCCCTGCTTGTGCTTGCTCTCTCTCTATCCCATGCTCTCTCTCAAATAGATACAATCTTTAAAGAAAAAAAAACACAAACTGATGACTGTAGGCTAAAGTCAAGTAGCTATTTCAACAAAACCAAGGGTCTTCCTGTAAATTTTATGATAGGCCGAATATCCCTAAACACAGGAACCTGAAGTTGAAATAATCGTAACAACTTGGAATCCCAGCTAGCTTATGCATCAACTTTTCTTAGCAGCAGTCTTGACTTCCCGTGTCTGAATCACTGATTCTTACAGCATCAGCACTGCAACCACTATTTAGCTCCTAGGAAAGGTGTGAGGATTCACATACATCACAGGTAGTCACAGCTCACTACCAAGAAACCACTGTGGAAATCAACATGCACGCATCAGATGCTGTTGGCTGACTTCCTTATGCCACACATGCATTATCTCATAGAATTTCCAGAATAGTCCTAGAAGTTACCTACTACTAATGTTCTCATTTTCCAGATGAGGAAACAGAGGTCTAGGCGTTAAGTGACTTGCATAGTAGAACAGTTAGGATTCAAACCCATGCAGTCTAACTCTGGAATTGTCTCCCTAAAGGGCTCACACTGCTCAGAGACTCCACGAAGACATAATGGCAAGCCACCAAAGACAGCAGAGTGTGTCTACACTCGGCTAAATAGGAAAAAGTGGTCTGGTCACTTCTATCTTTTCACGGTCACACCTAGGCACACTATACACCTGGTCATTCAGAGTCTGCTGAGTGGGCAAGTTGGCAGGTATCACTCATTTCATAAAATCGAGCCATTATCTTTATTCAAACACATCATTCATACTTGAAAATCTTTACAACAGCTATTTCTATGGTAACCAAAAGAATGAAAAAATGTTCATAAACATAAAATTTCTGTATGTTTTGGTTTTAATATTTTACCGATTACCACCAATGCTAAACTTTAAAAAAAAAAAAGATTTTATTTATTCATTCGTGAGAAACACAGAGAGAGAGGCAGACATAGACAGAGGGAGAAGCAGGCTCCTCTAAAGAGCCAGATGCGGAACTCCACCCCCGGACAGGGACCACGTCCTAAGCCAAAGGCAGATGCTCAACCGCTGAGCCACCCAGGCATCCCTAAACTATTTTTTTTTTTTGAAGATTCATTTATTTATTTTAGAGAGAGAGAGAGAAAGAGAGAGAGCCAGAGAGCACATTGGGGAGGGATAGAGGGAGAGAGAGAATCTCAAGCAGACTCCTTGCTGAGCCTGGAGCCTGATGTAGGGCTCAATTTCACAAACCCGCAAGATCATGACCCAAGTGGAAACCAAGAGTCAGATGCTCAACCGACTGGGCCATCCAGGCTCCCCAAGCTAAACAATTTTTAATGTCTAAGTAGAACCCATTCTACTCATTGTATAATAAATATATTTATAAAAAGGCCTATCAGCACTATTTTTAAGTACATAGTTTCTAAATGGCACTTATGAAACAAATAGGCAATGAGCAACATCATGTGTCATTTGAGGATTATACCTCAGGGTTGTATACCCAAGGCTGACCACTAAGCCTTTCTGACAGTATTCTCTGCCAACTGTTCATCTATCTTAAGTTCATTTTTCCCATGGCTCCTGCTGCTGAGTCGGTCCTTAAGCACTATGAACCACCCCATTATCTGTGCATAAGCCCAGTCCTCTGCAATCACTCATACCACTAGTACCTAAGTCCACTGAAGCTTTTTTTTTTTTTTTTTTTAATAAACTTTACTTCTACTGTGGAGCTCGAAGTCACAACCCTAAGTTCATGCTCTACTGACTGAACCAGCCAGGCATCCCATTCCCTGAGGTCTTTTAACTCTTCTTTGACCAAAGGGACTACAATATAAGGGAATAAAATCAATCTCATCAGCCTGTTGTATACTTTGATATCTTTATCCAACATTGTTGATATCCTTTGCGATTCCTCCACCTAATTGATAAAAAAAAAAAAAATAAGTACACTGATTTCTGTTATACCCAAAAATTACAGTATTTATCTTGAGCTCAATGTCTAACCCATAGTAGTGATTAAGAGCAGAAAAGCAAGAGGTTTTACTTCTTTAAATACTGTTGTTTTACTAATAAAATATATTTTAAATACAACCTGTTCAATTAAAACACACTGTTGGGGGCAGCCCAGGTGGCTTAGTGGTTTAGCACCGCCTTTGGCCCAGGGTGTAATCTTGGGGACGCTGGATCGAGGCCCATGTCGGGCTCCCTGCAGGGAGCCTGCTTCTCCCTCTGCCTGTGTCTCTGCCTCTCTCTCTCTCTTTCTGTGTCTCTCATGAATAAATAAACAAAATCTTAAAAAACACACACACACACACACACACTGTTGTTCTTTATCACTAATATCATTAGTCAGTGTTTTTGTAGTCAGGAGATACACACATTGAAATAGTCAGGAGCTGGAAACTCACTGTTGAATGGTTCAAAAAATAATAGTCTGTACATAGAGACTGAGTAAATAAAGCAACTGTGGTAAATGTTAATAACTGGAGAATCTGGGTGAAGGGTTTATGAAGTTCTTTGTGCTATTCTTACAACTTTTCTGTAAGTCTGAAAATATTTTGAAATAAAACCCCCACAAATTTAGTCATACCAGATCATGGGGGGAGGGGCAGACCTCAACAGCAATTTGTTCATGGTTTATTTCTCATATATCAATTAGGACGCAGTTTCTTAAACAACCTGCATGTAGATGGCTTTAAAACAACACTGCGGAGGTTGTTTCATTATTAATCCTGCGGTCGTCTATGGAAGGTAATGAACCATGTCACTTGTTGGTTACAATTACTGCTCCGCTTAACTACTGAGAAATGGGGTGGGAGGAAGCAGTGATCTAGCAAAGGGATTCTCAACAGCCTGGCCGGTGGGGATGGAGAGTTTCACTGGATTGTGAATCGGGATCACAGGGCAGTGTCCCACCTGGTAGTAGCTGGCTTTGGCCTCCATCATCAGCTGCTGGGTGGAGATCATCTTCTTCCTGCGTTTACACTCTTCCTTGAGTAACTTAATCTCCCCAGCCTGCTTGGTGAGGAGCGCCCTGCTCTGCTCACCCTCCTCCAGGCTCAGGCGCAGGCGCTCCTCCAGGTGGTGCAGCTGCGAGGTGAGGAACTCCTGCGAGTGCAGCAGGTACTCGATGGTGAGCTGCGCCAGGCGGATGAGCTTCAGCAGCACCGGGTCCACCCCCGACTGGCAGTGAGGGCACTTCTCGTCCTCCAGCTTGCAGAAGGTGATGTTCATGATGTTCTCCTGCAGCGTCAGCACGTCCACGGCCCCGGCCACCTTGTCCACGTCGATGGCGCTCAGCCGCCGCCAGTCCACGCTCTCCAGCCGAGGCCGGAACTGGAAGAAGGGCAGGGGGCCCGACGCCGCGCGGTGGGGGGCACAGGCCATCGCCGCGGCGGCTGCGGGGGCGTGGGGGCCCTCGGGGCAGCCGGCCAGCGGGTAGTAGACGAGCTTCTGGAAGGGCTGCGGGGAGTGGACAGCGTGGGGTGGGGAGGGGCCGCTGCGGCGGGGGCTGGCGAGGGGAGCCCCCCCCCGCCCCGCGCCCCCCGCCCCCCGCCCCCCGCCCCCCGGGCAGCCCGACCTCCCTGCCCTTACCATGCGTGGGAGAAAATCCGCCGCGCCGCGGGCCTCCGAGGAGGGGGCGGGCCGGGCCGCCGCCGCCCCACCCCTCGGGAGCGGGACAAGGCCGGGTCTCGGGCGCCGGCGGCCTAGCGGCTGGGCGGCCCGGCCGTTGCTATGGCAGCGCCGCTGCGGGGGCCGGGAGCGGAGGGCGCGCCTGCCCCGAGCGGTCAGCGTGCGCCCAGGGCCCTGCGGGACCAGAGAAGGCCCGTGGGCGAGCGCGTCCTCCGGAGAGGGCACCCCCGGGCCGCTCCCCTCCCTGGCCCTGGGGCTGACGCTCCCCGATGCCCCCGCGGCCTTGGGGAACCCCAACCCCGGGGCACTTCTGCTCCCAGCTGCCAGCCTCTGGTTATTCACTCCTGTCCCCTTCGGCGTGGAGATCAGAAGTGCCTATTGATCCTCATCTTTTACGCGCAACTTAAAAAACGTTAAGCAGCAAAGCTATGTAAAATTAGATGAGATGTGGGGGAATTAACTGGCTGCAAAAGAACAAGAAGAACACTCTTGCAGTAGAACAGAAATATGCTGTATTTTGATTGTACATTTTGTTTGTTTGTTTGTTTATTGTGTATTTTGATTGTTGATTACCTGGGTATACACACTGTCAAAAATGTATCGAATTGTACCTCGAAAATTAAGGGTGCATTTGTAGATTATGCGTCAACAAAATTGGTTAAAATATTACGTTTGTGGAGTAGCTAACTATGTTTGATGGCAGGCTCTCTGAATTTTTTTTCTCTCTCTCTCTCTCTCTCTGAATTTCTTACATCCAACACACTTTTTTTAGATGCTTTCTTCCTCTGAGTTGCCTACCTAAATATAAGATACTGATAGAAGCACAAATCAAGCAACTTCCCTAGATATTAGTACTTCACCTGTCTTTCCGAAAGGATACATTTTCAAAATGTGAACTTAAAAAAAAAAAAAATTTAAATGGAGGAGAACTTTAAACATCAGCTTTGTACCATTAAGCTTTAGCAGGCCCTGTTATTTACCTTACAAGCTTGTGTGGCAGCTGCATTGCTATCTGGAGAGGCTAAAATATCTCTAGCAGCAACTTGCGGATCACAGGCCTTTCATTCTTGGGCGTTTTTTGGGTGCCCGTAGCTACCACAGAGATCAGTGAGCTGAAGAAAAGCCACGCATTCCTCAATCCACCGGGGAGTCCCTGCTTGGAACAACCCTCAGGAATTTTGTTTTCTTTCCTAACAGCCATATATGTGAATAGAAGAAAGGAAAATACAATTCAGAGTAACTTAAAGCAAAGTTGTAATATCAAATATTTTTAGCACTTTCCAGATACCGTGGACTGGAAATAAACCCATATATAAACATCCAGGAAATGGAGCATGCACTTCATATGACTTCATATAAACTGTACATCCAAATGGCTTGTAATGGGCCTTTGGGGGAAAAAAAAGGACCATTAACGGTTCACTGCAGCTGGCATAAAGACTTACAGACCTCGGTTCAAAGCTTGATTCTTCCATTTACTCGCTGCCCGACCTAGGACAGGTTATGTGCGCCGCGTGCCTGGCTTCCCAACCTGTCTGGAGGACGAGAGGATACCGACCTGGCAGGTGTGCGGACGGTGGGCTCCATCCACTGGGCTGCAGGGCAGCGGGAACAGGGCCGGGCTCCGCTTGCTCGCCGTGGTGCGTGTCCTCAGCACCTAGCAAAGGACAGGCAGAGAGGGCTGAGACTCTGCCAAGGGGACACGTGGATAGAGAATGATTGAATGGACCGGGCCCGAGTGTCAGCTCCCAGGCCGCATCCCTCCTGGTTTCTGCGCCTCTGGCGGGTTCGGGGGCTGCCCCGGAGCTGTGGCCCAGGCCCGGGGGCCCGCGGCGGTCGGAGGAGGCGCCGGCGGGGCTGGCTGGGGGGGCCGCCGCCACCGGGGCGCACCGGGCCGCGCTGCCGGCCCTCCGTGCCCGCGCTCGGATCTCGGCCCCAAGAAGGCCGGAACAGGAAAGGGGGCGCACGTCTTCGCGGCCCCGCCGCCCCCCATCCCCGGGCTGGGCTGCAGCGCGGCGCCTCGGGCCGCGGGCTGGCTGCGGGGACAAAGGCCGGGCTCCCGCGCTCCCGCGCTCCCGGCGCGGCCCCGGCCTCGGCTCACCCCAGCTGCGCGCTCCAGGGCGGGTGCCGGACGCTGCGGGCGGGCGCACGGGGGCGGCGCTGGGGACCAGACCCCAGAAGCGCTGCTGGCTCGAGGCGGGGCCCACGGAGGCCGCGGCGCGGCGGGGCGGGAGGCGGCGGGCGGGCTCCTTCTTCCAGGGCGCAGCGTGCAGCCTGCCTGGTTTGGGCACGTCGTGGCGCGGCGGGCTGGCGCCGTTCGGGCCCTCCCAGACTCCCGGCCGGGGCTCCTCGGGTCCCCCACCCCCCTCCCGCCCCCTCCCCTCTGCGGCCTCCCTCCGGCCGCTCCTCTCCGCGTCCCGGCTGCTCTGGCAGCTGGGCGGGACCGTGCGCGTCTACACCGCAGCGCTAAAATGCGCTCGGCCAATCCGGCTGTGGGCGCGGACACGTGGTGCCGGGGAGCGCTCTGTTGCTGGCGGGGCACGATCTCCCCGGGAAGGCTTTTCAAAGAGAAACCAGATTCTCTCCAGCCCTGCGGCTGGCCCGGCCTTCAGCTGGCCAATTTACTATGTAGGTGCTTGGCGTGAGATCTCCCCCAAGAAGAGATGCATTTTAATCGCTGAAGTCTGCAGATGCAAGATGCAAGGAACCTCCAACAGGCCATCTAACGCAGCTCGGCTTTCCACTCGACTGACGTGGGAAACGGGATTCGGCACTCTTCAAGCAAGCCCACGAGGATTAGACCCATCTAAATTTCCGCATCTCTTCCGGTTATGTCCACTTTAGGACGCAAAGCAAGGCTCTCTGCTGGTGGAAAGTTTGGCAGTGGGAGAGGAGATGTAGGACAAGAGTAGTGTGACTGTATTTTTAACCTGAAATTGGAACACTTGGTCTGACAATTGGGCAAAATTCGGTATTTTAAAATGAGTAATCCAGAAAGTATGCATATAGCATTCTTACAACCATGAGATCGATCCAGATGGAGGAATCTGAGTGCATCGCAAAATGTTAGTGTCTGCTGTAGCACAAATTGTTCTTCACTCATTAAGGAGTAACTACAGAATCTTTGCTGGATGGTAACCTGGTACCATAAAAATGCTTTTCCTTGTGCTTCTCCCTGACCAAATCAACTTTGTACCATACTTTACTTAGCACAAGGCTTCAAACATAGTAATAATTTAATAAGCATTCATGTGAATTCTTTTCTTTAGTTTTTACTTTGAAATCATTAGGTCCAGGACAGCCTTGGTGAGATTTTAAAATTTGCTGAATTTTAAAATACTTAAATTTGAAAGTGAATCCAAGATCCATAAGAATCCTTTAAAGTAGAACAGGAAGACATCTCTAGGTAGATTTTTCAGGTATTAAATGAAGTAGAAAAGCCATTGCTTTGCAAAGTCTATACTCTGTAGTCCTTTCTGGTGTGTGTGTGTGTGTGTGTGTGTAGGATAATTGTTTAACATTATTTGATGATAAACTATTTGAGTTACTTGTATCATCTATTCCTAAAGTGAACCAGTTGGCTTTGGCATGGCACAGCAGCAATCATGCGTTCTTGATTCTTTCAAATCTCTTACACCAATTAGCACAGCCCAGCAGGGAGTGGCCGTGATAATTAAATAATTCAATTTTAAGAAGCTATTTAGGGGTACCTGGGTAGCTTAGTGGGTTAAGCATCTGCCTTTGGCTCAAGTCATGATCACAGGGTCTGTGATCCAGCCCTGTGTCAGGCTCCCTGCTCAATGGGGAGCCTGGTTCTTCCTCTTCCTTCTGCCCTCCCCCCCCACCCCCACGCCCTGCTTGTGTGCTCTCTCTCTCAAATTAATAAATAAATAAAATATTTTTTTTAAAAATTAAAAAAGAGGGATCCCTGGGTGGTTCAGCGGTTTGGCACCTGCCTTGTAAGTAAACAAAAATGTTGTGGCTGAATTTATTTCAGATTTTTGTTTCTATTTCTCTTGTTTGAAATGAGCAAGTGTGAGAAAATGAAAATTGCATTGAGGCAGGCAGGTGGGGGTGGTGATTAACATCAATTTATTATTAAAATTATTAAACATAATCAGGCCTCACAAGAGTAAAACCAAGATTAGGTATCCAAAGCAGGACTATGAAGCAAAATAATTAAAAGGTATTGAATCAGACAATACATGTCATTTATGTCCTTATTTTGATCACCTGGCCAATGTCTTTTATAATATCATATATATATAGTATCAAGAGTCTATAAAATGTATACGTACAATTTGAAGATTAATAGAATGAACACATGTGTATCCATCACCCTGGTTAAGAAATTAAACATTCTGGGGATCCCTGGGTGGCTCAGCGGTTTAGCGCCTGCCTTTGGCCCAGGGTGTAATCCTGGAGTCCTGGGATCGAGTCCCACATCTGGCTCCCTGCATGGAGCATGCTCCCTGCATGGAGCCTGCTTCTCCCGATGCCTGTGACTCTGCCTCTCTGTGTGTGTGTGTGTCTCTCATGAATAAATAAATAAAATCTTAAAAAAAAAAGAAATTAAACATTCCGAGCATTTTCAAAGGCCCTCTCTTTGCACCTCACCATCACATCCCTCTCCATCTTCCTATTTAACAATTTCCCTAGGGATCCCTGGGTGGCGCAGCAGTTTAGCGCCTGCCTTTGGCCCAGGGTGCGATTCTGAAGACCCGGGATTGAATCCCACGTCGGGCTCCCGGTGCATGGAGCCTGCTTCTCCCTCTGCCTGTGTCTCTGCCTCTCTCGCTCTCTCTGTGTGACTATCAAAAATAAATAAAAAAAATTAAAAACAAAAACAAAAACAATTTCCCTAACTCTGGGATTAAGTCATTACTTTCCCCTTATAGTTTACACATTATATACATATACACACACTATATATAGTACATTATATATATATGTACATACATACACACTATATATATACATATATTAACCATATATCATGAACTATATATAGTACATATTATTTACTTTTGGAAAATTGAGTAGCAAGCCTAAACTATGTGAAGGTGAGTCAGATGAGTATCTGGGTCCATACTACCTTTACACATAGGCAAGAGAACTTTCACCCAAGTCTGGCTGTTTACAGAAGTCCCAGGAGCTAAACTCAGAATCTGTGTTTTCTCATTCAAGACCACGTTCCAGCTACATGGAAGCCTAGAATTTCCTACATAAACAGCCATGCCAACTTCCAGAGCCTATATGGGCTGCTTCCCCACATCTATCTTCTCAAAGGACTGTGCTGCTTATGACTAGGCATATGGGATGGCCTAACCATTTTAGAACTTCTAATAGAGTTATTTAGAAGTACTAAATAGTGTAGACATATGGGTTGGAAGGTACACACCTATGCACACAAGTCCCCTCACTAAAAAAAAAAAACAAAAAACAAAAAACAAAAAACCAAGTCCCCTCACTAGCTGGGATGATGCTGGGTGGGAAGAGTTGCTGCCCTCGGACCTTCACTGAGAATACAAGAATTCTGAATTCAAACCTGGTTTTGCAGCCTTAGCTTCTTTTGAATAACTTAAAATATGCTGCTGGCAGGCTGTTATAAATATATATTGCAAACTCTAGGGCAACCATTAAACCATTAAAAAACCATTAAAAAAGTTTAAAAGTATTACTAACATAAGATAAACAGAATGGTATAAAATGCTCAACTCAGGGGCACCTGACTGGCTGTCTTGGTAGAGCATGTGATTCTTGATCTTGGGGTTGTGAGTTCTAGCCCCATGTTAGGTGTAGAGATTACTCAAAAAGTAAAATCTTAGGGGCGCCTGGATCAGTCAGTGAAGCACCAACTTTACTTAACATTCAACTCTTAGTTCCAGCTCAGGTCATGATCTTAGGGTTGTGGGATGGAGCCCCATGTCTGGCTCCATACCCAGCACAGAGTTTGCTTGAGATTCTTTCCGCCTCCCATTACCTCCCCCTCTGCTCCTCCCCTATTCCCACTCTCTCAAAGAATATGTACAAAGAATAGAAAACAGTTATAAACATGTAAGATAGTAGCCCAATTATATCAATAATCATTTTAAATGTGAGTGGCATAAATAAACCACTTAAAAGACAGATTGGGGCACCTGGGTGGCTCAGTTGGTTAAATGTCTGCCTTTAGCTCAGGTCATGATCTCAGGGTCCTGGAATGGAGCCCCATGTCCAGTCTCTGCTCAGCAGCTTCTCTCTCTGCCCCTCTCTCTCCTCGTGCTCTCTCTCTCTTTCTCAAATGAATAAAATCTTTAAAATAAATAAATACATAAATAAATACATAAATAAATAAACAAATAAATAGATAACAGAGATTGTTTTTAATCAGACAGAACTTGGATTTAAAAAATTCAAAAAACAGGGATCCCTGGGTGGCGCAGCGGTTTGGCGCCTGCCTTTGGCCCGGGGCGCGATCCTGGAGACCCGGGATCGAATCCCACGTCGGGCTCCCGGTGCATGGAGCCTGCTTCTCTCTCTGCCTATGTCTCTGCTTCTCTTTCTCTCACTGTGTGCCTATCATAAATAAATAAAAATTAAAAAAAAAAATTCAAAAAACAAAAAACAAGCCCCAGCTTGTTATCTTCAGTTCAGACATAAAGACTTAGATAGGTTAAAAGTAAAGGGATAGAAAAAAGATACACCATGCTAATACCAATCAAAAGAAATGAAGAGCAGCTATATTAGTTTCAGACAAAACAGACTTCAGAACAAGGAAGATGATCAGAGATTGAGGGGTACTGCATAATGATGAAGGGATTAATGTTCCAAGAAGACATAACAATCCTTGGCATGTATGTACAGTTGACTTTTGAACAATGCAGAGATTAGGAGTGTCAACCCACACACACACGGTTGAAAATCCATGTATAACTTTTAACTCCCCCAAAACTTAACTACTGATCAGCCACTGTTGACTGAACGCGATACCGATAACATCGTCAATTAACACGTTTCACATGTAATATGTATTATACACTGTATTTTTTTTAAGATTTTATTTATTTATTCATGAGAGAGAGAGAGAGGCTGAGACACAGGCAGAGGGAGGAGCAGGCTCCATGCAGGGAGCCCTACATGGGACTTGACCTCAGGTTTCCAGGATCACACCCTGGACTGAAGGTGGCGCTAAACCGCTCAGCCACGGGGGCTGCCCTATACACTGTATTCTTGCAATAAAGTAAGCTAGAGAAAAGAAAATATTATTAAGAAAATCATAAGGGGGCACATGGGTGCCTCAGTGGTTGAGCATCTGCCTTTGGCTCAGTTCTAAAAAAAAAAAAAAAAAGAATATCATAAGGAAAAGAAAACACATTTATAGCACTGCCCTGTACTTATTGAAAAAAAAAAATGTATCAATGGACAACGCACAGTTCAAACCTGTGTTGTTCAACGGTTAACTCTACTCTATCCAAAAACAGGAGGGTACATGTTCTTCTCAAACTCACGTAGAACATTCAGGGAGATAGACTACATTCTGGATCATCATACACACCTTAATAAATGTAAAAGAATAGAAATCATACAAAATGCGTTCTCAGAGAATGACAGAATTAAACTAGAAATCAATAGCAGAAAAGATAGCTGGAGAATTTCAAAACATTTGGAGATTAAACAACACCGTTATTTTTTAAAGATTTTATTTATTTATTCATTAGAGACACACAGAGAGAGGCAGAGACATAGGCAGAGGGAGAAGCAGGTTTCTTCTGGGGAGCCTGATGCGGGACTCGATCTTCAGACCCAGGATCATGCCCTGAGCTGAAGGCAGACCCTCAACCACTGAGCCATCCAGGTGCCCCTAAACGACATATTTCTATATAGTCCACCACTCAAAGAAGAAATCTCAGGAGAAAAATTTAATTTGGAGCTAAATAAAAAACCGAACTTATCAACATTTGTGAGATGCAGTGAAAGTAAAGATTAGAGGGAAATTTGCTGGTAAGACACGAGTCACTTTGATTCACACCCAAGGGGAGAGCACCTAGATTTGCCTTTTGAAGGGTGGAAACATCAAAGATTCTGAGCCCATCTTTTGAAACCACCATAGCCATCCAAACCTTCTTTTGGTGGTTCCCTATGGCCTAAGCAGTGAAATGGCCTGATGGCAATTTCAACTTACAATTAAATTAAACCACTAATGTATTGCCTTGAACTCACTCAGATCTGGAAGATAGGTTAAAAATAAAAACAAAAACCTGGGGATGGCTGGGTGGCTCTGTGGTTGAGGCCTGCCTTTGGCGCAGGGTGTGATCCTGGAGTCCCGGGATCGAGTCCCACATCAGCCTCCCTGCACTGAGTCTGCTTCTCTCTCTGCCTATGTCTCTGCCTCTCTCTCTTTCTCTGTGTTTCTTATGAATAAATAAATAAAATATTAAAAAAAAAAACAAAAAACAAAAACCTAAACCTGTCAAGGAAGGTGTCTCAGTCCTGGCATTTGTGGTGAGGTGAAAGGGATCATACAAATCAAATAAGGACTTACGGTTTCATGACCTGGTGTTAGCAGCTTTTATGAGGGCACACGCATGTCGAGCTCCTCCCGTGCCCCTGAGATCTGGGAGTCCATCCTAGCGACAGCTCTTGCACCCAGAATTCCATGTCTAGAGAAGGCTTTTTGTACAGAGCTGTCACTTCCCACAGGAGATGGGTACGGAATTAGCTCACTATGCCTTCATGCCTCCTTCCTTGAATGTATCTTCCTGCTCTGTAGAGGCTGGAAAGCTAAAAATCGTGCTTTCCAGACTCCTTTCCAGCTCATATTCTGGAAGCAAATTGGTTTCTATCAATTAGATGCACTCTTGAATGACATGAAAGAGAGATGTGAGACAGAAGCTCTTCTGCTACTGTTTTTGCTGGCAAGCAAGGCCATGCGAATCAGAGCATCAGTAGGTAAAGGCAGCCACTGACCTAAGCATGTCTTTTTTTTTTTTTTTTAGATTTTGTTTATTCATGAGAGACACAGAGAAGGACAGACAGAGACAGAGACACAGACAGAGGGAGAAGCAGACTCCTCACAGGGAGCCTGATGCGGGACTCCATCCCTGGATCTGGGATCAGGCCCGGAACAAAAGGCTCAACTACTGAGCCACCCAGGCGTCCCGACCTAAGCGTGCTAATCACAACTTTCTTTTATTTTTATTTTTTATTTTTTTATTATTTAAGACCTTTATTAACGGGTGCTTGCCGTTTGTTGACTTTTTTGAAAAAATCAAGTTGTAAACTTTTATTACAAATTAAAAATGAGGTTCTTAAAAATCTCAACTTGACCAGATATGAAACAATTTAAAAAACCTTTAAAGGTGTATTGAGAAAAACCAGGCTTTTTTTTTTTTAAACACGTTTATCATTACCAAAAAGAGACATATTTAGGTAAAAATAATAAAAACCCCATGCTGCATACATAATGCAGATAGTTCTATTTATCTGGTCAATGGGCAAAAAGCAAGCACTTAAGGTCTTCAGCTCCAATCTTTTGTTCATTTCTTATTGCTGGAATTTCATCTTCACTTCTTCATGTTGGATGACTAACCAGGATGATGGTAGAGATGGTAGCCGGCATTTACTCAGCCCCGCCCTGCTCAGCCTCGGAGCCGACCAATTCTCAGCTGGTGGATCGGCTGCTTTTGTCTCTTTGCCATCTTGTGGTTTAGGGTTTTCTGGCGTCTGCGTCGGTAATTGAAGTTGCGGCGTTACCAACGTTGAGGTGGCTGCTGACCTTGGGTCTCATCTCCTTGATTTTCCTTATCTTCCTCCTTTCCATCCTCTCTAGGCTGTCACTGGCGAGGAGGACCCCTACGGAATCGTGGTCTATAACCTCGATACATATCCTGTCTCGCTGGTCTACCTTGTTCTCCTGCACCCTGGTTGTCAGCACCTTCCATCACTCCTCCCTGCACAGGCGGGTTGGAATACTGTGGTCGCCCCGTAGGGTCTCCGCAGGTAGTAAGGTGGGAACGGCTGCCTGCGCCTGCGGTAGGGCCGGCGCTGCTGGGCCTGGCCTTCGGGAGCACTTTCCGACCCCTCGATCTTTGCCCCACTCTCACTATTCTGGTAATTCTGCTGGTAATTGCGTGGAGGACCCCTGCGACGTGGACAGCGTCTATATGGTTACGGTCTGCTGCATATGTACCGCCCTGCACTGGAGCTCCCCCGGGGCCTGTAACATTGGCTGCCTCCGCACCCTCTTCTCCTTCAACAACATCAAACTCCACAGTGTCTCCATCTCCTACACTGCGAAGGCACTTCCTGGGTGGACAAATACAGCTTCCTTGGTGTCATTCCCGTGGATGAAACCATATCAGTTTTTTTTCGTTTGTTTGTTTTTTTGTTTGTTTTTAATTTAGGATAGTCACAGAGGGGGAGAGAGAGAGAGAGAGAGAGAGAGAGAGAGAGAGAGAGAGAGAAAGAGAGAGAGGCAGAGACACAGGCAGAGACACAGGCAGAGGGAGAAGCAGGCTCCATGCACCGGGAGCCCGACGTGGGATTCGATCCCGGGTCCCCAGGATCGCGCCCTGGGCCAAAGGCAGGCGCCAAACCGCTGCGCCACCCAGGGATCCCCCACATCCGTTTCTTACATTGAACCACTTTACTGTTCCCAAAACCTTCGTTGCGATGACCTTCTTGTCCCCGCCGGCAGGCGCCTCCCTGCGCTGCTGCGGGTGGTGCGGGGCTCGGTGTCGGCCGCGCTGAGGGCGGGGGCGGCTGCTGGGTCTCGGCCTCGCTGCTCTCGGCTGCGGGGGGTGACTGGGGCCGCCGGCAGCTGCGGCTCCTCCCGGGGTGTGATGGTAACTAGGCCTGCGGCGGCAGTGGGGCTGCTCAGGGCTCTCTCTAATCACAACTTTCAACAATGTCAAGTGGCTGTTGAGACAATGGTGGCTTTTTTTCTTATCAGAGTATCAAACTCCAGAACTTCCTGGCTCTGAGGCTGCCCTTCTGCTCCCGCTCCTCCATCTCTTTCAGTGATTTTGCGAGCGTCTAGTTGAGTGTAATTATCTTACTGCTCACACTATCAAGAGTGGCTTCACCTTCCTACCATAAAGCCATATTGACACCCCCCCCCCTTTTTTTAATTCATTTATGATAGTCACAGAGAGAGAGAGAGAGAGAGGCAGAGACACAGGCAGAGGGAGAAGCAGGCTCCATGCACCGGCAGCCCGACGTGGGACTCGATCCCGGGTCTCCAGGATCGTGCCCTGGGCCAAAGGCAGGCGCCAAACCGCTGCACCACCCAGGGATCCCCATATTGACACCCCTTAACAACATATACTTTTCGTTACTATAATGAAAGTTTATATCAAAGATGTGGTGAGGAGGCACCTGGACTAGGTGAGCATAATCTATCCAATCCTTTGTTGTTGTTGTTGTTGTTGTTGTTGTTGTTGTTGTTGTTATCAACATTGTTTTTATTAATGTATCCAGTCCTTTATGCTCTCTTCCTCAAGTGTCTGAATTCCTTCCTTTATACTTGTTAAAGAGCTTCTGACCTTGGGGATATAATTTGTTGTAGGACGAAGTTCAGTACACTTTTACATTGAACGGTCTTTTCCTGACTTGTTATCTTCTGAATACATGATCTCTGGGAGGTGCCCGTATCTATACTTTCTGTTGGATAGAATAGTAGGGACTATGTTCCTGACCTAGCAACCTCAAAGTCTATTCCCATTTTCTCCCAATTTGGGGGGATATCAGATAACGAGTTTCTACAACTTCTAGGCTTCTAACTCTGATGTACCAATATTCGCCGTTGCCTCCTTGTCCCCTTACCAAGGCCATGAGAAATGTAGCTGGTTGCCATAGCAGCAGTGTGACTTGGCTTATGGGGGAAATTATTAGTTCTCACATGCAAAAGTGGCAAAGTGTCCTCAGCCAACAAAAACAGGGTGAGAAGTTATTTCAGGACAGTTTGAGGTCTTCAGTTCCTATACACCAGTTCCTCTCAAACTTTCATCAGCGTCCCCTGGAGGACATGCCAAACCCCAGAGAGCTGTGTCCTCCCCTAGAGTTTCTGATTTAGTGGGTCTGGGTGAGGGCTAGAAAATTTGCATCTCTATGAAGTTCCCAGGGGATGCCAATGCCACTGGTCTGGGGACCATACATCTTTGAGATGCACTGCTCCGAGATTTGGTCTCGTTCTCTCGTTTTAAGTTGTGTTGGGTGAAAAACAACCATTGTGAAGCAACTATGAGGCTCCCAGGCCCCAACCTTAGTGAAAGAACAGTGCCAGTGAATATTAATGGGAGCCTCAGATTCTCCTGCCTCATATTAGCCAAATAACTCATTCCAAACACCCCACATTTCCCCAAGGGTGCCCATTTTCTGGTACAAATGTCTGTATTAATTACATTTCCATTCTTTGTTTGTCAATAACAGAAACTGATTCTGTTAGCCTGTTAACGTAAATGGTGGGGTGACAGGCAGAATCATGGATAGCTCACATTATCAAAGGAGAAATCAATCAGGCTTCATGAGAGACAGTAACCAGGTGAGTGCCAGGGTTTCTCTGTAACTCAGGTCAATCTTTCTGCCACAGGACAATTCATCCTCTTCATCCAGCCCTATAGAATTCTACTCCAGATTCCAATTCCTGTGAGAGGGAATGGACTGGACCTAGCATGGGTCATGTATATGATCTGCCGTATGGTGGTGGTAGCAAAAGGGGCTGTGATAGAGATATAGTCAGTAGTTCGGTACCCAACACAACTGCATGGGAAAGGGAGGGAGACTCCCCAAAAGGAAGATATTCCAGGCAGAAGAGTAACATGTCTAATACAAATAGATGTCTAATGTGAAAAGCACCAATTACCCCCTTTACCAACTAGTTCTATGACCACGCTTTTAGGAAAACTTTTTAAAATTAATTATTATTTTTTTTAGGATGCTTTACTTCAAAAGGTTCTTTCTCCCTAAACTGAAGAGTCAAGGTTTGAAGATGCAGATACTTCGGAACAAAGGATAGCACCTCTATATCCCTTTGAATAATTTGGATTGTTGTCTCTCAGGGAGATATGTCCTCTTCACTTGCAGGCTCTCCATTTAGATTCTGGGATCTTAGCTTTCTTCAACCAATACTAGGATCCTAGCCAGCTCAAGACAGGACAGTCACTGTTGCTTAGAAAAGGATAGAAGGGGTGCATGGATGGCTCAGTAGGTTGAGTAGATCTCACTCATGGTTTTGGATCTGATCATGATCTCAGGGTCTTGAGATTGACCCCGCACTGAGCCCCATGTTGGGCTCCAGGCCTGCACTTGGCTTGGAGTCTACTTGAGATTCTTTCCCTCTCCCTCTCCCTCCGCTCCTCCTAGTGCTCACATTCTCTAAATAAATAAATAATAAATATATTTATATATTCTAAAATGATAAATTTTTAAAATAAGTAAATAAAAATTTTTTAAAGAAAAGGATAGAAACCCAAACAAATTCACAGGAAATTTCCCATTCTTTTAGGGATATATGCTGTTGCTTGGAGTTTCCTTCTTTCTTGTTCTCTTGCCTCCTAATTTTACCTTCACCTGCAATAGTAAGGGGCTGTAGGGTTCAGGAGCTGGTTCTGTTCCTTGGCCCTGTTCCTTGTGAAAGCTAGTCCTTCTCTCTCTCAAGCACACACATTCCAAAGGGCAAGATGGCTTTTGGGAATGAATACACAGTCTAGAAGTACCAGAGTGGCTGGAACCAGAAATTGTATCAGTTGGCTTTCACCAGATTATGCTGAAGTATCAAACAACATTCATAGTTATGATAGAAAAGTCTATTGTTTATGTTTTACGTCAGTTGTATGTTTGCTGTGGCTCCTTTTTTTAAAAAAAATATTTTTATTTATTTATTCATGAGAGACACACAGAGAGAGGCAGAGACATAGGCAGAGGGAGAAGCAGGTTCCCTGAAAGGAGCCTGATGCGGGATCCAGAGAGGCAGAGACAGAAGCAGGTTCCGTGTGGAGAGACCAATGTAGGACTCAATCCCAGGACCCCGGGATCACGACCTGAGCCAAAGGCAGACACTCAATCACTGAGCCACCCAGGTGCCCCTTGGTATGGCTTTGATTCATGTGGTCTCTTTACAGGACCCAGAAAAAAGAAGCAGCCCCTTTCTGGGACATGCTTTTCTTTTGGCAAAGTAGCCAAGTCACACTGGCTTTTAAATCTTTCAGAGAGAATGATAAACCAAAAGAGGTAAATTGGCCACTCTGGATGAAGAGTATACAAGAATATTTTGTATTATATTTGTAACTCCTTACAATAGGATATAGGTTTTCCCCAATATCTGAAAATAGGACATTCCTATAAAAATCTTTTGTAAGCCAAAATGATGTAGAACAAAGAAACAAGTACATTTATTTACATGAAAAATGTTTTCAGCACTCCCAGATCCCCAAATTTACCTCTCTTAGGCCTTTCTTGTACCTCAGGACACATCTTACTAATGGATGCACAAAATAAATCGAGATAAAGCACAGATGCAAGACACATTTCAAATCTCTGGTGGCTTGTGGCTACAATGCTGGGTGTAGTTCTGGGGAAGGGACTTGGTGGTGCCACTCTTACAGCTCACAGTGCGTGTTGTCTTTATGAGGGCTCACTGCAAAACAAATGCTGAATGCTATTTTCGCTTTTTTCCTCAAAAAAGAGAAAATCCTCATCAGATTTCTTTTGGTTAGAGTAAACAGGGACTAATGTTGGTCTCTCATAAATGTGAAGTGGCATGTCATGAACTATTGAAAGAGGGGGTACCTGTATACATATGTTTTGTTTAAAGATGTTGTATGGAAGTGTTGAATCTCTATATTGTACATATGAAACTAATAGTATCCTGTATGTTAACTAACTGGAATTTAAAGAAAAACTTAAAGAATAAAGGAAGTCCAGAAGGAGGCAGTGTGCGTCTGTATACTCACTCCAGGAAGTTATCAGCTTCTCCTCACTCCCTGCAACTTTAGATGTGTCCTGCCTCCTTGTGGCTGAAGATGGATGCTGCATCCCCACAATCACCCTCAATCCAGGTCACTGCATGGAGGAAGGGGAGAGTATCTTTGTAACATTTAAGTGTAAAATTATGTCAAAATTAAAAAGTGTTTAAAAACAAGTGACTTCTGTAAACACATTTCTTTTTAGAATGAAGCGTTGAGGGCATCCTTGGGTGGCTCGGTGGTTTGATGCCTGCCTTTGGCCCAGGGCGTGGTCCTGGAGACCCAGAATCGAGTCTCGCATCAGGCTCCCTGCATGGAGCCTGCTTCTCCCTCTGCCTGTGTTTCTGCCTCTCTCTCTCTCTCTCTCTCTCTCTCTCTCTCTCTGTGTGTGTGTGTCTCTCATGAATGAATAAAATAAAATATTTTAAAAAATAGAATGAAGTGTTGATAATTATTTTAGCTAGGTATTATAATGGGGGTACTGACAGTAGTGAATCCAACCATTTAGGATTTCTAGAAGTTTGAAGGACTAGAGATTTAGGATTGTGACAAAGGGGATCATCAAAGGGGAGGGAAGATCTAATAAGAAGTGAAGCTTCACGAGATTATTTTTCTTGGAGGCAAATATATGAGTCCAGAAAAAAATTTCTTTAAGAATGACCCATAGATAGGAACAATGCTTTGGTGTTCTTGCACATCAAAAATGACTGATCTGTGGCCTTTATTCTTAAAGAAATATTGCTCAGTTGCCTTATAGCATTGAATGCTTAGCAATGATGACCCAGCCCAATTTCCTCGTATAAATGATTTGAATTTTCTTTTTGGCTGTCAGTAGTATTTTCTTTTGCTTAGAATTTAGCACTTTTACTTGGATATGTCTCAAGAGTGACAGTTCTGACTGAGGCTATTTTTCCTGACACAAAGTGTCTTCTTTTAAGGTACAGATTCATGACAGTGCCTAGGTGGCTCTGCCACTCATGTTAAGCAACTGCCTTCAGCTCAGGTCATGATCCTAGGGTCATGATCCTGGGGTCCTGGGATTGAGCCCTGACTTGGCCTCCCTGCTCAGTAGGAAGTCGGCTTCTCCCTCTGCCTCCTCACTTAAATAAATAAATAAACAAACAAACAAACAAACAAATAAATAAATAAAAGCTTAAAAAAAGGTACAGACAGATTCAAGCCCTCTTTTAATCTTAGAGAATTGTCTTATGTATTGATGTATCGATTGATACATATGTTTTCTTTCTGTATTTCCATTTCTCTGTTGGGAACTCAGAACTGTGTATAATTGGATATTGCTTGCCTGTCCTTCACATCCATTTTTTTCTGCCAATCTTTATTTTAATAAACATTTTTATTGAGTTATAATATACCTATGAAAACTGCACAAATCATAAAGGCATGCTCATTGAATTATCACAAAACAAACACACCCATGTAGCCACAACTCACATTCCAATTTTTTTTAAGATTTTAAAAATTTATTTATTAATTAGAAACACAGAGAGAAAGAGAGCACAGCAGACACAGGCAGAGGGAGAAGCATGCTCCACGCAGGGAACCTGACGTGGGACTCCATCCCAGGTCTCCAGGATCACGCCCTGGACTAAAGTCATCGCTATACCACTGAGCCACCCGGGCTGCTCCGTCCTAGGCTCTTTATCTCTACTATGTTCTTTTGGTGTATTGCATATTTACAGGAAAGTGCTAGATACTATGCATACACTATAATCACACAATATATGCAATATCTAAATATGTAATGATCAGGGACGCCTGGATAGCTCAGCAGTTAAGCGCCTGCCTTCAGCCCGGGGCGTGATCCTGGAGTCCTGGGATGGAGTCCCACATCAGGCTCCCTGTATGGGGCATGCTTCTCCCTCTGCCTACGTCTCTGCCTCTCGCTGTGTGTGTCTCTCATGAATAAATAAATAAAATCTTAAAAATAAATAAATATGTAATGATCTATGGTCCATTACCAGATCAAAATACATAACATTTCCAAAATATAGGATCCCATATACTCTTCACAGATAATACCCCTTACCCGGAGATAATTTCATTCAGACCTCTATCACTATAAATTAGTGTTGTTCTTCTTGAACTTCTTCATGTAAATGGAATTATCCAGGAAATAGTCTTTTGTATTATTATTTTTAATTGTGGTAAAATATATATAATGAGAATTTATTATTTTAATCATTTTAAGTGTACAGTTCTGTATTATTAAGTATATTCACATTAGTTGTTACCGTACATAGTCCTTTGTGTTTGCATTTTAAAAATCATTATCTGAATTAGTTTATCATAGTTTTTTTTAAAAATCCATTCTCCTGTTGAGACATTTTAAGTTTGTGGCTATTATGAATAAAGCTGCTACATACATTATTGTATGAGGCTTTTTGTGGACATATGTTTTCATCTCTCTGATACCATACCTGGGAGTAGAACTGCTAGATCATGGAGCAGACATAGATTTAACTTTTTAACATATTACCAAGCAGTTTTCCAAAGTAGTTGTTCCGTTTCATGCTGACCAACAACGCATGAGAGTTACAGCTACTCCAAATGCCTGCAACCCTTGAGACTGTCCATTGTTTTTCATTTTAATGGAATGTGCAGCATAGTAGTGGTATCTCTTTCAGGTTTTAATTTGCATTTCTTTGATGACAAATCATGTTATACACTGTTTCATATGCTTATTGGCCACTTGATTCTGTCCTTTTTGATTACATATCTTTGAATGAAGTGAAGGTTTCCTAAAATTTTTCTTGTAGGACATTTGTATAAAGGAAGAGACAGGATTGTGTTTCATACTGATTATCATGTTTCTTATAGTCCAAGGATTTGTATGAAGTAGTCTAGGTTTTACTTCTCCTGGGCAAAGGGAGACACGTAACGATAAGACTGTTCATCTCCTCTACCTCAGACATGGTGATAAATTGCTTCCAGGAAATGATAGTTAATAAATAAGTGAATTGTGTTTCGGGCCCATCCGTATCTTTTGCCTCTTGGAACCAAAGTGTGTCCTAAGTAGCTTCTGTCACTAATGAATGCATCTCATTCTTCTTGTTGCAAACAAGGTATTTGGATTCTGCGATGTAAGAAATACCTCTGACCTTGAAGAAGTATTGTGATGCACTTTTTTTTTTTTTTTTAGATGTGTGATGTGCATTAGCAGGCATCTTCTCTTTCCTCTGCTGTTTGGCATCTCTCCCACTTACTTTGGGAATTGGAGATTCAACATTCCCCTACATTTTGCTAAGGTTGTAATTAGCTTTTCTGTTTCTTATTTGGTGGTGGTGGCTTTGGGCAATTTCCAAGAGGGAAAGGAAACTTACTGGACACTACCATCTTCAACGTAGAAGTTTTGATAAATACCAATTACCAAGTTAAAGCAGTTTGCTTTCATATTTTGCTGAGATTATATTTTCTTTTAAACATGAATGAGAGCTGTATTTTATTTAGGGGTTGAATATGTCAGAATGATTTTTTCATCCACCTGTTAATTTGATGTATTTCATTGAAAATTTTTTTTAAATTTATTTTATTTATTTTATTTTTAAAGATTTTATTTATTTATTCATGAGAGAGAGAGAGAGAGAGGCAGAGACACAAGCAGAGACACAGGCAGAGGGAGAAGCAGGCACCATGCAGGGAGCCTGATGTGGGCCTCGATTCCGAGACTCCAGGACCGTGCCCTGGGCCGAAGGCAGTCACTAAACCACTGAGCCATCCAGAGATCCCCTGAAAGATTTTTTTAAAAGATTTTATTCATTTATTCATGAGAGACACAAAGGGATTGAGAGTCAGAGTCACAGGCAGAGGGAGAAGCAGGCTCCATGCAGGAGCCTGATGTGGAACTCGTTCCTGGGACTCCAGGATCAGTCCTGGGCCAAAGGAAGGCACTAAAACACTGAGCCACCCAGGGATCCCCCTCACTGAAAGATGTTCTGATGTTGATCTATCCTTTTAGCCCTGGGTCCCATCTTCTTGCTTACCTTTCATTTTTAGCTGAATGAATTTGATTTGGAAATAATTCCATTTAAAACTGCTTTATCTATCCTCATAATTTATTTGATGATCTTTTTCTTTGCGATTTTTAGCATCAAGCTTCTTAAAATGAGTCAGAGATTTTCCTCTTTTAAAAAATACTCTGAAGTACTTTGTATAAAGCAGGGATTACAAATCTGTGGGGGCCAGGTGGCTTTTTTTTTTTAAAAAAGAGACACATAGTTACTAATTTGCTTTCTTTAATAGGTAATAATAGCCTACTCAAGCATTCTATTTTTCTTTTCATCCCTACTTTTTAAAAAATATTTATTTATTTATGAGAGACAGAGAGGCAGAGACATAGGTAGAGGGAGATCATCCCTACTTTTAAATTTAATTAGTATAAAGACAGTGTTTTATAAATGAAAACACCTGCATCATATTTGTAGTTGTGTGCTTTTATTTTTTAATTTAATTAATTTTTTTAGAGAGTGAGCAGGGGTGGGGCAAAGGGAGAGGGAGAGAGAGACTCTTAAGCAGACTCTATGCCAGCAGGGAGCCTACCAAGAGACTCTATCTTAGGACTCTGAGATCATGACCTAAGCCAAAATCAAAAGTCGTCCACTCAGCTGATTGAGCCACCAAGGCACTCCAGTTGTGTGCTTCTTTTAAATTCTAGTATGTCTTTTCTCAATTTTTTAAAGTCTGCTCTATTTTTGTCTGTTTTGTAACTTCTATCAATAATAAACTTTTTGTTCTAGATCCCTCATTTTTCTTTGCCACTCCCAATACAGTAATTTCTGCTCAGTTTTTCATTATTTCTTTCCTTCTGTTTCTTTATTACTGCATTATAGTGTTTCTAGCATCCTGAGCTGAATGCATCATTTACTTAACTTGCTTTAGCAGTATTACACAAATTATGATAATGTAGCATTTTAAAAAAGATTTTATTTATTTATTCATGAGAGACACAGAGAGAGAAGCAGAGACATAGGCAGAGAGAGAAGTGGGAGTCAATCCCAGGATCCCGGGATCACGACCTGAGCCCAAAGCAGACACTCAACCACTGAGCCACCCATGTGCCCTGATAACGTAGCATTTTCATTATTGTCTTGTTTTGGGTAATTTGGAACTTTTGTGATGATTTTGTCTTTACCATAATTAATTTAGAAACACATTTTGTTGTTGTTTCTAAGCACATGACTTGGAAAAATCTGTTTATTGTGGACTTTCAACTTAATTGCACTAAGTCGGAGAACATGAAATATATGATAACAGTTCTTAGGAATTTGTAAAACTTTGTGAACTAGGATTTGGTAGATTATTAAAAATATTCCATGAGTACTTGAAAAACAATGTCCTATTTATTAGGCAGAGTATCATCTCTCTCTCTCTTCGTATAGAGCTATTAGATAAAGTATTAAAGTTTATAAATTTTTGCTCGCATTTACTAAGATTTTCTAGGAGTTTCTTTTGCTTTTCTTTTTTTTTTTTTAATTTTTTATTTATTTATGATAGTCGCACACAGAGAGAGAGAGAGAGGCAGAGACACAGGCAGAGGGAGAAGCAGGCTCCATGCACCGGGAGCCCGACGTGGGATTCGATTCCGGGTCTCCAGGATCGCGCCCTGGGCCAAAGGCAGGCGCCAAACCGCTGCGCCACCCAGGGATCCCCGCTGCGCCACCCAGGGATCCCTCTTTTGCTTTTCTTTTAAAGATTTATTTCTTTATTCATGAGAGACACAGAGAGAGAGAGGGGCAGAGACACAGCCAGATGGAGAAGCAGGCTCCTTGTGGGGAGCCTGATGTGAGACTCGATCCCGGGTCTCCAGGATCACACCCTGGGCTGAAGGCAGACGCTAAACCACAGGGTCACCGGGGCTGCCCTTTCTAGGAGTTTCCAATCCTTACTAAGATTTTTGTGTGTGGTTGGTCTAAGAGTTTTGATGGTGATATATTTTTAAAATGTCTTCTACTAATTCTCTCACTTTATGTTCTAGAGGTTATTCTATCTAATAGGTTCTGTGTGTGTGTATGTGTGTGTACTAGGCTTTTTTCTTCTTCTTCCAAATTTTAGGGGCTAAATTATTGTGATGGATTAAATGATCCCCTCACCCCAAAATTCAAGTCTGCTCAGAGCCTCAGAATGTGACTTTACTTGGAAATAGGGTCTTTGCAGATATAATTGGTTAAGAAGAAGGAGGACACATAGAAGAATGCTACACAAAGATAGAAGCAGAGATTAGATGTACCACAGGCTAAGGAATGCCAAGGATTGCTAGGGGCCACCAAAAAGGAGGGAAAATCAAGGAAGGATTCTTTTCTAGAGAGTATGACCTTCAATGAGAGTATGGCCCTGTAAACTCCTTGATTTTGGATTTCTGGTTTCCAGAACTATAAGAAAATAAATTTCCTTTGTTTTTAAACCACACACTTTGACTTCCTTTCTTGTATTTATGAATGGTCTTCTATTTTTTTCATTTATTTATTAAGATTTTATTTGTTTATTTGACAGAAAGAGAGCACGCAAGTAGGCAGAGCAACAGGCATAGGGAGAGGGAGAAACAGGCCCTTTGCTGAGCAGAGAGCCCAATGTAGGGTTTGATTCCAGTATCGAACTGGTCATGGAATCATGACCTGAGCCCAAGGCAGATGCTTAACCAACTGAGGCACCCAGGTGCTCCTATTTCTTGCAGTTATGCCTATAAGGTATCCTTAGTCTATAATTTCCTCTTAAGTGAGTTTGGGTTCAGTTGTTGATTTGTTGCCTGTCTTAGCATTACATTTATTGATATATTTTGAACTTTTATTTTGCAGTTCCATTTTGGGTGGAAAGGTAAGTTTTTGTTTGTCTGCTTGTTTTTCTACTTTTCTTTTTTTCTATGCTCTCTCCTGTCTTATAACATCAGTTCCAGGCTGATATTCCAGAGCCAGTTAGAACAGCCTGATTCCTCTTTCCTGGGTTTCTACAATTCTTTGTAAACAAGCAGTCATAACAGAGCTGCTGCTGTTGGTGGTGTTAAGAGCCAGGGAGAACCAGGAGTCTGTCTCTGGATTACTTTTGGTCCCTTCTTAGATCTAAAACATAGGCTAGTATAACCATGTTTTTTTCTGACATGTGCCTTTGTGGGTTCCCTCCCCCTATTTTTAGTCCATAGAAATGTTTATCTTGGCTTAGGCTCTAGCTCCTTTTGTTTGCTTATTTTCTCATTTTGGTTTCCATATCATTGCTATGAATTTGGAACAGAGGTTCAACAAGAGAACCTTTTGTGTCTTCTTGCCAGTTGGCCTTTCCAGAGCCTAGATAGCTATCAAAAATACACTTTTGTATTGCAATTAAGTAGAAATTAACTGAATGAACAATAATCTGATTACTCACCTGGTCCTACTCTGATCTATCCTTCCTATTACTACATTCCCCCCAATCACACATGCCAAATTTGCTTGCTTCTCTCCATCTTTATCTCTGTTGTTACCACCATACTTCAGGCTACCATCACCTTTCATCTGGATTACTTCTAGAGCCTCCTAACTGGGCATACTGCTTATCCCTCTATAATATGTCACTTATACAGCAGCCAAAGTGATTACTTAAACCTAAATCCAATCATGTCAGCCCTTTGTTAAAACCCTCTAGTGATTTCGTTGTTTAGTAAGATGAAAAGTCCCTTGAAGTGGCCTCGAAGTCAGACTTGGCTCCTGTCTACCACTTGACATCATGTCATACTACTGCCTCCCAAGGTTATCATATTTCTTTTCTTTTTTCTTTTTTAAGATTTTATTTATTTATTCATGAGAGACAGAGAGAGGCAGAGACATAGGCAGAGGGAGATCCTAGGTGGCACTTGATCCCAGGATCCCAGGATCCCAGGATCACGACCTGAGCCAAAGGCAGATGCTAACCACTGAGCCATCCAGGTGCCCCAAGGTTATCATATTTCAACATATTATTATTTTTAAAGATTTTATTTATTTGAGGGAGAGAGAGAGAGCACACAAGTAGGGGGAGGAGCAGGGGGGAAGGAGAAGCAGGCTCCCCACTGAGCAGGAGCCTGATATGGGGCACCATCCCAGGTGAGCTGAAGGCAGATGCTTAACTGACTGAATCACCCAGGAGCTCCTCCATTCTTTTTTTTTTTTTTAAGATTTTACTTATTTATTCATGAGAGACACAGAGAGGCAGAGACACACCAGAGGGAGGAGAAGGAGAGGGAGCCTGCTGGCTCCATGATAAGAGCCTGATGTGGGACTTGATTCTAGGAATCTGGGATCATGCCCTGAGCCAAAGGCGGACACTCAACCACTGAGCCACCCAGGTGTCCCACTTTTTTTTTTTTTTTTTAGAGAGCCCTATTGAGTTATAATTGATATACTTCATCCATTTATTATTTTTTAAAGATTTTATTTATTTATTCATGAGAGACACAGAGACACAGGCACAGAGACACAGGCAGAGGGAGAAGCAGGCTCCACTCAGGGAGCCCGATGTGGGACTCGATCTCGGGTCCCCAGGATCACACCCCGGGCCGTCGGCAGCACTAAACCACTGCGCCACCGGGGCTGCCCTACTTCACTTATTTATTTATGTATTATTATTTATTTATTTATTTATACATAGGTTTAAATCTTTTTTTTTTTTTTTTAAATTTATGATAGTCACACACACACATACAGAGAGAGGCAGAGACATAGGCAGAGGGAGAAGCAGGCTCCATGCACCGGGAGCCTGACATGGGATTCGATCCCGCGTCTCCAGGATCGTGCCCTGGGCCAAAGGCAGGCGCCAAACCGCTGCGCCACCCAGAGATCCCATACTTCACCCATTTAAAGTGCACAGAGTTATAATTGATACACTTTACCCATTTAAAGTGCACAATTAAAAATTTTTTTAGCATATTCATTTATATTTATATATCATATATATTACTACCTAACGTTAGAATATTTTCATCACTCACAAAAGAAAACCTATTCACATTAGTAGTCACTCCCTAGTCTTCCTTACCTCTAGCTCCAGGATACCACTAATCTTCTTGTCTGTATGGATTTACCTATCCCAGTCATTTCACATAAATGGAAGAATACAATTTGTGGCCTTTTGTTACCAGCTTCTGTCATTTAGAATAATCTTCAAAGTTCACTCATGTTGTAGCATGGATTAGCACTTTATTCCCTTTTTATAGTCAAATAATATTTTATTGTATGGATCTAACACAGTTTACCCATTCTTGATAGACACCTGAACTGTTTCTAATTTTGACTATTATGAACACATAATAGCTTGGAATATCTGTGTAGCAAGATTTCGTGTGAATGTGTTTACAAGTCTCTTAACTGGAGCGGAATTGCTGGGTCATATGGTAACTCTATTAACATTTTGATGTTTATTTTCAAAGTAACTGCCATTTTAGATTCCCAATAGCAACATGTGAGAGTTCCCATTTCTCCATATCTTCAACTCTTGCTGTTGCTCATCTTGGTTATAGCCATCCAAGTGGGTACGAAGTGGCATCTCAGTGTGGTTTTGAATTGCGTATCTGTAATAGCTATTGATATGGAGTATCTTTCCATATACTTATTGGTAATTTATATATATATTCTTCAGAAAAAATGCCTATTTAGATTCTTTGCTCATTTTTTTTTAAAATTTTTTTATTTATTTATTTATGATAGTCACACAGAGAGAGCGAGAGAGGCAGAGACACAGGCAGAGGGAGAAGCAGGCTCCATGCACCGGGAGCCCGACGTGGGATTCGATCCCGGGTCTCCAGGATCGCGCCCTGGGCCAAAGGCAGGCGCTAAATCGATGCGCCACCCAGGGATCCCCTCTTTGCTCATTTTTAAATTGTATTGTCTTTTTACTCTTGGGTTGTAAAAGGTATGTATGTATGTGTATATATGTATATATACATATATATTTTTTCTGGATATAGGTCCTTTAGCAAATATATGATTTGCATTTTTTTCTCCCATTCTGTGGTTTGTCTTTTCATTTTCTTGATGGTGTCCCTTGGAACACAAATTCAAAATTTTTGTAAAATCCACTTTAATTTTTCATCTGTGCTTATGCTTTTGGTGTTGTATCTAAGAAGGTTTTATATAACACAAGAATATGAAGATTTACTACTCTTTTCTTCTATGAATTTTATAGTTTTGGATTTTACAATTTGGTCTATGATGTGTGTGGTCTAAGGAAAGGGTACAACTTCATTCTTTTACACATGACTATCTAGTTGTCTCAGCTTCATTTGTTGAAGCGACTACCTTTGCCCCTATTGAATTGTCTTGTCATCCTTGTTGAAATCAATTGACCGTAATATGAGGTTCATCATATCATGTAGAAATGTTACTTCTTTTATTATCCATTTGACATTATCTGTCCTTTTTTTTAAAGATTTTATTTATTTATTCATGATAGACAGAGAGAGAGAGAGAGAGAGAGACAGGCAGAGGGAGAAGCAGGCTCCATCTGGGGAGCCTGACGTGGGACTCCATCCCGAGACTCCAAGATCCCGTCCTGGGCCAAAGGCAGGTGCTAAACCGCTGAGCCACCCAGGGATCCCTATCTGTCCTTTAATTGTTGTGTTTTTAACATTTACATTTAATGCATGATTTTAAGATTTTATTTACTTAGTCATGAGACACACAGAGACAGGCAGAGACATAGGCAGAAGGAGAAGCAGGCTCCCTACAGGGAGCCCAATGCAGGACTCAACTTGAACTCCAGGATGACGCCCTGAGGCCCTGAGCAGAAGGCAGACAGTCAACTACTGAGCCACCCAGGCGCCCCATAATGCAATTGTTTCTATGCTCAGATTTAGAAGTAATGATATAACTTAGATATGAGATCTGGATATCTAGATATTTAGATATATAAATCTATACTTTAGATATAAGATCTGGAAAATAATAATAAAGCCCTTACGATCTGTGTTACTGTAAGAATTCCACAAGAAACCTTTTTAAAGACATTGACTATTAGAATTTCACTTAATTTAGGAAGTTTGTTCTGAAGAGTTTACCCATTGCATATAAAACATAATATTGTATTATCATTAATATATATTAAAATCAGAAGACATAGGCTTGTCTCTTTAAAATTTTAAAATGAGATATAATTGACATATAACTTTGGATTAGTTGTAGGTATACAATGAGTTATGTACATATTGCAAAATGATTCTAAGTTCAGTTAATAACCATCACCATACAGCTATAATTTTCTTGAGAACTTTTGAGATTTGCTGTCCTAGCAACTTTCAAGTGTACAATACGGTATTGGGTTTCTTTTTTATAAGACTTTATTTATTCATGAGACACACACACACACACACACACACACACACACACACAGAGGCAGAGACACAGGCAGAGGGAGAAGCAGGCTCCATGCAGGGAGCCTGACGTGGGACTTGATTTTGGGTCTCCAGGATCACGCCCTGGGCTGAAGGCGGTGCTAAACTAAGCCACTGGGTCTGCCCACAATACAGTATTGTTAACTATACTCTCCATGTTGTACATTATATCCACAGGACCTATAACTGAATGATTGTTTGAACCTTTTGACCACCTTCACCCACTCTCCACTTTGGCAACCACCAATTTGTTCTCCGTATCCACGAGTTTTTTTAGATTCCACCTATAAGTGCAGTCATTTAGTATTTATCTTTCTCTGACTTATTTCACTGAGCATAACGCTTGCAAGTTCCATCCATGTTGTTGCAATGGCTTTTTTATGGCTAAATAATTGTCCTAGGTGTGTCTGTGAGAGCTCGCTCCACATTTTTTAAAAATCTAATTATCTGTTAATGGACTCATTTAGATTGTTTCCACGTCTTGCCTATTGTAAGTAAGGTGCAATCAACATGGGGGTGGACGTAGAACAATTTTTTTTTTAATATTTTATTTATTTATTCATGGAAGACAGAGAGAGAGACAGAGACGCAGGCAGAAGGAGAAGCAGGCTCCATGCAGGGAGCCCGACGTGGGACTCGATCCTGGGACCTCAGGATCACGCCCTGTGCCGGAGGCGGCGCTAAACCGCTGAGCCACCTGGGCTGCCCGAACAATTTAAAAACATCAATATTATCAATTTATTCCAACCGCTCGAAGATTCCTCTGCTTATCATAAATATAACGCAAATGTTTCCTTTCATACTCATTTTTAAAAAAGAATTTATTTATTCATTCCTGAGAGACACAGAAGGTGAGAGAGGCAGAGACACAGGCAGAGGGAGAAGCAGGCTCCGTGCAGGGAGCCCGACGTGGGACTCGATCCCGGGTCTCCAGCATCACGCCCTGGGCTGAAGGCGGCGCTAAACCGGTGGGCCACCCGGGCTGCCCCATACTCCTTTTTCTACTTCTTAGTAAACTAGTAAGTTCGCACTTGACAATGAACGCGTTAGAGCGTTACTACTGCCTCACTCCGCCTCCAGCCTCACGGGGGGATGCCGTGCGCTCCGGATGGCGCCGGGCACGCCAGAGGAACCGGCCTGGAACAAACCTAACGCCAAAGTGCGTGAGTAAGCTAAGTCGTAACCCGTTCAAGTTCCTAATCAGTCTTGCTGCCTTCCCTGTGATGAGCACAACGTGCAAGACCCATTATTCCAACAGGTTCCCCGCGTGTAGCCGCCGAGGCCACGCTCCGCCGAGCGCCGCGCTCCCTCGGCGGCTGTGGCTCCCCGGTTTCCGTGTCTCAGAATCGTCCAGGCTGGCTCCCTTGCCGGGGCCCGGGCCGGCGTTCCCAGGCTTCCGAGCCATTGTCCTCGGCCTCGGGTCACTAAGGTGCGTCTGTCTCCGCGGCGAGCGCGGGCGTCCGGCGGGGCCTCGCGCAGCTGCGTCCGTGGAGGCCGGACTCGCTGCGAGACGCTCTGCCCCGCGCGCCGCCGAGCGGTCCGTTCCGAGACCTCCACTCCGGGCGCTCGGGCTGCCCGGGGCCAGGCGTGGCCGCCTTCCCGCCGGCCGGGCCGGCTCCACCTGCCTCGGTACCCGGCCCCTGGAGAACCGCCTCCTCGCTCACCTACGGCTCCGGGAGCGGCCCGAGGCGGCCCCCGCGGCCTGCGCATGCGGACTGGGCGGCCGCCGCTCCGACGCCCACACGGCCGCCTCCTCCGACCGGCCGCGGCCGTTTGGAGCTCCCTGACAGCTCCACGACCCGCGGACGCAGCCTCGTCTCGTGCCTCCACGTTGTCCTATCAGAGGTGGGGCGGGGCGGCGGCCCCCGCAGCCTATCAGCGCCGACCACGACCCCGGCTTGCCCAGTAGGCGAGCGGCCAGGAGGAAGGCGATTGGACGGCGGCGGCGCTCGGGGCGTCGCGTCGTCCGGGCCCCGCCCCCCGCCGCCTTCCTCCGCGGGCGCCAGCTGCCGCTTAGGCCTGAGCGAGAGCCGACGGCGGGCGGGCGAGCGGCGGGCGAGCGGCGGGCGAGCGGCGGGCGGGCGAGCGGGCGAGCGGGCGCGGCTGCACCCTGAGCGCCGGCGGGGCTGCTGGGCCCCGCACCCTGTCTCCTCCTCGCCGCGGGCGCCCTCGGACATGGTGGCCCCCGGCTCTGTGACCAGCCGGCTGGGCTCGGTGTTCCCCTTCCTGCTGGTCCTGGTGGACCTGCAGTACGAAGGTGAGTCCAGGCTGCCCTGCCCTGCCCGGGCGGGGGGCGGGGGCGGGCGCCCGGGGGCAGCCCCCACCCCACCCCCACCCCCACCCCCGGCGCGAGTCCCGGGGCGGCCCGGGCGGCTGGGCGGGAGCCGGGGAGTCCGCGCGGCCCGGCTGGGCCTGAGCCCGCCCCTGGGCGGGGGCCGGCGCCCGGTTCCGGGTGTGTGGGGGGGAGAGGCGCTGGGACGGGCGGCTTCGGAGCGAGGAGCGGGGCCGAGGGGAGCCGGGGGGGGCTGCGGCGCGGCGCCTCCTGGCGCGTCGGGGGACGCGGAGCCCCGAGCAGCCGTCGGGTCCCGGCCCCGCTGGGACTGCGCCTTGGCGCCGGGGCCCTCGGTCGCGGTGTGTGGGGGGAGGCGGCGAAGGCGGCCACAGGGGAGGCTGCTTTCGCTTTGGAGTTCCGGGGCGGGGGAGGGCGAGTGTGTCGGGGCGTGCGGCGGCGGGGCCGGCGCTGACTGCCGCAAGTTGAGTAACCGTCGCCTTGCTCGGTCCGGCGGGTCGCAGTTGCGGGGTCGGGGCGTGAAGGAGCCGGCGCGGGAGTTCCGGCTCCCGGGGGCGAGGCACGGAGTTTGTGGTCGTTTACTACTCCGTCCCCGCGTGGTGTCCCCTTCAGCTTAGGGCTGGCTTTGCTTCTCTGCGACTTCTCTGGGGGAAAAAAAAGAAAAAAAAGTCCCCTCATTAAAAGGTACGGAACGCTTCGATTTCGCAGGAGTCCCGCAGATTGGATGGTCGGCTGCTCCTAACAGAGTAGCGAAAGTTAGAGGGCCGTCCCATCTTGAGGTGTCACCGGGCGGGGCGGTGGTAAGAAGTAAAGCTCCAAGTGCCAGTGGAAGTCGCGCTGCCAGCCCGATGACTGCGAGAGAAGGACCCCAGTATAGTGACGGATCTCGTGCTCTGATCTACTTTCATGCCTATGGGAAGGGCGGGGGGGGGGTCACACATTTCAGCATGAGTCTTAATGTTAGATTTGGAGGGAGTAAGGAGCCACAGTTGGGAGTTTTTTTATGGTACCCCCCCCCCCCCCGAATTCTCAACCTAAAAAACACATTTATAATACACTCCACTTTTTGGGGCTCATTCAAGGCCTTGTTGTTGGTGTTGTTCTCCTGGTGACCCCATATTTTTTGAACCCCAAATCAGAGCATGTATCATGGCAACATTGGGACAAAGTATTTGACAAAGAATTTGTGTAGATTGCCCCAGACAGTCTAGGGAATTGAAATTTGGATGCCCGGACCACTTTAATATGGGTTGAGTATTCCAGTTCTCTTGCATTTTCTAATCCTGGCACAACCCCCCCCGGCCCCCCGCCCCGTGTCACATTTTGTTCAGTTACTACTAGTAATTTATTTTGAGCGCTCAAGAAAAAGTGGCCTGTGTTCTCTTCAATGCTTTTTTTTTTTTTTTTAAAGTAATGTGCACATTTTTATAGGATCTGCATGTCCTGCTAGCTTTTGGACTGCCTTTTTGCAGTTGCTGTTCTGTGGGATTCTTAGTACTTCATTTCCTTCCTTTAGTATTTTCCATAAGAAAAAACTTCCTTAGTTTTTCTGTATAGAAGGCAGTTCTCAGAGGAATGCCAGCGTGCCGTTCTTGAGGAACATTGCCTGTATCAAGTAGCAGGGACTTGGTACAGGTAGTAGGGAAGAAAGGGAAAAGATCTTAAATTGATTAAAGGTTTGTGTGCCAGGCACCTTTCAATAAGCAATCTCTCACTCATGGGAATATGTGATAATTGTACCTACTTTACAGATGAGGGAACGGAGGCTCCAAGAGTTTTTTAGCTATGATGTCATAGAACTGTTAAATCCAAGCACCATAAATTAAACTCACTTACGTGGCTTTAAAGTTCATCTTGTGTGCAGGCTGGAGACAGAGATTAAGTGGGTGACAGTATCATGAGGGCCCCAGCATTTGTAAGTGGTGGCAGCTGAGAGAAATAAGCACTTTTTTTGTTTACCACTGGCAGTAATGAGGTGATTTCCTGGCATGTTGTTTTGTTTTAAAGATTTTATTTATTCATGACAGAGAGAGAGAGAGAGAGAGAGAGGGGCAGAGAGATGCAGGCAGAGGGAGAAGCAGAAAGAGCGCCACACAAAGAACCCGATGTGGGACTCGATCCCGGGACTCTGGGATCATACCTTGAGCTGAAGGCAGACACTCAACTGCTGAGCCACCCAGGCGTCCCTTCTGGCATGTTTTATACAGTGGTTCTCAAACTTGAGTGTGTATTAGAATCTTAATTGGAGGGCTTTAAAACAGTGCTGGGTCCCTCTCGCAGGGTTTGTGATTCAGTACGTCTGGATGGGACCTGAAATTTCACATTTCTAAAAACTAACCACTGGTGAGAACCACTGGTCTAATAAGTCATATAGAGGAGTAAAATTAGGTGGCTGCCATGTACTAGACACTAAATTTGGTGATGGGGATGTAAAAGTAAGAAAGAACCTCTGACCTAAATTGGCAAACTGTTAGCTCCTGTTTTCCAAAATAAGTTGTGTTTGGCCTCAGTTACCTCAGAGTCCTCCAGGGGGATGTAGGTCTGAGGTTCAGAGGGAGAGGAGACCAAGGAGAAAGGTGTGAGAAGAGTGAATGTGAAACAAAATTGCATGTGACAGAGAGGGTCACCAGTAATTAGCTTAGTTGGCCTATTTTTTTTCTGACTTAAAAATATTCATCATTTTTTCCCCTTAGGCTTTTCTATTAATTGTGATCCAAAGAAAGAAACTATGTAATAGTCTTATGAATTGAAGGATTACATCTTTTAGCACCCCCTTTAGAAATGGCCTTTGAAAGAAGTCCAAAGCACTAGGTTAGGAATAGAATTTTTGGAGCTGAAAGAAAACTAGTAGTTTCTAGTATTCTCGTGTTACAGATAACATAGCTATTTTAATTCTTTGCTAATGATTTGTTCTGTTTGGTGCCTTGACTAGGAACACAGCCTGGGAACCAGGCCTTCTTTTATCTTTTTTTCTTCCCTAACATGCTTCCTGCACCCAGTTTTTCTTTATTTCACTGAACTGACTTGACTAAACCATTTATTTGGCCATTGTAAAGAATAGTTGGAAATCTTTAGGTATAAATGATATTGATAATTTTTATATTCATCTAACCTACTTAAAGTGTGCTTTGTCTTTTCTTGGATTTTTCTGGCATTATTTAAATTTGGAAAGAAAAAATAAAGTAGGGAAAATGAATGACACCTCAGTAATTTATATACACTAAGTATTTTAGCAGATGACCAGATAGCATTTAGAGTTCTTTTAATGTGATAAGCTGTAGTTAGTAATATACAAGTTCCAGTTCACTTGACTAGTTATCCTGAAATGTAGTAGTTTTGATTCTGTGGGACAGGTTGTTGCTCTGAGATGGGATTCCCTGCAGCAATTATTAGGCTTCTCATATGAAGTGAATTAATTATGGTTATTTTATTTTATTTTTTATTTATTTATTTTTTAAATTTTATTTTATTTATTCATGATAGGCACACAGTGAGGGAGAGAGAGGGCAGAGACACAGGCAGAGGGAGAAGCAGGCCCCATGCACCGGGAGCCCGATGTGGGATTCGATCCCGAGTCTCCAGGATCGCGCCCTGGGCCAAAGGCAGGCGCCAAACTGCTGCGCCACCCAGGGATCCCAATTATGGTTAAATTTAATTTCTTTTGTCATGGTTTTCCTTTGATTAATGTCCAGCAGTTTATCTTTGTTTATATGGAAATATCATGGGAACCCAGTCACCTGCTCTTTAGATTTTAAAGATATTTATTTATTTATTTATTTATTCATTCATTCATTCATTCATTCATTCATTCATTCATAGAGGCACACACACACACAGAGGCAGAGACACAGGCAGAGGGAGAAGTGGGCTCCATGTAGGGAGCCCGATGTGGGACTCCATCCTGGGTCTCCAAGATCACGCCCCTGGTTGCAGGTGAAGCTAAACCACTGTGCCACTGGGGCTGCCCTGCTCTTTAGATTTTAACCATAGATATTTTTCTTTCAAGATCTTTAGAAAGCTGTTTTTTTTTTTTAATTTATTTTTTTTTAGAAAGCTGGTTTTAAAGAAAAATTATTTTTTGTTTTGTAAATCTAATACGTTTGTGTCTTTTGGAGTTCTGGTATATGGGAATCAGTCAGCAGAGGCTTACTCTATAGCGCTTTCTGGTGAGATAATCAGAGTATACAACTCATGATTTTGTCATCGAGTTTACAGACCACTTGGGGGTATTAAGATATGCTTTGGGAAGCATGCATGTCCTCTTCCCTCCTTTCTCAGTTTGGATTTCATGATCCACCTATAGTCACTCCATTGCAAACACCCTTTAATTTCCTTGTCCCTGTATTCTTTTGTTTTACTCAACTATCAACGTTTGACACCTGTGAAACCCAACTTGGCCAATTTGTTTGTTGTACCTCAGAGTTGAACATAGGTGGAGAAAAATGGAGACAACCCTGCTGACTGGTCTCATTGTAAGCATATAACCTCAATTTCAGGAATATTGCCAATATTCCTACAGTTCCCTAGTATGTCTGTTCCTGGAAATCAGGATTTCAGACCTTTTCTTTCCTTAAATCTCCAGTGTAACCCTCTTTTCCTCCATCTCTTTACCTCATTTTTTTTAGACTTTGTTCTTATTTGAGAAAACGAAAGCCACCACAGGGCGATTTCCTTTACTTTCTTCCATGAAAGTCATTAGCCTATCTATGTTTATATCTGTCTGCTACTTTTCTTGTATTAAAATGGATAAAGTATCTCTATTCCTGGCAAAATCCAATTCCTATACTTATGCCCTGGATTTTATTTCCTCCCATCTTCTGAAAATATTGCTCCTATAGTTATTGTTTCTTTCCTTGTCATCACTTTGTTTCTCTCTGTGGGATCTGTTGACATCAGCACTCCAAAGTGCTGTAGGGTTTCCATCCTAAACTGTTCTTTGATGTCGTGTGTCCCTTCTGGGCTACTGAACTATGTCTTTGCTTCTCTAAAAAGCAGGACTTTGAAGAGTTGTTGATAGTCTATTTCCTCATCTTTTGTTCTCTCTAACACATTACTGCACTGATAACTGCAAATTCTTACTATCTGACTCCTATTTACTTACACCTCTTTCATCTTACTCTTCCCTTCATCATTCGGCTCTCACCATGCCAACTTCTTTTTTTGATTTATTTATTTTTTTATTATTATTTTTTTTAGAGACAGAAAGTGGTGGTGGGGAGTTGGTGGGAGGGGCAGAGAGAGAAGGAGAGAGAAAATCTCAAGCAGGCTCCACACCCCATGCTGAACCTGATTCAGGGGTCAGTCTCAAGACCCCAAGATCATGACCGGAACCTCAATCAAGAGTCCAGTGCTTAGCCAACTAAGCCACCCAGGTGCGGCTACACCAACTCCTTTTACTTCCAAATTCCAACCTCATTTCTGACTGATTCTTGCTGTTCCCACAGTCTGGAAAGCTTCAAATGAGGTCTTCATTTTTTTTTTTTTTTTTAAAGGTTTTATTTAGAGAGAGCGCATGAGAGCACACACATGAGTGGGGAGGTGGGGAGGTGGGGAGGGTAAGGGGCAGAGAGAAGCAGACCCTCCCCACTGGATAGGGAGCCCAATGTAGGGCTCCATACCAGGACCCTGGGATCATGACCTGGGCCCAAGGGAGATGCTTACCTGACTGAGCCACCTAGGCTCCCCCACATAAGGTCTTCAAATGAACATTCATATTTCAGAGAAGCCTATCCTGACACACTATGTAAAAAGGACTCTCTCCTTCAGTTAATAGTCTCTGTTTTCTGAATTTCCTTCACAAAACTTCATATTGTCTAAATTATCTCATTTATTTTTCTTTCCTGTCCTCTCTAGAATATAAGCTTTGTGGAAAGAGCTCTTGTCTCTGTACTTGAAACATAGTGACGTGAAGTAGATGTGCAATAAATATTTTTTAAATGGATGAGTGAAGTTGGCTATTTGAGCTGTTTTTTTTTTTTTGCATGGACTCTTCTAAAATTATTTTCTAAGTTTAGAAGATAAAATTCATTTATGCATTCAGAGTTAATTGAAGCAAAGGCAAATAATGTCCATTGAAATTGAACAAACCTAGTTCAATAGATTTTATTATCCTAATTCACCTAGGAACATTTTAATGCACACATTTAGTTCAGATGTACCACACAACTATTCAGCCCTTTTTTCCTTTCAATGTGGCTCAGCCACTTTTTGGGTCATGTTGGCTGGAGAGAGATGCTTGGGGTTTCCAGCTCAGTGTATTTATATTGAACTGTTTTGTCATTGGTCCTTAGTTGACCATGGAATTGCTAAGATAATGCACTTTTTGCTCTTTCTGTGGCCAATTTCCACTTTTTCTGTTTTTGCTATGAAATTTCAGACTCTGCCCCATCTGTCTTGACTCTTGGATTCAGATCAGATTTTTTTACATAGTATTTTGTCATTTTTGCCTCATGTGCCTTTGTAGGATGACCTGTGGGTTTTCCTCTTCCATCACATTTTTTTTTTTAAAGATTTTATTTTTAGTGATCTTTACACCCAACATGGGCCTCGAACCCACAACTCCCAGGATCAAGAGTCACATTCTGCTTGAGCCAGTCAGGAGTTCCTCTCTTACCTCACATTCTAAGTTGCTCCAGTTTGAATAACCACCCTGGGCTTGCTACCTGTGACATCACCTGGTCTTAGCTTGAACCTTAGAATCTTTCATCACTAGTTCTTGCCTTTTTCATTCTTGTTCTTGGACTCTTGATTCTGACTCTTACCCCATTATAATTTTAACCCCTCAATTTCACATTTCTTAAAATTCTGTTTTTCTTGCTCTCTAAAATATGATGGATTCTAATACTAACTTCATGAAAAGACTTAGCTACTGTACTCTTTTTCTTATACTTCCTGTATATTTTGCTGACCTATAGTTATGCTTGTCTAAGGAGAAACCTACTATTTAATACTGGTTAGCAAATGGCATGACATTCGATTTTCTTTCTCTCTTAGTAGGAGATAGCTCTTGTCACTGTCTCCTAGTATGTGGCAGAAGAAGAAAAAAGTAACCATGGCTCAAAATAGGGTTGAGATACTATAAAAACAGCCACAATTTGCAAATAATTTTCTTTTTACATATCAATGTCTCAAAGAATCTTTGGTAGTATCAGTTTGATTTGATAATTGTTAATATGTATCCTGGATTCTATTCTTTTTTTTTTTTTTAACTTTTACACTAAGTATCTTGTCGTATGCTGTGTATATAAAATGATTACCCTTGTAAAATAGAAATTTATGAAAATTCAGAGAGGTAGATCTTAAGGACTGACAGAAGTAGTAGTATGGCACCTGTTTAGGGATAAGTTTTTGTACAGCCTTCAAATTTAGCTCTTTGAATATTCACTAATTCATGAAAAGTGGTTTAGAACATTATCCAAAAGATTCGTTTTACTACAAAAAGGAACAGACTTATCGCTTGTCAGGCTTTTGGCTAAGATCAAGTGAAGGAACAGACTTCCTGGAGTCTGAAGGGATTCCTACTTGAAGTTACACTGGTCAGCTGGGGTTGTGTTGAACATTCTGCAGACAGAATTGTTTCAAATCTGCAGCTGCCTGGGAAACCTTCAGGTGGTTGAGCCTGGCTCACACAGGAGGAACCATATAGATGATCCAGACATCAATTCTGTTATTCTGATGACTTGTGATACTTTTAAGTAAGAGGGAAGATTGGATAATGAGTGTCCACTTTGCACAAGGTACTGAATTAGGTGATTTAAAGAAGAAAAGATTTTTTTTCTCTCTCAAACTTTTTATCTGGATTGGGGTATTGGGTTGTGAGAGGCTAGCAAACTGTGAAGGTCATTATATTGAGATGGTGGTATTGCAAAGTGAAGTCATGTACTTGTGAGTGATGTCATAGCAGCATAGAAAGGGCTTTCCCCCACCCTCTCACTGCAGTAGTTAGGGAAGGTCTCACGTAGGAGCTAGCATTTGGGGGCAGAATCCTGATGGAGGAGTAGAAATTTCCCAGGGAGCAAGCGGGAAAGGTCTTTTCAGGGAACAGCAAGTTCAAAGGGATGTGGCTTGAGAACATAGTCTATTCAGCGAAGTACAGCTAGTTCATTCTGGTATAGAAGTGTAAAGTAAGAGGTGGAGGAATGAAGGATGATAAGGCTGGACCCACATCATGGGATCTGATCATTAAGGGTATTATTTGCCTTTAGATCTGAAGGGGTTTAGACTGAATCTAGCCACTGATGTGAAAATACTGCATACTTTTTAATTAGGAGTGCATTTTTTTAAAAAGATTTTATTTATTTATTCATGAGAGACACACACAGAAGCAGAGACATAGGCAGAGGAAGAAGCAGGCTCCCTGCAAGGAGCCCAGTGTAGGACTCAATCCCAGACCCTGGGATCACGCCCTGAGCTGAAGGCAGATGCTCAACCGCTGAGCCACCCAGGCGTCCCTAGGAGTGCATTTTGGAAGGATTGCTCTGGTCCAGCATGGGAGCTGGATTTGGAGGAAGATGAGGGAGGATCCCAGTTGGAAGGCACACCATCTTTTGCAGGGAGAAAGGAGACTGCATAACAACCCTTATACTGTGGCAGAGTCAGTTATGGAAATGGGACCAAGATGCACAGAAGGAATTCTTTCTGCATGATTGGGGTAGGCCATGGAGAATTTTCTTAGAGGAGGTGGTATTTACTTATTTTAAATGGAAATCATATTGGATAAAAATTGTGACATAATAAAGATCAGAGTTTTATTCAGAAGGGACAGAAATGCTGGATATGTCTTTTAATCCTAGAAGGTGAGAGAAATTTAGTTTGAAGAGTAATTTAACTTTTGGGGTGACGGTAGAGGGCATACCAAATTACTTTTATTGGAAGGAATAGTACAAATGGAATAACTTTAAGTGGGTTTTGGTATAGTTTACAGAGAAGTTAAAGGTCACCCCGAGGCGCATGCCTGGCCTTAGTGACCAAGGAAGTCAACCCCTAAGGCTTAGCTCTTGTCCTGTCTCCCAGGATATGCTTATCAGAGAGGTAACTCTGCTATGCCAGATTCTGGGGCCCCCGTTCTTTGATGAATTTCACCTGTTTATTCAGGTCATGAATGTCAATGAAATCAGATAAGTAGGGGTCATTTTTGTCCATGACCAGTTGGTGCAGTTCCAGTAGTGACAGATTTATGCTTTTTTCCAAGTGTAACTCTAGCACACCCTTATATTTAGCCAGTTCTCCCGGTTACCATAGTCTGGTCAGTCTTTCCTTTTTTCTCTCTTTCTCTCTTCTTTCTTTTTTAGATTTTATTTATTTATTTGACTGAGAGAGAGAGAACATAAGCAGGAGGAGCAGCAGGCAGAGGGAGAGGGAGAGGGAGAAGCAAGCTCCCCTCAGAGAAGGGAGCCCAATGTGGGGCTTGATCTCAGGACCCTGGGATCATGACCTGAGCCAAAGGCAGGTGCTTAACCGACTGAGCCACCCAGGTTCCCCCATATTTGGTTTCTTGATATCCTGAAGAATTTGGGATTTGGCCATCTTGTTGCTCTGCAACTTCCTGAGTTTCTCAGCATCTTTCTCCTCTTGAGATTGGTGAAGAAAATATTTGGCAAAGTTTCTCAGTCACACCACTGGGGTCAAAGTAGTAAGAAAAGGACAGGTAGGTAGATAGATGTAGGAGGCATAGAGCTCCAGGTTGATCTGGCAATTTGGTGGTGTCTCTGAGTCCTAGATGTAGTTTTGGTGCAGCTCTGAGAGGAATGCATAATCGTGATGGGTGGCCAAGAAGGGGTCCTCTGAGGGCACTGTTAGGAGGTGGTGGAGAGCCAGTGGGATGTTGAGCTCTTTTTCTTTCCAAAAGGCACTGTGAAAGTAGGAAACCACAATGACTCTCATTGAGGAATGTCTGTCTTGAAATAGCTTGATATAACAGTTTGAAGAGCTTTGCAAATGCATTCTTGTCTGCTGCTAGACTTAGGTTCAAATTAGCGTTAGAGGTTGGAAACCATTCTGCTAAGATGTTATATTAAATAATGGGTTGAGTGAGTGAAGCGTACAGGGCTTAGTAACTGGAGCACCTAGCCTGGATTATGGGGAAGAGGATCGTGAGCTGTGCTGAAAAGAAAGTTGGGCTTTGGGATCGAATCTTGTTTTGCCAGTTACTGTGAGTCTTCCAGCAGGATGGGTAACTTCTTTGAGCCTCAGTTTCCTGAGTTATAAGAATAGGAAGGATATTTACTTTCTATGGTCGTTGTGAAAATTAAGTGAAATTATGACACTCAGAGTATCTAGCACATGGTAGATTCTTATTTCCTTCTGTGTTACAACTTTCCTGTTAAATATTTTCATAGCTGGAAAAGGAAAACATTTTGACTAATAGTTTATTTCATCCAGATTTCTTCCTTCCTCACGCAACCTGGAATCTTCTATTCAGTGCATTAATCTGATCCTTTGAGAAAATGTAACAGGGAAAAGTTTGAAACCTTCATGTTATTTTGAAGTCTATCCCCTTCCTATTCCCTGCATTTTGGAATACAAAGAATCCCATCAACATGCCCCTGTAATTACTTGTACCCCCTGTAATAGGTTGAATTATTCCAGAGTTCATACACAGTGCTTTCATCATTCATATTTGATTCTTAGTTAGTCTCTACTGTACACATACTTCAAAGTGAATGATGCACAGATTTTTGTATTTTACACTAGGAACTATGTAAAATAACTATATTTATGGATGGATAATTCACATTAGAAATTATCTTTAAAAATTGAAAATGAGCAATCTGTTTTAATATCCCTACCTCTAGTCCCTTAAAGAGATTTATTTATTTTTTTAAAAAGATTTTATTTAAACTGTCAATAAATAAGAGAAAAGAAAAAAAAAAAAAAAAAAAAAAAAAAAAAAAAAGATTTTATTTATTTGTTCATGAGAGACACAGAGAAAGAGAGAGGCAGAGACACAAGCAGAGGGAAAAGCAGGCTCCGTGCAGGGAGCCCGATGTGGAACTCAATCCCGGGATTCCAGGATCACGCCCTGGGCGGAAGGCAGGTCCTCAACCACTGAGCCACCCAGGCTTCCCCACATAGTAAGTTCTTTGATAGAACCCATTCTAATGACGTCCCTTTTACTTAGAATAAACTGTAATTTTCCCACCATGGCCTGAAGGGCCTACTATGATCTATCTTGCTTATATCTTCTTTACCTCCCACCATACTGGAGCCTCCTTTTGATTCCTTGAAAGTGAGCTTGGTGCTACCCAAGCCTTTTGTACTTGTTTTATGTTTTTTGCCTCGTCATATTTTGGCTTTCTGGAGGCAGCAGTCATTCAGGATTCTCCTTCCACTCCCTGATCTCTTTCCTCTCCATTATGTTTGAACTCAAACATTATCTTCTCAGGGAAGACTTATTTGACCCCTTTGTCTATATTAAGTTCTCTTCCTCCTCTTTTCCTCTGGCAGTTGGTCAGGGCATTTAGAAATGGTTTTATCATCTTCTCCACAGCTAGAGCAGTTCAGTGCATAAATACTTGGTCTGGTTTTTATAAATGCATCCTTTTTAATTTATAAGAATGTCAATTATATTCATTTTTGGAATTTTTTCTCCTATTTTTTTCCCTTAATTCTCTTATTTGATGTTAGTTTCTTAAAGATTGATTTTATCATCTTTGTAAATTTCTTTTTCTTTAAGATTTTATTTATTTTTTTATGAGAGACACAGAGAGAGAGGCAGAGACATAGGCAGAGGGAGAAGCAGGCTCGATGCAGGAAATCCGATGTGGGACTTGATCCCCGGTCTCCAGGATCAAGACCTGAGTTAAAGGCAGAGGCATAACTGCTGAGCCACCCAGGCGTTTCATCTTTGTAAATTTCAGAACTGCTCATTGCCAGCCTGTGAATATTGATTGTGGGAGAGGGCTGATTGCCTGGCTGGAGGCTGGGAAATCCAAGGGTTCCTTTCTTTTCCTTGTATCAGAGTTTGGAGCACTCAAAGAGTTGCATTCACCTGCATGGCACACTTCCCCTTGGGAAGGTGTTTGGATGTGATTTTGCCCACTAACCCTATCCTGTCCTTTCTGTGTCTTTTTTTCCCCTAAAATTTTGTTTTTCTGATGGCCCTCCTCGTTTAAAAGTTTTTTTTTTTTTTTCCTGAACAAGTTATGCATTTATTCTTTAAATAGCTTCTGTCATTTCTGGAATCTGAGCACATTGGGAGGTAGGCTCATGTTTTCAGTTGGCTGTCCTGATCTAGTCTCTGTGGTCCACTTCAAAACTTTTTTTTTTTTTCAGTGTAAGAGATTTTTATCAGCCGGTTGTCTCTTAATTGAAGAGATTTAAATTAAAAAAAAAATTGGTTTGGGGAAATATTAAAAATAAACCAAAGTAGAGAGAATAATATTGTGTACGAGGGTGTACTTTTCTCAGCTTCAGAAATTATCAACACATGGTCGATCTTGTTTCACTTTATACTTTCATTTTCCTTTCAAGATTATTTTGAAGTCAGTCCTATTCTTCATATTTTGTATTCTATAAATACTTCAGTATGTGGCAGAGATGCCAGTGTAATGCTTAAAAACAGCCGGACTTCTTCCAGAGGGTGGTCTCCTAAATGGCTAAAGCTTAGGGGATTCTTCTCATTGCTTCTTTGGAAAAGACCATCCTTATTCATCTCTGTTATGGCCACAGTTTTACACATAGTATATATGTAGTATCATTTGTTTAATGAAATACTTTGGTTTCCATAATCTTCATTATGCAAAGCAGGCTGTGTTTTGGCTATGGTGTGGAATTAGGTGACCCTTACTATCAGAATATAACTGGTTTCTGAATTGCATAGTGAATTTTCAGAACAAGAGCCTCTATTCTCATTTTAAAAGGAAAAGCTAATGCTTTCCCAGCCCATTGAAAACTCCAAATAATTTCTCTAAATGTTACCCACGCACTCTTAAATAGGTTAGACATTTTTACATTGTTGCTCCAAACTAACAGGGCTCTGCAGGAGCCTGTTTTTGGGGCTCTCCTTACCTCCCTCCCCTTGCCTTTCTCCTGTGGAGGAGTCCATCAGGCACCTTAGGAAATAAGACACTGTACAGAAATTAGGAACACAGAAAAGGCTACTTTGCTTAGTAGGGCAAATAACAACAAGATAAAGTGAATTTCTTCCAGCTCTCTGCTGTAGTAGAGGAAGAGAATCCAATTGCTTTTGATGACTAAAATGGCACACAGAGTTGTTCACATAGTTGTGGCTGGCATCCTGGATTCTGGTTCTTTCTTCACTTGGCTTCCACATCCAGATAGTCACTGTAAGCCATGTGTAGTCTTCTTTCTCTCTTATATTTCTCTGAGCAATCTGTTCTCTATTTCCACGGCTACTCCACAGTCAGATCACCATGATGTCACCTGGATTATTGTACCAGACATCTTATGGTTTCCTTCTTCCCTTCTGGCTGTTTATGACACTCACCTAGCACTTAAATCGAACCATTCCGGAATAATGAAATCATGACAGAGGAGGGCTACCTAAATGTAAGACTTTAATTTCTCTGAAAGCCACATTGATTCTCTTACTTCTGGGCATTTAAATGCGAAGTTCTTTGTGTTTGGAGTGTTGGTTTTTTCCCTGTTAAGGCCTTTTCACATTGACGATATTCTCATTTTTCCTTCAGGTTTCAGGTGAGACCTCAGGAAACGCCCTCAGTGTTGTCCAATAGAACTTTCTATGATGAGGGATCCCTGGGTGGCGCAGCGGTTTAGCGCCTGTCTTTGGCCCAGGGCGCGATCCTGGAGACCCGGGATCGAATCCCACGTCAGGCTCCCGGTGCATGGAGCCTGCTTCTCCCTCTGCCTGTGTCTCTGCCTCTCTCTCTCTCTCTCTGTAACTATCATAAATAATAAATAAATAAAAATAAATAAAACTTAAAAAAAAAATAAATAGCCTACCATCTTTCCAGAAATTAATCAATAGAAGTATGCATTGGAATTGGTTATTTACTAAAAAAAAAAAAAAAAAAAAGAACTTTCTATGATGAAATATTCTGTATTGTTTGCAATGTTTCATGTACTATCCACTAGCTTTCAAGCACTTAAACTGTGACTAGTGTGACTGAGAAATTGCATTTTAAATTTTATTTAACTTTAGGTGTTAGGTGCCCTAACTTGTGCCCTTACAGCATCTTGTGTTTATTCCCTCCATCATAACACTGTATTACATATTTTCCTAAATTTTTTTTATTAAACATTTCACAAAGTTGGAAGAATTTTTTAGTGTACATTCCTGTATCCATCACCCAGATTCTACCATTAGTACAATTACCATACTTGGTTTTAATACATATCCATCTGGCCTTTCTCTATCTATCTGCTAATTCTTTTTTAAAAATACAGGGATGCCCGGGTGGCTCAGTGGTTGAGCACCTGCCTTTGGCTCAAGGCATGATCCTGGGACCCAGGATTGAGTCCCACATTGGGCTCCCTGTGGGGAGCCTGCTTCTCCCTCTGCCTATTTTTCTGCCTCTCTGTTTGTGTCTCTCATGAATAAATAAATTTTTAAAAAATCTTAAAAAAAAATACATTTCAGGGGTGCTTTGGTGGCTCAGTCAGTTAAGCGTCTGACTTCCTCAGATCATGATCCTGGGGTCCTGGGAGTGAGCTCTGCATTGGGCTCCCTGCTGGGTGAAGAGCCTGCTTCTCTCTCTCCCTCTACCTGCCACTCTGCCTGCCACTCTCTCACTCTGTCAAAGAAATAAAATCTTAAAAAAAAAATCAAAATAATACCAGTACACATTCTTCTAAACACTTTAATATGCATATCACCAACAGCTTTTTTTTGCTATAAAATTTATATATGATAAACTATCCATATTTTTTTTTAACAAAGATTTAATTAATTTATTAGAGCAAGAGAGAGAGAGAGCATGAGCAGGGTGAGGGGCAGAGGGAGAAGTAGACTCCCTGCTGATCAGGGAGATGCCAGATCCTGGGACCACAACCCGAGACTAGCTCGACTCTTAACTGACTGAGCTACCCAGGTGCCCCTAAACTGTCTATGTTTAAGTATCTATTTGCTAAGTTTTGATTATTGCACATCCCAGTGTACCCCATACCTCTATCAAGAATAGAACATTAGCATCACCCCATAAGTTTCTCTCCTGCCCCTTCCCAGTCTGTTCTTTCTCCCACCTTCCCAAGTGATGACTGTTCTGATGTTTTTTTTTCCTACAGTGTCTGTTTAGCATCCTGAATAGCTAAACATCATGTTCACTGTAAGAGAGAAATGCTTTGGCTTCTTAGTTTTCATATGCACCCTTCTACACACAAAATTAAATTTTGTATTTGGTTTTCAGCTAAAAATCAGCTCTGTGGCTACCAAAAATAAGAGATTGTTTTAGGGTTGCCCTGGAAGTTCACAGTGGAAGACTTGAGCTGAGGATTTGAACTGAGCTGTTTTTTTCTCCTCAGTAAGTGCTCTAGTGCACTCAAAAGAATCCCCCCCCCCCTGAAAAAAAATAATCCCTGCACATGACAATCCTTACCTTCATCACTACTTTCATTGCTGTTGTGCAACAGCCTTGGTTTTCCAGTTAGCATGTGATTATTGTCAACCACAAATGATATCTTGATTAATTCTGATTCTAATACCTGCTTTGGATTACTGATATCTTATTTCTTATTGACAGTGAGCTCAGCACTGTACTCAAGCTCAAGGGCATGACCAAACCAGTCCTCAAAACTTGTCTTTGTGGGTCTGGCTGCTAGGATAGTGTATAAGTTTGGCTCCATTCAGGAGATACAGACCATAGAGTAATTTAAAACAGGGAAGTTTATATTAAGCAGGAAATAACCTCCTCAGGTATAGGTGAGTCTGGGTTGGTTGGTTGGCCTGTGTGTATGGGATGTGTGTGGGGGGATGCATGCAGCTTGGAGCTCTTGGTGTCCTCACTGGGAGATAGTGCTTAGTCAAGACTGCTGGCTTGCTGAGGGACTGGACCTATGGACATATGGCTAGCATAGGGCACCACTGGATATCCTCCCCATATGCACCATGTAGCAGGAGCCAGAAAAAAATAAAGACAGCAACAAGATCCAGAAAATATGCTTTGGTACATTTTACTGTGACAGAGTGTACAATTGTGCTCAGCATAAAGAAGAAATGCTTAAAAACCAGTCCATTTTTATTTTACTTTAAAATATTTTCTTTACTTATTCATGAGAGACACACAGAGAGAGGCAGAAACATAGAGACATAGGGAGAGGGAGAAGCAGGCTCACTGAGGGGAGCCTGATGCGGGACTTGATCCCAGGACCCTGGCCGGGATCGTGACCTGAGCTGAAAGCAGATGCTTAACCACTGAGCCACCCAGGCATCCCAGCTAGTTCATTTTTAAAGCCAGGTACTGAAGGATGAATTTAGATTGGAGAGGTAGCAGCACATTGATAATTGGCCTAGTCAGTTAGATCATATTATTGTACTCAAAATTCCTAAGTGGCTCTCCATTTTACCCGGACTGTACACAGGCAGGCCCTCTACTTCTTTGACCTCATCTTATACTACTGTCTTCCTTGTTCGCTCTGGGGTAGCCATCCTGGCTTCCCTGCAGTTTGTTTGTTTGTTTGTTTGTTTGTATTTATTTATTTATTTATTTATTTATTTATTTATTTATTTATTTATTTATTTATTTATTTATGATAGGCACACAGTGAGAGAGAGAGGCAGAGACACAGGCAGAGGGAGAAGCAGGCTCCAGGCACCGGGAGCCCGATGTGGGACTCGATCCCGGTCTCCAGTATTGCGCCCTGGGCCAAAGACAGGCGCCAAACTGCTGCGCCACTCAGGGATCCCTTCCCTGCAGTTTTGAAACATAACCTGGCATGCTTCTGACTTAGGGCCCCTGCACTCGCTGATCCTTCTTGAGAAGCTCTTTTTCTACATATTTGCATGGTGGATTCCTCACTTTGCTTCAAGTAATTCTTTGCTCAGATGTCAGTTTCTCAGTGAGGCCCACTCTTGACCACCTTCTTTTATTTTATTTATTTATTTTTTAAAGGTTTATTTTTTAAAGATTTTATTTATTCATAGAGAGAGAGAGAGGCAGAGACACAGGCAGAGGGAGAAGCAGGCACCACACAGAGAGCCTGATGTGGGACTCAATCCCGGGTCTCCAGGATCACGCCCTGGGCTGCAAGCGGCGCTAAACCGCTGCGCTACCGGGGCTGCCCGACCACCTTCTTTTAATACTGAAAGTCCCAATACTCCTGATGGCCTCACAAGGCTTGATTTTTTTTTTTTCCATGGTACCTTTCACCTTGTTAGGTGTCTGTTGACTGTGTAATTTATGTATTTCTTATGTCTGTCTCCTCCCTCCATAATGTCCAATGCCATAAGTGGCAGAGGTTTTTGTTTGTTTTGCAGTTGTTCCAAATACCTAGGATAGTGCCTGGTGCCTTGTAGATGCTCATCAAGTACTTGAATATTAGAGTGGACTTGATGATAACTCATGAAAATGAAATTCTAGTTTAATAAAGCAATTATGATAGCAATTATGATTTTGTCATTTGACATATTTTTACTACTACTGTGTTAGGCAGTTTCCCTTATATTTTGAAGATTGGTTACATTCTTTTGACAGACCAGTGATATGGGTATATTTTGGGGTCACTCCTACGCTATAAACTGAAGCACTGTGCTTTAGTGTTATCTTTTCTGTGTCACTCTTTAGCGTCTGTGACTCTTATCTGAGCTGCCTGAGGCAAATAACTATACATATATGTGTGTGTGTGTGTGTGTATATATACACATATATATATATATTTTTTAAAGATTTGTTTGAGAGAGAATGCGTGAGCACAAGTGGGGGGGACAGAGGGATAGGGAGAAGCAGACTCCCTGTTGAGCAGAGAGCCGCACGTGGGGCTTGATCCCAGGACCCTGGGATCATGACCTGAGCCAAAGGCAGACACTTAACCAACTGAGCCACCAAGGCACCGCATATTTTAAAAATTTTATTCTTCAGAGCTAAATCTTGGTCATGGAAAGTTAACTTATTTTTGTTGTTGTTTTTAGGTGCTGAATGTGGAGTGAATGCAGATGTTGAGAAACATCTTGAATTGGGCAAGAAATTACTTGCAGCTGGACAGCTAGCTGATGCTTTATCTCAGTTTCATGCTGCAGTAGGTTTGTATCTTGGAACCAAAATCCTCAGTGGTCATCCTTGTGAATTCTAGTTAACGGCTTCTTCTTTGGATAACATTTAAGATAAACATTATTTAATGTTTTGAGAAAACATTTAAAAATATTTGCAGGATTCTGGATGAAATAGATTAATAAATGCACAACGCCTAAATGCATATGTATCTAACATGAGAGAATTTTCCAGATAATTTAGACTTTCTATTGTAAGTACCAAGAATAATTCAAAGTAGTTTTGACAGAAAGCTTTTTTGTCTTATACAGTTTTTTTGCCCTCAAAAGATTTCACTGAAGGCAGTTTAATTTTCTTGATGACTTGAGATTGTCACTATAGTTATTTTACTTTGAGGACTTTTGGGGATTCTGTGTCCATTGCCTCTTCTGAGTTGGCCGAACTTCCTCCATCTCTTAGGCTGTTCTGTTGCTCACTTGCATTTGTCTGTAGTGTCGATTATCTTTGCAGCTGTTGGTCTTTTGGGATTGAGAGAAACGAAATGGCCACAGTAAATAGGTTATAAGTGAGCCCTTAAAAGATTTTCTTAGGAGTCACTGCATACACTTTTGTGCTAGGACTATTTGACACTGACTTTTCTGAATTCTTTTTAAAATTAACTTATACATTCTCACCTTTATTTGGGATGGTTAGGAATAACAAGTTAACTGCAGAGTAATGCGGTAGGGTTTTTTTTTTTTTTTTTAAGATTTTATTTATTTGAGAGAGTGAGTGAGTTAGTGACAGCATGAGCAGAGGGAGAGGGAGAAGCAGACTCCACACTGAGCAGGGAGCCCAATATGGGGCTCAATCCCAAGACCTTGGGAATATGACCTGAACCAAAGGCAGATGCTTAATTGACTGAGCTACCCAAGTGCCCTGAGGTGGTTTTTTTTTTTTTTTTTTAATAAGATGCAGTTCTGCTCACCAGAAGAATTATCATCCTAATTTTTATCATCTTATAATTTACCTTATAAACAGAACATGATTAGATTTTGGTTTGGCAGTATTTTTCTTCATGTTTTTTAGTAAACTCAGACTTTTATTACTGGTGTTATTAAGTTTCTGGTATAATAGGAAACCTAGATTTTAATCCTGACTTTGCCACTTGATAAACCTATGTTTATTGCTCAAGTTATGTAAGTAAATTTTGGCTTAAACAAGCTACTTGCATATTTCTAGCAGTTTTCACTGTGCCACCCAAAAATGGATTTTTTGTGAAAGTTAGGTGAGAATAATGTATATAAAGATTTTTTTTAAATAGTGTACAATCACACATGGAAGGTATGTAGAAATATAATTTTTATGTCTCTGAAAATTAAGACTTTTAATAAACAGACTTGATATGTTAATAGTTTCTATAAGGAAATTCTTTCACTTTAGCGATTAGCTCACCTTGGCGAATGGTAGGTAATTGGCACAATAATTGCACAAGTTACTATATGACCATATCATTACTGAGTTCACACTTTTCTAGAGTTTAGAACTGTCTTCAAGGCTGCGCAGGGTAATGAAAGAAAATTTCTGTTATTGTTTTAGATAAAGCATGTCTTAAAAAAATACTGATTCTTCCCTAATAGTGCAAGAAGATTTGCAGAAACATATATCTTCTACCTATTTTATTACTTGCTTTCTTTAATCTCACGTTTAGCAGAAACATCAGGGCCATGGCATATTGTTACAGTAGTTTAAAACTATTGCCTGTTTTTCTTTAGCTTCACTGCTGTACAAGAATTCTTGAGATGGCTCTTTCCCAAAATACTCAATAAAATGTTACTGTATTCCCTGAGAGATGTGAATTAGTAAAGCTAAAACATGGTAATCTATTTGTGGAATTCGATGAAGGGAGAAAGTGAAGCACTACTGGTGCATTCAGAATTCAGAGAGTACCACCATTCTGGCTGTCTTAATTTGGTGGGTGTAGCAATTCTCAGATGGTGCCCATGTCATAATTTCTGAGGAAGACCTGTGTAGTTTGGGACATTCATCATTTTAGTTTGTGTAAAATACTGATTGTAACTGTAGAAAATAAAGTTTAAATTGTATATGATGGTAATATACAGGAGGTGGTGATGGGGATGGTGGTGTTATTGGCCTGTTGAATCTCTTATGAGATGTGCGTTTATCAGAAAAGAGCTTTAGATCCTCTGTTTCAATTGTTTCATTTACCAAACACCAAATTTAGTGTGGCCACACTGGCTGCTTCGGATAGCCCAGTGAATTAGGGAGACCCTGTCACCAGCATTGAGTTAGTTTAGGTCTCCTGACTTGTAGGTTAACGAGTTACACACTTCCCTGGTGTAGGCCATGGAGCCTTGTCTGTGATGAAATGTCATTTGTGTTTTAATACATTGCTTTAAACTGACCATATAAAGGACTCATTAAATGTTTACTGATTTATTATACTCCCCAAATTCTCAATTTTGTGATGTGCTTTATTTCTTTAACTTCTGTGATTAGAAATTGATGTTAAAGTTTGTAATAGAATTTGGCTTGCAGCATTTGTAAGTTATCAGTGGACCATTTTTTATTATAATACTGTAATTGACATTTTTTTTGTGGTTGTGGCACCCTTCCATTTTCATTTTTGAAAAATTATGTGCATTTTGAAAATTACTTGGGCCTGGTATGTTTTATGATTACATTTTTAACACAATAAAAGGTTTATATATTAAAATTCCATAGCAACACAAATTGTTTCTACACTGTGGTACAGATCTATCAGTGATTTGATTTGAAGCTTTTTTTGTATCTGGCATATGAATATTTTTTGGCAGGAGTTTTAAGATTTGGAACTGATGGAAATATTCTTGATCTGTTAAAGAACAGTGATGAGTACCACTTTCTAATTTGTCTTCTGAAAGTTGCATCTATTTCAGTGTTATGAACCAGACACAAGTTTTTTTTTTAATAATAAATTTATTTTTTATTGGTGTTCAATTTGCCAACATACAGAATAACACCCAGTGTTCATCCTGTCACGTGCCCCCCTCAGTGCCCGTCACCTGTTCACCCCCACCCCCCGCCCTCCTCCCCTTCCACCACCCCTAGTTCGTTTCCCAGGGTTAGGAGTCTTTATGTTCTGTCTCCCTTTCTGATACTTCCCACACATTTCTTCTCCCTTCCCTTATATTCCCTTTCACTGTTACTTATATTCCCCAAATGAATGAGAACATATAATGTTTGTCCTTCTCCGATTGACTTACTTCACTCAGCATAATACCCTCCAGTTCCATCCACGTTGAAGCAAATGGTGGGTATTTGTCATTTCTAATGGCTGAGTAATATTCCATTGTATACATAAACCACATCTTCTTTATCCATTCATCTTTTGATGGACACCGAGGCTCCTTCCACAGTTTGGCTATTGTGGACATTGCTGGTATAAATATCGGGGTGCAGGCAGACACAAGTTTTGTTTAGAGATTTACCATTAGAGAAGACTGCAGTGCAGTGTGAAAATCCCCTCTTATTCCCACAGCATGATCTTACGGAGATAATGAATTCTAGGGTCTGAAATCACTTTTTTGATGGACTTAACAGAATGTCTTAGCTATATCTGACAGGAGCGAATGTCTCATGAGGTGGATTAAATGGTGTGCATTTCTGAAATGATAGGTTCCTCCATTTATTTGGTAAGAAAACCAGTATCACATTTACAGTTTTGCTGTCAAAAGACAAAAGCCTATCTATATTTATTGTCACTTAACTATATCATGATGCTTTCTCATTACATTTGTACTTCATTTGTGAAATGGGGACAGGCATTACTATTCACATTTAGACAGAAGGACACAAAGGGTACTTTAGTGACTTTCTAGATGTCACATTCTAATTCAGAAGATTGTGAACTTCTTAGGGATAGATAGAATCTTATTATTTTTATTGAAGTATAATTAGCATACAATATTAGATTAGGTTCATTGTACATGTTGATTTGACAGTTCTATACATTATCCATTGCTCACCATAAGTGTAGTCATCTGTCACTATACAATATTATTACAATGTTGTTGACTCTATTCCTATGCTATACGTTTCGTCTCTGTGACATTTATAAAATGAATAAGTCTGTGCCTCTTAATCCTCTTTATTTTACCCATCTCTCCACTTCAACCCCTCTGGCAACTACCAGTTCTCTATATTTGAGAGTCTATTTTTGTTGTGTGGTTTGTTTTTTTTTAATGCTACTTCTAGATTCCACATATAGGTGAAATCATAGGAAGGGTGCCTGCTGGCTCAGTTGGTGGAGCATGTGACTTTTGATCTTGGGGTTGTATGTTCGAGCCCCATTTTGGGTGTAGAGTTACTTAAAAATAAAATCTTTAAAAATAAAATAAATGAAGCGGTGCCTGACTGCCTGGGTCACTGGAGCATGCAACTCTTGATCTTGAGCCCCAAGTGAAGAGGTTACTTAAAAATAAAAAAACTTTAGTAAAATAAAATAAGTGAAATCATGTGGTCTTTTCCTTTTTTCTGACCTATTTCACTCAGTATAATACCCTCTTCGTCCATCCATCTTATTCATGTTATTGCAAATGGTAAGATTTCTTTCTTTTTTCTTTCTTTCTTCCTTTCTTCCTCCCTCCCTCCCTCCCGCCCTCTTTCCTTTCCTTTCCTTTCTTTTCTTTTTTCTTTTCTTTTCTTTTCTTTTCTTTTCTTTTCTTTTCTTTTCTCTTTTCTTTTCTCTTTTCTCTTTTCTTTTCTTTTCTCTTTTCTTTTCTTTTCTTTTCTTTTCTTTCTCTTTCTCTTTCTTTTCTTTCGATGGCCGAATGATATTCCTCTGTGCATGCACTTTATCAGCCACATCTTAAGGTTAGGTGTCATCCTATTTTGCCATTATTTTAATCTCTGATAGGCACTCAGTAAAAGTTTGAATGAAGGAGTGGGTAGAGTTGGGTTAGCTGGAAGCGAGAATAAAAATTTTTTGTGTCTAGGCAAGGGTGTTGGTCTTTTCTGCTTTCCACCACCACTGTGTACATCATTTGTAATTGGCCTTCTGATGTATTTTCTCCAGATAGTAGTTGTGGGTTTTTTTTTTTTTTTATTGTGGCTAATTTTCTCATATTTGAGTTGTTTGGTAGTTTGAGAATTAGACCTTAAATCTAATTCTTATGTTCAAATTTCTAATAAACTATTACAACAATTTGAATGACCTGTTTTCAAATGAAATTTAATATTTCTATTTGTAGGCTTATAAGTATTTTAAATAATGAACTATATTGTATATTGAATGGATAACATAATAAATGATTATTTTCAAAGTTATCAGATTTTGTATTATGAGAAACTAAGCATGAATTACTTAAACCAATCTTTATTCAGCTGCTGCTTTATGCACAATACAGGAATGGACACTAGTTCTAGCAACTATTGGTGTTTTAAGATGAAGATGTGGGAAAGCCTTTTTTTTTTTTTTTTTTTTTTTTTTGCCATTCAGGTGACCCTATACAGCTAAGAACATTGGTTCTTTTTTTTTTTTTTTTTTAGAACATGGATTCTTGATTCACACATTGAGCCATTATCATTTGATTCCTTGTTTTTGTAGGTTTTGTTACAAATTGGGGTTCTAATCCCATTTCATGTCTCAAGAAATACCTAAAAACTGGAGAATAAAGCAAATGAAAGTGAGTGCTCCAGAATTATTATTTTTTAAAGATTTTATTTATTTGACAGAGAATGAGCAAGCACAAACGGGGAGCAGCAAAGGGAGAGAGAGAGAAACAGACTTCCCACCGAGCAGGGACCTTGATGTGGGGCTCAATCCCAGGAACTTGGGATCGTGACCTGAGCCAAAGGAAGATGCTTAATTGACTGAGCCACCTAGGCACCCCTCTGGAATTATTTTATATAGATATTTTTAAATATATGCATAATCAAATACTTAATACAAAAGCTATATCATATATAACCCTCTTTGGAGGTTTTTCTATGTAGACTGTAATGATCAGTTTTTTTCCTAAATAGAAGTCCAATGCAATTTTTAGTGAAGGTGCCTTTTTTTTTTTTTTTTTTGAAGGTGCCTTTTTGATAAAACACCCAACATCATCACTGAGCATTCTTCTTTTCTTGAAAGAACTAGATACAGAGTTCAAAATAAGCAACATCTGTGTTTGCAAATGCCATTGCCAATCATATGAGAGAATGATCTGGATATCCTGGTGAGGCACATCTCTATAAGAGCTATGTCTATTCTCTGGAATCCCTGAGTGGAGTGGCTAGCAGGGAAAAAGGGAACTGTGTGACCAGATGTTTGCTTTGCCACCTGGATGGAAAGTACTCCAAATGGAAAACTTTCCCAGACCAATGATGTCACAATCTAGGAGCAGCTCGTCTTCCAAAAGCAAGAGATGGCAGTGTCTGCCAGAGCTTCTGTGCCAACTCGGGAGGACTGCTGGGACCAGAGGACAGGCAGTGTAGCAGAGACCTCAGCCCTCTCTCTCTCTCTGTGGTCCCCTCTGACAAAAACCTCTTCTGGACTGAACAGAGTGAGGCAACAAAACATTTACTCCCCAGGATTAGAGACCTGGCTCTGGAAGTTAAGACCCACGGGAAGGGAGCCATATTCATCTGGAAGCTGGGAAATGTTTTCCTTGGTCAGTGGCTGGGCTTATGCTGGCGTGCTTCCTTCTTGTCCACAACAGGATGGCACTAGGGAGAGCAAACAAAATAGAAGCCAATTCAAAGGGTCTGTTGCACTTTCTCAATGAGAAGGACCCAGGAATCAGGGCCAGAAGCAAGGGACGAGTAGGGTAGGGGTGAGGAGACCCTGTGGGAAAAGCTGGCTAGCTCCAGGGACCTGTGAAATATTACAGTGTCCTGTGGAAATAAGAAAGACCAAAGAAGCTGTGTCTCTTCTGACTTCTTTTAGTCCCTTGCTTGTCCTAGGCATGTCTCAGTGTTGGTATTTATTGTGGTGATCAGCAATTTGTTTCCATTTCCTTTTATTTGAGTACCTGTGGGCCGGGTGATACAGTGACACAAAAGTGAATTCACTCGAATTTATTTCTCTAGACTGACGTGGTATATAATAATATCTGAGGGAATGGTAAGTGTTATGGGCACAGTAAGAGGCATACTATCTTACAGAATGCTATGGAAATGGAGGGAATGGAAGGTATATTTTCACATGTATAATCAAATAAGTCACTTGAGCTGTGCCTCTGAGATCGAATAGGATTTGGACATATGAAGATGATAGTGTGTGATGTATACTCCAGGCCTTAAATTGTGTTATATCTAGTATTTATTTTTTGCTTAGTGTAAATAAGTCATGGAAAACATGAGGTTTTTTTTCCCCTCTGATTAATGAATGTAGAAATACTCCCTGTTCATTGTGACACATTTTGGGATATGTATATACAGTATAAACAAAACCCCATCTGTCTGCCCAGATGACTTCTGTTGACCTGTGGTAAATTTCCTTTTACTTTCAGAGGAGGTCACTTAAGCATCAGAAATCCTCAGGTATCAAATCATTCTTACAGCCAACTATGCTGATCAGATCCACATATTTAATTTATTGCATATTCTAAATTGAATATGAACTGAACCTAAAAATATTCTATATCATGTGTGCTCTAAATATAGTTACTCTGTTTACTTTTTCTTCAGGCTAATTACAGTTTTTTGTAGGAAATGTATACAGGCTGCTGACCATGTTCTTTTTCCCTTCTCTTCTAAGCCACATGGGCCAGGAAAGAAATTTCAGTGATGCTTAGCTGGGATATATGGATTGTTTTTGGTTTTTGTTTTAGATTTGAGAAAAATTAAGTTTATTTTTGTGTTAAAATTCCCAGTTCTCTTCGTTTTTTAAAAATTTAACTACAGTAAAATATGTAGTACAATAGAATGCATATTACAAAATTTACCATTTTGACCATTTGTAAGTGTATGAAGTTAGTGACATTAAGTGCATTCACATTGTTGCATAACCTGTACGATCATCCATCTCCAGAGTTTTTTCATCATCCCAAACTGAAACTCTGTACCTATTAAGCAATGTTCCCCATTTTTCTTTCTCATTTCCCTCCTTCCTCTTTCTTTCTTCGTTTCTTTTTATAATAGCCATTCTAATGGATGTGAAGTGGTATCTCAGTGTGGTTTTGATTTGCATTTCCCTAATGAATCGTTAATGATGGTAAGCATCTTTTTGTATGCTTTTGGTCATTTGTATATCTTCTTTCATAAATGGTTTTAGAGCCTACTTTCTCCTCCTGCTCCACCTTTGCCCAGAAGTACTTCAGGTAGTTTAATGCCATTAATGACTGCTCAAAACCATGATTTTGAATGATTATATACTATCTGCCATACAATTTCCATTTATCTTGTTTTTCAAATGATAAGATCTTTAGGGAAAGAACTTTCAGAGAATTTTATTATTTATTTATTTATGATTGAATGAATGAATGAGAGATGGAGAGAGCATGAGTGGAGAGAGGGAGCAGTAGACACCCCTGCTGGGCAGGGAGCCAGATGCAGGGCTCCATCCCAGAACCCTGAGATCTTGAGGTGAACCGAAAGCAGACACCTAACCAACTGAGCCACCCGTGTCCCGCGTCCCCCCCCCGCCCCCCCGCCAGGGAGTTTTAGTTGTAAATCTTATAATGTTGGAACATCTGTGTGCATAAATAAATATTTATTTGTTTAAGACACATGGCTGTATTTGATCAAGAACATATATATTTCAAAATTGCTTTCTAGAAGGACTGAAGCATGACGTTTACTTCTAATTTTAGAGTAGAATTAGCTCAGAACCTAACGCATCCATTTTCCTTCTTTCAGATATTGTTAACTTAAATAGTCTTGCTCTCATTTCCATTCTCCTCCTTTGTCCTAAGATTGTACCTTTATTTTTTCATTGCCATTTTAGTTGGACTTTGTGAGGGAGCAGAGATTGCGCATTTAATATACCGGTTTAATTAGAAGTCTATAATGATTTTCTAAAATCATAAATAAGGCATAGTCACATTTTCAGTATTTTACTTAAGGAAATTTCCGTGAAGAGAAAGATTGAGTTGCATACTTATAAAAGTTGTGAGTTGAATATAGTTAATATCTTAACCCAGAGGTTGGCAAACTTTTTCTTGAAAGAGCCAGATAATGAATATTTAAGCTTTGCAGCCATATAGTCTCTTCGTACATATATTTTCATTTTTATTTTTTGATAGCTCTTTAAAAATATAAGATATTCTTGACTTGAAGCCTGTGGGTTGATTTGGCTCAGAGACTTTAGTTTGTCAATCCTGTTCTGGTTTTATTTGCAGTGATCTTGCTAGTCAACACAACTCTTTATTGATGAGGAATTATTTATTTATTTATTTAGAGAGTGCTTGCACATGCATGAGAAAGAGCAAGCAGGGGGAGGGGCAGAAGGAGAGAGAGGGAGAAGGGAGAGAGTTTCAAGGATCAAGGACTCTGCTGAGTGCAGAGCCCAACATGGAGCTCAATCTCATAACCCTGAGATCATGAACTGAGCTGAAACCAAGTCGGGTGCTTAACCCACTGAGCATCGTAGGTGCCTCTTGTTTTAAGAGAATTGCAAACTCTCGTACTGTTCAGATTTTGGGTTTTTGAATACATTACCAAGAGCTAATATTTATTATTTTAATTTTCAGATGGTGACCCAGATAACTATATTGCTTACTATCGGAGAGCTACTGTCTTTTTAGCTATGGGCAAATCAAAAGCAGCACTTCCTGATTTAACTAAAGTGATTGAATTGAAGATGGATTTCACTGCAGTAAGTGGGTCTGAACTTTCTTTAAAGGAGAATATATGGGAATTTGGAAGAGGTAATTTCGCTTTTTTAAGGTGAGGATTGGTCTGCTAGGCGTAGCTGGAGGATGTAGAAAACTGCTGTGGTGTAGTGGCCTGGGCAACAAGAAAAAATCCAAAGTCCTTGGAATCAAGGGTCTTTGTGCAAGACGAACAATGGGAATAGCTGCTGATTTTTAGAAGCTTGGCAATGGTGTTAGCTTTGTGGTTTAGAAAGACTTCTGGAGGGTGGATTGTAGGATAGGATGTGAGTCTGAGTAACCAGTTGATCATGAAGCTGTTGAATTAAAAGACTGTCAAGTGACTGACAACAGTTCTAATTAAGGCTGTTAGCAGAAAGAATAAAGAAAAGGAGATAGGTTAGGTAAGCAATGGTTTGTGGAGAGGACAGTCAGGAATTAGACTGATCCTTCCCTGCAACCAACACACAAGCCTCAGAAATGGAGGAATTTACAGTCTAATGGGATGTCCTCATGATCGGCAGGCCAATGTAATGGCTTAAAATAATAGAATAAGTTAGATGGTTTCAAAATTAGTTTGGTAACTCATTTATTGTTTATATCTTACTGTATTCCAAAAAGAACTTGAGATAACTGATTAGGTAGGGGTGAATGTTTGGTTTGAAATATTACCCTCATTTTAGGATGGAATTCCCAAATGTCAGATTTTTTTCTTTAATCTCTTTATCTAGCTAAGCACAACCTTTCACAAAGGGTAAGTAGTTTATTTTCCTAGTATTATAATAGCTATTAGGTAGTTTAAGTGGCTTTCATCTTGCTTTTTGTGTGTATTGATGCACTTAACAGAGGATTAGGGACTTTTTTATGTATTGTAAAAGTAATATATAAGTTTTAACTGACTGTCAATGTGGTTTCTGTCTTATGGTCACATTGGTCATCAGAAAGTTGGTATTCTTGGAAGAGATGGGATTATGCACATAAGAGGAATATCAGAGTGGGGGAAATGATGCATGTGGAAAGGAAGAAGTGTTGTTCTTTGGTTATAGTAGAGTGAATATTTCTACTGAGAATTAATAAAAACATAATTATTCCTAGAATTTTGATTGGTAAAGTCCCAAATTATATAACTTTTTTTTTTGTGGTGACAAAAAATTATTACAATGGCAAAAAAAAAATTAGATTGAGATATAACATCAAATTCATCCTTTTTTAAATTGTATAATTCAGTGGTGTTTAGTATATTCACAAGGTTCTGCAAGCATCACCATTGTCTAGTGCCAGAACATTTTTGTTGCCTCCAAAGGAAATCTAGTACCTATTAGCCATCCCTCCCCATTTATGCCCTGGCCTCTGGTAACCATTTATCTTTCTGTCTATATGGATTTGCTTATTTGGACATTGTATATAAACGAAATACAGTATGTGGCCTTTTGTGTCTGACTTCTTTCACTTTGCATATTTTCAAGTCTATCCATGTTGTAACTTGCATCAGCACTTCATTTCTTTTTATGGTTGGATAATATTCTACTGAATGGATATATCACATTTGCCTATTGATTTTTTAGTTGATGGGAGTTTGGGTTGTTGCCACTTTATAGCTATTGGTGTGAACTTTCATGTACAAGATTTTGTGTCGACACATATTTTGAATTTTGGGGGGTATAGCACAAAAACTATTTTTAAGGAAGTATGGTTATGTAAAAGTTAATAATAAAAATTACACACATTCATTTTTTCCAGGAATTGTTCTCAAAGTGCCAAGTCAAATGGGCATTGGAAAAATAAATATTTCATTAATGCTTCATTAGCATATTTGGTTTTGTTTTTTGTGTTTAAAGAAAATTTGGAAATGCATGGTACTCAGAACACCTTTTTTTTTTCCCTAGGCAAGATTACAGAGAGGTCACTTATTACTCAAACAAGGAAAACTTGATGAAGCAGAAGATGATTTTAAAAAAGTGGTAAGTTTAGTTTGTATTTGACTTTATGAAGAAGATGTTGAACATCATTATGAAGATGAGTGAACATATTGGACTTTTTTTTAATAGTAAGACATTTAGTAATAACCTTATAGCTAAAAGGGAAAATCTTTTGATTTGTGTATATAAAATCACAGTTTCTGAATTAATACATAGTGGCTGACATGAAAGAATCACTTTAATAGTTGGAAGGTAAAGTTTTGAGAAAGAATATATAATTTTTTAAAAAGATTTTATTTATTTATTCATGAGAAACATGGAGAGACAGAGACACAGGGAGGGGGAGAAGCAGGTTTCCTTTGGAGAGCCCGACGTGGGACTAAATCTTGGGACTCTGGGATCACGCCCTGAGCCAAAGACACTCAACTGCTGAGCCACTCAGGTGTCCCAAGAATATATAATTTTAATTCAGTTTATATAGCTCAAATGTTCTGCTTTGTTTTCCGAGAGAATCCAGAGATGTCAGCTTAACTATTCTAAAACTCCCTTCATTTGATTTGAAAGGAATAATAAAAGGGAAATTTTGTAATTACCCATATGGCTACAAATTGTAAAGTGTTTTGGATATGTTGGGGGGTGGTACAGATTACATGTAACTGAAAAATGATTTGGAGAGACAGCCAATGTCTTTTTGCCCTCATGAAGCTTGTTTTTAAGATCTGCATTTTTGTTCCTTTTTTTTTTTTAAGATTTTATTTATTTATTCATGAGAGAGAGAGAGAGAGAGAAAGAGGCGGAGACACAGGCAGAGGGAGAAGCAGGCTCCATGCTGGGAGTCTGACACGGGACTTGATCCTGGGACTCCAGGATCACTCCCTGGGCCAAAGGCAGGCGCTGAACCGCTGAGCCAGGGATCCCTGCATTTTTGTTCTACCTGTATTTGTTTCTGGGGTGGTCTAGAAAAAAGCATGTATAGGGTTGACCTTTGAGCAATATAGGTTTGAACTGCATGGGTCCACTTATACATGGGATGTGTAAGTACTATTAAGTGTATTTTCTCTTCTTTATGATTTTCTTAATAAATTTTTTTCTCTACCTTTATTGTAAGAATACAGTATGTAATGCATATACAAAATATGTGTTAATTGCTTGTTATTGATAAGGCTTCTGGTCAACAGTAGGTTACTAGCAGTTTTGGGAAGTCAAGTTATGTGCGGATTTCAACTGCATGGGGTGGGTGGCGTCAGATCTCTAATCCTGTGTCAAGGGTCAACTGTCTAAACTTCATTGTTCATTATTTGCATTTTTGTAGTTTTTAAAAATGCTTAGTTACTAGGTGGTAACCACTATGAAAATAAAACCGAAATTTCTAATATTTTCATAACCTCTGTCACAATGCTCAGTCATATGCAGAGAAATCCAAAAAATGTTAGACTTAATTGTATTAAAATCTAATCAGTAGCTGTGTCATGGTCTTGGTAAAACTGGATGTCCATTTATGTTTATCTGATTTTCCCTACTAGGTAAGATCTTGAGAGCAGGCTGAAGGACAGGTGATGGGGAGGTCATGGTGTTGGAGTCACCTTTCCTCAGCCCAGTTCTTGTATATAGAAAGTATTGTGAGAAATTTGTTGGATGGATGGATGAATGATAAAGCACAATAATGGATTTCCTTCTTTTTAACAGATGGTTAAATCTATTACAATTTTTTTTTCCAATCACAACATTAGAATAGTCTTTTAGAAATAACACAATTTAGAATAAAGCTTTAGCAAAAATTAATCCTTATTGGGCAATGGATGTGTTCTTTTGGAAAAGTGAGTTCTTGGAACTTTGGGTATGTCTTGAGTTAATGTCTTTTCTTTTCTTTTCTTTTCTTTTCTTTTCTTTTCTTTTCTTTTCTTTTCTTTTCTTTTCTTTTCTTTTCTTGAGTTAATATCTTTTCTGTGATCAATATTAAAACCTCAGAAACATGAAGGGAGACTTTCCACTTTTAGATTGTTTTCTGATAGTCCTACTTCCACTAGTGCTTTCTTAAAACTGCTCTTATTAGTGTTACAGGATTCTTCCATGAGAATGTGCATCTGTACTGAATGGTTTTTTACTTTTAGTTGAAATGTTTATTGAGATAATTATGAAGCAGAGAGATCCTGTGTACCCTTTACCCGACACCCACTTTCTCCCAGTGGTCTTAGAAACCTGTAGTACAATATTACAGCCAGGGAATTGACATTGATATGATCTACCTGTCTACTCAGATTTCCTCAGTTTTAGTGTTTACTTCTTTGTGTGTGTTTAATTCGATACCTTTTTTCTTTATGCCACAGTTAACATACTGAGTGCTTCTGTTGTCACAGGGATCCCTCCTGCTGCTCCTTTACAACCACACCTACTTCCCTACATACTGTTCCCGCAGCTCATCTATAACTTTGGGCAACCGCTAGTTTGTAATTCATTTTTAAAATTTTGGCATTTCAAAACTTCCCCTTTTTCACTATTTTGAATAAAACTGCTACAAACATTCTTGTATAGGTTTTAGTGTGAACAAGAGTTTTCATTTTCCTGGGACAAATGCCTAGAAATACAATTTTCTGGGTTGTATCATAATTGCCTGTTTAGTTTTATAAGGAACCACCAAATTGCTTTTCAGAGTGTGCCATTTTATGTTCCTCTGTATCCCTGCCAGTGCATAGTTTGGTCACTATTTTTTATTTTAGCCATTCTGAGAAGTGTATAGTGATAGCTCATTGATTTTTAATTTGCATTTCCCTAATGTTTAATGATCTTTTCTTGTACTTATTTGTCATCCTTTTTGGTGTAAAGGCGGTTCGTGTCTTTTGCCGATGTTCTAATTGGATTGTTTGCTTTTTTTACTATTGTGTTTTGGGACTTATTTTTGTATTTTAAATGCTTTACCACATGTGTGGTCTGAAAATGTGCTTGCTCAGTCCATGCCTTGTTTTCCCCTTCACAGGGTGTGTCAGAAAGCAAACATTTTTACTTTTGGTGATATCCAATTTATTGGTTTTCAGTTTTCTCCTGTGTATTGTGTTTTTGGTGTCATTCTAAGAACTAGTATCAAGCCATAGGTTTCAAAGATTTTTCTCCTGTCTTATTTTTAAAAACTTTTATGATTTTATGTTTTACATTTAAGACTGTGATCTATTTTGAGTTAATATTCATGTAATGTATGAAGTTTTGGTTGAGGTTGATTTGTTTTGTCTTTGGATATACCATTGTTCCAACTGTGTTTTGAAAGGCTTTCCCTCCTTCACTGAACTGCTTTTGCACCTTTAAAAATAGGCTGTACTTGGGTAGTTATATTTCTGGGTTCTCTAATCTGTTCCATTGATCTATATGTTTATTCCTCTGCCATTGCTATATTCTCTTGATTTCTTAGCTCTGTAAAAAGTCTTTTTTTAAAAAAGATTTTATTTGAGAGAGAGAGAGTGAGAGAGAGAATGAGCAGGGGGGAGAGGGAAAAGCAGGCTCCCTTGCTGAGCAGGGAGCCTGATGCGAGGTTGACCCTGGGATGATGACCTGAGCCAACGCAGATGCTTAACATACTGAGCCAGCCAGGTCCCCCTGTAAAAAGTCTTAACGGGGAGTGGAGTGATTGCTCTGCACTTTATTCTTCTCTGTCAATATTGTTTTAGATGTTCTCTGGCCTGTGCCTTTTTTCTTTCTTTTTTTCTTTTTTTTAAGATTTTATGTATTTATTCATGATAGAGAGAGAGAGAGAAAGGCAGAGACACAGGCAGAGGGAGAAGCAGGCTCCATGCAGGGAGCCTGATGCGGGACTTGATCCTGGGACTCAAGGACCACACCCTGGGCCGAAGATAGGCGGCAAACTGCTGAGCCACCCAGGGATTCCCTGGCCTGTGCCTTTTCATATAAATTTATTTTTTTTATTGTTTTTATTTTTTATTTTTTTCATATAAATTTAAAATAAACTTGTCTATGTCTACACAAAGTCTTGCTGATATTTTGGTAGGAAAGGAATTGCGATAAAGGTCAGTTTGGGGAGACGTGAAATCTCTATTATGCTGAGTCTTCTGATCCATGAACACAGGATGCCTCCCCATTTGTTTAAGTCTTTGATTTAAAAAAAAAAAATGGGGATCCCTGGGTGGCGCAGCGGTTTGGCGCCTGCCTTTGGCCCAGGGCACGATCCTGGAGACCTGGGATCGAATCCCACGTTGGGCTCCCGGTGCATGGAGCCTGCTTCTCCCTCTGCCTATGTCTCTGCCTCTCTCTCTCTCTCTCTCTCTCTCTGTGTGACTATCATAAATAAATAAAAATTAAAAAAAATAAAAAAAGTCTTTGATATCTTTAATCAGTGTTTTGTAACTTGCAATATACAGATCCTGTACATATTTTGTTAAATGTACATATCTATTTTTTTTAGAGTTATCTTAAGTCATACTGTGTTTTTAATTTCATTTTTCACACTGAATAATCTTTTTGTTATTTTTTTCTTCAGAAAAGTACTCATGTATTTAATTCTGTAAGATAAATATTAATGCATATGGATGGGAGGCCAAGTTAAATCTTACCACTAAAGAAGCCATGTTTAACATGTAACAAAAATTTTGTTGTGTGTGAGAATAATTATAATTAGATTGGTTTTGGTTTAGAGAAAAATACAAGTACAGAATTTATGTAGTTTACAATTATTTTGTGTTTTATTTGCAGTAACTTGAGGTAACCTAGAAATACCTGGATTTAAGATTCAGATTAATAATAAGAAAATCTTACGTGTTGGGGTACCTGAGTGGCTTAATTGGTTAAGTGTCTCCTTTGGTTCAAGTCATGATCCCAGGGTCCTGGGATCAAGCCCCATGGAGCAGGGAACCTGCTTCTCCCCCTCCCTCTGCCTGCTCCTTTCCCTGCTTGTGCTCACTCTCTCATTCTCTGTCTCTGTCAAATAAATAAATAAAATCTTTAAAAAAAATAGAAAAAGGAAAATATCACATGCATGTCTTTTGTCTGAACAGTAATTATAAGGTCCTAGAGATATTGGTGTTAGAGGGTCAAAATAAGAATATTGGGAAGAACTTTATCAGTTAACATATATGAAATTGATTAAATTTTAAGCATTTGGAAATCTAGATTCTACTGGGCAAATAATAAAAGAATATTATCAGATGGACAACACAAGAGATGTGAACCCAGTGTCTACAGTGTCCAGTGTTTGTAAATGAAGAGATAAACATTAGAACTATTCACAGGATCACTAGCTGTTGTGTGTAGCAAAAATAAATAAACAGAGCCTAATATTGATGGGACTTTAAGGAGATGTTTCTAGTCATATAATACTTTTGATATGGCAAATATAAACTTTTGCAGAAAAATATGGCAATAAGTATTATGGAAAAAAAAACATTTTGCTCAAAGATACTTATTAGAACTCTGTTTTGGAAACTTAGAGAATATTGTGTCAGTATGACAGAATAATGTTAACAAGAATTATTTATGTATGCTATTGATTTATAGACCTAGATGTACAAAAATAATGTCAATTAAAAAGCAAAATAAAAATTGTGTGTAAATGTTATTTTTAATTACAGAAAACTTTTATGTGTGTTAAATTGGTATAAGTGGCAAATATTTCAAAATCTCCGCTTTAAAGTTGTATAAAACAAATTTTGAAGAAAGAAAAGTTTTAGAACAAGAGGCAGGAAATCTTGGGTTTTAGATCTGCCTTTGTACTTTAACCGGGTGTTTGCATAGCGCTCAGACTGTATGGGGCATATCACTAAGGGGTTAATCTGGATTGTTTCACTTAATCACTGTTCCACCTTTGGAGTGTGGTATACTGGTAGTCTCATTTTCCAGCTGAGGAAATGGAGGTTTATAGAAATTTGGTGACTTGTCCGAATTTACACTTATAGTAAGCATTTGGTTTTAAGATTCCAGATCTTGTATTCTTAAGCACTATACTATTGGCTCTTTGCTATCATTAGTAATTGTATGCATTCTGTAAGGGCTGTTCCTATTGGATTTGGTCACAGGACTCAAACACATATATATGTTTCACATGGTGCAGAACATTTGTTGCTATTTGCATAAGAAAATGAGAAAACATGTATTTGCTTATATACAGTATACAGATGAAAGCCTCTGGAAAGGTATGCAAGAAACAGATAATATTAGTACCTCTTGGAGGAAAAGTATAAATTGACTTTGAAAAGTTCTTACTTTCTGAGGACCTTGTTTACCTCACTGTGAAGCATAGAGATTGCGTAGGTGATATCCTATCTTTAAAGTTTGATACAGTAAAATAGATGATTTCAGGGTCTGGTTTGAAAAGATAAATTTTGTGCTATGACTATTTTATCTTTACCAATTCTTATACTTTAATATTTAGAGATTTGTGAATATAGATGATATATAATAACTTGTTTATATGTTTTTAGTTAAATGGGCTTTTTGTGGTATTTAAGAGCATTTATCAGCCTATTAGGTATAGTAAAGATTTAATCTTACTAATAAAGTGCAATACACAACCAGGTAGGTGTATTCAGTTACATTTTACATGATGGAACAGAAGTTTGGATATACTTAATCTCTTTTTGAGCTACAGTAAGAATCTCATTCTTTGTCATGGGTACAGGTTACTCTGCTGCTGGAGGGTCTTCTGTAAATAAGCATCACCTTAGGTCCATACCAGCTATCCTATTCCTAAACAGTCTCTTCCATGATTTAGTTTGTCTTTGAGCTATCACTGACTCCTGCTGTAATCAGCGCATGTGGTCACTTGTTAGTTCAGTTACTACTCAGTGCATATTATTTGCAAGGCAGGGTGGTAGGAGTTAGAGAGTTGCTGATGAAGAAAACTGGTCTCTGCCTTTGGAAAGATTATTCTAGGGTAAGAAATGATCAGGCAAATATTATACCATAATGACGAGTGTTATGATTGAGCCCTGTGGGAATGGACAGAATGGTCACCTACCTTAACTGAGATTTGGGGGTCTGGAGTCAAGAAGGGCTTTCTTAAAGGAGGGAATGTACTGGAAATTTGAATGTTAAGAGGATGAATGAATCTGTGTTAGCAAGGTGGCTGGGAGGGCCATCCTAGCAGAAGGTGAGCATCCTTGTCAGTTAGGAAAATGATACCTCTATTACGATGGGAGCAGGAGTTATGAAAACTGGACAGGGAAGCAGCAATCTAATTGCAGAGAGGACATATGTAGTACCAGGAGCTGAGTTTTTGGGGTTTTTTGTTTTTGTTTTTGTTTTTTTGTAAATAGCTTGGAGGGTTTTACTTCTATAAAATCCAGGCTACTCTGAAGGATGAATTAGAAGAAGACGTGAGTGGAAGCAATCAGTCTGATAACAAAGGTGTTGCAGTAAGTAATCCAAGTATGACTTTATGGGGGCCAAAGATGAGGCTAGAGTAAGTGGGGTTTGAGAGAAGTAGGTAGACATTTAGGAGATTGGCTCCAGAGAGATGCAATGAATGGGGTAAGGAAGAAGGAAGAATTAGGTATGATGCCCAGGTTTCTGGATTGTTCAAATTGGTTACAGGTCCATGCTATTCCCTAAGATAGGAGTCCAAAGAGAAATTATTTAGGGGAGAAGGATGAGTAGAGAAAATAGAACTCTCTTTTTCTTTTTTCTTTTCTTTTCTCTTCCTTTTTAGAGAGAGTTGGTGGGGAGGGAGGGGCAGAGACAGAGAATCTTAAGCAGACTTTGTGCTGGACATTCAGGGCTTGATCTCACAATCCTGAGATCATGACCTGAGCCGAAATCAAGAGTTGGATGCTTAACTGACTGAACCATGCAGATGCCCCTAAAGTTTATTTTAATTTCAGTTAGTTAACGTACAGTGCTTAGTTTCAAGTGTATAGTATAGTAATTCACCACTTCTATACATTACCCTGTGTTCATCACCACAAATGCAGAAGCTTTTTATTTTGATGTAGTTCCAGTAGTTTATGTTTGCTTTTGTTTCCCTTGCCTCAGGAGACTTATCTAGAGAAAAGTTGCTATGGCCAATGTCAGAGAAATTACTGCCTGTGCTCTCTTCAAGGACTTTTATGGTTTTAGGTCTCACATTTAGGTCTTTTATCCACTTTGAATTTGTTTTTGTGTATGGTGTAAGAACGTGGTCCAGTTTTGTTCTTTCGCATGTGGCTGTCCAGGTTTTCCCAGCACCATTTGATGAAGAGACTCTCTTTTTCCCAATTAGATCTCCTGCTTTGTCAAAGGTTAATTGTCAAAGATTAATTGACCATATGAATGTGGGTGTATTTCTGGATTTTGTATTCTGTTCCCTTGATCTATGTGTCTGTTTTTGTGCCATCACCATCCTGATTTGATGACTACAGCTTTGTAATATGAGTTGAAGTCTTACATTTTGTTGCCTCCAACTTTGTTTTTCTTTTTCAAGACTGCTTTGGCCTTTTATGGTCTTCTGTGGTTCCATACAGATGTTAGGATAGTTTGTTCTAGCTCTGTGAAAGATGCTGTTGGCATTTTTGAGAGGGATTGCATTAAAGGTGTAGATTGCTTTGGGTAGTATAGACATCTTAACAGTATTTCTTCTTCTAACTTGTGAACATGGAATATGTCTTTCCATTTCTTTGTGTTGTCTTCAATTTCTTTCATCAGTGTTTTATACTTTTTAGAGTACAGGTCTTCTTCTTTGGTTAGGTTTATTCCTGGGTGTCTTATTATTTTGGGTGCAACTGTATATATGATAGCTTTCTTTTAAAAAATTGATTATTATTTTAGGATAGGATAGCTTTTTAGGATAGCTTCCTTTTTTATTATTTTTTTATAAATTTATTTTTTATTGGTGTTCAATTTACCAACATATAGAATAACACCCAGTGCTCATCCTGTCAAGTGCCCACCTCAGTGCCCGTTACCCAGTCACCCCCACCCCTGCCCACCTCCTCTTCCACCACCCCTAGTTCGTTTCCCAGAGTTAGGAGTCTTTCATGTTCTGTCTCCCTGATATTTCCCACTCATTTTTTTCTCCTTTCCCCTTTATTCCCTTTCACTATTTTTTATATTCCCCAAATGAATGAGACCATATAATGTTTGTCCTTCTCCGATTGACTTACTTCACTCAGCATAATACCCTCCAGATCCATCCACGTCGAAGCAAATGGTGGGTATTTGTCGTTTCTAATTGCTGAGTAATATTCCATTGTATACATAAACCACATCTTCTTTATCCATTCATCTGTCGATGGACACAAGGCTCCTTCCACAGTTTGGCTATTGTGGCCATTGCTGCTATAAACATCGGGGTGCAGGTGTCCCGGCGTTTCATTGCATCTGTATCTTTGGGGTAAATCCTCAGCAGTGCAATTGCTGGGTCGTAGGGTAGATCTATTTTTAACTCTTTGAGGAACCTCCACACAGTTTTCCAGAGTGGCTGCACCAGTTCACATTCCCACCAACAGTGCAGGAGGGTTCCCCTTTCTCCACATCCTCTCCAACATTTATGGTTTCCTGGTTTGTTAATTTTAGGATAGCTTCCTTAATTTTTCTTCCTGCTCTTTCATCACTGATGTATAGATATGCAATAGATTTCTGTAGATTGATTTTGTATCCTGTGACTTCACTGAATTTGTTGATCAGTTCTAGCAGTCTTTTGGTGGGGTCTTTTGGGTTTTCTGTGTATAGTATCATGTCATCTGCAAATAGTGAATGCTTTACTTCTTCCTTACCAATTTGAATGCCTCTTATTTCTTTTTGTTGTCTGCTGTAGCTAGCACTCCAGTACTATGTTAATAGAAGTGGTGAGAGTGGACATCCTTGTCTTGTCCCTCACCGTAGAGAAAGGCTAGGAAGAAAAGGGAATAGTACCTTTTATTTTTTTTTTTTATTTTTATTTTTTATTTTTTGGAATAGTACCTTTTAAAGGCATGAAATAAATTTGGTTGTAATTTAATACGAATATAGCAGTCTGTGCTATGAATGACTCAATATAGTTGCTCTAGTTTTCTTTGAATCACATGTAATACTGGATCATATAACATGATTCATCAAATATAAGGAGCCATCAGTTGTAACACATTATTGCCTTATGTACTCTTAAAAGAATAAATGCTGTTGGTTAAATAATACCTTCTTATTAACAATATTTTTACTTTGTGTTTATAGAGTCATTTGAGACTTAGATATCACACTGCTCTATTCATTGCTTTGTGCATACAGCAGCTTTTTGAAGACTTTATTTTACTTATTAAAAATTTAATTTATTTATTCATGAGAGACTGAAAGAGGCAAAGGCATAGGCAGAGGGAGAAGCAGGTTCCCTGCAGGGAGCCCAGTGTGAGACTTGATCCCAGGACCCCTGGATCACGGATCACGACCTGAGCCAAAGGCAGATGCTCAATCACTGAGCCACCCAGGTGCCTGCTTTTTGAAGACTTTACATGGCTGTTAAACTTAGTGTGTATGGTACCAACAATGTTAATAACTGGACTGAAGTGTGCTAGACCATTTTATGCATATGCAGTCACCTTGATGGGCTCATTTGATAAGACTCCATCAATTTTAAGATTCATCGCACTTTGAGGGAAATTGAAGTATGCTTTATCACTGCTCAGATGTGAGGCAGAAGGGGAAAAGATACCACCAGTAAAATGGAGTCAGACACCTAATTGCATAAAGGAAAGAAGAATCTAGCATGATGCTAGGCTTGTCCTAAATAATAAGAGGAACTATTGTTTGAACAGGATGGGATGGTGAAGGTGATGGTGGCAGTGGGATGGAAATGAGATGTGAAATTCTTGTTAGCTTTGTTATTGAGATGCCGTTAAGATGTTGTGTTGGAGGGACACCTGGGTGGCTCAGTGGTTGAGCATTTGCCTTTTGGCTCAGGTCATGATCCCAGGATTCTAGTTTTGAGGCTCCCTATAGGGAGCCTGCTTCTCCCTCTGCCTATGTCTCTGCCTCTCTCTCTGTGTCTCTCATAAATAAATAAATCTTAAAAAAAAAAAAAAGATGTGTTGGTGATGTCAGGTAGGCAATTGCATGTTTGACGTTGGTTACACATAAGAGGGAAAAATTAAGAATGTAGACTCTGGAAATGACTTTAAACCACAGATTTCTCTTTAGTTTTTTTTGGTTTGGCTTAGAAGTCTCTAAAATAGGGCAGCCCGGGTGGCTCAGTGGTTTGGCGCCGCCTTCAGGCCAGGGCCTGATCATGGAGACCCGGGATCGAGTCCCACATTGGGCTCCCTGCATGGAGCCTGCTTCTCCCTCTGCCTGTGTCTCTGCCTCTCTCTGTATCTCTCATGAATAAATAAATAAAATCTTTAAATAAAATAAAATAAAATATAGAAAACTCTTGTAAAAGTTTTTTTGCTGTCATGATTGATATTCATTATCACCATCATCCAAAGCAAGACTTCTGGCAAGTTATATAATCATTTGATTATCTAAAATTGGAGACAATACAACCTAGGTCATGGGTAACAGTATTAAGTGAAAAAGAAAAATAGGCATGTAGTGTAGGCAGTAAGACATCTATCCTGTTTTTCAGCAATTTACACTTTAGTTGGAGGAAATAAGCCCTAAATATGTGGAAAGTTAATAGCGCAGAGATATTTATAAGAAGTGATATATAAATTGGTCTAGATTACAAGGTGAGATTGAGAATGACACATGAGTAGAAGTTGGGAGACCTACCTCACTTTCCTCCTGATTAACTGTGTGATGTTCCACAAGTTCCCATTTGTGAGACTCAGTATTTTCATTTACAAAGTGACAGTTGTTTGGGCAAGTTGATTTTTTAGATTACTTCCTTGTTAAGAGTGTAAGTGATTTAAACATTTAGAGAGAAGCGATTACTACCTTCGTATGCAACAGTTAGGAAAGCTTGGAGGAGATGGGATTTGAAAAGGGTGTTGGTTTGATTAAAATTGAGGGAACAAGAGAATTTTGGAATCTTGAGGATGTATTTTTTGTGTTTTATAATTGTAAGAAATTAGCTAGAGACTTACATTTTCATGTTTCATTTCTGGTAGGTTTTATGAATTTAACAAATATTTGGATTTATACTCTGCGAGGTTCAGAGTAAATGTCAGTGTAAAATGACATTCTTGCTCATTTTCCTTGTGCTGAGTCCCTTTAGGGCAGCAGTTCTTAGGATTGGTCTCAGGATCCCACTACACAGTTAAATATTGAGGACTCCAAAAAGCTTTTGTTTATCAGTATGTACAGTATTAGAAGTTAATTTTAGAACTTAAAAAAAATATTTACTAATTTAAAAGTGACAAACCCCTTATATGTTAATATAGATTTTTTTTGCATGCAAACTAACTATATTTTCAAAAACAACAGAAGATTTAATATGTGGTATTTTTTACATTTTTGCAAATCTCTTTAAGAGCTGGCTTACTTGGGCAGCCCCGGTGGCACAGCGGTTTAGCGCCGCCTGCAGCCCAGGGCGTGATCCTGGAGACCATGGATCGAGTCCCACGTCGGGCTCCCTGCATGGAGCTTGCTTCTCCCTCTGCCTGTGTCTCTGCCTCTCTCTCTCTCTGTGTCTCTATGAATAAATAAAATAAAAAATCTTAAAAAAAAAAAAAAAAAGAGCTGGCTTACTTGAAGACCGTCAGGTTCCCAAATCTGATCTATATTTTGGTTGAAGTATTATTGAAAAAAAAATGTGGCTCATACACTTAAGCAGTTGGGAAAGGAAGAATGTTTTTTTTTTTTTTTCATGAAATCAAAATTTAAGGAAGATACTGTAGGAGTTAAAAGCCCCAGGAAGAATGTTTTAATAGTCTTTTTATATGGTTGTGGATGTTTTTGATGTTACATCAAACTCCAGTAGTTATTGGTTAGTTGCAGTGTGGACTCTGGAATCTTATGAGTGAACTTTTAGTACTCCATCCTAATGAAATCCATTGGTTTTATCTTGCCGTTTGAATCAGTTGTCTTTTATCCATATATACTTGGTTCCCACAGACCTCTGGAAAGGATATTGGGGGTTCCCAAGAGTCCCTGGATCACACTCTCATTGCTGCTATAGGTTTATACCTAAGAGGATAATTGATGCCTGGGTGGATCAGTGGTTGAATGTCTGCCTTCAGTTCAGAGTGTGATCCCGGGGTCATGGAATCGAGTCCCACATCACGCTCCCTTCAGGGAGCCTGCTTCTCCCTCTGCCTATGTCTCTGCTTCTCTCTGTGTCTTTCATGAATAAATAAATAAAATCTTTAAAAAAAAAGAGAGAGAGAGAGTGAGTTATGGGCATTTTTAACCTGGTCACACAGTTTGGCACTGTTCTGTTAAGTGGTTATCCGAATGTATATTCCCTCCAGGAGTGTAGGAGGTTCCATCTGCCCCATATCTTCAACAACACTTGGTATGAACAGCATAGTTTTTGCTGGTTGGTTGGTATAAGAATTACAACTTGACCTCTTGTGTCTATTTCTATTAGATTCTGTTTATCCAACTGTTTGGTTTCTGTCAGTTCACCTTCTGTTCCTTCCCTCCTACAGGTGATTTAGATTTTTCTTCTTTTCTTTTCTTTTCTTTTCTTTTCTTTTCTTTTCTTTTCTTTTCTTTCTTTCCTTTCCTTTCCTTTCCTTTCCTTTCTTTCCTTTCTTTCTTTCTTTCTTTCTTTCTTTCTTTCTTTCTTTCTTTCTTTCTTTCTTTCTTTCTTTCTTTCTCTTTCTTCTTTCTTTCTTGTTTTTATTTATTTGAGAGAGGGGAGAGTGTCTGTGTGAGTGTGCACAAGCAGGGGCAGAGGAAGAGGGAGAAACAGATTCCCCACTGAGTAGGGAGCCTGACGTGGGGCTTGATCCCAGGACCCTCCAATCATGACCTGAGCAGAAGGCAGGTGCCTAATCGATTGAGCCCCCCAGGTGCCCCTCTTCTGTTCTTCCTATACCTTATACATACTATGTCTTTTTCTTTTAGTTGTTACTTCAGGAATTTCAAAATGCGTGCTTATTAATAAGGTTTATAGGTAATCACTATCTTTAGCTTCCTCTAGAAAGTTACAGGGATCTTAGAACACTTTAATTCAATCACCCACCCCTTGACTTGGATATAATTGTTTTTCAAAAATTGGATCTTTTTATTGACATGCAAATCAGTTGGTATTATTTTTGTATAGTTCTCTTAACAAAGATTGCAGAAAGAATTTGTGAAGGCGAATTCTAGAGGTTACTGGGGGATATTGCAGTATACCTCAAATATTACATATTTTTCTGTGTTATCAATTAGTATCAAATGAAAAATGTAAATTTGTACTACTTACCTCTTAAAACCAGAATTAAATTTAATAGGTTTGGAAGGATTAATTTCTTGAGCAACAAGCAGTTTGGTGAACGTATTTTATGCCAAAATCTAATTTTATTTTGACCTCCAGTCAAATTAAGTTTTTATTATTCTGGGACTTTTTTTTTTTTTTTTAAGATTTTATTTATTTATTTGAGGTGGGGGTCGTGCATGGGGCAGGGAGGAACAGAGGGAGAGGGACAAGTGGACTCTCCACCCAGCACAGAGCCCAAGGCAGGGTTTGATCTCATGACCTTGAGATCAGGACCTGAGCCAAAACCATTAGAGTTGGTTGCTTAACTGACTGGAGCCACCAGGGTGCCATTCTGGGACTTTAATTGTGCTAATTTTGTAGAGGGCACCCAGTAAATTGGCTGATATATGTAATGCAATCGGAAATAAATTGAATGGCTGCTTAAAGTGTTGCATTCTGTCCTCATTTTGAATATATATACTATAGAAAGTTCAAAAAAGGAGCTTGGAATTTTTATTAGCATTTTTTGGAGTACTTGCTGTGTGTCGTATGAAGTATCTTTTTAATTTCTCAGTGACTGCTCCTCAGGGTGTTAGCATTATTGATGTAGGAACTGTTGGGGTTTGGAGCTGACAGCCAAGAAAGAATTCTTCAGACATCTTTGGTACAAAAAAGGTGGTTTTATTAAAGCATGTGGACAGGACCTGTGAGCAGAAAGAGCTGCTCTGGGGTTGTGACTGGTGACTGATTATATACTTTCAAGTTGGGAGAGGGTTAGGGATAGCACAGAGCTCCAATGTATTTTGGAAACAAGGTTTCCAGGACCTTAAGGGGGCTAGCTATTGTTAGGAAAAGGTCATTTGTTGCTGTCTAATAAAATCGTAGTCATGAGGCCCCTCAGAGGCATATAAGTGGGCTGTATGCTTGGAGGATGATTGCTAACGTGAATCTTGGCAGGGTGGGGGTTGGGGAGGGGGGCAGATAGAGATAAAGGAAGTTTCCAAAAAATTTTTTTTACATCAAAGTAGACTTATAGGATCCTGGGGGGGTCAGGGTAATGCTAAGCTAAGATTGCCTTTGCCCTTAGTAAAGTATTAACATCAAGGCAGCTGAATTCCTAGAGGAAGGTCACTCTGCCTGTTTGAAGGACTTGTCAATGGGCTATAAGTAGTAGTAAAGAAATTTAATTTTTTCTTTTGCTTTGTTTCCCACATCATTCTGCCCTGAACAATTTTGACTCCTTAAATCTTCAAGATTGCTGAGGGTGGAAGGTCTTATCTTCTGTAACTTCTTCCTGTCAAATAAGGCTATAGAGATGTCCTACCTATGGATCAACATCAGTCAGTTTGGGGCATATATATACAGTAGTTTGGAAAGGCAGAGGCAGCTAATCCAAGGGAGACCACATGTGTGAGTCTTCCAGAGTGGAAAGGAACATCTGTCAGCTTGAAGTTATGGCAGTGAAGGCATTTGGGCACTCAGTGGAGAGAAATGGGAGAAGACAGCAAAACATGAGTGACAAAAAGCAAAGAAGCCCAAATAACAGCAATCCTTTGATAGTTGACAAAAATCCTTCTCTAGTTCAGGAGTTTAACCAATCATTAAAGGAAAGAGAGGGATCATTTAAAGTGCCAATTTAAGTATTCCCATCAGTTAGAAACCCAGAAATGATTTTGTGGAAATCTGGAATGTATACATAGCATTCTGTTTTTATGATGGCACAAAATGTGCCTTGTGCTGCAGCAGTTAAAACATCTAATTCTATTCTATTTTGTAAAACTGCTTTTTTATGTTACTTAAGTATTTAAGAGAAAAATGCTCTTTTGAGTCATTTAGGGCTTGACCATGCACTTACTAAGAGCTTCCATTTGCCAAACATCTTCCAGTCCCAAAGAGGGAACAGAGATGGATGGTAGGTGGTCATGCTAAGGAAACACAGAACATTCCATCATTGTTTTAAATTTGGAAGGTTGGCTGGGTTGGCAGTGGTTTTAATAATGATTTTTTGCATCCAGGCAAAACCCAGAGTATAACAGCCTATGCAGCCTAGGGGAAGCTATGGACACAACTTAGAGCTACATGGCCATTAGGTCCCATTGAAGCCAGGCATCCTTGAATTGCAGTCAGAATATCAAGGACTATTCGGTTTTGGAGGGCTGCCTTTCCAGAGGATTGTGGATGGCAGGTTTAATGTAAATAGTAGTTAATTGTTGAGGACCAAGCTATTTGCTGAGCTATTTGTGCAACAAAAGTTGTCACTTTGTAGGGACTGAGGGATTCCAAATCTAGGGACAATTTCTCTTAGCAAAGTTTTTTTTCACCTCAGTGGTCTTTTTACCCAAATGAGAAGCCTGGCATAAACCTTGTATTACCTTCCATTGGTTATTTTTGGGTATAAAGATTGTCCCCTCATTATTAATAAGCCAGTCCTAATGCTTTTTTTTTTTTTCTTAATATCCTTGTTCCTGGGACAAATAGGACTAAAGAATAAAACCATTGAGAAGCTCTTTCTGTTTAAGGTCCAGCCTTAATAATATCCTAGTATAAGGAATCACTGGCAAGTGGAAGAAGACTGGTCTCAGGAGATAAGGGCATCCCCAGGTGCATCATCCAGTCCAATCACAGGGAAAGTGGGACCATCCATTATCTCTATCTACAGGTCCATAGTTAACTCTATGGAGTAAGGAAAGCTTTGACTTTTACAGAATGATTTTGTCATCCCAGCCACACAGAACTGGTTAAGGTGATAGCTGAGTTATACAATTGCTGAGGAATTCATCCCATTTTCCAGCTATTTAAATAAATAATCATATGTGCATGGGGTCCTCTTATTTAATATCCCCACAGAATAAGAAACATGAAGATTGTCTATACATGAGCTATTGTGACAATTTCTCTGAAGTTTACCTCAAGTTGTCTAGCTTAGGCAAACAACATTCAAAGACAATCAGAACTAGAGTTTCCCTTCTTCAAAGGTGGGTTATTGAAATATATTTTTTCCTCTGTGAAATCACCGTTATTTCCAGAGATTGCCAAAATAAAACTAATTTATTTGTAAAACAAGTGCAATTTAAACAAACTTGGCCTTAATTACTTACATAGGCTCTGTAAGAATAGTGATTGGCTATATAAATCTTTTAAAATTTGCTTTGCTGGCAACTCTCATAAGGAATCTAAATTGAACTTTTAGTAGCCTCTTAAGGCCAGAAGCCGAACCAAATAGTTGCCATCAGACATGCCTGCAATACCCGTAGATTTGGACGAATTCCTCTTCACAAGATCCCCAAAGTATCCTGAGGTTCCTGTACCTGCCAGGTAGTGACATTCTTTACTCACCTGATAAGGCTGCTGGAAACTCTGTAAGTAGGTAGGGTAGGGTAGGTAATTAATAAGGTAGGGTAGGAATTAGGGGTAGGTAAGTAAGTAGGCCAACATTTCCAAGGGGCTCTGTGGCTCCATATTTCATAAAGACAACCTCAAAACTGTCTGGTCATAATCTGAGTCTATGCATGTCTCTCTCAAATATGACATTCTAGTCAAAGCCTTAAAATAGCCAATGTTTCCAATGACGTCCTGTTACAAGAACAGATTCTTACTGAATTGATGGAAATAACTATGATTGCTATGAAAGAAAGAATACTCACTGAGACTTTTTTGAATAGAGAGAAAAGTTAAATGCTTCAGTTTGTTCACAACTGAATACTTTTAACACATTTTTTTAATTCATAAGAGAGTTTCCTTAATGTAGAAGGGCAAACATTAGAGAGCCAGCAATGTTTCAAACAAGAGTCACAATAATATAACCATTTTCCTCAATTCATTTAGTTTCATGTTACTAATTCTTATTCAATTCGAATGCAGCTTTTTAGTTCTGGAAATTCTTACCATTTCAGTTTTGATCTTAAAGATTGCAAATACCTATATTTGGCCTAAAAGACCTTTTTATGAATCTCCTTGAAGATGAAACTCATTTTGTAAGAGTATCAGAACAAATAAATGACAAAAACTCAGCAATGGACATTGTTAATGATTTGATATGAAAGTTCATTATGATGCAGTTGACAAGGAAATTCAGTTATTTCTGTGACACAGGACACTTCAGTAATCAGAATATTGAGTGATGACTTCATCCCAGAAAGTAGCATACCAAATAAACAAGCCTAATTAATCAGAGACTCTTTATGATTTAAATCTTGGAGAAATTTGTTAAAACCTTAGAAAGTTTTAAAGCACATGCTTAAGGATTTCAGCTCATCAAAGACCTGATAAAGAAAAACCTAGAAACTTTTCTGGGCAGGAAAGAGAGGAGAAAACAACTTTGTTTACATTTTCTTATCAAGAGCAGACCAACAGTCCAAGAAAACTTTGTCTTTTTAACAGAAACCTCTTCTGCCTCCTCTTCCCTGTTTCTGCACTACCTTGGGTGTGGCCTGCCTAACTGGTTCCCATACCATCCTCGGTGCCTCTGGCACCACTGGCTCCTCCTCTTCCCCTCATTGTCAGGAGTGAAGAGTATCCCCCTCAGACTTAACATGGCCTACTTCAGATTTCCCCATGGCTTTAGAGTTATCAGCATAAAATACAAAACTTTCATTCTACCAGGGATTACTGAAGGTCAAATAAGCTTGGTTATCTCAGAATTTCTTAGCAAAAAAGATGACTTTTAATCCCAGTTGTTTCCAGTGGGTTCAAAGGCATTCCAAGGGAGAGTCTCTGGGACTGAAGAAGAGAGAGGGTCCATTACCAGAAAAATCCCCTGCGACTCCCAGGTGGCATCCCACAGGATATGTCAGAGGTTCCTGGTATCAAAGTGACCCAGGATGTCCCTCTAACAAAATTGCTGTGCTCTGCTGTTAAAGGCCCTAGAAGAGGAAAGCTAGGGTTCCCCCACTTCTCCATCTTACTCTAGACTGCAAAATGGGTAGCAGTGTATGCACCAAGATGCTGTGTGTCTTGCGTTGAGGGCTGTGCCTTACCTTTAAGAGCCTGGCATTTGTTTTTTCTAAAGATTTTATTTATATATTTGACAGAGAGGGAGCTAGGAAGTTTAAGTAGGAGGAGCAGCACAGGGAGAGGGAGAAGTAGGCTTCTGATGTGGGGCTTGATTCTAGGACCCTGTGATCATGACCTGAGCTGAAGGCAAACGCTTAACTGACTGAGCCAACTAGGTGCTCTGAACCCTCCATTTTTAACCCATGGAGAATAATAGAAAAGTTTTACAAAGGGAAATTGCCTAATGTTGTAATTTAAGTAATTAGTAGAGGACATTGACAGAAAAGAGTAAAGCTAGAAATCCATCATGGTCTAAGTGACATTACAACATATGTAGTCTTTTACAACCAATTTCTCTAGGAAATGATCCCTGGTTGGGCTTTAATTCAATTGGATACTGGTTTCAGCCAGCTCCTAGTGGCTGTGGAGGTCCCAGTAGAGATCTTGCAGCAAGAAGTGGCTAGACCAGAGATGTGAAGGGCATCACATTAGACCAGTGAGGAGGAAACCTCAGATAGGACTCTTTTTTTGTTTGTTTTAAAGATTTATTTATTTGAGAGAGAGAGAGAACTCGGCAGGGAAGGGCAGAGGCAGAGGGAGAAGAGAATTTCAAGCAGACCCCACGCTGAATATGGAGCCCAGGGTAGGGCTTGATCTCAGGACCTAGAGATCATGACTTAAGCTGAAATCAGGAATCAGTTACTCAACCAATTGACCCATCTAGGTACCCTTCCCCCCCAACATGGGAGTCTTAAGATTGACAGCTGTGCTAGTCACTTAGGTGGCTGTCCTGTGTCTAAGACAGCTTTGTATAAGGACAGGAATGAAGAGAGGGCATCGAGTTTCTGGGTCTTATTACCATTCTGGCCAGGGTACTAGCTTCCAGCCAAAAGGCAAGCTTTTTCCTCCCTGTCAAGTAACCATGGACTAAAGGGTTGCACCCTGAGCAATCAACATGAAAGTGTTCCAGTTAGACCATACTCCTTGAAAAGCCCCTGAAATGAAAATAAACAAAGAGAAAGTATTCACCAAGTTTGCACTGAGGCTGAGTCCAGATAAGAAGAGTGAGCCCCACATTGGGCACCAAATGATGTAGGAAATGTTGGCATTAGCAGCTGACAGCCAAGAAAGAATTCTTCAGACATCTTTGGTGCAAAAAAGTGGTTTTATTAAAGCATGGGCACAGGACCGTGGGCAGAAAGAGCTGCACTGGGGTTGTGATAGGTGACTGATTATATACTTTGAGGTTGGGAGAAGAGGGATAACACAGACCTCCAGGGTACCTCGAGGAGCTTGCCATTGTTAGGAAAAGGTCATTTTTTACTCTCTAATAAAAATCTTAGTCATGAAGCCCTTCAGAGGATATCGGTAGGTTGTATGCTTGGAGAATGATTGCTAACATGTATCTTGGCAGGGAGAGTGATGTGGGTAGAGGTAAAGGAAGTTTCCAAAGGAATTTTTATATATATGTTAAAGTAGGCTTGCAGTAAGTAATCAGGCTAAGATTGCCTTTTGCCCTTAGCAAAGTATTAACATTGAGGCAGCTGAATTCTAGAGGTCACTTTCTCTGTTTCATGGACTTGATAATTGGCTATAAGTAGTAAGGAAATTTAGCTTTTTCTTTTGCCTTTGTTTTCCACATCATTATTATTCCCCTTTTATTAGTGAAGAAAATGCAAATAATATACAGATAGTAAGTGATAAAGTCAAGGTTTAGAGTTTTTTCCGTCCTTATTTAGATTTTAGTTTAAAACATTAATAATACAGAGGAAACCTAGGTGGCTCAGTGGTTGAGTATCTGCCTTTGGCTCAGGTCGTGATCCTGGGACTCTGGGATCGAGTCCTGTATCAGGCTCCTCTCAGGAAACCCGCTTCTCCCTCTGCCTATGTCTCTACCTCTCTCTGGGGTTCTCATGAATAGATAAATAACATCTTTAAAAAAAATAAAAAGAAAACATTAATAGATAATCTCTTTGGAAATACTCACAACTTGGCTGTTGAAAATGATAAAACTACTATAATAGTTACCTATTGCTACTTAACACATTCCTCAAAGTTAGCAGCTTAAAGCAACACACATTTCTCTTACAGTTCATGGGTTCCAGAATCAGGGCAGGTTTAACCAGGTCCTTTGCTTCAAGGCCTCTCATAGACTACAGTCAAGGTGTCACATAGGCTTGCAGTATTATCTGAAGATTTAGCTGGTGAAAGAACTGCTTCCAAACTCCATTGTTGGCAGGATTTGATTCCTCTTGAGCTATTAGATGGAGGCCTCTCTTTTTTCTGAGTGTTGGCCAGAGGTTTCCCTTGGTTCTTTTTTTCTGTGGGCCTCTCCATAAAGCATCTCACAGCATGGCAGCTTGCTTCATCGAAGTGAGCAGGTGAGAAGACAGGAGACTGCCAACAAGAGAGTGAGTGCTAGCCAGATGGAAGTCACAGTGTTTTGTACCTAAGGAAGTGATATCCTGTCACCTTTGTCATATTCTGTTTTTTCAAAGGAGTTACCAGCTCCAATCTTATACTGTAGGGGAGGGGATCACTCAAAGGTATGAATTCCAAGAGATGGGGGGCCTTTTGGGGCCATCTTAGAAGTCTGCCCACCAGAACTACCGACCCATTGTTTTCACTTGAAGTTCCAGAAATAGGAGTATATTTGGATTAGAGAGCAGCTCACCCCTTTTAACAAGCCCTTATGCCATAGCTGTTAAGGGTGTATATCCAGAAGCTCACTCATCATAGTACATGGTAAGAAATAAGTAAAATATTGTCCTAAGTAGAGGTTTATCTGAGATGGTCAGAAATATGAAACACTAAATAAGAAACGTGAAAAGAGGAGGAAGGGAATGCTAGCAGGGTCCAGTCTCCACATGTAAATATCTTTTTTTTAAATAAATTTATTTTTTATTGGTGTTCAATTTACCAACATACAGAATAACACCCAGTGCTCATCCTGTCAAGTGCCCCCCCCCCCAGTGCCCGTCACCCATTCACCCCCACCCCCCGCCCTCCTCCCCTTCCACCACCCCTAGTTCGTTTCCCAGAGTTAGGAGTCTTTATGTTCTGTTTCCCTTTCTGATATTTCCTACCCATTTCTTCTCCCTTCCCTTATATTCCCTTTCACTATTATTTATATTCCCCAAATGAATGAGAACATACAATGTTTGTCTTTCTCCGATTGACTTACTTCACTCAGCATAATATCCTCCAGTTCCATCCACGTTGAAGCAAATGGTGGGTATTTGTCGTTTCTAATGGCCGAGTAATATTCCATTGTATACATAAACCACATCTTCTTTATCCATTCATCTTTTGATGGACACCGAGGCTCCTTCCACAGTTTGGCTATTGTGGCCATTGCTGCTATAAACACTGGGGTGCAGGTGTCCCGGTGTTTCATTGCAGCTGTATCTTTGGGGTAAATCCCCAACAGTGCAATTGCTGGGTCGTAGGGCAGGTCTATTTTTAATTCTTTGAGGAACCTCCACACAGTTTTCCAGAGTGGCTGCACCAGTTCACATTCCCACCAACAGTGCAAGAGGATTCCCTTTTCTCCACATCCTCTCCAACATTTATGGTTTCCTGCCTTGTTAATTTTCCCCATTCTCACTGGTGTGAGGTGGTATCTCATTGTGGTTTTGATTTGTATTTCCCTGATAGCAAGTGATGCAGAGCATTTTCTCATGTGCTTGTTGGTCATGTCTATGTCTTCCTCTGTGAGATTTCTGTTCACGTCTTTTGCCCATTTCATGATTGGATTGTTTGTTTCTTTGGTGTTGAGTTTAATAAGTTCTTTATAGATCTTGGAAACTAGCCCTTTATCTGATACGTCATTTGCAAATATCTTCTCCCATTCTGTAGGTTGTCTTTTAGTTTTGTTGACTGTATCCTTTGCTGTGCAAAAGCTTCTTATCTTGATGAAGTCCCAATAGTTCATTTTTGCTTTTGTTTCTTTTGCCTTCGTGGATGTATCTTGCAAGAAGTTACTGTGGCTGAGTTCAAAAAGGGTGTTGCCTGTGTTCTCCTCTAGGATTTTGATGGAATCTTGTCTCACATTTAGATCTTTCATCCATTTTGAGTTTATCTTTGTGTATGGTGAAAGAGAGTGGTCTAGTTTCATTCTTCTGCATGTGGATGTCCAATTTTCCCAGCACCATTTATCGAAGAGACTGTCTTTCTTCCAGTGGATAGTCTTTCCTCCTTTATCGAATATTAGTTGACCATAAAGTTGAGGGTCCACTTTTGGGTTCTCTGTTCTGTTGATCTATGTGTCTGTTTTTGTGCCAGTACCACACTGTCTTGATGACCACAGCTTTGTAGTACAACCTGAAATCTGGCATTGTGATGCCCCCAGCTATGGTTTTCTTTTTTAAAATTCCCCTGGCTATTCGGGGTCTTTTCTGATTCCACACAAATCTTAAAATAATTTGTTCTAACTCTCTGAAGAAAGTCCATGGTATTTTGATAGGGATTGCATTAAACATGTTAATTGCCCTGGGTAACATTGACATTTTCACAATATTAATTCTGCCAATCCATGAGCATGGAATATTTTTCCATCTCTTTGTGTCTTCCTCAATTTCTTTCAGAAGTGTTCTATAGTTTTTAGGGTATAGATCCTTCACCTCTTTGGTTAGGTTTATTCCTAGGTATCTTATGCTTTTGGGTGCAATTGTAAATGGGATTGCCTCCTTAATTTCTCTTTCTTCCGTCTCATTGTTAGTGTATAGAAATGCCATTGATTTCTGGGCATTGATTTTGTATCCTGCTATGCTACCAAATTGCTGTATGAGTTCTAGCAATCTTGGGGTGGAGACTTTTGGGTTTTCTATGTAGAGTATCATGTCATTGGTGAAGAGGGAGAGTTTGACTTCTTCTTTGCCAATTTTGAATGCCTTTAATGTCTTTTTGTTGTCTGCTTGCTGAGGCGAGGACTTCCAGTACTATGTTGAATAGCAGTGGTGAGAGTGGACATCCCTGTCTTGTTCCTGATCTTCGGGGAAAGGCTCCCAGTGCTTCCCCATTGAGAATGATATTTGCTGTGGGCTTTTCGTAGATGGCTTTTAAGACGTTGAGGAATGTTCCCTCTATCCCTGCACTCTGAAGAGTTTTGATCAGGAATGGATGCTGTATTTTGTCAAATGCTTTCTCTGCATCTAATGAGAGGATCGTATGGTTCTTGGTTTTTCTCTTGCTGATATGATGAATCACATTGATTGTTTTACGAGTGTTGAACCAGCCTTGTGTCCCGGGGATAAATCCTATTTGGTCATGGTGAATAATTTTCTTAATGTACTGTTGGATCCTCTTGGCTAGTATCTTGTTGAGAATTTTTGCATCCATGTTCATCAGGGATATTGGTCTGTAATTCTCCTTTTTGGTGGGGTCTTTGTCTGGTTTTGGAATTAAGGTGATGCTGGCCTCATAGAACGAATTTGGAAGTACTCCATCTCTTTCTATCTTTCCAAACAGCTTTAGTAGAATAGGTATGGTTTCTTCTTTAAACGTTTGATAGAATTCCCCTGGGAAGCCATTTGGCCCTGGACTTTGTGTCTTGGGAGGTTTTTGATGACTGCTTCAATTTCCTCCCTGGTTATTGGCCTGTTCAGGTTTTCTATTTCTTCCTGTTCCAGTTTTGGTAGTTTGTGGCTTTCCAGGAATGCGTCCATTTCTTCTAGATTGCCTAATTTATTGGTGTATAGCTGTTCATAATATGTTTTTAAAATCGTTTGTATTTCCTTGGTGTTGGTAGTGATCTCTCCTTTCTCATTCATGATTTTATTAATTTGAGTCTTCTGTTGCTTCTTTTTAATAAGGCTGGCTAATGGTTTATCTATCTTATTAATTCTTTCAAAGAACCAACTCCTGGTTCTGTTGATGTGTTCCACAGTTCTTCTGGTCTCGGTTTTGTTGAGTTCTACTCAAATCTTTATTAACTCTCTTCTTCTGCTGGGTGTAGGATCTATTTGCTGTTTTTTCTCTAACTCCTTTATGTGTAAGGTTAGCTTTTGTATTTGAGTTCTTTCTAGTTTTTGAATGGATGCTTGTATAGCGATGTATTTCCCCCTTAGGACTGCTTTTGCTGCATCCCAAAGATTTTGAATGGTTGTATCTTCATTCTCATTAGTTTCCATGAATCTTATAAATTCTTCCTTAATTTCCTGGTTGACCCTTTCATCTTTTAGCAGGATGGTCCTTAACCTCCACGTGTTTGAGGTCCTTCCAAACTTCTTGTTGTGATTTAGTTCTAATTTCAAGGCATTATGGTCTGAGAATATGCAGGGGACGATCCCAATCTTTTGGTATCGGTTCAGACCCGATTTGTGACCCAGGATGTGGTCTATTCTGGAGAAAGTTCCATGTGTACTTGAGAAGAATGTGTATTCAGTTGAGTTTGGATGTAAAGTTCTGTAAATATTTGTGAAATCCATCTGGTCCAGTGTATCATTTAAAGCTCTCGTTTCTTTGGAGATGTTGTGCTTGAGTATAGAAAGAGCTAGATTGAAGTCACCAAGTATAAGTGTATTATTATCTAAGTATTTCTTCACTTTGGTTATTAATTGATATATTTGGCAGCTCCCACATTCGGGGCATATATATTGAGGATTGTTAAGTCCTCTTGTTGGATAGGTCCTTTAAGTATGAGATAGTATCCCTCTTCATCTTTCACTACAGTCTTCAGGGTAAATTTTAGTTTATCTGATATAAGGATGGCTACCCCTGCTTTCTTTTGAGGGCCATTCGAATGGTAAATGGTTCTCCAGCCTTTTATTTTCAGGCTGAAGGTGTCCTTCTGTCTAAAATGAGTCTCTTGTAGACAGCAAATAGATGGGTCCTGCTTTTTTATCCAATCTGAAACCCTGCGCCTTTTGATGGGGTCATTAAGCCCCTTCACATTCAGCGTTACTATTGAGAGATATGAGTTTAGTGTCACCATGATATCTATTCAGTCCTTGTTTTTTGTGGATTGTTCCACTGAACTTCTTGTTAAAGGGGAATTTTAAGAGTCCCCCTTAAAATTTCTTGCAGAGCTGGTTTGGAGGTCACATATTCTTTCAGTTCCTGCCTGTCTTGGAAGCTCTTTATCTCTCCTTCCATTTTGAATGAGAGCCTTGCTGGATAAAGTATTCTTGGTTGCATGTTCTTCTCATTTAGGACCCTGAATATATCCTGCCAGCCCTTTCTGGCCTGCCAAGTCTCTGTGGAGAGGTCTGCTGTTATCCTAATACTCCTCCCCATAAAAGTCAGGGATATCTTGTCTCTTGCTGCTTTAAGGATCTTCTCTTTATCTTTGGAATTTGCAAGCTTCACTATTAAATGTCGAGGTGCTGAACAGTTTTTATTGATTTTAGGGGGGGATCTCTCTATTTCCTGGGTCTGAATGCCTGTTTCCCTTCCCAGATTAGGAAAGTTTTCAGCTAGGATTTGTTCAAATACATATTCTGGCCCTCTGTCCCTTTTGGCGCCCTCGGGAACCCCAATTAAAAGTAGGTTTTTCTTCCTCAGGCTGTCGTTTATTTCCCTTAATCTATCTTCATGGTCTTTTAATTGTTTGTCTCTTTTTTCCTCAGTTTCCCTCTCTGCCATCAACTTGTCTTCTATGTCACTCACTCGTTCTTCCACCTCGTTAACCCTCGTTGTTAGGACTTCTAGTTTGGATTGCATCTCATTCAATTGATTTTTAATTTCTGCCTAATTAGCTCTAAATTCTGCAGTCATGAAGTCTCTTGAGTCCTTTATGCTTTTTTTCTAGAGCCACCAGTAGCTGTAAAATAGTGCTTCTGAATTGGCTTTCTGACATTGAATTGTAATCCAGATTTTGTAACTCTGTGGGAGAGAGGACTGTTTCTGATTCTTTCTTTTGAGGTGAGGTTTTCCTTCTAGTCATTTTGCTCAGTGGAGAGTGGCCAAAAGCAAGTTGTATTGGGAAAAGGAGAAAAAGAGAGGAGAGAAAGAAGGAAAGAAAATAGAAAAAGAAAAAAGAAAAAAGGAAGACAAAAAGAAAAAGAAAGGAAAAAAAGGGGTGGGGGAAGGAAACAAATCAAAAAGCAAAACCAAACAAACAAAAAACAAACAAAAAAAACAACAACAGCAACAACACAAAAACCACGGGGGAGTATCTTCTGATTCTGTATACTTTAAGTCCCTTGACTTCCCTGGAACTTGTCCCTCTAGCTGGTCTTCTGGGGGAGGGGCCTGTTGTGCTGATTCTCAGGTGTTAGCACTTGGGGGAAGCTGCTCTGCCCCTGCCTGGTGCAGGGCTCAGTGGGGGTTGTTTACCCCGTGAGGCCCCAGGAGGAACAACCGCAGTGGCGGCGGCAGCACTGGAGCCCTGGAGTCAGCTCCCGCAGTAACTCCGGGGCTCTCCGTCTGCAGGGTCTGGAGGCTCCGGGGCGGGGCCGCTGATCTGCTCAGCTCAGGGCAGGAGCGTCTTTGCTGTCCTGGGCCCTCCCGGCCTCTGCCTGTCTGGGGGGGAGGCCAGATCCTGGGCTGTGTCCCGGCGCCCTGTGCTCCGGGGCCTGCACTGTTGGATTCGCGCTCCCACCCCGCAGCCCCCTCCGCGGAGCCGCCGCCGGAGCCCCTCCGAGCTGCTCCGGGTCCCGCCGTGCGCGCTGCAGCCCTTAGGGAGCTCGGCCGCGGGGTGTGGGGCGCTCCCGGGGGCGCAGGTGCCTGTTAGTGTCCCAGGGAGCCCGAGGGCATCCCCGCCCTCCTGGGTCCTGCTCCAACTCCCTGGGAGCCCCTTTCCCCCCGGGAAGGTTGGTGCAGCACCTGCTTCTCTGGGACGGGGCTCTCCTGTCCTGGGGACACTCGCCCCGGCCTCAGCCCGGCTCCTCGCGGGGCCCCTCCCCCTTGGAGGCCTTTTGTTTCTTTATTTCTTTTCCCCGTCTTCCTACCTTGATAGAAGCGCGAACTCTTCTCACTGTAGCATTTCAGCTGTTCTCTCTTTAAATCTCAGGCCGAATTCGTAGATTTTCAGGATGATTTGGAGATTATCTAGGTAATTGGTGGGGACAGGTGATTTGGGGACCCTACTCTTACTACATGTAAATATCTTGAGAGGAGTCTCCAACCTGTGGTAAGAGTGAAAATGTTCATCTCACTTAACTCACTTTGAAATTCCTCACTCAGGGTTATAAGTCTGTAGTTTGTTTCTCAGACTCCTTTCTTACCTTCTTGTAAGAACCCCCTCCCTCTCCTCCTAGCTTCCTCTATTCTCAGAGAGGTCCAGAGGACCTGACCTCACTTCCCTTTTCCCATTCCCATTGTCTGAGCACTGAGGGAAGTTGAACCCTCCGTCCTCAACCGCAAACTTTAGAGCTTTCCCTGCTCTCACCTTCTAACAAGAAACATCTGTGGTAGAGATTAGACTCTAGCATTTGGGAAAAAAGAGATGCAAATTCCATTAAGAAGAGGTGATCTCTAATACATTCTTATGTATTCTATTCAAAAAGGAGCTATAGTGTACATATGGGAAACAAGTAATCAATTACTTTTACCCAGAGCAAAGTGCCATACACATTTATCCTTTTTCCAATGTGGTCTGCCAGAAGTGTTCAAGACCATTCTGAGGATGATAAAAGAATCCTAGATAAGCATGCCATGGCCTTACAGCAACTCCTTTGAGCTGAATAATTCAGTCATGCAGGGCCGGTCCTCCTCAGAGCAAGCTGAAGTTGTTAATTCCTAGTTACCTGTGAATACTTGGAGTCTTATCCATCTCTTCAGAAGCCAATGGTTAAATAGACAAAACAATACCTAAGGTAACTTAAAAACAAAATGGAGAAATATGGAGCCTCTACTCAGAAATAATATTCTTGACATTTGTTATTTGGAGTGTTCTCTACTACCAGGTAGCTAGTGGGGGTGTTTTTTTAGCTAAAAGGAGGAGCAGTAGGATTAGTCAGTTGAAGGAGAGACATTCTATAAATAATGTACCATTGGCTGCAACTCACCCAAAATTGGAACCTATCAATTACAATTCCTATCTCAGTAAGAATATTAGATTTCAGAAATTATTACACAGAAACTATAATAACCAGGAAAATAGTCCCCCCTTGCCTAAATCAGAGCTTTTTTATTTATTTTAATTTTTTAAAAGATTTTATTTATTTATTAGAGATACAGAGAGAGAGAGAGAGGCAGAGACACAGGCAGAGGGAGAAGCAGGCTCCATGCAGGGAGCCCGACGTGGGACTCAATCCCGGGTCTCCAGGATCCCGCCCCGGACCAAAGGTGGCGCTAAACCGCTGAGCCACCCGGGCTGCCCCTAAATCAGAGCTTTTTAATGTGGGCATCCAAGTTTTCTAAGCCATTAAGCTTAAGACTTTTCCATTTGGTGGAAGAAATTGTTAAGAGTCACTGTGGCCAAGGCTGGGCTGGGAGTGGGAATGAACCATAAGCAGACACAAGGGATCCTAAAAGGTTGTTAGAGATGGTCTAAAACTGTGGTAGTAGGTGCATACTTGGTAAATTTGTTAAAAATCAGATATGCACAGTCACATGAATTTTACAGTATGAATGATGCCATAATAAAGTTATTTAAAAAGCAAGAAAATGTGTAGACCTCTTAAAACTCCATTATAAATCTTTCAATATAAGGTATTACTCTCTCATCTTTCCCCATAAATTCTTCCTTTCTCGTTACACCTTAGCTCTTCTGATATCAAATCTTTGTCCTGTAACCTCTAAAAAACATGCCCTCCTTTCAGTTTCCCTGTTTTTCATTATTTTCGTAAAATAATTTTATATTTAAAAATACATATTTAGGAAGTAGAGCTAGAAGGGAGAATACATGAAACACACATTACCCTGCAGAGCTGTGTCTAAGGGTGAGGGGAGATTGCATTCTGCACTCTTCTCTGCCCTTTCACATTCCTGGTAAGGTGTGGTTGCCTCCAGCTTCCAGCTCACTCCTGTGTACTGTATGAGTGGAAGTAAAGGTGCCCTCCCACTGGTCAGCCCTGAGGCGCAAGACCTGGGACAAGCCAGTTTGGCCAGCGTCTTCACCCTTTCCCTCAGTGAACGTATGGATTTAAAATGGTCAGATCGAGGTGTGTACTTGTGTGTACTGTGGATATTAGATTTAAGAGATTAAAAACATTAAAACCCTGCTTAATTTCTCATTCTTATAGCTCAAATCTAACCCAAGTGAAAACGAAGAAAAGGAAGCCCAGTCCCAAATTGTGAAATCGGATGAAATGCAGCGTTTGCGTTCCCAAGCACTTGATGCTTTCGAGAGCTCAGATTATACTGCTGCTATAACCTTCCTTGATAAAATTTTAGAGGTAAGTTTCTTAGACATTGCGGCTGGCAGGCCTGACACATACTGCTTTTTACTCTAAGGCATGTATACACTTTGACATGTTAAGTATTACAAGAAACCTAGATAGGATAAAATCAGATTGGTCTTTGGGCTTTTCGCTCTAAGGTAAAAAGATGGTGTTTATTTAGAACAAAATTTGGAACTGAAGTTTTCGGTAAATGTACCAAATGTGCTGGGAGTTAAATATTTTTATATATTTCTGGCTTTGCTACTTTTGTTTGCTTTTACATTTTGTGGGGTGGGGAGAGAACTCTAGAGGTTAGTAATGGGGTAAAAGATGAAAGTTGAAGGAAAAGGAAAAATAATTGTGGCAAAGAGGAGGGTTTAGAATGAAGAGTTTCTAGGGAAGAAACAGATGAAGAGTTGACAAGATCCGGAGTTCTTTTTTTTTTATGATAGTCACAGAGAGAGAGAGAGAGGCAGAGACATAGGCAGAGGGAGAAGCAGGCTCCATGCACTGGGAGCCCGATGTGGGATTTGATCCCAGGTCTCCAGGATCGCGCCCTGGGCCAAAGGCAGGCGCTAAACCGCTGCGCCACCCAGGGATCGGGATCCCAAGATCCGGAGTTCTTGATAGGAAACCTAAGTCTATAGTTTTCTTTCCTCTGTAGGACTTAGTGACAGATGGTTTCAGAAGAAAGTCTACTAAAATATTCAAGTAGAGGCAAATCTAATTCATGTTTATCATTTTCATAGAACTTTGATATATGGTTTAACTTAATCTTGGCAGTAAACTTGTATGTACAGTAGGTGCTTCTTTGATAATTTTGTAGGGGAAATTATGTGATGTCCAGTAGAACTAATTTTTTATTATTTTGTTAATGCTTTATTAAGGAAATATAAAGTTACAATATTTACCTTCCAGTAGTTAGACTATCCATTTTGACCTAGCTTATTATACAAGATATTTAATTAATGTACAGTGTTGATTTTGATATTGTAATGTATGTGAAAAGTTGACATGATTTTAGAAAGAACAACTCTAAGAGATAGGTAAAAGATAAGTCCACAGGCTTTGTTGGTGGACTTTGGGCTTACATTTTGGAGAATACTAGTATATTTATGAACATTGTTGACTTTTTGATAAAGTAGACATGGTAAAGCTTCAGCCTTCCCTCATTGTTTTCCTCTTTTCTTTCTTTTTGTGATATGAGGATTTAATTTCAAAGAGACAATAATTTATAAAAGAATTCTGTTTAGTTATTAGAACAGAAATATTTTGCAGATGTGGAACCTAGATTTTTTTTTGAGACTAGAGATTAGAATTGTTGATTAAGTACAAAAATCTGATTATAGAATATTCTTTTCAAAATCAGATATGCTTCACTGGGAACAACCTTTTAATAGTAATGCCTTGTATTCTTATTTTTGTCAAAAAAAATTGTATCAAATTTTCTAATACTATTTACAGTATGGAAATCACATTAACAGAAGATGGTTTCAGGTTGATAAATATGTGGGATGGAAGTATGAGTGTGCATAGTTTGCTGTTTCTTAAAGTCTAGTTCTCTTGTTTCTTAAGGTTTGTGTTTGGGATGCAGAACTACGGGAACTTCGAGCTGAATGTTTCATAAAAGAAGGGGAACCTAGGAAAGCAATAAGTGACTTAAAAGCTGCATCAAAATTGAAGAATGATAATACTGAGGCTTTTTATAAAATTAGCACACTGTACTATCAACTAGGAGACCACGAACTGTCCCTCAGGTCAGTTCTAGTGACATGCACATCTCATCAACTTTTTATTGTTGGCAGTATGATATTAATCCCATTTTCTTTTTAATTTTAAATTAAGACTGTGGCTAAGGCTGTTTCTACATTCTTTACCTACTTATATATTTTGTGTTATCCCTAAGTTATTCTGTTTCTATATAGTTTATTTTCAAGAGCTATGTTTATTAAATAGGAGAGATACTATATTTGCAGAAGCAAAATGGGGTGTTTAATGTATAATCTACTTAAATCATTTTAATTTGAATTAATACATGTGGACAACAATGACATATGTAAAAGTGTTTGGTAAATTATCAAGTCTGTGTGTTTTGTTTAATTGTTACAAAAAATACCTTTTATTGTGATTTCTGTATTTGGTATGGAAGACTACTCATTGATTTTTTTGACTCGGGGTATTTTCCTCTTTTTAAATACGTGAACAGTGAAGTTCGTGAATGTCTTAAACTTGACCAGGATCATAAAAGGTGTTTTGCACACTATAAACAAGTAAAGAAACTGAATAAACTAATCGAGTCAGCTGAAGAGCTCATCAGAGATGGCAGGTAAGAACATGCTGGTTGCACTGTGCAACCTCCCTTATATGTCTTTTCTGGGCACAAAAGAACAATTGAGCTGCTTGCTCTTCTATTCATTAGCCATTGAAGATAGAGTATCTTAGATAGCATTGGCCTTGGCAAAATTACTACAAATATACATTTTTAAAAATAAGGCAAATATAAATAATAGTAACTGCATAGTATTCTTATCAGTGTATATATTTATATTTCACTAAATATTTATTGAGTATCTCCTGTGTCAGGTATTGACAATATAGTAGGGGCACAGAAATGAATATGACATAGTTTTTGGTCTTAAGAAGCTTCTGCAAGAGACTCATTTTAGAAGTAAGGACACCTACAGACTAAAAAATGAAAGGTTGGAGAACCATTTACCATTCAAATAGTCCTCAAAAGAAAGCAGGGGTAGCAATCCTCATATCAGATAAATTAAAGTTTATCCCAAAGACTGTAGTAACAGATGAAGAGGGACACTATATCAAACTTAAAGGATCTATCCAACAAGAGGACCTAACAATCATGAATAGTTATGCCCTTAATGTGGGAGCTGCCAAGTATATCAATCAACTAATAACCAAAGTAAAGACATACTTAGATAATAATACACTAATACTGGGAGACTTCAACATGGCACTTTCTGCAAATGACAGATCTTCTAAGCACATCTCCAAAGAAACAAGAGTTTTAAATGATACTGGAATAGATGGATTTCACAGATATTTACAGAACTTTACATCCAAATGTAACTGAATACACATTCTTCTCAAGTGCACATGGAACTTTGTCCAGAATAGACCGCATACTGGGTCACAAATCAGGTCTCAACTGATACCAAAATATTGGGATTGTCCCTGCATATTTTCAGACCATAATGCTTTGAAACTTGCTCAATCACAAGAAGAAATTTGGAAGAAACTCAAACACGTGGAGGTTAAAGAGCATCCTGCTAAAAGATGAAAGAGTCAACCAGGAAATTAGAGAAGAACTAAAAAGATTCATGAAAATTAATGAAAATGAAGATACAACTATTCAAAATCTTTGGGATACAGCAAAAGCAGTCCTAAAAGGGAAATACATTGCAATACAAGCATCCCTCAAAAAATTGGAAAAAACTCAAAACATAAGCTAACCTTGCACCTAAAGGAACTAGAGAAAGAACAACAAATAAAACCTACACCCAGCAGAAGAAGAGAGTTAATAAAGATTCGAGCAGAACTCAGTGAAATAGAGACTGAATTGTAGAACAGATCAACAAAACCAGGAGTTGGTTCTTTGAAAGAATTAATAAGATAGATAAATCATTAGCCAGCCATATTAAAAACAAAAAAGACTCCAATTAATAAAATCACGAATGGAAAAGGAGAGATCACAACCAATACCAAGGAAATACAAACGATTTTAAAAACATATTATAAGCAGCTGTATGCCAATAAATTAGGCAATCTGGAAAGAAGAAATGGACGCATTCCTGGAAAGCCACAAACTACCAAAACTGGAACAGGAAGAAGTAGAAAACCTGAACAGGCCAATAACCAGGGAGGAAATTGAAGCAGTCATCAAAAACCTCCCAAGACACAAAAGTCCAGGGCCAAATGGCTTCCCAGGGGAATTCTATCAAACGTTTAAAGAAGAAACAACCTATTCTACTAAAGCTGTTCTGAAAGATAGAAAGGGACGGAAGACTTCCAAACTCATTTTATGAGGCCAGCATCACCTTAATTCCAAAACCAGACAAAGACCCCACCAAAAAGGAGAATTACAGACCAATATCCCTGATGAACATGGATGCAATAATTCTCAACAAGATACTAGCCAAGAGGATCCAACAGTACATTAGGAATATTATTCACCATGACCAAGTGAGATTTATACCTGGGATGCAAGGCTGGTTCAACACTCGTAAAGCAATCAACGTGATAGATCATATCAACAAGAGAAAAACCAAGAACCACATGATCCTCTCAATAGATGCAGAGAAAGCATTTGACAAAATACAGCATCCATTCCTGATCAAAACTCTTCAGAATGTAGGGATAGAGGGAACATTCCTCAGCATCTTAAAAGCCATCTATGAAAAGCCCACAGCAAATAGCATTCTCTCTCTCTCTCTCTCTCTCTCTCTCTCTCTCTCTTTTTTTTTTTTTTTGCAAATATCATTCTCAATGGGGAAATACTGGGAGCCTTTCCCCTAAGATCAGGAACATGACAGGGATGTTCACTTTCACACTGCTATTCAACATAGTACTAGAAGTCCTAGCCTCAGCAATCAGGCAACAAAAAGAAATAAAAGGATTTCAAATTCGCAAAGAAGTCAAACTCTCCCTCTTTGCAGATAACATGATACTGTACATAGAAAACCCAAAAGACTCCACCTCAAGATTGCTAGAACTCATACAGCAATTCAGCAGTGTGGCAGGATACAAAATCAATGCCCAGAAATCAGTGACATTTCTATACGCATAATGAGACTGAAGAAAGAGAAATTAAGGAGTCAGTCCCACTTAAAATTGCACCCCAAAGCATAAGATACCTAGGAATAAACCTAACAAAAGAGGTAAAGGATCTATACCCTAAAAACTATAGAACACTTCTGAAAGAGATTGAGGAGGACACAAAGAGATGGATAAATATTCCATGCTCATGGATTGGAAGAATTAATATTGTGAAAATGTCAATGCTACCCAGGGCAATTTACACATTTAATGCAATCCCTATCAAAACATCATGGACTTTCTTCAGAGAGTTTGTGTGGAATCAGAAAAGACCCTGAATAGACAGGGGAATACTGAAAAAGAAAACTGCAGCCGGGGGCATCACAATGCCAGATTTCGAAGCTGTGGTCATCAAGACAGTGTGGTACTGGCACAAAACAGACACATAGATCAATGGAACAGAATAGAGAACCCAGGAATGGGCCCTCAACTCTATGGTCAACTAATATTCAACAAAGTAGGAAAGACTATCCACTGGAAAAAAGACAGTCTCTTCAATAAATGGTGCTGGAAAAATTGGACAGCCACCTGCAGAAGAATGAAACTAGACCATTCTCTTATACCATACACAAAGAAAACTCAAAATGGATGAAAGATCAAAATGGGAGACAAGAATCCATTAAAATCCTAGAGGAGAACACAGGCAACACCCTCTTGAACTTGGTCACAGTAACTTCTTGCAAGATACATCTAGGAAGGTAAGGGAAACAAAAATGAACTGTTGGGACTTAAGATAAAAAGCTTCTGCACAGCAAAAGAAACAGTCAATAAAACTAAAAGACAACCTACCGAATGGGAGAAGATATTTGCAAATGACACATCAGGTAAAGGCTAGTATCTAATATCTATAAAGAACTTATTAAACTCAACAGCAAAGAAACAAACAGTCCGATCATGAAATGGGCAAAAGACATAAACAGAAATCTCACAGAGGAAGACATAGACATGGCCAACAAGCACATGAGAAAATGCTCCGCATCACTTGCCATCAGGGAAATACAAATCAAAACCACAATGAGATACCACCTCACACCAGTGAGAATGGGGAAAATTAACAAGACAGCAAACAAATGTTGGAGAGGATGTGGAGAAAGGGGAACCCTCCTGCACTGTTGGTGGGAATGTGAACTGGTGCAGCCACTTAGGAAAACTGTGTGGAGGTTCCTCAAAGAGTTAAAAATAGAGCTACTCTATGACCCAGCAATTGCACTGTTGGGGATTTACCCCAAAGATACAGATGCAGTGAAACAGCTGGACACCTGCACCCCAGTGTTTATAGCAGCAATGTCCACAATAGCCAAACTGTGGAAGCAACCTTGGTGTCCATTGAAAGATGAATGGACAAAGAAGATGTGGTCTATGTATACAATGGAAGATTACTCAGCCATTAGAAACAACGAATACCCATCATTTGCTTTGAAACAACAAATACCCACCATTTGCTTCAATGTGGATGGAATTGGAGGGTATTACGCTGAGTGAAGTAAGTCAGTTGGAGAAGGACAAACATTATATGGTCTCATTCATTTGGGGAATATAAAAAATAGTGAAAGGGAATAAAGGGGAAAGGAGAGAAAATAAATGGGAAATATCAGAGCGGGTGATAGAACATGAGAGACTCCTAACTCTGGGAAACGAACAAGGGGTGGTGGAAAGGGAGGTTGGGGCGGGTGGGGGGTGACTGAGTGACGGGCACAGAGGGGATCACTTGACGGTATGAGCATGGGTTGTTATGCTATATGTTGGCAAATCGAACAAATCAAACTCCAATAAATAGAAGCTTCTAGATTAGTGTGGGAGATAGACATATAAGTTGTAAAAGATAATGTGTCTAAGGTGTCTAAGACATGTACACAGAGTATATAGAAATTTTCTTGTGGTATAGGATTCTGGGTTAACCGTCCTTTTTGTTACAGCACCTGAAAAATACTGTACCATTTTCTTGTGCCCTCTGTGGTTTCTGAAGAGAAATCATTGTTAGTCTCATGGTTTTACCTCTAAAAATAAGGCATTTTCCTCTGACTGCTTTCAAGACTTTTTCCTTTGTCTCAAGTATTTACATGTTTCTGATCTATCTTGGTGTGGATTTAATTGTTTTTATCCTATCTGGAGTTTACTAGCTTCTAGACATAGGTTTATGTCCTGTCACATTTGGGAAGTTCAGCTGTTATTTCTTGGGGTACTTTTCCAACCTTCCTGTTCCAGGTTCTAGCTGATGGAAACATTAGCTCTCCTGGACAGCCCTTCAGGTGTCTGAAGCTCTGCTCGTTTTTCTTAGCTCATGTTCTTTCTGATCAGATCTGGTCACCTCCATTCTGCTGCTGAAGCATAGTCAGTGAACTTGTTATTTGGATTTTTCTGTTTTTCAGTTCCATTTGGTTACTCTTTTGTAGCTGAGGCCGGGGCTGCCTGTTGCTCTCATTCACTGTGAACATCTGTATCACTGCTGCTGTTTGCATGGCTGCTTTTAGATCCTTGTCAGATAGTTCTAATGTCTCTGTCCTTTTGGGGTTGGAACTGCCCTTTTCTCATTCGGTTTGAGATCTTACTGTTTCTTGGTATGATGAGTGGTTTTTAATTGACGCCTGCATACTGTGATTTTGTAAGACTGTTTTTAAATTAAATCTTCTGTTTTGGCTGGCTTTTTCTGACATGGTTCCAGGAAAGTAGGGGTGGGCATCATTTTGTTGCTGTTGGGGAGGCAGAGGTGTCCCGCTTGACCTTCACTGATACTTCAATTATGGGGCTTCTCACTACTGCTGGGAGCAGCTGAGGGTTCGGGGCACTATTTCCAGCCATGGGTCAGAGTTCTGGTTCCCCACTTGGCCTACTGACAACACCTTGTTAGGGGTGTGGGCTCCTTGTCATAGCCTTACCAGAACAGAAGGAAGCTGAGGCTCTCCTCTGGAGCTGCTAGCCTGGGTAGGGGTGGGACCTTACTTTCTTTCCTGTGGGGTTTGGCTGGAGTAGAGCTGTTATTGTCAAAAAGCTTTCCATCTTGCTCGGCTGCCCTTCCCAGGTTCTTCGGCTTGAGAGACCCGGCTTTTGCTGGGTTTTTGGTATAACTGTCTGCACCCACTGGCATTTTTGGGTTGCTGGCTTTTTCAGCTCCATGTCTGAGGTATATGAAGCCAAAAAAAAGAAAAGAACCCCAGCCCCAGGAAGTTTACCATATTATATTTCCCTCAGGTCCTAAGGTCCCTAGTTATGTTTTTGGGCTTTTTTTTTTTTTTGAAAGTTTTACCATTATTTTAATTAATGAAACAAAATCAATGTAAGTCATGTGCATCGGTGTCTCTAACAAATGTAAGAGGTAAATATGAGTTTTATATGACAAAATGTCTTCTCTATTATAACAAATTTCCAATAATCTGACAATTGTCTTTCAAAAAATTACCCTCAAATTCTAAGCAAAGTATGCAAATTGGAAGTTAATTCTAAACATGCATTAGTATCTTCTTATCCAGTTTGGTGTGAAGAAATGGAAGAATTTAGGTCTGACCAAGATACTAATGGTGAACATGAGGATTCTTTCCTCCTTGTGTCTGAGCTCCCAGCCCCACAAGTATAGCTACCTGCCCAGCCACAGTGCCCAGTGTAGAATTAACAAGTATATTACATCTGTATTATCGACAAGACTTTGATTTGTGTGCATAAAACATAAGCATATCAGCATTAAAAAGAACACAGCATTTGGGGTGAGTTCAGTCTAAATGTGCCGTCTTCAAATGGTCTACTTTCTTCTCTTTCTGAGTCTTTTCATATTTTTACAAATAGGTAATGCCTTGGGTATTTTTTTTTAAAGGAGGTTCTGCATATTTTATTTTATTATTTATTTATTTATGATACAGAGAGAGAGAGAGAGAGAGAGAGACACAGGCAGAGGGAGAAGCAGGCTCCATGCACCGGGAGCCTGACGTGGGATTCGATCCCGGGTCTCCAGGATCGCTCCCTGGGCCAAAGGCAGGCACTAAACCGCTGCACCACCCAGGGATCCCCTGCCTTGGGTATTTTAATTTAATTGTACGTAGTTGGAGGAACTGAGGAGAGTACATCTGTTCCACTTTTCCAAAAGCTAGCTTCTTGTTCTTTTTAAGTGAAGTGCAGTTATTTTCTAATTGAACTTTTTAGTTTTAGCTAATTATACTTTCAGATGTAGTTGTAAGGTTAAAAGCAACGTTTTGTATTCTCGATTCAGTGAGAGTATTGGACCCTCTTGAAAAACTGCAGAACAATATCCCAGCTATGATTTTAACATTGATAGCTTCTGTTTTAAATGTTATATTTAAGTCTGTGTTTTAATTAATCAGCATTTAAATGTGAAGATTGTAGTACATTTTGGGAATAATGTGCTACAGTGGTGTAAAAATAGAAATTTTCGTTTGCCATTGCTGAGGAAATTAACTTAGTATATAACATTGACTAATACTTTTCACTAGTTTTAAAAAAAATGCCGAAATAGCTTTTATTGTTCTTAGAAAGTGAGAATTTAAGCCGTTTCCTTCTGAAAGAAACTACATTGTACTTAGCTGTGAATATTGACATTCGTTATATAAAATAACATATAGCTAATGGGCTCTGTTATTTCATGAAGGTGTATAGTAACTAAGAAATAAAACCTGATCTTTGTTTTTCTGAAAATGCTCCGTGTAAGTCAGACTTTCACAAGGTGTTTTACACAGTTTCAAAATCATGAGTATTTTTCTGTAAAGAAATTCATCATTTTGGGGGTGCCTAGGTGGCTCAGTCAATTAAGCATCTGCCTTCAGTTCAGGTCATGATCCCAGGATCCCAGGATACTGGGATCGAGCCCCATGTTGGGCTCCCTGCTCAGCAGGGAGTCTGCTTCTCCCTCTCCCTCTCCCTCTCCCTCTCCCTCTCCCTCTGCTCGTGTTCTCTCTTAAGTAAATAAATAAATAAAAATTTAAAAAGAAATTCATCATTTAGTTTGATTGGTACTCACAGGTATGCTTTGATTTGTACATACACATTTCCTTTGATTGTGTGTTTTATCTCTTAACTGTTGATTGCAGAGGTGCCTTTTTTGCCTTTTTTGAAGCCACCTGCTCATTCAGTTGAATTGATTAAGCAACATACAGTGAAGAGTAGAGAGTCCTTTCTTTAGCTCTAGAAATAGAATTTTGTTGTTACTCATCATGATATGCTCATTCATAGATACACAGATGCGACCAGCAAATATGAATCTGTCATGAAAACAGAGCCAACTGTTTCTGAATATACGATTCGTTCAAAAGAAAGGATTTGCCACTGTTTTTCTAAGGTAAGATTTGATTGGTTCCGAGAAATGTAAAAACTTAATATGTGGAATAACAACCATAAATCAACCATAAATCAACCATAAATAATTTTCTCACATTTATTTGTAGGATGAGAAGCCTGTTGAAGCTATTCGAATATGTTCTGAAGTTTTACAGATGGAACCTGACAATGTGAATGCTCTGAAAGATCGAGCAGAGGCCTATTTAATAGAGGAAATGTATGATGAAGGTAAATTTTTAAGGATTTTGATTTGCAGTACCTAAAAGTTGATGTATATGAAATTAGTACATGTTTAACATCCTTTTGTTTAGAATATGTTTACCAGAGTAGCTAAAAATGTTGATGACTGTAGGAAAATGGCAGAGAACTTGAAAATTATTCTCCTTTAGTGGAACTTGAAAGGTATATCATATGAGGATAGCATTCTGCTCTTGAAACCAGTTGAGTAGAATATAAAAATAAAAAAATTTAGCCTTTATTTGTTGTAGACAAGTTAGAATAGGTAAATAGCAAAATAGAAAATTTGAGTAATAGATTTCATATCATCTGGAGCTAATTGTTATTCATCTGGGATTTAGATCTTTCAGACTTTTTCTCTGCATATATATTAGTCTGTTTTATACATGTGCATGTATAGATATATTCTGTGCATATACACAGTATACATATTATACCTGTAACATACATATATGTGTCATATATGCCTGAATATAAAATGGTCTTCTGGACCATTGAGCTATTGAGTGACTTCTGGATAGTTGCTTTGTTGAAGCTGAGGTAACAGAGTTTCCTGCTAGATGTTGTAAGGGTCTTAAATAAATAAGGGCAGAGTCCTATCTTTGGAACATAACTAAGGCATATACAATAATATATATATTTAAAAAATAATCCTTTCATATTAGTTGTTTGTGACTTTTTTCATTTGGCAGTATGCTATGAACATTTAGGAAAAACAGTTTTTAAAAGAAGAGAGCCTTATAGCCCTTACTGCAAAGTTTTCGTTTCAAATTAGGTAAAGCATTTTAAATTGAAAATGGTAAGAGTATTTTTCTGGTAAAACTAGGCTTGTGGTGCTCTTCCCCCCCCCCCCCAATTAAGTGTTAAATATTTATATGATAAAATGTGAAGCTATTAATATGTCTTAAATTTAATGTCATGTTAAAGTAATTATATTATGGTAAGTTGTAATCCTTGATAACATTTTAAATGCAATGAGACTGTATCTGCAGCAATGATAATTCAGATAGGTTTGTGGTACTTTTTTTTTTTTTTTTAAGAGAAAGAGTGTGCAGGTGGGGAGGGGCAGAGGGAGATGGAGAGAGAGAGGGAGAGAGATTGAATCTTAAGCAGGCTCCATGCTTAGCAGGGCTTGATCTCATGATCCTGAGATTGTGACTTGAGTTGAAATCAAGAGTAGGATGCTTAACTGACCGAGCTACCCAGGCACCCCTCTTCTTTTTTTTTAAGGCACACTGATTATTCACTTTTTTTCCTGCTTTTCACAATTTGAAAAGAATCTAGCTCTTAAGCAGTTTCCGATGAGTGATAACAACTATAGTTACTGCTATTTGTGGGATATTTTTTAGTATAGTCCTTGAGGTTTGATTGAGGCTTGAAATGTACGCAATCAAAATGATCTTCAAGAAGATCCTGTTAGCATCCTTGTTCTTTCACGTTTGAGCTACTGTGTCTACTCAGTGAGATTGGCTCTCAGATTTTGCATTGCCATTAGTTTTTGGAACTCTTCATCAAAGGTACTTTTGTCAATCCTCAGCTCTAATTGTGAAATTAGAGAAGTTGCAGAATATAAAAAGCTTAGCTGTTAAAAGAAGGTTAAATCTTGTAGGCTGCTACAGATAATTTGAAGATGCTTTTGTAATTTGAATGGTAAACTGATTTGTTTTTTTTTAGAGAAACTTGACAGCTTCATTCTTGATGAAAAAGATGCTTAGTACTAATTTAACAGAATAGCTCTGTCTTTGGAGTCTGTTTTTTCCTTTAAAAATTTCTTTTAAGTAGTTTATTCTTTGTCTTTGTTAGTATGTTTGGATTATACAGTGGGGAATCTTTCTGAATTATGGTTTTAGAGTAAAATGGTTGTTTCAGGGTGCCTGGATGTCTCAGTTGGTTAAGCTTTTGCCTTTGGCTCAAGTCACGATCCCAGGGTCCTGGGATTGAGCCTTACATTGGGCTCCTTGCTCACTCGGGAGCCTGCTTCTCCCTCTCCCTTTGCATGTTCTCTCCCCCTGCTTGTGCTCTCTCTCTGTCAAACAAATGAATATTTTTTAAATAAATGGTTGTTTGAGTCACAAGTATGGCAATTAAGCAACCTTATGGAGAAATTGATAATGGAATTCCTAGGTCTCTCAATTTGGGGGGTGGATTGAGATGCCAAGGAGACCTGTATATCTGAAACTGAAGGGTATTACTTGACTTGTTTTGAATTGGAAGTTTAGTGAGTGATGTAGAGGAGTGATAATCTTACTTAACTAGGCTAAATCATATTTTGAAATCCCATGTTAAAATATGAGGGCTTTTTAATTCTGTTTACTGGTTTACCTTTTTTTAAGTAAGCAGTTTAAAACGAGGTAGGAATATAATGAGTAAAGAAAAACAATGTTTAGGTTAGTGAATAATGGAACATGGAGATTAATTTGGGGATTATGACAGAATCATCAGGAAAAATTTTAGGGGATTCCACTCACTAGAAAGTAAGTAAAATAAGACTGTTGTTTGAGGATAATGCTGAAAACATGAAAAATGAAGGAGGCTCTTCAGATCTATATGAGTAATTCTTTTCATAGCTTTTGAGAGGAGCAAACTGACTTTGGAGCAATACTAAATAATCAGTAAAGCTCCTTTGAATATAAGGATGATTCAGGTGTCCTTATGACATAAGCAGTTATATTGGCTAGAATTTAAGCTATATGAGGACGTGTGTCTCTTTTATTAAGTGATCCATGTCTGCTCCTTGTGCCTGACACATAGCAGGCAGTCATATATTTGCTGAATGAATGAATGTAGTTTATTTATCAATAAGGTCCTAGTCGAAAGAGTATGGGGTTTAGAATTCATCCTGAATTTGAGTGTGACTGTACCATAAATTTTTTGAAATTGTTACTTGTAGGAAAATTCATATAACATAAAAAACATCTTAGCCATTTTTTTAAAGTTTTTAATCACTGGGTGCTCATTATGACAAGTGCACTCCTTAATCTCCCATCACCTAATTCACCCATCCCCTCACTTACTTCCTCTCTCATAACCATGAGTTTGTTCTCTATAGTTAAGAGTCTGAAGAGTGCCTGGCTGGCTCAGTCGGTAGAGCATGTGACTCTTAATCTCAGGGTTGTGAATTCGAGTCCCACCTTGGATGTAGAGATTACTTTAAAAAAGAGTATGTTCCTTGATTTTTCTACTTTTCTTTTTGCTCATTTTGCTGTGTTTCTTAAATTCCACAATGAGTGAAATCATAGGTATTTTGTCTTTCTCTGACTTAATCCAGTTAGCATTATACTCTCTAGCTCCATTTATGTCATTGCAAATGGCAAGATTTCATTCTTTATTATGGCTGAATAACATGCTATTACAAATGTATATCACATTTTTATTCATTCATCTATATCCATGGACACTTCGGCTGCTTCCATATCCTGGCTATTGTAAATAATGCTTCTATACACATAAAACTGCATGTATTCCTTTGAATTAGTGTTTTCATATTCTTTGGGTAAATACCAAAGTATTTGGTATTGTGATTGCTGGATTGTAGGGTAGTTCTAGTTTTAACTTTTTGAGGAACCGCCATACTGTTTTCCAGAGTGGCTGTACCAGTTTACATTCCCACCAACAGTTTAAGAGAGTTCATTTTTTCCCCACATTTTTGTCAGCACCTGTTGTTTCTTGTGTTATTGATTTTAGCCATTCTCACAGCTCTGAGTGATATCTTATTATAGTTTTGATACACATTTCTCTAATGATAAGTGATGATGAGCATTTTTTCAGGTGTCTGTTGACTATCTGGGTGTCTTTTTTGAAGAAAGGTCTTTTATGTCTTCTCATTTTTTAAATTGGATTGCTTTTTGGGTGTTGAGATTTACAAGAGTCACAAGTATGGCAATTAAGCAACCTCCTGGAGAAATTGATAATGGGATTCATAGGTCTCTCAATTTGGGGGGTGGATTGAGGTGCTCATACTTGTGATTCTGTTCTTTATATATTTTGGATACTAACCCTTTATCGGATATGTCATTTGCAGATATCTTCTTTCATTTGGTAGGTTGCCATTTAGTTTTGTTGATTATTTCCTTTGTTGTACAGAAGCTTTTTTTTTTTTTTTTTTTTTATGTAGTTACAATAGTGTATGTTGCTTTTGTTTCCCTTGCCTCAGGAGACCTATCTAGAGAAAAGTTGCTATGGCTAATGTTAGAGAAATTACTGCCTATGCTCTCTTCAAGGACTTTTATGATTTTAGGTCTCACATTTAGGTCTTTTTTTTTTTTTTAAGATTTTATTTATTCATGAGAGATAGAGAGGCAGAGACATAGGCGGATGGAGAAGCAGGCTCCTCACACGGAGCCCGATGTGGGACTTGATCCAGCAACCTGGGATCAGACCCTCGGCCAAAGGCAGATGCTCAACCGCTGAGCCACCCAGGTGTCCCTCACATTTAGGTCTTTAATCCACGTTGAATTTGTTTTTGTAAAGAAAAACAAATGTAAGAACGTGGTCCAGTTTCATTCTTTCGCATGTGGCTGTCCAGGTTTTCCCAACACCATTTGATGAAGAGACTCTCTTTTTCCCAATTGGATCTTTTTTCCTGCTTTGTTGAAGATTAATTGACCATATGAATGTGGGTGTATTTCTGGATTTTGTATTCTGTTCCCTTGATCTGTGTGTCTGTTTTTGTGCCATCACCATCCTGGTTTGATGACTACAGCTTTGTAATATAAGTTGAAGTCTTGCATTTTGATGCCTCCAGCTTTGTTTTTCTTTTTCGAGACTGGCCATTTGTGGTCTTCTGTGGTTCCATACAGATGTTAGGATAGTTTGTTCTAGCTCTGTGAAAGATGCTGTTGGCATTTTTGAGAGGGATTGCATTAAAGGTGTAGATTGCTTTGGGTAGTATAGATACCCTAACAATATTTCTTCTTCTAACCCATGAGCATGGAATGTCTTTCCATTTCTTTGTGTTGTCTTCAATTTCTTTCATCAGTGTTTTATAGTTTTCAGAGTACAGGTCTTCTATTTCTTTGGTTAGGTTTATTCCTGGGTATCTTATTATTTTGGGTGCAACTGTAAATAGGATAGCTTTCTTTTTAAAAATTTATTATTATTATTATTATTTTAGGATAGCTTCCTTAATTTTTCTTCCTGCTCTCTCATCACTGATGTATAGAAATGCAACAGATTTCTGTAGATTGATTTTTGTATCCTGTGACTTCACTGAATTTGTTGATCAGTTCTAGCAGTCTTTTGGGTTTTCTGTGTATAGTATGTCATCTGCAAATAGTGAAAGTTTTACTTCTTCCTTACCAATTCCTTACCAGATACACATGGGAACATGTGGGTTCCCTCCTGAGAATCTTAAAACACTGAAATTTAGGTGTAAGACGTCATGCCCCAAGTATTATATTCTTATTTGTACTGGATGTTCACCCTTACAGTTTTATCTACACCCCTAACAAAACTCTGCATAGGTCGCTCTTGTGAACTTGGATATTCCTTTTACTTTGGTCATTAACAGTGTCACTAAAAAATATATTTTCTTAGTTCACCTTTTTAAGCTTTGGAATGAAAGCTATCCGATTTGATAATGTTAAGAGAATATAATAGCCATAAAATAAAAAAAAATGCCTCTTATTGAATGCCTCTTATTTCTTTTTGTTGTCTGCTATAGCTAGCACTCAAGTACTATGTTAATAGAAGTGGTGAGAGTGGACATCCTTGTCTTGTCCCTCACCGTAGAGAAAGGCTCTCAGTTTTTCTCCATTGAGCATGTTTGCTGTGGGTCTTTCATATATGGTGTTTGTTATGTTGAAGTTTGTTCCCTCTAAACCTACTTTATTGAGGGTTTTTATCATGAATGAATGTTATACTTTGTCAAATGCTTTTTCTGCATCTTTTGAAATGACCATATGGTTCTTATCCTTTCTCTTACTGATGGGATGTTGATTGATTTGCGAATACTGAACCACATTTTTGCAGCCCAGTAATAAATCCCACTTGATGATGTTGAATGATTTTTTAAAATTTACTGTTGGATTCAGTTTGCTAGTATTTTATTGAGGATTTTTGCATTTATGTTCATCAGAGATATTGGCCTGTAATTGTGTTGTTGTTGTTGTTGTTGTTTTAATCTGGTTTTGGTGTCAGGGTAATGCTGGCCTCATAGAATGAATTTGAAAGTTTACTTTCCTTTTCTATTTTTTGGAACAGTTTGAGAATAGGTATTACCTCTTCTTTAAATGTTTGGTGGAATTCCCTCGTGAAGCCATCTGGTCCTGGACTTTTTTTGTAGGCATTATTTGATTCTTGATTCAATTTCTTTCCTGGTAATCTATCTGTTCACTTTTTTGTTGTTGTTCACATTATCTATTTCTTCTGTTTCAATTTTGGTAGGTTTTATGTTTCTAGGAATTTATTTCTTTTAGGTTGTCCAATTTATCGTCACATAGTTTTCCATAATATTCTAATTGTTTGTATTTCTGTTATGCTGGTTGTTACTTCTCCTCTCTCATTTGTGGTTTTGTTTTTCTTGCATTCTTTCTCTTTTTTTCTTGATAGTCTGGCTAGAGGTCTCTTAATTTTTTTTGTTTTTTTTTTCCTAAGTATCAGCTCCTGGCTTCATTGATCTGTTCTACCATTTTTGTTCGTTTGTTTTAGTTTATGCATCATTTATTTCTGCTCTAATCTTTTTTTTTTTTTAATTTATTTATTCGTGGGAGACAGAGAGAGAGAGAGGCAGAGACACAGGCAGAGGGAGAAGCAAGCTCCATGCAAGGAGACTGACGTGGGACTCCATCCTGGGTCTCCAGGATCAGTCCCTGGGCTGAAGGCGGCGTTAAACCGCTGAGCCACCCGGGCTGCCCTCTGCTTTAATCTTTATTCCTTCTGCTGATTTTTTTGTTCGTTTGTTCTTTTTCTAGGTGCTTTAGGTATTAAGTTAGGTTGTTTGAGATTTTTCTTGCATCTTGAGGGAGGCCTGTAAACTTGCCTTTTAGAACAGCTTTTGTTGTGTCCAAAGGTTTTGAACTGTGTGTTTTCATTTGTTTCCATGTAATTTTAAATTTCTTCTTTTATTGATTATTCATTGTATAGTAGCATGTTATTTAAGTAGCATGTGGTCTTCCCAGATTTTTTCTTGGAGTTGACATCTAGTTTCATAGTGTTGTGGTCAGAAAAGATGCATGGTATGACTTCAGTCTTTTTAAATTTGTTGAGGCTTGTTTTGTGGCCTACTATGTGATCTGTTATGGAGGATATTCCATGTGCACTTGAAAAGATTGTGTATTCTTCTGTTTTAGAATGGAATGTTCTTAATATATCTGTTAAATTCATTCCAGTGTCATTCAAAGCCAGTGTTTCCCTGATGATTTTCGGTTTGGATGATCTGTACATTGATGTAAAGTGGGGTGTTAAAGTCCCATACTGTTATATTATTGATTTGTACCTTTATGTTCATTATTAGCTGTTGTATGCTCCTGTGTTGGGTGCATAACTGTTTACAATTGTTTATCTTCTTGTTAGATGGTCTCCTTTATTATTATATAGTATCTTTGTCTCATCACAGTCTTTGTTTTAAAGTTCAGTTTGTCAGATATAACTATTGCTACTCCAGCTTTCTTTTGATATCCATTTGCATGATAAATGTTTTCCCATCTCTTCACTTTCAATCTGTAGGTGTCTTTAGGTCTAAAATGAGTCTCTTGTAGGCAGCATATAGGTGAATCGTAATTTTTTATCCATTCTGCCACCCTAGATCTTTTGATTAGAATGTTTAGTCCATTTCCATTCAGTAATTATTGATTGATATGTATTTATTGCCATCTTAATTACTTGCTTTGTGGCTGTTTCTGAAGTTTTTTCTGATCCTTTCTTGTCTTTCTTGGCTTGCTGGGGTTTTTTCAGTGATATATTTGAATTTCTTTCTCTTTATTCTTTGTATATTCGTGTTTTTTTATTTGTGGTTACCATTAGGTTTGTATAAAACTTCCGCATATAGCAATTTATATTAAGTTGATGGTCATTTAAGTTTAACCTGTTCTTCCCCCCCATGTTTTAGGTATATGTTGTCCTATTTTGTATCCTTTTGTGTGTTCCTTGACTGATTTCTTACATAAATATTCATTTTTATTTCTTTTGTGTTTTTTGGTCTTTCGTGTTTCTTTTCCACTCAGAGAGTCCCCTTTAATACTTCCTGCTGGGCTGGTTTAGTGGTCATGAACTCTAATTTTATTGTTTGGGATAGCCTATCTCTCCTTCTATTCTAAATGATAGCTTCGCTGGATAGAATATTCTTTGATATAGTTTTTTCCCATTTAGCACTTTGGATATCTTATACCACTCTTTTCTGGCTTGGAAAGTTGCTGCTGAAAAATCCGCTGATGGCTTTATGAGCCTTCCTTTGTATGCATCTGTCTTCTTTTGTCTTGCTTTTAATATTTTTTCTTTGTCACTGTATTTTTGCCATTTTATTTTTATTTTTTATTTTTTTTATTTAAGAGGGAGAGAGAGAGAGAGGCAGAGACACAGGCAGAGGGAGAAGCAGGCTCCATGCCGGGAGCCCAATGCAGGACTTGATCCCGGGACTCCAGAATCATGCCCTGGGTCAAAGGCAGGCGCTAAACTGCTGAGCCACCCAGGGATCCCCTGTTTTTGCCATTTTCATTACAGTATGTCTTGTTGTGGATCTGCTTTTGTTGGGGATTCTCTGTGCCTCCTGGATCTGGATATGTATTTCCTTCCCCAGATTAGGGAAGTTTTCAGCTATTATTTCTTTGAATAAATTCTCTGGCCCCTTTTCTCTCTCTTCTTCTGCGATTCCTATAATATGAATGTCATTATATTTGATGGAGTCACTGAGTTTCCTAAGTCTATTCTTGTTCTGCATAATTCTTTTTTCTTCCTTTGGTTCAGTTTGATCACTTTCCATTACTTTTCTATAGGTCATTAATTTATTCCTCTGCTTTTTCCATCCTACTCTTCTATCAGATGTGTTTCTCATTTTGTTCGTTGAGCCCTTTATCTCTATGTTATTCGTTATCTCCATGTTAATCATCTCACTGATATTCTCTACTCTTTCCTCAAGTCCAGTGAGTATCCTTATGATCATTCATTGCTTCAAATTCTCCATCAGGCATGTTACTTAGATCTGTTTCACTTAGATTTGTAGCCATGGCCTCGTCTTGTTTATTCATTTGGGACATAATTCTTCTGTTTTTTTCATTTGTCCAAGTTTTGGTGCCTGTTTCTATGTGTGAGGAAAGTCAGCTTCCTCTCCTGTTCTTAAGGGCAGTGGCTTTATGAAGAAGAGCTCCTGTAGTGTCCTGCTGTGTGATGTGCCCCATTCCCCAAGGCCCTTCTCTTCCAGGAGTGTCTTTAGTGCGTACTTGTCTGTTGTGTCCTGGCCACTTTATCCTTCAGGCTTTTTGTCTGCAAAGGCTCTCTTTGCCTGTTGTGGACAGTGTTTGGTACCGGCCTAAGTTTTAACTAGGTGTGCTCTAGTCTGCTTGTGAAATATGACCTGTTGCCACTGCCACTGGAACCAAGGCCTTGCAAAACCCAGATGGGAAGATGCAGTGTTGGCAGGGGTTTGTGCTGGTCTGGGGAAGGGTGCCTGCCCCACTGGGATGATGGTAGGCGTGCCTATGAAGGATGGTTCTTCTAGGGCACAGCGTTGGGGGGACTTGGTGTAAGCAAGTTAGGTAGCAAGTGTTGGTCTTGCACTGGTTCCTGCAGGTCTGTACTTATGCTGGGGCCACACAGGGAAATGGTGGTGGCCACCAGTTCCTTTGATCCTGAGGGCAGGGGGCAGGGGTGTCTCCGTGAATGCTGCCTCTCTGGGACACACTCTGAAATGAGCAAGTAACCTGCCCACTGTGTGCCCTAGGTATTCTTCAGATCGCTGTTTCCATGCTGTGTCTCCACGGGCTGTTTGCTTTGCCTTTTCTCCCAGAGCCAAGCAAGCTGACTCCTAAAATTCCAGGCTTTAAGCCCCACTGGTTGTAAGAACCACAATATTTGGGCTCTCTCACTTTCCTAGCCACTTGTTATATAAAGCTGTTCTTTTCTCTCTAGTCTTTTTAAACTCTTTATTTCCATTTCCTTATGTTAGGTCCTTATTTTTTCCCATATGCTGTTGCTTCCTGGGCTCCATCTCATTTCATCTTTTTATGATAGTTTTTATCTTTTTTTTTTTTTTTTTTGAGTGTTGACTACTCATATTTTTATCTCTTCTTTATCTCTGGTGAGTTCTTACTCTGCTTTGGGAGTACCCTTAAAAGAGATGATTGGGTTAAGTTTTGAAAAAGTTATACTGTAATGTCTGCTCAGATTTTTCATGTATTTGGCTCATGTTCTAATGTATGTTCATCAGGTAAGTTTTTGGGACTCTTTTCCTGTTTCAATTTAAAAATTGTCTGGTGGGTAGCCTGGGTGGCTCAGCAGTTTAGCGCTGCCTTCAGCCCAGGGTATGACTCTGGAGACCTGGGATCGAATCCCATGTCGGGCTTCCTGCATGGAGCCTGCTTCTCCCTCTGCCTGTGTCTCTGCTTCTCTCTCTCTCTGTCTCTCATGAATAAATAAATAAAATCTTAAAAAAAAAAATTGTCTTGAGTTGAGGCTGCATACCATTTTTTAAAAATGATCATAAAATGACTTATGTGGCCCTAGCTATTTGTGGGAAAGTGCTCTGTGTGTGTGTGCATGTGTGTGTGTGTAAGGGAATGCTGGTGTATAAGGGAGTATAGCACTGGGTGTGTGTGTGTGTGTGTAGGGGAGTGCTGGGGACGGGCAGCCTTCTCTATTTAACAGTTGCAATACTCTGCCTGTTTCCACAGACATTCTGCCTCCTGCTAAAAGGGCCTTTCCAAATGGCCGTGCCCTCTCTGCTTCTCTGCCCTCTTCCTTTCCTACACCAACGGGGTGGTGTATCTTTTGCGCTTGAGTCCCTCACATTCAGAGAGCATATAGTTGCTGGGGGTTCCTGAGGTGTGCTGCCCAGGGCAATTTGCTGTCTCGTTGTATTCTGTTTTTTTCCCATCTGTCTTTTCCCTAGTAAGGCCTCTGCTTTATCTCCACTGTGTCTGGTTCTGGATTTCATGGTTCTTGTACTATGCAAAGGACATATACGGTCACTTAGGGTGAGTCCATCTACACAGAAAGTATGTTTTGCTGGCATTTTCTGTGATTTTTTTTTTTTTTTTTTTTTTTTTTTTTTTTTTTTGCCATTGGGCTTTCTCACTGTTTGCTTCCCCCACTCATCTCGGATTCATGGCTGCCATTAGCTAATTTTAGCAGGCCTTGTGCAGTTTGTTTTGCATAATATTCTGGACGAGAAGATTGGTGTTCCATGGGCATGTTTATATTGGGGTCTGATGTACTTTTTAAAAGGCTCTCCAAGTCCCTGTACTGTGAATAGACTTTTAGGAGAATAAGGATGAAAGCTGGGAACAGCTGTTATAAAGCTGTTAACAGCTGTTCAGGTATATTAATGAATGACTGCAGCACAGTGGTAATTGGGGAAATGGTGAGAAGCAGTGGAATTCTGGATATATTTTCAGGGGAAGCTGATCTGGGATTTGCTGATGGACTGGTGGAGTGAAAGAGGGCAGTCATTTGCAGCTGTGTGGGTCTGTCTTTGAGATGCTGCTTCTGCACCGGGGAGCTTCGGGCAGGCTTTAAGTGGGTAGGACTGATTCACAGGACGACTTCCCCTGTGGCGCTTGCCATCTTGCCCAGTTGCCAAAATGAGCAGTGCCATACTCACCTTACTGATCGGCTGGAATCCTTTGGTGTATTTAAATTCTGGATGGAACGGTTTTTCCTTGGTTTGTTCCAGGTCTGCCATAGAAATCTTGAGTGCCTGGGGGCATAGTTCTGCATCTCTTCCTGGTCCCTGTGCAGCCACACGAGGAGCCACTCCATATTCATATCTTCTATTCAGTTTAGAGGCTGGTCTTGGGCCCCACTGGGCTGAATGCTGTAGCTGCTTCACACACGAGGGGAAAGCCTGGGAGACGTTCTTCAGTCATCTCACAAATGGTTACCTTAAAGCTTCTCCTGCTTTCTAAGTGTTCAACTGAGGATCCTTGGCCATAAAGAATGGCTCCCAAATTTGCTAGGATTGTGGTTCTCTATGCTTAGGTTTATTATTAATATGATCCCATTTATTTCCTCTCTTTCAGAAATTTATGAAAATTTCTGGTCTGCTGTTTTTAGTGCTGCCATGCTTCTATTCTTATGTTTTTGTTTGTCATTTCAGTGGGGGCGTGGGATGTAAGGGAGGCACACTCCTGTGCTGTCTGCCACCTTGGTCTAGTTGTTTGCATTGTTCCTTAATAATTGAGTGTGTGTGGGGGGTATATGGAAGAAAAAGGACTTGGGAAGATTTTTTTAGGTTCAGAGGATAGAAAATGAATTGGCTAATTTGTAGTAGATGTTTTTTCAGGTCCTTAATATTTCTGGCTTATTCTACTTCTCATGGATGCTTAATATAGGATAAGCCTAATTGGGTATTATTTACTTTTTCTCTGAAGATTCCTCCTTGAAGGATAGAATCTAAGAAAATATAATTTAAAATCTAGTTTATGCCTATGGGAAGTTTAAGCATCACTCATATTAATTTTCTAATTACCTACCTGTAATGATGTGAATGCAGGAAACCGCCTATAATTTTGTATTTTTTCTGGATAGGGAAAAATGTGTCTACCTTAAGTTTTAATAAAAGGGTAGGATATAAACCTGTTTTAACTGTAGAGTTTGCATGAATAGTAAAATTGCATGTATCGAAACATTTTCTTCTTGTATTAAATTCCTTCAAAGTACATTTCCTTACTAGGTTATGGTATCAAGTGTTATTGGAATTGATTTTATTTTATGGGTATTAATTTTAAAGTTAAAACTCACTACTCTCTATGATAGTTTTGTGTACTAAATTGGAAAGGTATTTTATGTTGTCACTATGGGTTGGGTGACTGTAGTAATGTTTCATATTAGTATTTAATGTTAATGCATTGAGGCAGGAATTAGGATAAAAGCTTAAAATGTACCCTCCATGGACCAGAGGTGGTGTTGGTTCATTTTTTCCTGTAGTGCAGGCTACTTTCAGTAATTCTCCCATCTGCAAGGGATACCTTCCAAGACCTCCAGTGGATGGAGGTTACAGATCATATCCAACCCTGTCTACACTGTTTTTTCCTACACATAATACCAATGATACCTAGGTACCATAATACATAATTCATACTTAGGCATGGTAAGAGATTAATAATATTAGAACAATTACAATAATATACTATAGTAAAAGTTACGTGAAGGCGGTGTCTCTCAAAATATCTTATTGTCCTGTACTCATTCTTGTGATGATGGGAGATAAAACAGCTGATGCCTCCATGATGAGATAAAGTGAGGGCAATGGCTTAGGCATTGTGACATGGCATTAGGCTGCTAGTGACCTTCCAGCAGTATGTCAGAAGGATCATTTGTCTCGTAAATGCCTTCCAAAATTAGCTGTGCCAGGACAAATCCTCAGGCATGCTATCCAGAGAGATATTTTTTCCCCACGGTGAAATGCACTCCATAAAAACTAGAATTTGAATCCAACAGTCCCTTATTTGAGATGTCTGCTTCTCAAGACCACTCCCAGATTTGGTGATGCAGTAGGAGGAGGATACACGGGATTCAGCATACAGTTGTACTCAGGCTCAGATTTATTCTACTGAAAGGATACAGAGTAACATCAGCAAAGGGTAAAGGACACGTGGCACGAAATCCAGAGAATTCCAGGTAGAAGACTCTAAGAGTCTTTCTCTTTGAAATCACAAGACAAGCTATAATTCCTCAAGATGTGCATGGTGCTGTCTGCTGGGGAAGCTTGCTAGAGTGCCAGTGCCCTGAACATTTATGAGGGGTTGGTCAGCCAGGCACCTTCTGCCCTGACTGCACCCAAATTCGTTTCCCAGAAGGAAAGACCATGTTTAACATAAACTACAGTGTACAAACATTGAGGCACGGTGAGCCATTCTTACCAGGAAATGGCAGGAACACTCCTTCAGAGACGCCAGCCAGGACCAACCTTGCCAGCAGGCCTTTCTCAGGATAAGTCTCCGGTTTGCTGTGTTGACTCTTTTTTACATGACTCAGATATTCTGATGCCTTGTGTTCTAGATATTAAAGCGTTCTAAGCTGAGGCATGCTAAAGTATTAAATCTGAGAAAGGTTTAATGTGGATTGTTATCAGACTCCCTGTACTAGGACAGTGTCATCTGCTCTGGGTGACAGCTTAAAAAGTAACAGTTCCTGCTGAAGCCCTTGGGTGACTTAGATGTTCTGATTGCTGATGGTTCTTCTTGCTGCCTTTCTAATCCTCTGATTCTTCTGAATTGTGGACTCGTAGCTGACTGTGCAGATTTTCTTTGCCATAGTCTTAACTTTCCTATGTAACCATCAGTTCAGTTGTAGTGATGGTAAGACTGCTTTGTATAAAGTACAGATCTTAAAATCTCTCAGAAGTGGGGCAAAGGTAATGTGGGAAGGTGGGCAGGTAGACAGCAGTGAGTTTAATTGACTGGGAGTAAAAAGCTACCTAAAGTCAGCCTTCATTATGCCTTTTAGAAGTTGGCTAACACAATCATCACCACCACTTTTTAGGCTCTTAGCAGTAATGGCAAAAGAGTGAAGGGGCCAGGATGGTGACTTGAGAGTCAATCTTTCAGGATAAGTAGAGGTTACAAGTTACAGTTCCTTTAACAGCATTATCTTAAACATTTTGACAGCTATTCAGGATTATGAAACTGCTCAGGAACACAATGAAAATGATCAGCAGATTCGGGAAGGTCTGGAAAAGGCACAAAGGCTATTGAAACAGTCGCAGAAACGAGATTATTATAAAATCTTGGGAGTAAAAAGGTGAGTTATTTAAAATTTACATTGTTATTTTTAATCAACTGTTTTAAAGCTTATTGTTGCTCGTTTTTCTCCTCTGATTCAGTTCCTTGCTATTTAATTTTAGTCATGGGTTAAACCTAACCATCTTTCACATCATAAACATCACGAAGCTATTTTGTTACAGGCAGATTTCTTTATAGAGATTAGTACTGTGACAATGGGAGATTAGTGATTGGTGACAGAGGTACGACATTGTAGCATGATTTTTTTTTGGAAGGATAAAGGGGAGGGAGCTTTCTTTTGGTGGGGACAGGATGGGGAGAGCGGAAGGAGAGAGCAAACTTCTCTAGGCTAAGAATAAAGTGGCACTTTGAGAATCAACTTAGAGCCACTGAGATAGACAGAAGCTAGGTAATTTATACAAGATCCACCTTCCCTGAGCAAGGGAGCCATCAGCTTTCAGTCACAGTCTGCACCAGAACTAAGTAAGCTAACCAGAAGCAAAATAAAAAGTGTGGTTCAGAGTCAGAGTTCTCTTTTAATGCCAGGAATTGTATCAGGTAAGTTGGAAATGCAAAGTTTAAAAATGGGTCTGATTTTTTTTTTTTAAGAGAAAATTGCAGAGATCAAAAGTAATTTCTTCCCGCTGAGATTCTGAAGGCTGACCAGTTTTCATGATCATCCAGAACTGTACGTTAAGCATTCAGCCTGTAATCCCATTGGCACCGTTAGGGAAACCAGTGTCAATTTGCCAGTGGGATCTTAAGTATCTCTTAGTTTTTTTGTGCCAGTGTGTTGGCCACTTCTTAACTAATGACTGATAATATTAATACTGCTCAGAAACGCCAAAAAGCAAGAAATCATTAAAGCATACCGAAAATTAGCACTGCAGTGGCATCCAGATAACTTCCAGAATGAAGAAGAAAAGAAAAAAGCGGAGAAAAAGTTCATTGACATAGCAGCTGCTAAAGAAGTTCTCTCTGATCCAGGTATTGTTGGTCTTTAACATGTTCTGTGCTTCTGAAAGGGCTGAGTCAGCGGTCGGTGGCCTGCTAGCTCTGCAGTAGGAGGACACACGGCAGGCAGTGTCACACGTGGCGGGTGGTTGGCTGCTCTGGGCCACCCCACGGGAGCTGGTGACTGGTCCCCGGCCTTGCAGTTGCAGAAGTCCAGTTTCAGGCCTGCCCCGGCCAGACTCCCGGCCCTCATGTGCCTGGTGCAGTGGGGAGACCAACAGTCATGGAGGCAGGAGGCCGGATTTACTGCCCTTCTCCTGCATAAGACACTAGAGCTTTTTGAGTCTCCGCTCTTTCACCTTTGATAATGAGAGCACAGCAGTGAGATGTCTTTAGTTCCTTCCACCACCTTCCCAGATCAGTGATGATTTCTTCATGCCAGACTTACAGGAGCTTGACTAGGAAACCAGGCTGCCAGGCTAAAAGGTACAGTGCAGAAAAGGGGAGTGTACACCTAGCCTAGGGGCTTTCCTGGAATCTTGCCCTAAATCAAATGTTCATTAGATTTACTGGTTGCCAGAAATGTTATCACAGGCTAAAATGGCCTGGAAAATGAGAGAAAAGCAAAAAGCAAAGAAATTAGGTAATACTGAACAATATTTAGACATTTCCAGAGGGAATTTAATGTGAATAACTACTGCTTTTTTGTGCCTTTTCATGTCAGCAGGAGCTATGACTTGAGCTAGACAGATTCTTCAAAAATAGAAGGAAATCATGCTCTGTGCCCATTTGGCAAATATTTTTTGAACATCTGCTTATGCTATGGAATTGAAGCTTTACGATCCTCCATTCTCATTTATAATCCCGTATGAGAGGTAGAAGTGTACTTAATGAGTACAGCAGGAAAGTCTGTTCTTTTCCTTAGCAAATGAGTGCCAACATCATGCTTGGTCTGTCCTCTGAGCCTGCACAGTGCACAGGTGGGGCCATGGTCCTGGAGTTGAGGCTTACAGTCACAAAGGCATCGAGAACTGCATTTGTAATTACCAAGAGTTCTTTTTTATTCTATTCCTTTTTCTCAAACCCATTTTAAGGCTGAAATAGTTTTTCTGGTCCCCAAGGATATTAGCTTGCTCTCATGCCACCCGCATTTGTCCCATTTGTCTGCAACAGTCTCAGTCTTGTCAGAGACCTTCCTGGGGGCAGGCATAGCAGTGAGTCAGTCTCCTGAACTGTACGCCGGGGGCTTTGGTTCTGTTGGGGTTTAAGAGGGGAAGCTTGGTGGGTTGGCGAGGTGGAGGCTGCATCATTGGGGCCAGGATGGTGACATGGCTCTTTGATCTTAAGAGTGTGACTTTTGGAGGTCTCCTTCTTGGCAATTATTTTTTTTTCAGAGAAGAATTTCCTTGAGTAGCTGCTTGTGAGGCAAGAAGATTTAAGGGGCCTGAATTTCAATGAATACCCATTTTCAGCCCTGAACGTGAACCCCTTCTCCGTGATGGGCATCCTCTAGGCTGTTTCTCCAGAGACCAAACCTGGAAGCGGGGTGGGAATGGGAGAGCCGAGGTTTGTGTATCGGGCACACCTGTTTGATGAGAGGAAAGTAAGGAATCCTGCGCCCCCCTCTCCCCTCCCCTGCGCCTTGGTGAATACCTGGGTCTTAATTTGCTCATTTCTTTCATAGAAATGAGGAAGAAGTTTGATGATGGAGAAGATCCCCTGGATGCAGAGAGCCAACAAGGAGGTGGTGGCAACCCTTTCCACAGGAGCTGGAACTCATGGCAAGGGTTCAATCCCTTTAGCTCAGGCGGACCTTTTAGATTTAAATTCCACTTCAATTAAACCAGCTGTTTTTCTGCTCTTCTTCCTTAATTTTTTTAAAAGATTAAAAACAAAGAAACCTTGTTCCGGGATCCTAATGAAAAAAATGCAAATCTTTTAGTTTGTCCATGACCAAAGAGTTGTTTTAATAGGAAAAATCGTTCTTATCCATTTTAGACTGGAGGTTGATGGGTTTGTGGAGGCAGGGAGGCGAAGACTGGTTCTCTTTCTGACAGAGCAGCCCGTGTAAATGTTTGAGGGTCTGGAAGAAGGGTCTGCGGTAGGCGAACCTGTGGAAGTGCTCACGTATCTTCCTACACTGGAGCACGCGGAAATGCTTCTTCACAGCCTTGCAAGGTACAGCAGTGCCTACAGGTAGGAGGAGGAGCTGTGGTCTTCACAAGAGCAGGTTATGTTTTAGTATTCTGCAAGACAGTATCAACACTTTGAGCTGTATGTTCTTAGGGACAACTTTGCTTAGGATCTGGTCAGACCAGTTGCTTGCAAATAATCTTACATTACAGAGCCTCCGTTAATCCACACACATTCCCATCTCTGCTGGCATGAGCATGGCTGGCGCAGGAGGAGGGACGGAGCCTGTCTTTTAGAAAACCTGCTCTCAGGTGGTAGTTGATGTTACCAGGTGCAGACTCTGGATGGACGTGAAGCACGTATTTTATGTTGGGGACCTGCAGGAGAATACTGAAGACCATGGTCATAGAATTACTTGTAAAAACCTAAGGACCCTTTTGTTTAATGTGAAACAAATTTTAAAAATGTGTAACATAGGTTCGGATAATAGAGCAGTGGTATTATTTAAAATAAGCTTGAAGTGCAGAATGAAGTACTTTAACAACTGAAGTTGTGAAACAATTTCCTGTAACAGGACTGCCTTAGAAATATAAAGTTGCTCAATTGACAGAGAATGCCATGTTCCCCACTTTTAATAAAGGCGGGCCGCTTCTCTTCCATCCTGGCCAACCTCTTGGATGGTAGTCCTTCCCAAGTGGGACTGTCTGAGGCGGCCATTAGACAGGAGACCTGCCCCTTGACCGACCCTGATGCCTGTGAAGGTTCTTTTCCCTGGAAAAAAATTTATGTTTACAAATCTGGTCAGCTCTGGTTGCATCTCCACCACTAAGATGGCATCTCTTTTTGGGATACCTTCCTCAAATCTTTTAAAAAATGAAGTATTCAGTTTTTGTATACTGGATAATTTTTTCCCTAAAAACTGTTAAGAACCTTAAATATTTATGGAACTAGTAATACTGCATTTAAAATCTAAGATAATTACTTTAGGTAAGAGTTACTACCTTCATTCTGGAAAGGTTTTTGTTTTGGCCTCAGAGCATTTTGATGGGTCTAATATATTGTTTTTTTTTTTTTTTTAATGAAATCAAGCATTTTAATTTCAGTGGTGGGAGATGTCCTGACCACAACAGCCAAGCACAGGGCATTTAAGTTTCCTTAAGATGTTTAAGTCATCTTGAAACATATATGGAGAAAGTTCTTTAAACGGAGACAAAAAACACACAGTTGAGCAAAACACCTTTGTGCTTTTTGCATCTGTTTAGAAGTCTATTTCTTACCAATAAACAATGCATTTTGAAAATTAGTAAACAGTTCGCAGCTTTCCTTTTCTTTTAAGGTCTCAAAATTCAAGCCAGTGCTAAAAGGATTTCCAAGGGAAATTCAGTTTTGTTTATTCTTTCATTTTAGTAATCTCATGACTCCATTATCTCAGTAATATCATTCGCCAGTCTGGTTCTTCGGTAGATGATGTCACCGTGACCATTTTCTGATCTACCTACTTTTAAAGTAAGAATTTTCACACAGAATAAGGAGGAACTAGGAAATCACTTGCCTTTCCATTCAGAGAAGACCATGAGAAGTCACCCCAAGGAGCCAAAGGGTCAGGACGGTGGGAGAGCTGGCCAGTGGGAGAGGCATCCTGGGTGCTGGTCACCTCGCTCACCGTCAGGCTGCTGCCCAGATGTCTGTTTGCATTATTTTGTCAATACTGGTAATAACAGAAATTCCTGTCCCTAAAATTTTACCGTGGATTCAGTTTAGTCCCTGTAACTGAGATGCACAGTTGCTTGCTGGTCTTCAGTGAAGAGACAGGAGCTATGGTGCCAAGTGCTAGTGCCACAGAGACTTGAGGACAGCACGGCCTGTAAGCCCAGCCTGGGCGAGCACCAGTGGGAGCCCAGGCCCCGTGCTGTTCCTCCGTGACCAAGAGAAGCCCGGGGGTGCAGTCCTCCCAGCCCGCTGGGAGAGGTCCTCACACCACAGAGAGCAAGGGACTGAACGGCATTTGACTTGACTTGTTCTTGGGTTTCTTCCACTTGCCAGTCTCCTGGCTCTTGTTTCTGGGGCCTGCAGCTGCCCGGTAACCACTATGGCTCTTCCTGGAAAAGTAAAATCAGAGGGGTACCTAGCCTTAGGTTATTATATTCCTTTTTTAAACTCTTTCCTTCCTTTTTGGTAAGCTCCTAAAATGAAGTATCACTTGTCTGTACAACGTGGATATTTTCCATAGCAGCAAGTATTAAACACATCAGCCTATAAACATGAGAAGTTTCTAAAAAGAGAATTTATTGCCCATTTTTGAAAGTTTGTGCTTTCTTAGCATGGATAAATGAAAACTTGAAAACAACTTTAATAGTTTACTACTGTGAATTGGATGAACATAATGCTAACTTTAAAAATGTCTCTCTTTAGTCAGTATTAAAACTTTATCTTAATTATCAGTATGAAAACAACTTTTTTGGGACTCTTGAAAACGGAATGTAAAAACTACCTATAATTTTTTTTCTTTTTTCTTTTTTTTTTAAAGAGAGAAATACTGATAACCAAGTAGGAAAAAAGTTAATAGAATCACAATTTGAAATTGGCAGCATTTCCCATTTATGGTGGAAAATGGAAAATTTCACCTTTTTTTAAAGCATGGAATTGGTCAGAAGTTGTGACATTTACTGTGGGGAAAAAAATGTGTAAGATTAGCGTAAGTTAAAAATGGTCCCTCAGTCAGGTTTTGTTAGAGCTGCCTGCCTGAAAGCACAGGATGCTGGGCAACAGGTCTTACAAAAGTTGTAATGTCAGTAGTGTAACCTGAGAAATCCGTGCAACTCTGTTGAATGTAGTGGACTTTACCATATTTATAAAGGAAGGAGGAAGGCAAATGCTAACTTGTCAACAAATAATATCCTTATTCTAAATCAGATCATTCCTTTTGTTAGTAGCAGAGTCTATTCTCAGTTGCAAATGATATTAATAGGTGGGGATAATTTTTTTTAACAGATGATCTCATTTGCTGAATGATTTAAGAGTAAAATTAGCCACTGCGTGGCTTTATGTACAGTGACCGGTTTTGTTGCACTCGTCTGTGGTGGACCCCTTGCCTACAGTGGAAAGCAGAGTCTGGAGGAGGTAAAAATTGGAGATGTTTCAGAAGTTAAAATACTATTCCTACTGTAAGGCTGTTGCCGGTTCTGAATGAGACAAGTAATTTAATCCATCTCAATTTAGTGTTTTAATAAAAAAAACCTGAAAATTAATTGAAATGGGTCTCAGATATGTCTGCAAATATGGGTACTATTTTTATGCCCGTGTATTTTCACATTTAATAAAAATATTTATGGTCAAATCAGTCTTTTCTTGCTTTCAGTTCATTTTTAGTCTTTTGGAGAAGTCTACCTTCCAACTTTGCTTTACATGTGGTCAGGGACTATGTTGAGCTGAAGCACAAAAAGTAGAAATGGTTTTTGTCAGAGCACAGAAAGTAGAAATGGTTAAAACCTCTTAACCCCAGATGTGCAAGAACAGCGTGGACTTTAAGTGGACAGTTCTTTGGTTTCAATACTATTAAAATCTAATATTTAAATTGGCTTTGTTTGAAGACTTTTGGGTTTATACTGTCATTTGCACACTTCTGTAAAAGTCATAAAGGAGGTTTGCTTGGGGTGGGAGTAATGCTGTTTATTTCCATCAAAGTTCTTTTCTTTTTAAGTAACCCCTCCACCTGGCATGGGGCATGAACTCACAAACCCCACATCAAGAGTCACAGCCAGGCGCCCCTGTCTCAGCCAGGTTTCTAACTACAAACCCAAGCAGCTTTCTTCTCAAGTATTATGCACACCCTGAAAGTAAAGGACTACAACGCTTTAGAACCTTCCCAGAAAGTGCAGTTCCCAAATTCTTAATCATGCCATCTTTGCGAATATGAGCACTTGGCCTCCATCTGGGGTGTCTGGAGGAGAGAGAGGAAGGGCAGATCCATTTTCCCTTCCCTCATCTTCAGGACTCTTCTCGGTGTGAAAGGTGCTTTAAAGACCGCAAAGGATAGCTCTTCTAGTGACATTCCACTGTGTTAGGCTTTTCTTAGGATTTTATTAACTCTCCTATCACCTGTTGCAGTGTTTGGTTTCCTGCGACATTTAATCCCTCTCATTACCTCAAGTTACTAAGACTTCGTGAAAGTGGAAATTGTATGATTTTCGTGCAAATAAAAGAGCACGTTTTCCTCCTCCTGGACACACCTGGTATGTTAACAGGGCTGTGGGCTGTGGCCTTTCCACCAGGACAAATTTATGAGGGATGCTGTACAGGGAAGACAAGTGGCACTATCAAATCCCAGTAGGCCATCTGTCCTGGTCTCTGAGCTTTACCCGACAGAGTGCTAACGCACACCCAGAATACACAGACTCTCAGTGAGCAGTTTCAGCTAAGGATTAATGGACGGCAAACCTCTCACTGCACTTGAGGACCAGAGCACCCAAGCTCTTCCCATGGTCTACAACCCCCTGCCCGACTGTGTGCCTTCCCCTCCCCAGCCCTCCGTCCCCTGCCCAGCATGCTTCTCCCACCTCACCTTCCATCCCCAATGTCACTCTCTTCTTGACACTTTCCTTTCAGAGCATTTTCATTTGGGCATTTGTTCAATGTCCGTCCTTCAGGTCTGGTTATGGAGACTTTTATTTTGGCCTTCCTCAGCTGAAACCTTTCAGAAGCATTTTCTGGTGGCAGCGGACTGTGGGAAGACAGAGAAGGTTTCGTGCCGGCAGGAGCATCCATGACTTCTGTCTGAAAGGGAGTCTGTGCTCTAGACTAGATTCTCCACAATTCATCTTCCTCAGCAGAGTTAGTGCATCGTTATTCCTTCTCTGCCTTCTCCCCCAATTTTCAATTACGTGAGGTTGATCTTTGTCATTCAAATGTTTTGGTTTTAAGCCCGTCTTTTGAAATTTGAGTAATTTTTATTCCCTTGATTTTAATTACTTTTAACAGGTTTTTTATTTTTTTTTTTATTTTTTATTTTTTAACAGGTTTTTTAAAAAAGATTTTATTTATTCATGAGAAAGAGAGAGGCAGAGACACAGGCAGAGGGAGAAGGAGGCTCCATGCAGGACTCGATCCTGGGACTCCAAGATCACGCTCTGGGCCGAAGGTGGCGCTAAACCGCGGAGCCACCCAGGGATTCCCCTAACCTTTAAAGTGAAATCACAGCAGATGGGAAACAAGCCTGACATAGTTGGGCACATCCATGTGGTCAGAGAAAACTTTTAAAATTCAAATGATTAAGAGCTGTAGGGAACAAGATTATTTCCCAAATCTGGAATCTTTGAAAAATGTGGTTAACAGTAACTCTTAAGTCAAGAGGTTCCACTCTGGAATTTCCCAGAACACAGAAGTTTGTGTTTGGTAACCTGAGCTTTACAATATTTTAAGATGGGCGCAGCTGTCCCACTGCCATGAAACCTGCAGACTCCAGAGTGCGGCAGCATGGCCCCCTATGGCCGGCCACTCCTGCTAGGCACAGGTTTGCCTCTAGGTTGAGCTCTGGCCATCAGGGCCATGGGCCTTCCTGCCATCCCTCTCTCACCTGGTCACTAAAGGTAGGATGGTAACCAATCCACTGGTTCTTTGGATGTGAGTGGGCTGCCTTAAATCTTAAAATTGGGAGAAGCAGGCAAGACGGGTGGGATGGTGGCTTAGACTTCAGTACTGAGACTGACTCATCAGCACCTATCATCCTTGGAGCCAGGGAGCTGGGCCCTGTTTGAGTCCTTTGGTGAATAGTCTTACTTGTTCTGGTGGGAAGTTAAATGTCACTAACTTCTTTGAGATACAGCAGCAGAGAAGAAAACAGTGTCAGCCTGGCTTTAGTTGCTGGTGGTACTGACTTGGCATCTACCTGCTGGGGCAGTGGCAGCAGTCAGGCTGTTTCCCAGGAGCCCAGAACACGACCTGGCGTGTAGAGTAACCATACGAGCAGGCTCCCACTTGTGTCAAATTACATTTTTCCCATTAAAGAAAAGCCCGATTTTATTTATTTATTTTTTTTTAATTTTTAATTTTTTATTTATTTATGATAGTCACAGAGAGAGAGAGAGGCAGAGACACAGGCAGAGGGAGAAGCGGGCTCCACGCACCGGGAGCCCGATGTGGGATTCGATCCCGGGTCTCCAGGATCGCGCCCTGGGCCAAAGGCAGGCGCCAAACCGCTGCGCCACCCAGGGATCCCGAAAAGCCCGATTTTAACTGTAACTCCAGGCTGAGATGGCCGAGGTGTTTCCCAGTATTCTCTCTCTAGAGGCTCCAATGTCCTCTGAACAAGACATCTGCACCCAAAGGATGGGCACCTCCAAAATCCAACCTTTTGAATATGAGCTTCTGAATGGTATGAAGACTGGATGGTCTTCAGTCTCATATTCTGGGTTTACTTTATGCCTAAACTTGATAAGCTCTACATGATAAAATCTCCTAATTCTTGAATAAACTATTGACAGTGTCCTTTAAGGAGGGGGAAAGAGAAGTGGATTATAACTGCTCACAGAAAATATTTTCTTTTTCTTTCAGGATTTTATTTTTGTTAGTTTGATATGGGCCCTGCATCTGGAACTAGAATTCAGGATCTAGAATGTACACCCAAGTCCCAGGCTAGATTTCAGCACTTCCCGCTCAGTGCAGCTGCTGGCTTTCTCTGTCAGTTCCCAGGCTGTGTCCCTGAGAGGGGCAGATTTTTGTATGGCACAGCAGGCTATATGTACCAAACATAAAATTTTAAAAGTGAGCCATTTTATAAAAGAATCTCCCTGTAAAGAAGTATGTTATTTATAAATCTGGATTTTTAAAATTTAAAAAATTATTCTTTTTAAGTGGGTTCCATGCCCAACATGGGGCTTGAACTCATGACCCTCAGATCAAGTCACATGCTCTGAAAGCCAGCCAGTGCCCCTTATTTTTTTTTTTTTTAAAGATTTTATTTATTCATAGAGACAGAGAGAGAGAGGCAGAGACATAGGTAGAGGGAGAAGCAGGCTCCATACAGGAAGCCTGACGTGGGACTCGATCCCGGGTCTCCAGGATCACACCCCAGGTTGCAGGCAGCGCTAAACCGCTGCACCACCGGGGCTGCCCCAGCAGTGCCCCTTAATCTGGATTTTCAGATGCAAGCTATCACTCATCTGGAAATGAGACCTGTACACTGTGCCCTTCAAATCACATCATACAAACCAGAAGGGGAGCATCAAAGACTGTTTACATTACTCTACAATCTTATACTCCATAAAATACGAAGTCTGGCATATTGAAGATGTTAGGTAGTCATGAGCATGGGACTCCAGTGCCTTTACCAAACCGATTGTTCTCAAAAGATTCTTATGGACGTGAAAACAGAGGCTGACAATAAAGGAAAGCAAAATGCCGTGCTACCATCAGATGGCGATTCTACCCCAAACACCATGGCACACCTCAGTGAGCTGGGCACACCATATCTGGCCTACACGAGAGGCTCAGAGGGTGTCTTACCTCTCCCCAAGCCCAGATGTTATACAGACTCCCAAGAGGAGTCAGCACCATGGAGTTGGCCACCCCAGGCTAAGTTACCACTCCAGCCTTTGACAGCATCCCTTAGGATCCTGGGAACTCACAGGAATAATCTAGTTCCATCAGGGCAGGGTACACCGAACAGTCCATTTGATCACAGACCGGCAGGAACAAACAGGGTGACCAGGAGAGGGAGAGCTCTTGACTTCTAATTAGGAATGAATGAAGCAGCTGGGAATAGGGAGGGTATTTTCAAACGCTATGGATGTGCTGCCAAATAGCGGAGGGCTAGACTCGTTCAGAAGAGCTCAGGGAGCAAGAGGAGACACTGTGAATGGACAACTCTGGCTCCAGTGGAGCTTGGATCTCCCAGCATATCTCCTGAGGAAGACTGCTCCCTAGGGCCTGGCAGGTTCCACTGCTTGCGCGGGACAGGGGCCTGTCACCGTGGCTGGGGCTAACGTCTGGGACATTTCCCACACCACACTTGGCAGCAGATCTTACAGGGAGCTTCTTACACAGCCCAGCCCTATTTAATCAGCTTCTTCAGGGGATGGGGTTCAAATGTCACTGGGGTCTCTTCCATTCCCAAGATCCAGATTCTAAAAGAGGTGGATAGTTTTTGAACATTGACTATTTCTATTCATCTATCATTAATATATAGCAGGAAAACAAACTTCCATCTTCTTAGTTTCATAAAACTGACTATACTTTTTACATTCCTTTTAAAAGAATACATAGATACCTCATAAGCCCATGAATATAATTTTGTGAAATAAAAATTAGAAACATTAAGAAAATACAAATTCAGCCTAGGATTGTATCATATCGTCTAAGATAAATAAATGATTATAGGACCATGCAACTCTTTTAAAGGGAGTTATAAGTGGGCTGAATTTTTTATTATTCAGAGGTAACCATGAGTCTTTCTTTTTCAAAAGAAAGAAAGCAGAAAGTAGGTTTCTCTAATTTCAAATGTGTTTTGTGAATAAGGAAATGTGGATGTGCAGAGAGCTGGAACACACAGATGTAGGTGGTTTGGTAAATCCCCATGATGACCAGTTAGATATGTTCCTCTACTGGGCTGTCTTTAATGGGTGAAAACCCAGTGTTTCAAACAATAAGGAGAAAGAAATAATCTAGTTTTAAATACTCGATGGTCATTTTTTTATATAACTTAAAATTATTCAGTACAATAAGTACATGTATTTTTAAATAATATTTGAATATGTCACTGATCTTAAATGAAATTTCCAAGTCTCAGCAGTAGTTCCACACTTCCCCAGCAGGTGGCAGACTTCTTGTCATACTTTCCTCTTCTTTCTCCTAGAAGCCAGTGCTAGAGCTCATCATGCGTCAAAACTGCAGAGGAGGAAAGTTTGTTTGGTTACCGAAATCTTAAATATCAAATTAGCTTATTAGCATAAATCTCACCAAAGTAAGAGATACAGAAAAAGCAGCACAGGTGCTGCCTAAGGATCCTTTGTTTTGTTTAGTACTTACTTGCCTCCTTACATGAATGAGATTAGTTCTCTGTACATTATGGTGTCTATCATATTGTGTCACAGTACTTAGGTTTTACCACCTGGAAGGGCACTCTCATGAGTCTAGGAGGACAAGAACCACATTTTTTTTGTCTTTGTTACCTCTGAAACCTAGCACCCTGTGCCTGGCAATGGAAGCCTTGAAAAATCCTGACCATGCACAAAAAGCTTATCGTTAATGTAATGGAATAGAGAGAAGCCATATGTGGCCCTCTTCTGAGATGGGAGGAGACCGAGCACTCACACACTGACATGCGTTGACACACGTGCAGGAATCAAGACTAGTGAAGCCTTAGAGACCAAAATGGTTTCTTCTTCTGCATCACTGAGCTGTCACATACTAACTGATTTTAAAACACTTGAAAATTCAGAATTACATTTTCAGGCAGAAATGAATTAAAGTATAATTTAAATGCATCCTATTCCACAATTCAAGATGTTAAAGTATGTTTTTCTCTTCAGTAAATTCTGGAAGGAATTTACTGGAAATTCCTTGAGATAATAAGGAAATATAAAAGGGAATAATGATAATGAGAGTAGGGGAAGTGGTTATGAGACATCGTTGGAGCTGACTTATGAGTGAATTTCTAAAAATGGAAGACAGAACACAAAGCTGATACATGAGCACACAGTGGGGACGAGGGGCTGATTTTCCAGAGAGAGGAGCCTGGGAGAGCTTGGTGGGGTGTGAGAGAGAATGTGAAGCAATAACTGAAGTGCTGCTGGGGAAATCTCTGCCTCTCACCTGCCCACTCATCCTGTATTGTGCATTTCAGAGAGAATGGGACCAGCTGTTTATTCCAAGACAAAAAGTAGATGATGTTTAAAAAAAATTGAATATCAAAAAAATTGAATATAGACTGATTTTCATAGGAGTGTCAACGTGCTTAAATAAAATGTCCTCATTTTGGCTTTGGGCCAGGTCTATGTGTGGGATGGCCTTTCTCTGTTCCATGCCCATCCATCCAGAGAGAAGTCTGTCATAGTTCTGCATAGGCTGAGGTACCTAGAGCTACTGGTTAAGCCTCCCAGTCAGGGAAGAAACAGACATCTTTACACAGAGGAAACCCTTGTCAGCTCTCTGTATTGATCAATCTAATCTTTTATTCTTAAAAATATACAAACAGCCAAGGATCTCCAGGCACTTGGGGAGGACCAATAGCAAAAGAAAAAAAGGACCAAGATGAACAGACAAAACAACACACTCTAAAAAATAAAGGTAACAAAGAGAACCCAAGAGGTACTTAAGATAATTCTAATATTTTCAAGATTATTCTGAAATAAATGAAACCATAAAACAGGAAGAAACTGAAATTCAAAGGCAGCAAGCAGAGAAAAATATTTGTTAAAAAGATGTGATTGCTCCCTTAAAAAAATATCAATAGAAGTAAAAAAAAAAAAATTCCCTGAACAGAAGGGGAAATCAGGAAATATAAAAAGAAAATATAACCACAGAAATACAAGGAATCATAAGAGACTACTATGAACATTTGTAAACCTGGAAACTGTGACACAAGACGTAATGAATAAATTCCTGAAAGTGTACAACTTATCATGAACATAGTGACTTGAGGAAACACAATACCTGAACAACCAATTACTAGTAAGGAGACTGAATCAGTAATCAAACCTCCTGAGAAACAAAAAGTCCAGGACCAGATGGCTTCACCGATGAATTCTACCAAACATTTAAGGAATAATACCAATCCTTCTTCAATTTTTCTAGTCAATAGAGAGGAAAGGAACATGTCTTTTTTTTTTTTTTAAGATTTTTATTTATTTATTCATGAGAGAGACAGAAGGAGAGAGGCAGAGACTTAGGCAGAGGGAGAAGCAGGCTCCCTACAGGGAGCCCGATGTGGGACTCGATCTCAGAACTCAAGGATGTGCCCTGAGCCAAAGGCAGTTGCTTAACCAATGAGCCACCCAGGCGTCCTGGGAAGGAACATGTCTGAACTCATTTTATAACGCCAGTACTGACTTGATGCCCAAACCAGAAAAGGTCACTACAAGTAAATTTCAGAGCAATACTCCTGATAAACAAAGATGTAAAAATCCTCAACAAAATATCAGCAAATCAATACATTAAAAGGATCACACATTCTAGAGATGCAAAGATGGCTTGGCTCAACATACACAAATCAATCAATATGATATACAGACATCAACAAGATGATGGATAAAAATCATATGATCATCTCAATGGATGAAGAAGCATTTGAAAAGACTCAACATCCATTTATGATAAAAACTCAACGAAGTGGGTACAGAGGAACTATACTTCCTCAATATAATGAAGGCCATATATAAGTCCATAGTAACATCATACTCAGTGGCAAAAAGCTAAAGGTTTTCCTTTCAGATCACGAATGAGATAAGAATGCCTAGTCTTACCACTATTATTCAGTACAGTACTGGAAGTAGTAGCCATAGTGATTAGGGAAGGAAAAAAAAAGGCATCCAAGTTGAAAAGAAGAAAACTGTCACTATTTGCAGATGACATTATATACAGAAAATGCTAAAGATTCCACCAAAAAACTTTTTTTTTTCCACCAAAAAACTTAAAACTAATAAGTGAATTCAATAAAGTGGCAGGACACAAAATTAATGTACAGAAATCTGTTGTGTTTCTATAAAGTAATACCAAACTGTAAGAAAGAAAAATTAAGTGGCACCTGGATGGCTCAGTTGGTAAAGCATCTGCCTTCAGCTCAGGTCATGATGTCAGGGTCCTGGGATTGAGCCCCAAGTGGTGCTCCCTGCTTGGCAGGGGAGCCTGCTTCTCCCTCTGCTCCTCATCCCGCTCATGCTCACTTGTGCTCTCTCTCAAATAAATAAATAAAATCTTAAAAAAAAGAAAAATTAATAAAATCATCTATTTACAACTGCATCAAAAGAATACAATACGTAAGGAGTAAATTTAACCAAGGAATTGAAAGACCTGTACACTGAAAACTATGAGACACTGATGAAGACACAACTAAATGGAAAGATATTCCATGCTCATGGACTGGAAGAATTAATATTGATAAAATCTCCCTACTATCCCAAGAAATCTACAACCCATATAAAAAATCCCATTGCCATTTTTCACAGAAATAGAACAAACACTCTTAAAACTTATAAAGAACCACAAACCCTAAATAGCCAAAGTAATCCTGAGAAAGGATGAAGCTGAGGCATCAGGCTCCCTGATGTATGACTATCACAAAGCTATAGTAATCAAAACAGTTTAGACACTGGTATAAAAACAGATACACAGATCATTGGAACAGAAAGGAGCCCCAAAATAAAGTCATACATACATGGTCAATTAAGCTATAACAAAGGAGCCAAGAGTATGCAATGGGGAAGTACAGTCTCTTCAATAATGGTGTTGGGAAAACTGGACAGCCACATGCAAAAGAATGAAACTTTGCCCCATTCTTACACCATACACAAAGATTAACACAAAATGGATAAATGTTAAGACCTGAAGCCATAAAACTCCAGAACAAAACATGGGCAAGAAAAGCAAAGTAAATAAGTAGGACTACATGAAACTACAAATCTTCTGTACAGCAAAGAAACCATCAGCAAAATGAAAAGGCAACCTATGGAATAGGAAAAAATATTTGCAAATTGTGTATCTGATAAAGGGTTAATATCCAAAATATATAAAGAACTCCTACAACTCAATAGCAAAAAAAACCCAAAAAACCAACTAACAACCTAATTAAGAAAATGGACAGAAACTCTGAAGAGACACTTTTCCAAAGATGATATACAAGTGGCCAACAGGTTAACATCACCAATCATCAGGGAAATCAAAATCAAAATCACAATAAGATTTCAGCTTGTCCCTCCTAGAATGGCTATTATCAAAAAGACAAGAAAGAACAAGTGTTAGCAAGGATGTGTAACAAAAGGGAACCCCTGTGCACTGTTGATGGAAATTGGTGCAGCACTGCGGAAAACATAATTCCTCAAAAACTTACAAAAAGAACTACCATGTGATCCAGAATTTTACCCCTGAGAATTTATCCAAAGGAAACAAAAACATTAACCTGAAAAGGTATCTATGTTCTCATGTTCACTGCAGCACTATTTATAATACCCAAGACATGGAAACAACCTAAGTGTCCATCGATGGATGAATGAATGGCTAAGGAAAATGTGAGGTGTGAGTGTGTGTGTGTAATGTAATTAATTTAGCCATAAAAAGAAGGAAATCCTGCCATTTGCAACAACATGAATGGATCTTGAGGACATTATGAAATAAGACAGAGAAAGATACTCTATGGTTTCACTTATAAGTGGAATCTAAAGCAATACTGAGCTCACAGACACAGAGAACCATTAATGGTTGTCAGAGTGGGGCTAGGGGATGGGCAAAATAGGTGAGGAGGAGATCAAAAGGTACAAACTTCTATTTATAAAATAATGTCATAGAGATGTAATGAACAGCATAGTGACTGTATTTAACATTACTGTATTGTATATTTGAAAATTGCTAGGAAATTTTAAAAGTTCTCATCACAAGAAAAATTTTGTAACTATGTATGGTAATGAATTATTAGACTTACTGTGATCATTCTGTAATATTGTAATATTACTAATAATAAATGTGATACACCTGAAACTAATATAATGTTGTATCTATCAATTATATCTCAACTTAAAAAAAGGAAAAATGAAGAATAATAGGTCATGACCAAGCTGAGTTTAATTCTGGAACACAGGGATGACTCAATATTAGGAAATATATTAAAATAGTTTGTCATATTAATAAATAAAAAACCAGATAGTCACCTCTATTTCTGTTAAAGAGGCAGTCGATCAAATGAAACCCATTCTTTTTCTTTTCAGATTCTAGTTAGTTAATATACAGTGCTAAATGCAACCCATTATTGATAAAAATACTTAATAAGAATCAATGGCTACTTCCTATGATAAATTTTTGTAGTCCAAGGCTATTATCTTACTTGATAGGGAAATACAGAAGGTTGCCCAGGCAAAGTGAGAAAGAGGCCTCGTACACTACTGTTATTTAACATTATATTAGAACTATCAGCGAAAGTAATTAGACAAGTAAAAGCAATATGAACAATTTCAAGTAAGATATGTTTAATCTTGGGAGGGAAAAACCAAAGACAATTAAATATTACTATAAATGAGAATTCAGTATGATCACAGAAATAAAAATTCATATGCAGAAAACAATACTCTGTACAAGTAACCAACAATAAGAAGATATACTGTAAGAGAAAATCTCATTTATAATAGCAACAAAAAAGATGATATACCTAGGAACAAACTTAAAAAGATATGTTTAAAACTCAGATGATTAAATTGTTATGATTCTTGAAAACATTAAAACTGAACCTGAACATACAGAAAGATATAACATGTTCTTAGATGGGAAGAACAGTTTTCATGAAGATGTTAATAATCTCTAAGTAATAGATTTAATCTCCCCTCCAACACCACCCCTCCCGAAAACTGAAAAATTTCGACCTAGATGATTCTAAAGCTTATATGGAGAAATGAACAGGAGTACCAGGAAAACAACAACAAAATAGCAATGAAGGGATATGAGCCCTACTTAATATTAAAACATGTTATACATCTTCAATAATTAAAGGAGTGTAAAATAGGCACATGTATAGACAAAGATCAATGGAACAGGATAAAAAAAATGTGCCAAATGAGACATAGATAATACAGAAACTTTGTATATGATAAAGGTGGCAATACAGATCTCTAGAATAAAGATCATTAATTTTTTTCCAGAGTTGGATAACAATCCAAAATGAGAAAAGGATAAGAATAAACAGTTGAAAGACAGAAGAAATTACAAATGACTCTTAAACATCTGACAAGATTCTCAACTCCATCATGTCAGGGGTTGAACTGTATCCCTCCAAAATTCATAAGGTGGAATCCTAACTTGTAGGACTTCAGAAAGTGACCTTATTTATAGTCTTTATAGAGGTAATGAAGTTGAAATGATGCCATTAGGGTGGACCCTAATCCAACATGACTGGTGTCCTTGTTGGATGAGGAAATCTGCACAGAGATATATACAGAGAGAAGATAAGGTGAAGAGAGTCAGAGAGGAAATGGACACCTACAAGTCAAGGTGGCCCGGGACAGATCCTCTCTCAATACCCTCAGAAGAAACCAACCTTAATGACACTTGGATCTTGGATGTCAAGCTACCAGAACGCTGAGACAAAAAATGTCTTTTGTTGAAGCCACCTAGGCTGGGCTACTGTGTTAGAACAACCCCAGAAAACGAATATGGTTTATAATGAGAGAAATGCAAAAATTATAAAAGATATATCACAGCCTTAAAAATGATTGACTCTGTGTCTAAGAGAGGTCTTCCAATTTTATTCTATATACTTCCATGTTGTTTTAATGTTTATAACATGTCTTACATTTGTAATTCAAAATTAAGTAAAAAATCCAATAATTTTTTGTAAAACATTTCCTTTTTAAAAAATTATTTTTATACATAAATGCATATGTACATAAACACAAGCAAACATGCCATTCTTCTTTAATTAAGATGGGGTCAATCTTATTACAAATATTACTCTGTATTTTTAACTTGAAATATACTGTCAACAAAATACATTTATTTCTTTTGCAAGGCTACACTATATTTCATTGTTTGTATGTAACGATATTTATATAATTAAGTCTATTAATGGATAAATTCTTAAAAAAAATTTTTTTTTTAAATTAGGTTCTATGGCTAGCATGGAGCCCAATTCAGGGCTTGAACTCATGACCCTGAGATCAATACCTGAATTGAATAGATCAAGAGTTGGAAGCTTAAGCAACAGAGCCACCCAGGTGCCCTAATAGCTAAATTATTTCTAGCTCATTAAAAACAATGGTATAACATACATATGTATATAGGTATCATTCCTTTTTTTTTTTTTTTTTTAAAGATCTGAAAGAGAGAGCAAGTACACACACACATACACGTGTGTAGGAAGGGGCAGAGGGAGAGTGAGAGAATCTCAAGCAGACTCCTGGCTGAGCAGGGAGCCCAATGTGGGGCTGGATCTCACGACCCTGAGATCATGACCCGATGGAATCAAGAGTCAACCTAACCAACTGAGCCACCCAAGAACCCTGTCATTTCTCTTTTTCTTTTTCCATTTCTCTTTTTTAAATGTAAATTTGTTAAAGTGAATTGCTGGTTCAAAGGGCACACACATTTCAAGTTTTTGTATACACTGTAATATTTCATTAATTTATACAGCTACTGTATATATGAGTATATGAGAGTGTTTACTTGTCAATACCCTTGCTAACACTGGATATTATTAATCCTTTAACTCCAGTTTGGTAAGAGAAACATTCCATCTCATGTTCTGTGGATTAAAAATTTTTGAGGTAAAAAAAATTTTTTTTGAGGTAATTATGTAAAATTTCCTTTCTTTCTTCTCTTAACTTTTTTTCCTCTTCTCCCCTCTTCTCCATCTTCTTTATATCTTTTCCTTCAAAACAGTTCTACTACACTACTTACAGAATCTTCTGAATTTAAATAATGTTTTAATTAAATTATTTAATTCATTAATTAAAGACATATGGGTGTGTTTTAAATACTGAACTTCTCAGAAAATAAACAAAATCACACTGGTTTTGTTAGGGAATACACAAAGTCAAGATGAAACACAATTTCATGTTTATGTGAGAAAGTTTATATACAACATTTTTATGTTTATACTTATCATTTCAACTTCTTGAAAAAATAAAGCTGAGGAGAATAAGAATTTTATTCTGAACCAATGAAAAAACTTACTGTTGAGGATTAATATAACCTGTGAAGGTCTCTAACACTGACTGGAGCCCATGGCTATTTTTAAAAGAGTAAAGAATAATTGAGAGAACGAGGCACTGATGAGGAAAGAGAATTGTGAGGCAATCGAGAAGTTTGCATTAGCTTTACAAGAATATTCAACACTTAATTTGTTGAGGGTTTATGCAGTGCTGAAATGCCCAGGAAAGCACAGTTTAATCTTGGAAATGGAAGCAAATCTCATCCAAGTCCCACTCTAGCCCTAAGGCTATTGGAACCAGGAACATTCAGGAAATCCCTACTCTGTGTGAGATTAATTTAGGAGATAGCAGGTAGTATTTCTAGTTAGCTATGTATGCCTTTTACTAAACTTCAGGGCTTGAATTTTCCCATTTGGGAAATTTGGTATAATCCTAAAGACAAGCATTTCTTCTACTTTTATTTTTTACTGCTTGTGTCAGGAGGCTAATGCCACAACAACATCCACATATGTGCTGATATGAACTGAAGTTATATCCATGGGGGTAAGAGATTGTCTATCCATGTTTTTAATTTGTGAGCTTAGTCCACATAAAAAGGAAATTCTTAATAATGTCATAAATTTCTTAAAGAAATTCTGACCTAATAATTTAATAAATTCACCAAGAAATGAATCTGTAACTTATTATAATCTGTTAATACAACATATGGTTCATACATCACTGCAAAATTATGACTTACTTGCATTTTTCTTCTTGTTTTCAAGGTGATCTAACAGTTGTCGTATCTCAGTGTCATACTCCACCCATTCTGGGACAATCCTGGCAGCAGCTTTTAGCTTGGGTTCTTTTGTTTTGGGATTATTGCACTAAAAGTTTAAATTAAATTTTGTTAATAAAAAGCTATTATCCTTGCATGTTAATTATACTTCAATTAAGGAAAGAAAGTAGAGAGGGAGGGAGGGTGGGGTGGAAGGAAGGAAGGGATAATTGTCTAGAAAACACAAAGGAAATGCTCAAGGATGTTACTATGTCACTAGAGCACACAAAACACATTTTGTAAAAAGTTGAGTCCTAAGTACTATCTAAAGTACTAGGGATCCCTGGGTGGCGCAGTGGTTTGGCGCCTGCCTTTGGCGATCCTGGAGACCCCGGATTGAATCCCATGTCAGGCTCCTGGTGCATGGAGCCTGCTTCTCCCTCTGCCTGTGTCTCTGCCTCTCTCTCTCTCTCTCTCTCTCTCTCTGTGACTATCATAAATGAATTTAAAAAAAATAAAGTACTAAAATTAGTTTAATAGGGAAAAGATCAAATGATAATTACAAATCATACTTTATGGAAGCACTAAGTGTTTAATGCAAACACCTTAATCAGAAACTTAAAAATTGTTTAAAAACATTCTGATAGTTAACAAGGAGTTTGTCAATTCTGCAAACAGTTTTGACAAAGATCTAATTACACTGACTATTTGTAAAAGAACACAGCAGACTACATTAATAAATATTTTATCTTTTCTTTGGACTAAAGTCTGGCTTATATGCTTAAGTTTTCCACCAACAAAAGTATTTGTTAGCCTTTAGAAATTTGAGTTTCTTTAGCAAAATACATTCATTCCCTTTCATATGCATCTGTTCTAATTACCAACTGTGATGATATTAAAAATCAGTTAATTGGAAATAAAATCAGTTAACTTGAACTCATCAAAATACTGATAGATGTGCAATTCAGAGTCGTTTATAAATCTCATGTCTAAATCTAGTTAACTAGTCTCCCTGACAGACACAGTGGAAAACCAATGGATGTGGATCCTCCATCATGGTTCCAACTCTACACTTACTAGTAATAAGGCACATGCATTTCACTCAATTGTCTATGTGAGTGTGTGTGTGCCAGACAGGGGGTGGGTCTTAGTGCTTTATCACAGGGGAGGAAGCCACGATAACCTCCAAGTTTCCAATGATACAGGATCCATTTAAATTACTCGGGAGTTTATAAATAGTTTTAAATATTTATATATAGTTTTAAATTAAAAGGTTAAAAGGCAACAAATCATAGGATAGAATTCTGGATGCATGTGACAGCACAGCTGACAAGGTCTGCTAATAGGGTGCAAGGCAGTTATGAGGGGAGGGGTCAGAGACGCCCCCAGAGTGTTTGGCTTGAGTCATGTGAAGAATGGAGAAGCCAGTGACAGACATGAAGGGCTGTAGGAGGAGCACAATGCCCAGAGTTCCACAAGCATCCCACAAGCTGTCTATTAGGCATTAACACATCTTGAAGCTCCCTTCTATGTGATGTTGTAGTTGCCACAATTTGCTTTCTCCTTAGTTCCTTGTGGGAAGGCTATGGGTTGTGAGCCATGAGCCTATTATCTTGATCCCTTCCTCACCAATTATTTCCAGTTCACTCCACTGTGGATTTTTTTCTATAGTAATATGTTCCTGAAGTAAGTGGGAAAAGAGGATGTTCTTTGCAGAAATTAACTTTATAGGCAATACATTCTATAAAGTGAAGACAATGGAACTATTTTTTTCATTTTAATTGTGTCAGAAACTATAAAATAAAAAGACTATGTTTTCCTTAGTTTTATGTGCTACAATTTTCCCCCTATAATCTATATCAGTGGTGCTTAAATGGGGCTATTATGCCCCTCAGGGGAGCTCTGGCAAGGTCTGGACACATTTTTGGGTGTCGTGATGGGGGGGTGCTACTGCCATCTAGTGGGTAAGGCTAGGGATGCTGCTAAACATCCTACAATATGCTAGATGTCTCCCACACTTAAAAATTACAGGGTCCCAAATGCAAATAATGTCCAGGTTGAGAAACTTTACTGAAATGGGGTTGAGACCGTCTCATGACATTCATAAGTGCTCTCATTCTCACCTTTAATACCACTAATCATGCTTTTTTTCCTCTTCATTAGGCCATTTCCTTGGGATTTTTCTCCCCTCCCTTAACTTTTTCCCCAAGAAGCTGACCCAAATTAGCATGTTCTCTCATTTTTAAGTGCTTCTGTGGGAGGAACAGCTAGCTGCCCACCAAAATTTATGCCACCTTTTCTATATGTAGACCCTTCCCCAGGAAGTTGCTGCCCGTCTGGGAATGACATTTCTTAGCTCTTCTTACATCTAGATGTGACCACACAAACCAATTCTCACCCAAGGGGCATGGCTTTTAGGAGTCAGGAAGCACTCCTCACAATTCCCCCAGATCAACATCACACAAGAGAAATATGGAAACCACATATGTAATTTTAAATTTTCTAGTAGCCATACAAAATATATAAAAGGAACAGGTGAAATAAATTTTAATACTCTATTTTATTTAACCAAATATGTCCAAATTATCAGTCATTATGTAATAAGTATTAAAATTAGTAATGAGATATTTTTTACATTATTATTGTAACGAGTCTTCAAAATCTGGTATCTTACACTTTACAGCACATCTCAATTCAGACTAGCAACGTTTTAAGTGCTCAATGCCACATATGGCAAGTGGCTGCCACAGTGGATAGATCAGCTCCAGATGGATACAGATGATGTCAGGCCCTCAGAGGCTGAGCAGCCACAGGTGGATGGAGGCTGGTCCCTGAGTCATGACGGACAAAGAAGCTACTCACTGAAAAGAACACCCACTCAGAGCTTTTCTTAGGTGAGTGAGAATCCACTGAAATTTGGGGGTTTGTTAGAGTTAGCTCATGTTAACCTAAGTATTACGGATCCCAAGGAGACCAGTCACTAATGTATGAGTCATAAACTTGTGTATCCCAGCACAACCTTAACAACCTCTCATGAGTTTCCTTCAGTAATATTCTTGACCTCTCTTAAGAAAAGTCCCTTCCTTTCTTCTTAACGATGCCATCTTACTTGTTTCTGCTACATTCTATTACCTTTGATTGCAACCCGACACATTGGCATGCCTTTTTTCTATGCATTTCTACACATACCTAGAAAATATCTCTATATTTTATTGTCTTATTTTGTTCAAAAGTGTATGAATGTTAATATTTTTTACTGAAGACCTTGTAAATATTTAAAACTTAAATTAGCCCATAAAAACGAGATGGTCAGAATGACATCTTGACAATGGATGACAATATCTTATAGAAGACTTCTATCTTATAGAATATAGAATGACAATATCTTATAACTATTAAAGACAACATAGTGATGGAATGTGAGTTTGAAACAGCTGGACAATAAATCAGTTTGAAATATTTCATATCTAGGGAGTTAAACTATGTAGCACAGTTAATCTGCTTGAAATTAATATGAAAAATATTTTTCAAAAAGAAGAAAAGCAGACATGCATAGGATCATTTAAGTAAACAGAACTATTTTGGTTGTTTCATTTGGGGAAAATACTGGCAGGAGAACCAAACTGATTATATATGAAGATGATAGTTAATCTATGAACACTTCAGACAGCTCATGGCCTTTCTTTCAGAAGCCCCTGTGTACAAAAGAGTAACACAGCAAGCCTGAGATCACTATCCTTAGAAAGTCCTGCTTGCAAGGATGGCCCCTGGCTGGCAACTTGGGAACCTGGGTCTCAGGAGTGTTCCCACCATTCCTGGTAAGAGTGGCTCACAGTGCCCAAACTGTGCCAGCACTGAGGTTTATGCTGAACACCTGCTTTCCTTCTGGATATTGGGAATTTTAAGTGTTTTAAGTGTTAAGTGCCTGGTATGCAACAGGTTGGGGGAATGCTTATGTGATCAGCCCCCAGTAAGAATCCTGGGCACTGGGTTCCTAATAAGCTGCCCTGAGAGACAACACTTCACAAGTGTTGTGGAATTTCTCACAGCTTAAGGGATTAAGCTCGTCCTATGTGAGTGCACAGGGAGAAGGCTCTTGGAAGCTTGCACCAGGCTTGCTCTGGACTTTTCCCTCTGACACTGGCATAAAGCGCAGCCATGAGTAGGGTGGTATTCTGAGTCCTGTGAGTCCTCTTAATGATTCCTCAAATCTGGGGGTGGTTCTGGAGGCCCCGTGACACACCCTGTACTTGGCCAACCTAAGTATATAGAATAGTATATAATGGACAAAGCAGAAGTGTGCCATATGGGTGCCATTCTGTCTGTAAAAGAGAAAATACTATTTGAACATTTTCACATCTGCTTACATGCAGATGATTATGCACTTACCAGATCAATGGTTTTGGCTCTCTGTTTGGATTCATCATCACACCACGTTTCACACCACAGCCAGTCTTGAGGAAGAGACTTAATGGCAACTTGGTAAATCATATTGTTGGGAAGATCCTATATAAATATGATTTAAACAAAGAGACACAGAAATTAGAGGGAATAAGGTTGATGATGTTAATTAAAATAAAAAATAGGTTAAAAAAAACATCAGCAGATCTATGATATCTATTTTTAAGCTATTAAATACTTACTATGACCCAATCATCTTGTGTCATGATGAACCCATGCACTAGAACTACGTCCACAGCTGCTCTGGTCTGGACTTCACCCCTGGCATCAGGGATGAAGTGGGAAGCCCAGACACCCACCACCCACATTCCTCCAAATAGCCTCACTGCCTCCACCTGCCCCGAGACACTGTAAACGATCACCCACACTAGCTGTCTCTAGCTGTTTCTGTCAGCTACCACCCACCCCACTCTCTAGATTCGGAGGTGACCTTTTATTTCCCTGTTAGGGAACAGTGCTCCAGGTATTTTCACATTTCTGCATAGTTCAGGACTTTCTAATCAAAGACTGCTGGCTCCTGGGTTAAAGGAACTTTATAGGGGATCCCTGGGTGGCTCAGCGGTTAAGTGCCTGCTTTAGGCCCAAGGCATGATCCTGGAGACCCGCGATTGAGTCCCACATCAGGCTCCCTGCATGAAGCCTGCTTCTCCCTCTGCCTTTCTCTCTGTCTCTCATGAATAAATAAAATCTTAAAAAAAAAAAAGGAACTTTATAAGGTAAATAAGCCTCATTAGTGACAAAGACCTTTAGGTCCTGCCTACAACCACGTGAGTGCCCAAGCCCAGCCAACTCTTCAGATTAGATGGCAATCTCTGGCTCCCCAATGGTTTTGGCCTCATGAGAGACTGTGGGGCAGAATGCCCAGCTACGTCAGGCCCACCAAAACTGTGTGTTAGTGTAAGTGCTATTTTTGGGTAAGTCATAGGGAGCAATAGATAAGGATAATGGGATTTTTGTAGGATTTGCATGCACAAGTCTTTGTGTTGACATATGTTTTTATTTCACCTTGAAGTAGAATGGTCACAGGGTAGGTGTAAATTCAAGTTCATAAGAAACTGCCAAACTGTTTTCCAAAATGGCTACACAGCATTTTATATGTTCATGAGCAATGTATGCGAATTCTAGTTGCTCCACATCCTCGTCAACACTTAGTATGGTCAGTCTCTTTAATATCAACCATTCTAACAGTGTGTGGAATTATTCATTGTAGTTTTCTCATTTCCCTAATGACTATCTTCCAATCTTTCCATGGACTTCTGCCATTTGACCATCACCTTTGCAAAGTAAAGGATCTGTTAAAATCTGATTTTTTAAAAAACAAGATTATTTTCTTTCTTAGTAATGAATCTTGAAAGTTCTTTTATGTATTTGTTAATTATTTTCTATGTAAATCATACTTTTAACAGGTCTAAAAACATCTGCATAAACAAAGGCCACAGCGATTTATTTTCTTATCTTCTGAAAGTTTTATAGTTTTACATTTTATCTTTAGATCCATGTTACATTTTGAGTTAATTTTTATATGTAGTATGTATTAAGGATGGGAGCGTTTTTTTTGTTTTGTTTTGCAAATGGATGTCTAATTGTTCCAGTACCATTTGTTTAGAAGGCTGTCTTTTATTGCCTTCACACTTTTGTCAAAAGTCAATTGTTCAAATGTATGGGTTATTTCTGGAATCTCTACTCCTATTTATGGATTGAATTACCTATCTTTACACCAAAGCACACTGTTTTGATTACAGTAGCTTTATAACAAATCTTGAAATCACGTAAAGTAGGTCTTCAAACTCCATTCTTCTTCAAAGCTGTTTTGGCTATTTGCATTTCTATATGAACTTAATTTTAAAAATGCTATTAGAAATAGTATCTTTTCAGTTTCAATTTCCAAATGTTGCTAGTAAGTAGAAATACAGAACTGATTTTCATATATTGGTCTTATAGCTGCAGTATTACTAAGTATGCTTATTGTTTACATATAACTTTTTAGTAGATTACAGAGGATTTTCTACATAAATGATTCTACTGTCTCAAAAAGAGTTACTTATTCCTTGTTAATCCAATGCCTTTTATTCTTCTTGCCTTGCTGTATGTACTAGTACCTCTACTACAATGTTGAATGGAAATGGTGAGTAGATATCCTTGCTTTGTTCCCGATCTCAGGGGGAAGGTATTCAGTATTTCACCATTAAGTATGATGTTAGCTGTAAGTTTTTCATAGGTGTCTTTTTTAAAAATTTTATTTATTTATTTGTTTAGAGAGTGCAAAAAGAGGGAGAAGCAAAGGGAGAGGGAGAGAAAAATCTAAAGCCAGGCTTTCTGCTGAGTGCACAGCCTGATGTGGGGCACTATCCATGACTGGTTTGTTTTATTAATTTTCTCAAAAAACCAGCTTTGGCTTCATAAGAAAATGTATAAAAACATCATTTTTAATCTCACTAATTTTGACTCTAATATTAATTATTCCCTCTTTCCACTTAATTTGGTTTTAATTTGTTCTTTTTTTTTTTTCTAGTTTCTAGGTAAAAAGCTGAGGTTGACACCTTTTTTATTTTCTTTTAGGGAAGTGTTTAGTCCTATGAATCTGCCTCTAAGACCTGTTTTAACTGATTCAGATGATGTTCATTATCATTCACTTTGTATGTAAAGAGAAGGCTAAAATACAAATAAATTCAAGCGAAATGGTGGATGGCTTAGGTGACTGGTCAGAAGCCCAGAAAGGGGGCGCCTGGGTGGCTCATTGGTTGAACATCTGCCTTTGGCTCAGTTTGTGATCCTGGGGTCCTGGGACTGAGTTCCATATCAGGCTCCTCACAGGGCCTCTCTGTGTCTTTCATGAATAAATAAAAATCTTAAAAAAAAAAGCCCAAAAAGGAAGATTAATGACAATGAATTCTGGGGTAGGAGCTTATGGATGAACCTATGAGAATGGCAAAAACGATCAAGATCTTTGTGTACTGCATGTTAAATATCTACCAGAAAGCATTCAACAGAAAAGTAGTACCAGGTGACACACAGAATGAATGTGACCTGTTGATGTAAGCAAGCCAGCCTTGGTCACTGACCACTCCAACGGTACAATGGGTACATGAAGGGGTATTCAATGAAGGCAGAAATGGAAACTATGTGTGGGCCCAATGGCATGGGCTCCCACTTACCAGGTCTGATCTAGCTCTTAGAGCTGCCAATAGCAGAGACAAACAGTGAGCTTCTGACATAGCATTTATACTTTGTAAAGACTAATCAACTGCTTGGTGGCAAGCTGACTAGATTGGACCCTTTCTAAACCAACTAGGGACATAGATTTTTCTGAACTGAATTATATACATTCTGTGTATAGGTCTGCCTTTCCTGCTTGCAAAGACTGAGTGCCGTTACTGAAGGGCTTACAGAGCTATCCACTGAGAAGGGATTCCGTTTAATATTGCATTAGACCAAGAGACCCACTTCATAGCAAGGAAAGGAAGCCTGGCAGAGAGCACATGACCAAGAGATCCCATGGTCCTGTCGCATTCTACACCACCCAGAAGCTGCTGGCCTGATAGAGCAATAGAATGATTTACTGAAGGCACAAGAGGTGCTACCTTGGAGACAGTACCCTGCAAAAGTGGGGTGTCGTCCTCCAGAGGTAGCATTACAGTCTAAATCACCAGCCATTATATGGTGCTGTGTCGTCACATGGAAGAATTACAGGGGTCCCAGGGGGCAAAGCAGAAATGATCCTGCTTATCCTCACTTCCAGTGACCCTCTTGGGGAAGCTGTGCTTGTTGTCCGCATAATTCTGGGAGGTTCCGAGTCATATCATTAGGTTAAGTGAATCTGGAAATTTGTTGGCTAATTAGTTCAGGTGGGACACAGGACGAAGGGTATTTGTCTTAAAGATCAGAGATAGAGACATGTTTAAATGATGATGGAAATAAGAAAAATATATGGTAAGCAAGACAGAGCATGTAGTGGGGCAAAAAGGTCTAAGGAAAGAAAAGTGAAGATAAAGTATGATTTGTTTTGAAAATGTTGAACTGAAAGTGAAAAAATTATGTGTGAGTCAAGATAGTTGAGATACCCAATACAGAATTGTACCAAGGGGAGAAAGAGGCTGAAAATGTAAGATTTTGAAGGTTACAAGCAGGGAATTGGAACAGTCTGTATCTATGTGTCGAAAATGAGTCTGGGAACATTCTACTTACCTGATCGAGGTTTGAAAGACTGTTTGGATCTTGACTGAGAGCTTGGTACTGGCCCCGGAGCCTGTCCCCTGCTGCAATTCTTCGGAACTTCTTGAGATCCACTACATACAAGGCACTGCAACAGTGAACCGTCTTGGTGGCTCAAGTTGGTCATGTATTTTCACTTCCCCCCAGTGACTGTCCACAGTAATGGAACTGACATTAGATAGCCCTGGGTCTAATAAGAATGAATCCTTTCATGAATTTTCTCCCAACTGTTTCTGAGAGGTCTGAGGTTTGTTATAAATACTGTTCGGATCATATCCTTGTAGAGTCACCTCAAGTTTTTTTCTAAGATACCATGAAAGTCATGGCTCTACAAAACAACAGCAGCTTTGAAGACAGTATGCAACAAGTTATTCTGTAACAAATTATTATTCTGTAGTGGTTAGGAGCTTCTCACTGGAGTCCTATTACTTGGGTTTAACTCCTGGGCTCAGCTATGCACTAACAGTATAAGCCTGGGCAAGTTACATGAGTGCTGTGTGCCTCAGTTTCCACATCTATAAAAACGAGGGTAAGAGTATCTCAAAAGGTTGTCAGACAGATTTTATGAGTTAATTCATGTAAAGTCTTGTAAGAGTGACTGGCATGCAATAAACATTAATTGGTTGCCCTTATTGTCCGATTTCAAAAAAACTGAGTACTGTGATCCAATAAGTTATTTAGTTACTAAAAAGGAAGAGTAGAAGTTTTCTTACCTGATATGGTATTTCCTTCTTAAAAGATGTGATGCCCAGTATCCCTTTTTCCAGAAACGATATCCATCCATTTCAGTGCGGCTATCACAAAATGGGGTATACCCATAAGGTGCTCCATCCAGATCAAAATCTCGGAGTTCTGTTAAGTCATGTCTCACAATCTAAATAATTAAAATGGTTTCTCTGATGAAAACTATCAACTAACATAATGTTATTATTATATAATAAGCCCCTTTTTATGAGAATTTCAAATCATTACTTGACTGTGGAAATAAAAATTGTTTTTTTTTCTCACAGCTCTTTCAAGCAGTAGGGAGTTTACTAAGTTCCTTTTCTCTTGTTCTTATAGATTAAAAGAAACCTAAGATGTATATGCCTAGTCTATATGACAGTGGTCTTACTCAGTAACAAGAAGAGTTTGTTCTGTCATTTTTTTTTTAAAGATTTATTTATTTGACAGAGAGTATGAGCGGGAGGAGGGGCAGAGAGAGAGAGGGATGAGCAGACTCCCTGCCAAGCACAGAGACCTACACAGAGCTTGATACCAGGATCCCGAGATCATGACCTGAGCAGAAATCAGAGCTACCCACGCATCCCTGGTCATGCCACTTTAATGAAGACAGTTTAAACAAAATGTATTTTGGGAAGAAATTAAATATTTCATAGTATGCCACTCTTAGTTTATCAAGGTATAGACTAATAATTCAAAATAATTATGATAAATCTCCATTATTGTAGTATTGACAAATATTAGTCTGAATGATAAAGAAAAACCTCCTGATGAATCTTCAATGGCTTTAATGAAATAATATTAGTATATTTCTTTTTTAAATAAAGGTTTTATTTATTTAAGAGAGTGAGCAAGTGAGTGTGAGCAGGGGAAGGGGTAGAGCGGGAGGGAAATCATCCCAAGCGGACTCCATGCTGAGCCTGATGCAGGGCTAGATCCCAGGATCCTGACACCATGACCTGAGCTGAAACCAAGAGTTGGACGCTCAACCAACTGTGCCCTTCAGACACATTTTTTTTTTTAACAGATTCAAGCCTGCTGGGAAATATCACTGTGTAAGTTGGGGGAAGACAGGAGAAATATATTTTATGTTAGATGGTCTGTTTGGAAGTCCTTAGTTCATTACTCACATTTGCCAGTTTTCTTAATTTTTAATTATAATGATTTATACTTCTCAATTTGGAAAATACTACAAAAATAATAATAGAGTTTATAAGTAAATTCTAATACAGGATTTGAAAATATACTTTTTGTCCTAAATATAAATTGTACTAACTTGTACAATTTATGTAATGTTAATATTTACACCTCACTGTTCTTAAAAATTCTGTGTATTTTTCAAATATTTTTTCTCATTGATGATTACAAAGGCATGCAAAGGGTAAATTTTTAGATATATAAATTTTGAAAGGTGAGTACTGTAATGGTTTTTTGGGGGCTAAATTTGGGACATTTTTCTCCCTTAAGTAGAGTGAGGAGGATGTGGCTAATGCCCACAATTGCCATGGGAGACTCAAGGAGAGTTACCTGTAATAGCCAATTTTTTCAGCAAGAAGAAATAGCTCATTTTAAACAATCAGCTCATTTTCATAGGAACTCAGACAACTACTTTTATTGTGACTAATGTCAGTACTTATTTTTTAATTACCAAAATTAAAAAAACTACTACTTCAGAGAGAAAACTACCATGTCCTAAATAATAAGTGGTACTTCTTGTGATACATTTGATTTTCCCCTGGAATTCTGACAGTCTTTTTTTTAAAATTATTTTTAAAGATATTTTCCTTTTTTTTTTTTTAAAGATATTTTCCTTATGTATCATATTCTTGTCACATATTTTTATGTGGTGTGGTAACAAAGATAATAATGAACACCAGCAACATAAATGGAGTCCCTACACTCAGACAGAAGTACAAAAAAAGTTAAGTGATACTAAAAACAATAATTAATCTTATTACCTGGTCAGCATCAACAAAAATGATTTTGTCCACTGCTAGAGGAAAAAGGACATCGAGGAAAAGAATTTTGTAACCCCAAATAATCCTCTGTTTTTCAGTCTGCTGATGAAGCCAGTGGGGCCATTTATATTGCACTAGTTCATACTGGAATCCATACTCCTCAGCCATGTGAGGAATTACCTCCTAAAAACATACACATACACACAAATCCAACATGTTCAAGGAAGAGAAAATAGTTTTTGTTTTAGAGAAAAAAATTAACATTGTAAAAAGTAGAGTTTTACTATAAATTGTTATAAGCTAATTGGTAAAATGCCTAAATTACTTTTACAACTTACATCTATTATTGAAGAATACAAAAATGCTGACAAATATAAAAAGACAAGTATAGATGACATTAAAAAATAGGTACACCATATTGACTAGCAAGCTTATTAACTAAAATAAATGTTCCTCTAGTTTTTACTACCAATGTTTGACCTGAGAAAGCCTGACTATATGAAGAAAAGTGTCTGGATCTTGGAACATGGATGCATCAAACAGTTTATGTGAATGTGAACATATTGGCTGGTCAGACAGATAAGACATGAAGAGGGTGTGCAAAAAAACACAAAATGAGTTGTAAATTGATAAATTAGGTTCTCTACAGAAGTTTCACATTTGAGATTTATGACTAATTCAGGAATTAAAAATACAGGGCAGTCACTGTGGATCTGGATGTTTGACATTAGATTCAGAGTCTTACAGATTTAGACTATCTTATTCTGTTTAAAACAGAGCTGTTAATGAAATACACTGTTGGCTAGGCTTGGCTCAAGAGCCCCAGAGTCAGAGGGAGAGTGCTACAACAGTGGGGAAAGATGGCTCAGCAGATAAGAGAACTTGCTTTTTCCTCCTCGGTTCTCATTTGTAGCTTGTTGCTGGTTATGCACCTAGTTTAATTTTCTTCCTTTTGTAGGCAATTTTGTGGAATTAAATTACATTCCTTAGAGTAAGCAGTGGTCTTATCTGTGAATTGAAATGTTGCAATTATGGCTGGGACAGTTGCTGAGAACCATTGTTTTGGTTTCAAATTTTTAAAAAAGTATACTAGGAGAAAGTAGAAAAGCTAATCCACAAATATGCATTAACATTTTCACAGAGCATGTCCTAGGTGCCAGGCACTACTATAGGCCCTACGGATACAGAAGGGAACAAAATAGATACAGGTCATGGTCCCCATAAGGCTTATATTTTAGAGGTGGTGGGCAGAAAATAAAAGAAAGTCATCTACAGAACATAGTGGTAGGGGGAAAGTTTTAAAAAGGGGAGGGAAGTAGAGTGAAAAATCAGAATGGACTGTAATTTGAGATTATGGGTCAGTAAAGGATCATTCACTAAGTAGGTATAATTCATCAAAGATTTGAAGGAAAAGATGAAGTATGTTTTGAAAATTGGAAGGAAAGATCTAGTAGGTATAATTCATCAAAGATTTGAAGGAAAAGATGAAGTATGTTTTGAAAATTGGAAGGAAAGATGTAGAGAACTAGTGATTTCTGTATCTGACTGCTGGTTATGCGGTATTTTAACTTTTTAAAATTTCATCCAAGCTGCACACTTATGATTTGTACACACTGTGCTTCACTGAAAAGTTTCAAAAAGATAAACATTTTGAGAGAAAGGAACAGAATTCCAAAAAGACAGAAAATGCTATTTCAGATATGCTGTTACTTTTGGCCATGTGGTAGAGTAAGAACATTATGTAGATATGGCGCTATGTTTCCACTGAATGGTATCACTGCCTGCTAAGAGAATCTTCAGATTGTACTATCTTGTACTTCTGTACTTCTACTATCTGTAGAATTAATCCCCTTATGTAGTGATAGTAGGATAACATCAAAAATTTGGTAACATGGGGATCCCTGTGTGGCTCAGCGGTTTAGTGCCTGCCTTTGGCCCAGGGCATGATCCTGGATTCCCGGGATTGAGTCCCGCATCGGGCTCCCTGCATGAAGCCTGCTTCTCCCTCTGCCTGTGTCTCTGCCCCACCCCCACTTTGTCTCTAATGAATAAATAAAATCTTAAAAAAAAAACCCACAAAAATTTGGTAACAAACTAGTATGACTTATTTATACTAATGAGTTCTTTCTCAGTTTATCTACTGCTAAATGAGCACAACAGGTAGCACTCTTGGTGGTGGCTGTGGGAAAGGCTGTGACATAGGGTAAAGCACCTGGGCTTTAAGGGCAGAATGCTTGGGATCAGATCTCAGCTATGTTCCTAATTAGCTGTTTGATCTCAAGCCTCAGCTTTAAATGACAGATTTTGCTCAAAGAAGCGTTAGGGACTTTGCCCCAGGTTCCTAGGAGGTAGCCTCTATCCTTGTACTGTCCTGCCTTGGGCCACACCAAATAGTCTCTGCTAACAATGGGACTTAAAGTTGGGACTCTGAGCCACAAGGTATCATGACGCTCAACCTCTGGAGGGGCTGGAGGCAAAGGTCAGTCAGGTGGCAGTCTGGTGGGTCTATGTGGCCAACCCCCCAGAAAACTCGGGACACCAAAGTCTGAGTGAACGTTCCTAGCTGGCATCATTCCACATGTATTGTTACAGGTTTGCTGGGAGAAATAGGCTCTGTCCACCAACTGGGACAGTACAGCTGGAAGCTCTGGCTCTGGTCTCCCCTGAACCCTGCCCTGTGCATACACATCTCCTTGCCTTATTCATTTTAATCTGTATTGTTTTGCTGTAATAAACTGTAACTGGGAATATAATGGCTTTTCTTAGTTCTGTGAGTCCTTCTAGTTAATCTCTGAACCTAAGGGTAGGCTTGGATACCTCCCAACTGTATAGGCCGGTTATGTGATTTCTGCATCTTGGCTTTCTGGGAACAGAATGCTATGAAGAGCAACTAAATCATGTAGGTAATAAAGTACTTAGCAATGTGCCAGCAATATTAGGGAATAAAAACATGGCTGGCTATTTTCATTTCTGCTTTTACCACTGGTTTTGGATTAGAAAAAGTGAACTCCTTTGAACTGCTAATGAATGAGACCCTAACTTACATGAAATCTGATGAACCTGTAGGATGGGAGAAACAGGGTACAGTTTGAGGCAGGAGTGTGAGGCTGAGTAAAGGGTAACAGTGGTTGGCCATCTGAAAACTTCTTAAGATAAAATGCCTCACACTTCTAAATATAGTACCCAAACCACCACCATAGCAATCACCATGCTACACAAAGATAAAAGAGCCTTTTTATTCTCGAGACTATCAAATTTATTTCCTATGATACAGTTTTTCATATTCTCCAGATACTACTGTTCTAGCCTATCTTTGTAAAATTATGACAGTATCTAATTCTTTTTATTGACAATCTGTACATATTTTTCATTGCCAAATTTTAATTATATTCATTATCATGAAAAGCCACCGATCTTCCTGATTTTAAACCATCTCCTTCTGTCCTTTTAAATACCTTAAAAACAGCATAGAATTTTTCTTTAGATAAAATAATAGTGAATACCAAAGTTTTAAAATTGATTAAAAACAGTAATTTCAAAAGACTCATTCTGAAAATATTATGTGAACTTACAACAATATAAAGAATTTACTATTCAAATATTGAACCATTGTATAATAAAAAGATTAATGCACTTACTTTAAATGTTGGTGAGAGATAATTTTTTAGAAACCAGAATTTCACAGGTGTTTTGGTGTTACGTAAAACAGAAAGCATCATAATTCTGTAAGGGAACATTAAACCCAGTAAGTTAACATTAATGGGAGTTCATCCTGTTTTCCCAATTATTATATATATAACTACCTACAGATACTAAGTTTTCACTATGAATTACGGAGAAATAGACTTAAGTACCTTCACAAATTATGACTCCTCAGCAAGTATATACTGTGTAAGGATATATACATTACACACACACACACACACACACACACACACACACTATGCAGAATAAACTGATTTTCATTTGTTTCAGTAGACCCCAAAATAGTCTTGTTTAGTTGAACTACATTCTAATCTCCACTCTATTACTATGCTGCTAATATCAGGTATATGAAACAGGAAGAGTTGAATAACCTGTTTCAGTAAATTCACTGGATGGGTCACTTTTCTTCCTATGCTAGACCTCTGGCTGGAGAAGATACAGATCTATCTAAAGTGCCATATTAAAATATCAACACATATTCAAATATTTTTGAGAGATTCTCTGACATCCTTCTATATAAAAAATTTTAAAAACAGCCCTCTGTAGTTTGTAATTAGGCTTTCCTCCTCTTATCCTACCCCTCCTTTTTGTAAAATAAGGTATTTCCTCACCAGAAAAGGGAAATTTACTGTATATACATTTTTTCACATATCATATTGTTACAACAATATATGTTTATTTCCTAGCCATACAGAACCAATCTGTGTTTTAAAAATACACGTGGGGCGCCTGGTGGCTCAGTTAAGGATCCAGCTCTTGATTTTGGTGCAGGTCATGATCTTGGGGTCATGGAATCAAGCCCTGTTCTCATAATTTTAAGTTAAGAAAGAAAAAAGTAGGGTGCTTGGGTAGCTCAGTTGGTTGAGCAACCGACTCGGTTTTGGCTCAGGTCATGATGTCAGGGTAGAGTCGTAAGATCAAGCCCCCATCTAGCTCCATGCTCAGTGGGGCATCTGGTTGAGATCCTCTTCCTCCTCTGCTCTTCCCCCTAATTGCATGTACTCACTTTCTCTCTCTCTCTCTCTCTCTCTCTCTCTCAAATAAAGAAATAATTTTCAAAAAGAAAGAAAAAAGCAAGGTGCAGAACAACATATACTTTGTTATTTTTTAAGTAAAAAGTTAAAAATGAAGAAAATATATTTGCTTATCTAAATATATCTGTCAAGTTATGAAAATAATATTGGTTTCCTGTTGGAAGGAGACTGGGTAATAAGAAAACAGGTGGATTTTTTTTCACTGTACATTCTTTAATTCTTCTAAACTTTTGAAATTCTTTTTGAACTATGTATTACTTTTCAAAGCATTGGATAAAAAATATACGTACCTTAAGAAGCGTTCATATAGATGGCCAGAAGCAACTGAAAAAATGTTTAGAATATCTGCTTCCTCTTTGTCTTTTTCTTTGTGCAACCTTCTTGTGAAACTTGGAATAAAAAGTAGTGATTGACAGTTTCATTTTATGCATTTGCAAACCTTACATTCCTAAATACTAAATTTAATATGCAATAAAAATAGGAAAATATCTCAAGTCCCATCTCATACACAAAAGTGACTGAATCTTTTATTTGGAGTATTCATAATGCATAATTTTCCTTCCTTTTAATAATTTTATTGAATTAACTTTTTAATTTTTATATGCACAGATATTTGGAATGACTAAAATTTGGAAAAACATAAACAACTTATAATTACTACAGATATATTTTGCTAAACGCTGATTGTTAGGACACCATTTTTCAAATCTTTTCTTGTTGTAATCTCCCAGATAAGAAAAATGTGATTGACACTGCCAAGTTATGATTACAATTAAGATTTAAAAAGTGAAAGCATTATATTATCAACAAAACTTATGTGTCTGGAGGAGCTACCTTCCTGAACACAGGCCTTCTCCTTTCCTAACACAGCAGGGTTTGCTTCTGGTACCCTTTCTGTACAGCAAATGGTGAGCTATTATTTGATGGTCACCTGTATTCATTCTTGTCTCCATCTTCTGCATTTAATGGAAGCTTACAGATAGATACCCACTTTAAAATGCCCACATTCTGCTTTATTATCCTGTCAAACATACCTAACCTCCAAATGATCTCAAAATGAGGGGGTTTGAGCCCTTCTCAATCAATGCACATAAAGGAATAGAAACACCATTCTTATCAAACAGGGAGTCAACTACAGAAAGAGGCCTAAACTGGGCACAATCCCAAATGATGGGAGCGCTTCTGATTGCCAAAATAAAATCTGACTAGGTTGTTGAATCTGGCTTAAACTTTCTATTTCCCACCCTTGATAAAAATGATCAGTGGTTCTCCATCATAACTCAAATGAAACTCAGATCTCTAAAATGGACTTTCCAAGTTCCCTACAATGTGGATCTATAGCAGTTTTTATTTTTGCATATCTAACATCCTTTATACTTCTAGTAACAATAACCCGGTATTTGGTTGGGGGGACATTCCTCCTCCAGTTTCATTCTGTGAGGTCTGGGGGGGAACAAGGCCCTCTCACCAGCTCTAGAGGTAGGCATATGACCCAAGCATGATCAGAATTACAGTGACCAGTTCTGTTTGGAACAAATGGCTAACAACTGGACAATGAGCCAGCCCTGGGACTTCTGCTCGTACTACATGGAAAGAAGCAAGCTCTTCCCACTGGAGATGGCAAGCTTTTCCTTATAAAAGTTCATTTGAAAATAAAGGAGGCACAGAGACTAGAACTAAGACATGGAGGAAGGGTTTCTAAATCATGTCACCTGAATGCCCAAAGCCAGCTCTACTCCTGGACTCTCCATATGTAAGCCAATATAGTCCTGTTTTGATGAATATAGGCCCTAACCTAATTTATAGACTCTTTATTACATTCAATGTCCCAGTGTTTCAGCTAAGCTGAGCTACTTCTGTTCCTATGAACCTACTCAATCTTTTTGTCTTCATACCTTTGCTCTATCTCCAACTTCTGAAACCCTGTCCCTCCTTCAGAACACATCTTGAGCACACACTTCTCCAAGGAGTCCTTCCAGAGATTCTTCCTAACTAGATGTAGTCTTTTTCTCCTGTGGTTTGCAGAGCACTTTACTCTTAGCTGTCTTACAGCTCTAGTTCCTATCCTGTTGTATTAACATTTATGTGTCGATCTCATCCCTCAAGAGGAGAGGATCTTTGCTTCACTTAGATGTTTACCATCTGCAGGCCTGCTGCATACTAGATTCCTGATGGATCAATCATCAGATGTTAAAACATTCACTAGTAATTACCTTTTAATGGAATCCCACATTCCTTTTTTCTTTTCATCTTTATCGGTAAGGATATCCTCCTTAATTTTGTCTGGCTTTTTTTGCACCTAGATAGCCCAGTAAAGAAAAATCTTAGAACTGTGTGGCTTTAAATATTATGCTGCATGCTTAAAAGTGAAACACATGGGGCAGGGTGACCCCTGTAAATCTAAGACAGGTATAGTGACAGGGCAAGTACAACATCACAGACACAATCTGGTTTCAGTGATCAGTTTAACCTCTTGTTGTTCGTTCTTTTGGTGATTACCTCCATACTGCCAAATAATGTGCTTATGCTTCTATTTACTGATTTATCAGCTTCAGATGTCATCTCCTAGCATATCTGGAATCACAGAGTTTAGACACTTTTTATTCTTTGTGATGAATAGAGGAGTAGAGCTTCCCTTATATCACTCTTCCTCTCTTTGTCTGGAAGCTTTGGTAGTAACATCATTATCATTATCTACCGAGTATCTTCACAGCTTCAAATAATACTTAAATATATATATTTTTTGTTCCAACACTTAGTTTCTCTTGTATTCTAAGATAAGGATACTAATAATATTTCTACCCTTTCCCTCCACCTCCCACCTTATATTAGCTGAACTTCTACTTAAGCATTGTATATACAGATAATACCTATATTTACTTTGATAGAACATTGTATCTTTGGCACTTAGCTGTTTATTCTACAGCTTGAAAGTCAGTAGGTAGTGCTTTATTGTGACAATGTAAATCTCATTCACTGAAGAGTCTGCAAGGCCACTATCACTGTGTTATATCTGTGCAGTTACAGTAATGTGACCCCTGTGCCAAGTGCAGGAAACTGGACATTTCAAATGGATTCTGCTTTCTTGCATTCCTCCAACAAACATTTTTTTTCTTGGAATTTTATTGCATTTATTTTGTTCTTGTGATGAGATAAATTTCTTCTCTACCACATATCTAACATGTTACAGTTTATTATTCATGTTAATTGTGTGGAATTCTTGTCTTCTTGAAGATATTTTCCTTGGAGTTCAACAATTAACTGCCTATTTCTTTCAAAGCTTTCTTTGCATTAGTTTTCAGATTAATCTCACCATTTCTCGAAATACCTAACTTGTTTCTTGGTCTTCATCTTTATTGTGCTCACAAATACCTTCAAGAAGGGGTGTTAAAAATAATTTTTCTAAATCTTCACCCTTCAGAAAATAACTTTGTCATTACGTCTGAATCTGATTAAGAATTTGGCTAACGGATCCTAGCTTCAAAGTAATTTTCCTCTGAACACTAACGACTTTATTTTGCTGTCTTGTAACATCCATCTTGAAAATAAAAAGTCTGATGCTAGTGTGAGGGTCATTCTATGGCTGTGGCCTGCCTTTTCTCCTTGAGAGTTATTAGGGTCTCATCTGGTCCATTCTTCACTCATACTAACCTGTGGATCCTTTTGACATGAACATTTTTCTCTCTCCTTATCTGTGAAATACCTTCCCTCCTCCATTTTCTGTTCTTTTCTGTGGAACTCCTATTCACGGGCTGATCCTTAATGTTATCTTTTTTACTTCTCCTTTTCTATGTAATTCTGAGAGATGGGCAGTGAGGAGGTAAAACTGTATTATTAAAACCAACTGAAGGACCTAGGTGATTGGGCTACAGAAAGTCTGACTCTGGCAGGGGATGGTTATTACGCTCAAAGATTTGGTGGGTATGGTGAAAGAGTTTGACCTTCTTTGTACTACAGCGTTACAAGTCAAATTAGAACCAATACAGAGAGTGAAAAAATTCAGCTCATGAATTTATGAAATGTTATGTTCTTACATTCTGTATATTTTTAAAATCCTCCCAAGACTTACTATTGTTTTATATGTTCACCGTTCATAGAATTATCCACAAATTTATCATTTTATCCTCTCTTCATTCATTTAAAATTTAAAATTTAAATCTTCGAAGATAATTTTCTTTCTGCCTATGGTACCTCTTTTTAAGAACTTCTTTTATAGTGTGAATATGCTGGCGGCAAATTAAGTTTTCTCCATTTGTCTGAAAATACCTTGTTTTATGTGTCCTCTTGAAAGATATCTTTTCAGGGTAAATTATTCTAGGTTGCCATTCCTTTTTTCATTCAGTGCTGTTAAATAACATTCCAGTACCTCCTGGGCCTTCATTCTTACTGCTGAGAAATCAATAGTCAGACTACCTATAGCTCTTTGAAGGTGATTTTTCCTTTTTCCTCTGATTACTCTCAAGATTTCTCTTTTCTTTGGTATTCTGCAGTTTTATCAGAGTATAGGTGTGAATTTCTTTTAATTTTCTTGCTTGGGATCACTGGACTTCTTGAATATGTAAACTTGTATCTTTCATCAATTCATGAAAATTTTCAGCCATTAGTGCTTCAAATATTAGATGCACCTCTTCCTTTTTTTTTTTTTTAAATGTGAGTATAGTTGACATGCAATGTTACATTTACCTCATTCTTTCATCTTTATCTGGAACTCTATTTAAAATGATTTTAATTATTTACTACTCATAAAGCATTTTACAAACTGAATTACTTTATCCTTATAGCAGACATGTAAGGTAGGTTCCATTATTAACTACAATTTATAGATGAGGAAAATGAGACAGAAAGAGGCTAAGTAATCTATCCAGAGTCACACAGCTAGAGAGTGATAGAGCCAGATTAAGTTTAGTCCTGGAGTCTCACATTTTTCACTCTATTCTCTATGCCTTTTATGCTCTCTGCTGTATTATCCTCTTTTTAAATGTCCCTCTTGCATCAAGAATACCTTTTCTGGTCTATTTTCTGATTCACTAATTCTCTCTTTAGACATGTAAAAGTCATCCATTGAATTCTTATTTTGGGTTATTGTATCACTCAGTTTCAGAAGTTCTACTTGAAAAAAAATCAGATATACACTTCTATAGTTTTCTGTTCCCTGCAATTATTTTCAAGCTTATCTTTTATTTCTTTAAATACTGTAAGCACAGTTGTTTCAGAGTCTGGTCAATAATTCTAATATAGAGAGTGTTTCTGTGTCTGCTTTCTGTTGTTTCTGCGGTTTTCTCTATGTATTTGGATACAGTAATCTTACTCCAGAGATATATAGATGTTTCTGCCAAATGCCTGTACAATCTCATCAATGTGGAACTAGTTCAGTGCAAAATCAAAGCTCAGGGTTTCCTGGACTACTTGCACAATAAAAATTTGGGCTAAAAGACTGTGTAGAATAATTTACTAGGGTTCATCCTTACCCTGAAGCTATAGCCAGCTTATTGCAGAGAGGGTCTTCTAACAGATTACCCACTTTATATGGGTCCAGGGTTTTACTTTCTGTCCCCATCACCCTGCAAGTTAAATCAAAATGATAGTTCAGGTGTATCAGGATGGACAAATATTCTCAGGACAAGAGAAGCTTCTGTGCTTGCTTACTTCACTAGGCTCTTATTTTCCCTTTAATTTTGGTTTTGTATTTCCTTGTTATCCTTATTATTTTGTTACTGTCAGATCCTCATTGCTTTTAAGATGTTTCAAAAAGGGATCCCTGGGTGGCGCAGCGGTTTGGCGCCTGCCTTTGGCCCGGGGCGCGATCCTGGAGACCCAGGATCGAATCCCACATCAGGCTCCCGGTGCATGGAGCCTGCTTCTTCCTCCGTCTGTGTCTCTGCCTCTCTCTCTCTCTGTGACTATCATAAATAATAAATAAAAAAATTAAAAAAAAATATTTAAAAAAAAAAAAAAGATGTTTCAAAAACATTTACCTAACATTTTTACTAGTTTTAAGTAGGTAAGTGCTAAGTTCATCCAAAGAAGTAAATCTACCATCATTAAAATCTCCTTTTCTTTCTCTTTTTTTTCTTTTCTCTTTGGTAAAGTAAAGAAGCATCACTTTTTCTTTTCAGGGCTAACTTTCAATCTGTGTTCCTGATCTCATCTCTTGAGCCTAATTTGTAACATTATCTGGCTATGGATACAGTAGATATAACAGACATATCCTAACTTAACAAAAGTTGTTCCTTCTCTTCATGAACTTAATCCTCTTCTTTCTTTTATGTCAGAGTTCCAATAAAATATTTTAGGTAGTAAAACTGCAAAATGAGTTGTAAAATAAAATTAATCAGCTAAGGACAAAAAGATAATTCTTAATACTGAGAACAAACAACAAGAGTTTCTGCCTCACATACTTGTACTTCCAGTATTTTGCTCTTGAAGCTGTTTATCACAACAATGACATCTTCCAGGTCTGGTTCAGAGTCAGTTTCTTCATGCCTAAAAGCAGAAAAACATGTGAATGTTTATAATCAACTCCAGAAAAGACATGCAATTATGATGGTATAAATAACAGAATAAATTCATTTGCAATAAACGTAAGCATAACATCAGTGTGTACATATATTTGCTGTTTCTATAGTCAGGATATGCTATAATACACAATTTTCAAAATTATCCAATTTTAACTTAATACAAATTAAAATTGCACAAAAGCAACTCACTAAATTCAATATTGCCTAATCACTGAGCAAGATTGAATTATTGCTTATCTTTGCTATCTATCAAGATTATCACAAAAGTCGAATCTATCATAGGTCTTTGATATATCACAGTGACAATTAAAATATGAAATGTTTTCGAGACTTTAAAATAAGTTGTTATATATCACAATTGAAGAAATTCTATGTCCAACAGCTTTTCAATATCCAGCAGCCATTTTCAAATACCAAAATTTGAAGTGTGTTGTTAAACCTGTAAGACTGAAAATGTGTCTATGATGGTCACCTGCATGACTTGAATGTTTCTATTTTGTTATACATAATGTATCTCATTGTCTAATTTTCAAAACTGTATAAACAAGTATGACAGCTTTGACCAATAATTTTTGATACCATTTTATGTATAGAAAAATACATAGAATACTGTTAAAAACATTTACAATAAAGTTGAATTGTCAAAGAGGGGTCAGAGGTCAAATTAGTAGATACTCGGGATCCCTGGGTGGCACAGTGGTTTGGCGCTTGCCTTTGGCCCAGGGCGCGATCCTGGAGACCCGGGATCGAAACCCACATCAGGCTCCCGGTGCATGGAGCCTGCTTCTCCCTCTGCCTATGTCTCTGCCTCTCTCTCTCTCTCTCTGTGACTATCATAAATAAATAAAAAAAATTAAAAAAAAATTTCAAATTAGTAGATACTCTGAGTCTAGTCAAATTCATAGCACACACCTGAAGACTTTCCTAAAATGAAAATCTGAGGGATTATGGGACTATGCTAACACTCCTTCTTTCTCCCAATTCCCTAGCTGAGGTGGCTAAACCAAAGCAGAAGGCACAGCCATGCCCAACAATTACCACTATGAAATAGAGAGGGTTCTAACTTATATACTAGTCGTGTCAAATTTCTTAAAATTTTCAAGACTTTTCAATCATAAATGTTGCTCAAGGGCATCAGCAATTTTAGCCACTGAATCCACTGTCCAACAAGAGCAGGGTAGAGCCAGGTCACACACACTGTAGCTAGACTCACACAAGATCTAAAACAAACTCCCTCCATCCAACCAGATGGTAGAAGAAGTAGTGATGACGACTCTTATTCTATTTCAGGTATCATTTCAAGCACTTTAGAGATGGCAACTCATTTGATCCTTACAACCGTCCTTTGAGGAAGATAGAATTATGTTCCTAGATCCAAGAGCCCAGGTCATCTGGATCTTCCCAATTGCACTATTTGATTTTTATAAGTAATGCTAAGCAACTAAAAATCACTGGATACATGAGGATAGTGAGTAGCCTAAATGAAGGGAACAAGCTAAACAAGCAAGCAGAGGACATGGACTTCGCTGAGAAGGAACTAATGTAGGGGAAAAAAAAGAATTCAAAGAATTTATATACTCAATGAGATTTGGAAGAAGACTGTATCTTGGTAAAAGCCATCTACCTCAAATGAAAGGATTCACTACATCTCAGGAAGCATTATTATTTTATTCTTTTTAAAAAGGACACTCTTTTTAAAAGGACACATTCTATTTTTCTGGGAATTCTAAATATAAAAATTAAATTTTTGTAGAGGAAAAATAAATCACCCTTTCATTTCTCACCCAAAACACTGAAAACTTAATTTACACATAAAAATTTAAAAGTGGTTTACATAACTCACCCAATTATTTGATAAATATAACTCACCCAACTATTTTATAAATATCTTCAGATTTTCCTTGGCGTAATTTCAGTATCCAAGCACCTGGGTTTGCTTTTAATTGAAAATATCCCTTTTAGGATGAGAAAAATATGATTATAGTTATATGACTAAACATCCAATTGTTCAAAAAAGATTATACGAGGGTGTTTACTAACCAGAGTGAGTAAACTCTATAAATGAATTCCAAAGAGGAAGTTTTGCAATAACCTGAATAACACATCATGAAAGTATGATTCCCTTCATTTTTGTTTTAGTTAATTACCTTATTTAAGGATTCAACTTTGTTTTCTGGGAGCTGTTCAGCAATAGCAGGATAAAATCTATTTTGCTTTATTATTAGGAATACTTGAGAGGATTTTACCAAAACATGTAATGAAATACAATTGATAAAGTATTTCTAATACTTACGAGATTGGCCATTACTATTGTATCAACCACAACAGGATTATTTTTTGTGCCTAGTGTAAACTGCAGACCTCGAGGAGGTTGTTCTGTCATTGTATCAAAGCAATGTCCTTCAAGTAGTAGATATTCTAGTTCATATTCTGCTGTAACAGTTCTCTCAATCTATGGGAAAATGTCATTGTGTTTGGTATTAGTAACTCTCATAACACAAATTCTGTAATAAATAAACGTAATTATCTTAATATTAGCCCATGTATTGTGGGGGCAACACAAGTCTGTCTTTTTTGAGTGACTTAATAGTTGAATCAATTTCTTAAAGACCAAAACTCATGATGAGTTTTTTTTTTCCTTTCCTGTGACATCAGCTCTACTCTAACTTCATGATATATGCACCAGTATCACAAGCAAGCAAGAGGTCATAAAATTGTAGTATTTGAAGATCTCTTCAAGGCCGAGTGAGATGGGAAACTCCTCAAAGAATCTGCTCCACTGGCTGTTGACCTAGAGCTAGCTCCTTTGGATCTGGCAAGACCGTCAACTTATCATCATCCATCACCTTTCTTATTAAAAACAAAAACAAAAACAAAAACTAATATTTCATTGTTTTGCACTCAACATACTCAAAAATTTAGCAAATGGAAAAGAGAAAAAAATAGAAATCACCTACAGACTAAACATTCCTAATACATATCAACACTGATTTCTCTTTATCTTTTCCATAAATTTTTTTCTAAGAAAGTGTATCCAGTAGGGATGCTTGGGTGGTTCAGTTGGTTAAGCCTCTGCCTTTGACTCAGGTCATGATACCCAGGGTACTGGTATCAAGTCCTGTCATCAGGCTCCTTGCTCAGCAGAGTCTGCTTCTCCCTCTGCCTGCCACTCCTCTGCTTGTGCTGACAAATAGAGTCTTAAAAACAAAAAAGTATAACCTGCATTTTCATTAAATATAGTTTTCTCAAATATATATATATATTTCATATATATATATATATAGTTTTCTATGAACATGTCTATCTCTACAAACATCCTTCTAAATGGCTAGACAGTCCAATTGTTTCCAGGTTTTCCTCTATTGCAAATGTTATAATGAATACTGTAGGGATAACACTGAAAAACATAAACAAACACAAGAATAAATCAAATGGTAAGTGATATTTACATAGTTTGGTAATTTTGTTGAGCAGATAAGATAGCCATGCTATCTATATCTTATTTCATTATAAGCTTCTGACACTTTTTAAATGGGTTTAGGATATAAAATATTTGAAAATATTTTCTATTGTATAGCTGCTTTTCTTTGTAATCCACAGAAATACTACTACTTGTGTACAGCATTTCTGAGTCTAGTTCTTAAGAACGGGAAATAGTGTTTGTTTCGACATTAGTTGGAATCTGAGTCAGTTGCTGAGCTATTATTAGTGTAGCAATAAACTTCATATACTTCACTAATTGTGTCCCCAGTCCTCACAGCACCATGTGTGGATGGAACTTTCACATGACACAGTCTCAATGTGAGAATATTGTAAGGCAGAAAATAATTGTAGACCTTCTCTAAGTTCAATTCCTTTATTTTATAAACACGGGAATCGAACTCCATAGTAGTCATGAAGCTTAAATGTTTTTCTCTATGAATCAGATATCAGGGCAGAGTCCAAATATGTTCAATCATGTTGTGACTAATAATACCTTTATTTCATACTAATGTAAAACTTTCTCTTGTCCCTATAGTCATATAGCAGACAACAATTCTGTGGACTTACTTAAACCACAACACCAAAAGTAGCCAATTTATTTTTCAAAGAGTTCTTTCTAGTGAATATTTGAAGTTCATTAATAATTTCATAAAGGTAATTTAAGTTAAATTTGTTCTTATCAGGGTTTGTTTTTGCAAGGATAGGAATTTGTGATATTTTGTGACAGCTCCTTTATATATTTACTTATCTGCTTCTAAGTATTAACTGTTGATATGAGACATGATTTTAATATCTTTCAAATATAACTTTGGGTGCATATTAATATTATTAATAGAAGCGTTTATTGTATTGTTCTGTGGCTAAATAGTAAGGAAGTTAGCCCCTTCCTTTAAAAGAAGTATAAGCTGGGATCCCTGGGTGGCTCAGTGGTTTGGCACCTGCCTTTGGCCCGGGGCATCATCCTGGGGTCCAGGGATCGAGTCCCGCATTGGGCTCCTTGCATGGAGCCTGCTTTTCCCTCTGCCTGTGTCTCTGTTTCTCTCCCTCTCTCTGTGTCTCTCATGAATGGATAAATAAAATCTTAAAAAAATAAAAGAAGTATAAGCTTAATTATAAAGATTATCACTTGGGTTTATTGACAATTATCTATGGTAGTAAAATAGGAATTCTTTAACAATTGCATTGGTAACAGGTGTTTAAATTACAGCTGACCCTTGAACAACTTGGGTTTGAACTGCGTGGGCCCACTTATATGTGGAGTTTAATAAATGTATTTTCTCTCCTTTATGACTTTTATCACATTTTCTCTTCTCCAGCTTACTTAGGAATTAAAAAATTAATTTATTAAGAGTACAATATATAATGAATGTAACATAGAATTGTATTGATTGCTTATGGTTTTTTTAAAGATTTTATTTATTTATTCATGAGAGGCACAGAGAGAGAGGCAGAGACACAGGCAGAGGGAGAAACAGGCTCCATGCAGGGAGCCCAATGTGGGACTCAATCCCAGGACTCCAGCATCATGCCCTGAGCGGAAGGCAGATGCTCAACAACTGAACCACCGAGGAGTCCCTGCCTATGTTACCCATAAGGCTTCTTGTCAACAGTAGGCTATCAGTAGTTAAGTGTTGGGGGGGGGTGGTGTCAAAAGTTACAAGTGGATTTTCAACATGTCCTGACCCTCATGTTCAAGGGTCTACCGTATTGCTATTTCAGAAGCAGCTAGTACATTTTCCTGTGAATTTTTCTCTGGCATAGCCACATCCTATTGTCCTTCAGCAAACTTTTCTTCCTCACTTCCTCTTTCCTGGTAAACAAACATCCCCTACTGTTTCAGGTGTTCTGATACCTTTCAGATAAAGGCTGTAACTGAACACAACTGAATAGTCTCTGGATGCAGTCCTAATAACAAGTTCTGAGAAGAACCACCTCTCAACTCCAGGTAAAAGGGACTGCTTCTGTCTAAGCTTTCCTATAAACCACTTCTGTCACCCTTAATTATGATGATGAAGGATAGTTGGAAGGCAGGCAGGCAGGGACAAGGGCCCCTCCTAAGAGGAAACACCCTTATAAGGTTTTTATACCCACCCTAGAAGGAGCCCTCCACCCTTCCCCACGGTAGGTAGATGAAAAACCTGACTGGATGACAGTCTGCACGAAGGGTTAATCAGATTAAAACAGCCTGCCAACAAGGCCATAAAAATCCCTAGACTTAGAAACTCCACTGGCAACCCTTTCAGCTCTCCTCCCTCTTTGGGAGCCTTGTACTATCTCTAAATAAGCCTTGCTTTACTATCACTCAATAAACCTTGCTTTGCTGCCCGCCACTGTCTGGTTTGCCTCCTCATTCTTCAATGTATTTGATCAAGAACTGCAGACACCAAAGGAAAAAATCTTGTAGTACTGGCAATAATGCTGGATGTGCCGTAAACCACGTGAACAAAGTTGTGGTGAAGGAGGGTTTTTCTCAAAATTTTTTAGGTCTTTATGTAATATCCAGGGATTAGACACAGCAAGGAGTACGCTGAGCCAGTGTGTGTCTCAAATCTCTCTTTACCAGCCTCATTTTTGCCAGTGTGCACTTTCCTTTTTACCTACAAATCCTTCCTTCTACTCCAGCAAGTGTCTCTACTTTGTTATTTCATATTCTTCTAGGATTGTTGCCAGTAATATTCTGTGTACAGAATGTAGTGGAAGAGAAGAGCCTTAGAAGTAGTTAACTTTTACAGCTGGAGAATTTATAATTTCCTTCTGTGTATTCATATAATCTATGAAAACAGAAAAAATTCCCTTTAGTCTTCTCAAATAAATAGAACTATTGTTCATTTAAATAGCATCTAGGGGTACCTGGCTGGCTCAGTTGGTAGAGCATGCAACTCTTGGTCTTGGGATTGTGGGCTCCAGGCCCAAGCTGGGTGTGATTATTTAAATAAATACATAAACAGCTTCTAAAAAGACACTGATGTACCTGCTACTCACAATAATAGTTAATCTCCATTAGTTAACAGCTGGTGAAATTTTTACCACAGATTCAATTTACATCTTTTCTAAGCTGTGTTAGTTCTCCCACCACATACTTCTTACATTTTGGTCAGAGTCTGTAAATTTATCTCATTGGTATAGGTCACTGAATTCTCTGAATAAGGAATCCAGTAGACCCTTGATCACAGAGAAAAGGGGACTATTTTCTACTTTTTGCCAGTTCATTTCTGAATTTTCCCTCCTGGATTGTATTATTTTGCTGCCTTTCCATTCCTTCCCTAGATGTGAAGGGCTGGTTTCTGGTGATGGCTAAGGCTCAGTTAGGGCCTTTTCTGGGTGGCTAAACTGGCAGCCTCAGTGGGTGAGTTCCAGGGAAGTGACAAGAGACCACACGATCTACTCAAGAGTGGATTTGAAGAAACCTGCCCGGAAGGAAAATCTTTAGACAAAGTTAAGGTGAGAAACATATTTGATGAACAACCTTCACCAAATTATCAGCGGTAAAATGTCTGTGCCTAGGTCAAGGCTTTGAGAAGCTGTCACATTCAGAGCTGGAAACAGGTCAGAACAAAGAGGAATCAGGCAAGAGGAAGACATTGAGGAGGAGGGGTTTGCTCCCTTTTCTGGATACCTGTTCTCTAAGGAAGCTCTTCTAAAATGCTTCTGATTTTTGTGGTTTCTGAACACAGTGTTTTGAAAGACTCAGTATATTTTAACAGTCTCCTCTCCTTTTTTGGGCAGTAGGCTGAATGCAGCAGGCAGGAGGTGAAGGCTTGGAGGAGGATCAACAGGTGGGGATGGGAGGGGGTGGGAATGGAAGGGAGTGGGGGTGGAGAGAGAGTGAGGGTGGAGGGGAGGTGGGAGTGGAGTGGGGGTGGGAATGGAAGGGGGAGCAGGTGGAGGAGGGGTGGGGTGAAAGGAGGGTGGGGGTGGAGGGGTTTGGGTGTAGGGACGGAGTGGGTAGGGATGGGGTGGAATGGAGAAGATGTGGGGGTGGGGATGGGAATGGCATTGAGGGTGGAGGGGAGATGGGGATGGAATGGGGGTGGGGTGGAGGGGAGATGGAGAAGAGGGGAGGTGGGGATGAAGAGAAGGGGATGAAGAGAAGTGGATTAGGGGCAAGTAGGGAGAGCAGCATACCTAGCCTGCAGCTTTGAGTGAGCATTGTCTCTTGCTTTCTACCTGTTGGGGTTGCTTTCTCGGGCCATGAGCTGTGGGGCAAAACAGAGTCTCAGATGAAACTGTGCCTTTCAGAGTGAAAACAAAACCTGAGGGGAGAAACAGGTAAGTCATGGTGTCATCCTAAATTACTGAGGTATTTTCTATATTATTCACCTTAGAGGAGTGCCTGTGAACCAGGGGCTGAAGCAACAAAGTAGGTGGGAGCATCTAGGAACCTGGAAACTCAAAAAGCTGAATTTGGAACTTAGGAAAGCTCAGAAATCAAAGGAAAGACTGGCTCGGGACCTAGAATCATAAGAAAGAAAATTCTGGGAGCAGCCCCAGCACGATCCCTCTCTTGCTACAATTACAGAGGCTGGTAAGAGTTTACACCCTGCTCCTCTTTCTGGACAGAACCTTACACAACCACTTACATCCTTGAGATGAATATTATCAAGGTCACAGTTGCTGTACACTGTTTCAACCAACCAGCCTTCAGGAGTAATCATGTTGAGGGTGAGAAGGGGCGCTTCAGGGATGTCTGAGAATTTTGCCACGGGCCCAGTAATGCCATCAGCTGCTAACACCAATTCTGGTTCCAGAACAAAACGATAAAAGCTGTCAACAGAACATAAACAAACATACATACTGTGACCAAAATTGAGATTTTGTCTGTTTAAAATATTTAAAAACTGAAAATGGCTTAAAAACATGACCAAAAAGTCTCAAGTTAAAAAAACAAAAACACTATATTGCAGAAGACTTAATGCTTATAAATGGTAGACAACTAGTTTACATTATCATCTATTATAAGATTATATATATTATACATCCTTGTTATTTCTTAATGAATATGATTAGAATGGCTTTAACATATACAGATTTATGTAGGTTCTGCTAGTTTATGATTTGTATTTGCTCACTGATCCTTCTTTAGATTTAACCATGGTCCATTTTCCAGCCATTTTATTGCATCTTAGCACCGCTAATCATATGAAGAGAAATGATAACCAGAAAGCAATTAAATTCAGGCAACTTAAAATTCTGGTAAGAGTTCAGTTTAAAACAAAAAGTATTGAGTTGAAAACAGTTGCTTATTTACAGAATTTTAGCAGTACCTCCAAGTTTTAGTGTATTTTCTCCTTTTCCCCCCAGTGAGGAATTAGTTTTATTATGAAGAATAGGGACTTTCAGTATTTGGAGACAGCAGTTACTGTGCCAGCTGCGCTGCAGCCCTCCTCAGGCTGCCCTGGGAGAGGGACCCATGTCTAGGCTCATGCAGTTCTCTCTAGGGTGGTGGGAAATGAAAATGGACTGCAGCTGCTAACTGGCAGCTGGCCGTACACTGCCCTCAATTCCTTGCCACAAGGGCCCCTCCAGCACGCTAGGTCACAGAAGCACACAAGAGCAAGAGCTGGAGGATGCCTGGGGACAAAAGTCACAGTCTGATAATGTAGTAGCTGCAGGAGGGACATTCGATTACAACTGCCCCCATGCTTTCGGTGGGAAACAAACCACTAGGTGCAGCCTAGGCCTGGGGGAGGATCTACAGAGTAGAGGAATCCCAGGAGGCAGTGATCACAGGCAGCTACGCCCAAAGCTGCGTACTGCAGGCAGGCAGAGTGATGAAGAGGCAGCACAGGAGAGAACACAGCCGCCAAGAATGTACAAAACCAATACTCAGTACTGTCCATGCGGTGGAAATGTCATCAAGAAAGAAGTATTCCAAGGATGCTGCCAACAGCTATGTCTTTGTGACTCAGTAAGAACAATGTGGCAGCACAGAGGAAGTGAAGGGCAGGCTGCAGGGGGAGGTGCAGTGAATGAGAGATGAACTGGGATATGACCATTCTGTGAAGATGCTAAGAAGAGCAAGAATACAGAAGAGGAGAGAACGTCTGGGCTCCAGTGGAAAGGAAATTAAGAGACCAGTTTATTTCTTTTTGAGTAAAACTCTCAGGACAGAGATAAGGGCTGGCAGAGAGGTTAAAGACCTGGAACAGAGGGACTACTTGACAAAGGCAGGCTCAGGATGAGTGGGAAAGTGTGGGCTCAAACAGGACAGGAGGACTTAGTAGGAGGGTGGTTAGCTCCCGCTAGGGCTGCCCCATGGGGAGGCTGGGACACAGGAGAGGTGCAGGAAGAAGCTGCCCATAGCCTCCGCCACCTCTGAGAAGGATGGATGGGGCAGTACTCCACAAGTAAAGGGCCAATGTGTTCTCTTGTTCGCCTGATATATGCTATGGTGTAAATACTGGCCTGTTGAGCCCCCAGTCCCACACCAGGGTCACAGACTTTGTGCTGTGCAGCATCATCAAGCACTCAAAGCATCTGTCTGGTACATTAAGGGTCATTTCACCTTGGAGGGCGTCAAGTTCTCTCTTTCCTGATTATGCTTGCTTATGTTCAATATTCCTATTCTTTATTATATAACCCAACGCTTTATAGAGATACTCAGGAGAAGATGTCTACTTGTATGAATAAAGATTCTCTACCAATGGAGCTGACCTTTTGATTAGTAGCTAAAATACAATGTGAGCTTTTGATCGAATTTAGAAGGATGTGATAAAATTTTAAATACACAAGATAAATGAGAAGTATGAAAATAATGTGAATGAGATATAAGGACAAGGGTCTCAGGAAAGGAATGAATATACCCTAAACTTGCATCTAAATTCTCCACATTTCCCACTTTATTGCTTTCCAAATATTAAAAATATTTGCCAGGTTTAAAATATCTGCTCAAGGCAATAATCTCTGGTATGTTTATCAATTTATAACAAATATAATTTAATAAGTAAACAAGGGATTAACTGAATGCAACTCTTCTGTCTTGTGTTTGCATATATTCTTTTGGAGCTATATAATCACACTATACAAAGAAAAGCACATTAACAAGCCTTTTTTCTGCCCTGTGACACCTGAAGGATACTGTATATCCCTATCGGTACGAGTGGCTCAAAATGACAGCGATTCTGATCCTGAAAGAAGAGGAAGGGTAGTTTCTGTCCCCACTTGAGAGACTTTATTTCCACAGAATAGTATTAATGTGGAGTATCTGTATGCAAATACTTTCTGTATTATTGAAAGATTATCCTACACTAATTATATCTCAATATTCCCAAATGAGATGGTATCATAAAGATCATTTTGATAATTCAACTCTGAAGTACTAAAAATATACAGCTTAAACCAAAAATGGTTTAATTCAACTTTTTTTCCCTCTTTTAGATTTCTATATCACATTTTCAAAAATACTCATGAACAAACATAAATCCAGGTTAAATTCTGCAATTAGGCTAGATCAATTCTACTGGTTAGGTTATTTTAATTTTATATCAATTAAGGTTAATAATACATTATCTTTGATTTTCTGGTCTATTTCAATTAAGCATCTTATAAAGAAGAACTCAGACCCAGTAATTACGGTCCTATGTTTTTTTGGTCTTAGCATTTATAAACCTTTTGAAATGAAATTATGTTCACTTAGACTCACCTCTTTAAAGGGGCTTCTGAAAGCTTACCCCTACAGTTCATGAACAACCTTATCTTCATGTTGATAATCTTGCCAAGTACCTATTAGAAAAAAAATTCCTGTATTTGATATTAAGCAACCTTACCATCACATTTATTAGGCATTTACTATGTACCAGGCACCTGTGTTCACACATGGCATTATCTCACATGATCCTCACTACAGCATTCAGTGGTAGCCACCTTCAGAGCTAAGACGCAGAGAGATGGAATAATTTGCCCAAGATCATACCATAAGTCATGGTAGAGGTCAAATTTGAATCCAAATAGCTAATTTCATTGCTTGAGGATTATGCTGCTTCCCATTTGCCTAATGTGACTTTCTTTCATGGTATCCAAATTCCCTTAGCATTGAAGAACAAGTAAAGTAACTGCTAGAACCATGACATGCAAACACAATGTGGTGGCTTTAGAGCAACAATGGTGAGGTTACCCCGTCCATTCTGAATTATACCCAAATGGTAGAGATGTAGGAAGTTCCTGGCTATGTATGGATGAAATGCTCTCTTTATGTTTTCCTGGGGCAGATGACATAGAATTATTATTTTTGGTGGTATCTCTATAAAGGCAAGGCAGGGCAGATTCGAGAGATTTTAGACAACAAAGGACATAGCTTACATAAAGAGAGAAGGGAAAAAAATAGGCATGTGGAACAGAAAGGATGCAGGCTTAAGAAGGAATTAGAACAAAGGATTTAAGAGTTCTGACTCCCATTTTATGATTCCTCATTATTTGCTATATTGGAGGTTGCTAAGCCATTGTTTTTTCCAAGTGTTAAATGAGACATTATCTACTTCTAATAAATTATTTTGTAGAATAAATTTTCTTTATAGTAAGAAATACTAAGTTGTGTAAAGTGCTGAGGTGCTCATAAAGAAAGCATATTATTTCCAATCATGAAAACTGGGATCCAATCCCATATTTTATATTTCTCTATAATCTCATATTTCTTATTCCTTTTTTTTTTTTTTTAAATTTTTTTAATTTTTATTTATTTATGATAGTCACACAGAGAGAGAGAGAGGCAGAGATACAGGCAGAGGGAGAAGCAGGCTCCATGCACCAGGAGCCTGACGTGAGATTCGATCCCGGGTCTCCAGGATCGCGCCCTGGGCCAAAGGCAGGCGCCAAACCGCTGCGCCACCCAGGGATCCCTCATATTTCTTATTCCTAAATTCTATCTTTACAAAAAACTTCAGAAGTAAGCAATGTTTTTTTTTTTTTTCTGAATGACTGTAAAAACAGGGTATTTGTACACTAAAATGTATCATACTAGCTCCACTCCTTACAGGTATGATTACTATTTAGATTAAGAATAATTTAAATAGTGTGTCTCAAGAAGTTCAAATTTAAAGGTGTACAAATGTTAAAAGAAAGGATGGGGGCAAGTAAACCAACTATGGAATTGTTTGCCTGGTTATACACTAAATAAGTAAAATGGCAAAGACTTTTCAAAATTATTTGTCCAAATAGTAAGAGGTATCTACAATCCCCTTTTCCAGTACGATTTGGTAGGGCAAACTAATTTTAGAGAAATTGCAGGTTGAAATTTCCCTGGCAGACACACTGCCCAGCCAACCCCTTACATCTTCCACCAGACTTAATGCCTAATTACTATTCCCTGTTTCCAAAAGTGAGGCCAACTGTCAGAGGACAAATAGTTTCCATTTTTGAGAAAAATTTTAAAAATGTGTCTTTAGGGATGCCTGGGTGGCTCAGCGGTTGAGTGTCTGCCTTCAGCTCAGGGTGTAATCCTGGAGTTGCAGGATCGAGTCTTACATCAGGCTCCCTGCATGGAGGCTGCTTCTCCCTCTGCCTATGTCTCTGCCTCTCTCTGTGTCTCTCGTGAATAAATGAATAAAATCTTTTTAAAAAATGTGTCTTTACAAATACCCACCATTTGCTTCAACGTGGATGGAACTGGAGGGTATTATGCTGAGTGAAATAAGTCAATCGGAGAAGGACAAACAGTGTATGTTCTCATTCATTTGGGGAATATGAATAATAGTGAAAGGGAATATAAAGGAAGGGAAAAGAAATGTTGGGAAATATCAGGAAGGGAGACAGAACATAAAGACTCCTAACTCGGGGAAACGAACTAGGGGTGGTGGAAGGGGAGGAGGGCGGGTGTTGGAGGGGAATGGGTGACGGGCACTGAGGTGGACACTTGACGGGATGAGCACTGGGTGTTTTTCTGTATGTTGGTAAATTAAACACCAATAAAAGTTAATTAAAAAAAAATGTGTCTTTAAAAAAAGCATTGAGTAATTTCAAATAGGAGTACCCCACAATTTTGAATATCATTAGAAAAAACATACAGATTTCTAGCATAACTAGCTTCCACGATTTACCCACTGAGAGCTGCACCACGTGAACCTCTCCAGTTTTCAGAACAATGAGAAAGCACACAATGTCCTCTCAGAGCTGTTAGCTCCCTCCTAGTGTTCCTTCTCTCTGCTCTCTCACTGAAAGAATGTTCAGCTTTCTGCATAGCTTCTGGCCTCCCTTTTGTCTAGGTGTAGCCACATGACTTGCTCCATTCTGGTCCCTGAGACATGATAGGATGGAATATGGCCTGTTCTCTCCTTCCTGCTTGCAAAAACACAGAGGGGACGTTAGAGGAGCCTGACTAGTGATCTCAGACTCTGAAACAGGAGGTGCTTTACGAGGATGACTGAACTGACAAAAGTTCTCTGTGTCCTCATGCTGTGGAGCTGCCTTAGCCCCTCGAGGCGGCTCACGTTTGGACTGAGATGAAAAGAAATAAACTCCAGTCTTGAAGGTATCATTACTTTGACCAGGCTTCCTGAACACAGCCTTCACTCCTTTGGCAATTGTTACTTATTAGATCATTGGCTTCTCCAGAAGCCATTCTTCAGCACTCAAGACAGGATGAGGATGGGAATTAGGATGAATCAACTCAAAATGCTGTCACAAAATACCACAGACTGGGTGGCTTAAGGAATAGAAATTTGTTTATTTAAATCAAGATGCTGGCTGATTCAGCTTCTAGTGGGCACTTTTTTCCTGGCTTGTAGGCAGCCACCATGTTACATTGTGGAGAGAGAAAGGGTTCCTTCTCTCTTCCTCTACTGTAAGCCCATAAATCCTATTAGGGATCAAGCCATAAAACCTCATTTAACCTTAATTACCCCCTAAAAGGCTTCATTTCCAAATATAGTCACAGTAGGGGTTAGAGCCTTGACACATGAATTTCAGGGGAAGCACAGGACACTAATCAAGCCCACAGCAACACCTAACGTTGGGACCACCATAATACTCCATACATAGCTCCACCATTTCATTTTATACATTGGAACATGACATGCTAATTAAAAGCTGTACAGAATAAAGCATCAAGAGCACAAATACTATACTTATAGGCCTGAAAGATTAATTATACATTTCAAAATGAAAGTATATAATAAAATGATATATATGTAAAATATATACTAAAAATATTATATTATCTTACAATTAATAATTGTGCCATCTTCTGTGCTTCTCTTGTCAATGGATCAACAATAGCAATGACATCAAAAAACATGCCATTCTCTTCAGGATTTATCGTTATAATGCTAGGAAAATAGAAAGTAAGATGAAAGATGATCAGTTAAATTTATTTAATTATCTCATAAATCTTAATCTCAGTTATATACATTCTTTTTGTTAAGATTTTTTTTTAAGTAATCTCCATACCCAACATGGGGCTTGAACTCACACTCTGAGATCAAGAGTTACATGCTTCATTGACTGAGCCAGTGAGGCTCCCCTCAGCTATGCGCATTCTTATATACTGCTTTCTTAAAAAAAAAATCACTTTCTTTCTCATTGCATTAAAAAAAAAATCCTGGTTATTTCACAGATGACAGTGTAAATTAATTTATTCTTAATTCCAAGTTTTTATTTAATTCCAGTTAGTTAACATATAGTGTAATATTAGTTTCAGGTATAGAGTTGAGTGATTCAACAGTTCCATACAACACCTGGTGCTCATCACAAGTGACCTCCTTAATCCCCAACACCTATTGAAGCCACCTAGCCCCACCTCCACTCTGGTAACCATCAGTGTGTTCTCTAGAATTTAGAGTCTGTTTCTTTGTTTTCCTTTTTTTTCCCCTATGATCCTCTGTTTTGTTTCTTAAATTCCCACATATGAATGAAATCATATGGTATCTGTCTTTCTCTGACTGACTTTTTTCACTTAGCTCAATCCACGTCATTGCAAATGGCAAGATTCCATTCTTTTTTATGGCTGAGTTATATTCCATTGTGTATATATGTGTTTATACATATACAATGGAATATATATGCCATATATATAATATATAACACCAAATATATATATATTTATATATACATACCACTTACAAATCAAAACTAATGAGATACCACCTCACATCTGTTAGAATGGCTAAAATTAACAACATAAGAAATAACAGATGTTGGCAAGGATGTGGAGAAAGGAGAACACTCTTGCACTGTTGGTGGGAATGCAAGCTGGTGTCGTCACTCTGGAAAATGCAAATTTAAAAGTCTAATGTTTGTATTCAATAAATTACAAAACTGGAAAGAATCAGAGAAATGAAAGTAAGAACTTATGAATGAGTAATTTTTAAAAACTCTTCAAAGAATATTCTTACAGAGAAAATTCTAATTTCAAACCCCCAAATTCTCACATATCCTACAATACTAAAAATAAAGCCATCTAACTTTTGTGTTAGATGAATATATTTTCTCAGATTTGAGAATAAAATTAACTGTTCAGTAGTTTTATTACATTTAGTATTTTAAAAATCCCAACATATTATATAACAGGAAACGTCGGAGGGGGGGGGAGCTCAAACTTCCCACACTTAGTTTCGACCCCAGTCACCTTCTCCTGACCTCCTCCCCTCAGTCCTCTCTCTTTTGTCTTTCACTGAACTAAATTCTAAGTTAAGATGGACTAATCTTTGGGAAAATGTTAGGGAAATTAGTAAAAGCACAGAAAAGGCCAGTGGAAGATAATAAATTCTGCATTTAATATAATCAAAACTTAAAAATATATTTGACTAAAAATACAGAATATTCCAACTGAATTAGTGTTTTAATGATGTAATACAGAAGTCAGTTTTTCAAGATGAATTAAATATTTTGCATATTACAAAAGGAAAAAGATTACCAAATCAAAATGTATACCTGTAAAATTACAGGGACATTAGTTTTCTTTAGTGCAGGAAGACTATAAATATCTAGACTTTTTGCAGTGAAGGGATTAATTTCTCAGCAATAAAAGTTAATGTAAAAGTCACTTCAAATATGAGTCCTCTGAGAAAGAAATGAAAGACATTTTATTCCATATGCAGTTGACACGATTTAATTTTGTTAAAATAGGAATGACAGACAACAGATTGTGCTGATAACTACTGCTAGATATAAGGACTACAAATAAGATGTTTTAAAATTAGAGAGCCTATGTATGATGATTAATTGTACTAGTTATCTTGGTGAAAATTTTACAAATCACTGCCATATCCGTGAGGTTGTATGTATCTGAATCCCATAGTCCCCATCATCTATTTCTACATACATTGGTAAAGACTCATGACAACTTTCTGAGCAGAATCCTGAGCCTATTAGTAGGTATTACATGGACTCATTCATCTAAGAATGGAGTAGAATGTCTCTTTCTTCATACAATATTAACAAAGAGATGCCAAGTCCACCTACACCACCTTTTTAAGGCAATGGATTTGTATTCAGTTGTCAAGAAACCATTGCTATATTTCATAACATTTGCCAGGAAGAATGATGTCAAGTACACTGACAGTCTATAATTATTGAAAGCTTAAGTCAGAGAAAGCCAGGAAGGACAGCTGGAGGTATATATGGTGTCAGGTCTTACAGATAAACTAAGCATATTTCAAACAGGCCACAGCACCGTGAGGCTGCTACGCAGCCAATATCCTATCCATTCCATGCAGAGCCGTTTTATTGAACTTTCAGTTTTTGTATAAAGACAGGTCAAACCCTCTATTTTATTAAACTTTTTTAAAAAAGGATTTTATTTATTTATTCATGAGAGACACATAGAGAGGCAGAGATATAGGCAGAGGGAGAAGCAGTCTCCTCACAAGGAGCCTGATGCAGGACTCGATCCCAGGACTCTGGGATCACACCCTGGGCTGAAGGTGGACGCTCAACCGCTGAGCCACCCAGGTGTCCCAAACCCTGTATTTTAAAGATGTCACTGAAGACACTATTTGTTCTATAGTACCCCCACTGTGAAGATTTCTCAGAGGAATTTCTGTGTCCTCCCTCTCCTAAAAACAGTTACATTTCACCTGAACAACTCATTTATTTTCATTTGTGAACTGTGAACCATGTTAACTGGAAAAGTTACAGTTAAATTTGGGGTGTGTCATGACAGGCAGAAAGGCAGGCCACCCCACTTACAACTTCGTTTCCTTCCTATCTGCCTCCCCGTGAGCTCCAACCTCTAGAATCAATAGCCTTAGAGGGATTGCTTCACCATCTCCCGCACCTGTGAAAGGGCAAACCCTATAATTCCTTTATAGGTAAGTAAGTTTTCATCTACACACCCCACATGCACGCACACTTGCACACACACTCACACACGTGCACATGTGCTCACATGCACGCACAAATTAACAGCGTCTCTACAGCTGAGTCCTCATTTTACAGTCCATCATTGCTAATGTGCCCCTCTCTACTTTTCCTATGGTTCCAACACAAATCAAATCCAACAAAATCATTCTTCCTTCATTAAATTAATACCTTCAACAGATTATCATTAAGTTTTGCTGGCCTCGATCCTCGTTTTAAGGTAGGTATTCATATCTCTCCCCAAAATAATGTGAGTTGATTTTACGGTTTAACTTTCAGGTCCAATCTTCTTTCTCCTATTTCCAAGTTTCATTATTTGTGTAACAAATACACATAATAGCTGCAATGCATTAAATATCTATTATATCCAGGGAAGCAGGTATGAGTCTAATAAAACCCCTGAAGGGTAGAAATCAACATATACACTTTATAGATTTAAGAAACTGAAGCAATGAAAGGTCATAGGGCTATGACAGACTGGCATTCAAACTGGGTGTTTTCGATAAGAAAGCTCATGCTTTGCAACACAACCAATGCTGACCTTGATAAATATATCAACATGGGTAAACAAACACATAGGAAAAAAAAGTTAAATGTCTAAACTATATATATGAACTCAGAAAAAGGCAAATTATGGACTCTGCATGTTTCAGAAGGTGGGCATTCAATGAGTTGTATTACTGTCTAAACAGAGAGGCACAGCAATACATACATGTCACATACCCATTTATAAATATTTATAGTAATTCCCCAGAAATAACTGAGAAAGTTGAAGAACTGCAGACCACTATCACAGAGTCACATCATACTCTTCCATCTATATAAAATAAGGCAGTAGGCTTCAAAGCAGCAGCTACATTGACAGATGTGTAAGGTAGAGAAAGAAAGTTGAGACTAATAGCCAATAAATTGTAAAAGATCAAGTTTTTCAGACATTTAACATGAGAGTGCATAAGTTCCAAATATATCAAAATGCTATATGTATATATAGCATAATGGCACAGTCTGGTGACTAATGTTTACAATGATGGTTCTGAGTAATCTGTGTTAAATTATTTCAGCACTTGGTATTCAGAAGTCAAATAAGTTTGTAAGAACAGTTCCAGCAGATGCATTTAAAAATACTTAAAACTGCTGAGTCTCAGTTATCTGAAAACAATAAAACTTCCTTTCCAAAAATGTTTTCTTTAGGAAGTAACCTTCCCTGGGCTTGCTACTGCACGTGCCTGAAGACCTCTCTAGAGACAGATTTCCTACAGCTGAAGCCTGTGTTACTGTCCAGTAGTACACATGAGCAACATAAGACTGCATTTACCATAAAACCAGAAAACTTACAAGAAGTGTCAGCCATTTCGAATCTGTGTTTGTCTCAACTGAGTTTTACAGGAGTGGTGATTAGAAAAAGATCGTATAATAAAACATGCCTGTAGTGTAATTATATAAAGCCTATTTTTCACCCAATTCTATGAGGTCCTTAATTAAAAACAACAGAAAAGGTTCCCTTCTGGGGACACAGGTAATTGTATGTATGTAGACAGAGCTTGGTGAATTTCATTTCTAATATCTTAGAGGAACTTTGTAATATAGTGAAATTACACACTAGCTCATTATCCTAAAACAGTATTCCTCTGATGGCTGCCTTCAGAAATCTAATCTTCATGAAATATTTTTTTAACTAAAAAGGGTTCCATGAATAAATAAGTTGCTCAATTGGTGAATTAACCAAAAAATGACCTTTTCTTTCACCATTAAGTATATCACATCTCATAACTATTAATATATTGATGCATTCTGAAAAATCTCTCCCCTAACCCTCCCCAAGAACGCAGTGTTCTTTAAACTTGGCAGAGAACAGTTTTCCCCTCAAAATGTATGTCAACACCTCAGAGTAGTATTCCATTGAACACATCTTGGAACATGCTCTTGTACATGCCTACGCCTTATTTTATTAATTTATTCATTTAAGTAATCTCTACACCCAATGTGGGGCTTGAACTCACAACTGTGAGATCAGGAGTCTCATGTTCTTCCAAATGAGCCAGCCAGGTACCTCCGTGTCTACATTTTATTAAACAGAATTCTTTAGTAACTGAACTTTTTAAACACTGAAAATATAAAGGTATTATATATAATGATAATTCCAAGATACTGCAAAAATTCCAAATGATCTTGAGGAAAAAATAGCACAAATCATACTAGATAGAATTTACTTCAAGCTTCAGATTCTAGATACATCATCTTTTATTTACTAGAATACACAATTAACTGGAATTTCTTTTCCTAATCTTGTCAAATACATTTCTTCTCTAACAATTTTTAATTCTACTTTAATTTTTGCTACATTATAAATACAAATGGAAACCATGATTGAATATGGGATGCAGGTACAGAAAAAATGCAGACACTATTATGTTCTTACCTGTGATTCTCTCTAAGAAATGTGATATCAGAGCGAGAGGCATGTTTAGGCAAAGAGGAAAGAAGGGCATCAACTTTCATAACAAGGTCGCTCATTCTAGAAAAACAAGATAAACAATGTGTGAGTTTTTGGAAGGAGAAAGGCTCATATTCCATGTCACAATGCCCCAAGAAACAGAAGTTTAATTTAAAGTATCTCCAGTAGACAAGCTTTATATAAATGACTTTTCTTCCAAATTTGTTAGTAAATAGAATTTGTCAGTTTAAAATAAAGATGATGGTTGCTTCAAAAACCATCCTGCTTTTCCTTATCATTGATACAATCTTTAAAGACTTATAAATGATGCTCTCGGCAGTGTCTGTGAATCATTCAATTTGAGGAAATATTTGCTTAGTTCCGGTTTTGTATCCAAGCAGTGGGGCCCACAAAGGAAAGAAAGAACAGCAGAAGGAACAAAAGGGGGAATTTTTAATATAATTAAAAAGTCCAGACATCTATGGTTCTAAATTAGTTTGAAAAGTAATTAAGACCTCATAAAACAAATACCTAGATTAAATATAACCAAATTTGAACATCCATGAAGAGGAAATGTATTTATGTTCATGGATACACTAGGGCAGAAAATGTTGGCTGAACTTTAAGGAAAGCTTTAAGGAAAGAATAAGAACTTCCATTTTATAAAGAAATTTAGATTCAGAGTGGTTGAGAACTTGTGTCTCTACTATAATACATCATTTTTTACTGGACTGTTAGGTTCTGACATGTAGGACTTCGATTGTCACTTAATAAACATATATAAAACAAATGAATTAATCAGAACCATAATCTCTATTCCTAAACTCTCTCAAAGGTATTTATCAGCCATATAACCTCTAACGCGTGAAACTGTAGGCACAGTTCAGGAAATGTGGTCAAACATGCTTTTAAGGAGACCATATGCACTGAGAGAAGAAATGAAGAAAGGGAAATGTGGGACCCAAACAACCTTTCTGTAGATTCTCTGAATTTTCCAGTATTCAGGTCAATTTTTCTCTTTTGGCAACGTACTCGGAACTGAAAGGGGAGCAGGCACAATCAACTCTGCACCTGCTGTCTGAGAAGTGGAGACATCTCTGAGAGCAGAGCTAGCAGTAATCACTCCACTATAGAAACATATATCGCATGCTCATCAGGGAAGGTTCCAAGGACTCTGCCTTGAACATTCAGAGTCTATCTTCCTGGGTAGCTAACTCTTGGAAAGCATGAAAACAAGGCTGCGTATCTCAAACATAGGTTCGTATTTAAGCAAATTCAAATTTATTCAACCACAATAGGCCTTGTTTAGCATTATGTGTGTGCATGCGATAGCTTTAGACCATGAGAGGGGATGTTCTTAGAGTTTAATGTTACTGGCTTGAGGGTGGTTTTGGCCTGAAATGCACTTTTAAAGCAGCTGAAATAGCTTCTCAAACCAACTTAAAACTTTTTTTTTTTTAACCAAATAAAGGTTTTAAAAATTAGCTTTGAAATGTTAACAATATATTCACAAAATCCTAAATTATTTAACTAATAAACTATAACTTCTTTCTTTTTAAAGTTTTCTTTAGTTTTACTTCACTTGAAAATAACTGTGGATATTATCTCTTTACTGAAGAAAAGCCCTTACTTTACTACTTTATTTATAATTTTCTTTTCTTTTTTTTTTTTAAGATTTATTTATTTATTCATGATAGACACAGAGAGAGAGAGAGAGAGAGAGAGGCAGAGACACAGGCAGAGGGAGAAGCAGGCTCCATGCATGGAGCCCGATGCGGAACTCGATCCCGGGACTCCAGGATTGCGCCCTGGGCCAAAGGCAGGTGCCAAACCGCTGAGCCACCCAGGGATCCCCTATTTATAATTTTCTATGGTAACATAGTTTCCTAACTGATGAATTACTTCCTAATGACACATTGAGTAAAGACATCCATTTCACCTGGATCAGAATTCCATATTTAAGACTAAGAATCAGAACTTTAAGCCCTGACAGGACCACCTCACAGCCTAACTGTACATTGCAAGATGCACGAGTACACAGGAAGTAGAGGATGGAAAAAGATGTAACAGAAAAACATTAACCAAAAAGAACGAGGATGTGGCTAAAATATAAGATGCCACAGACATTAAGACAAAATCATTATTAGGAAAGGAGTAATTTATATAATGATAAAAGGAACAATTCACTAGAAACATGACAGAACTGAATCACGATCTACATGACTGTAGCTCAAAATATTTCACAACAAAAATTGACAAAGCTACAAGAGTTAAATGATAGATCCATAATCCTAGTAGTATTTTAACAAACTTCTAGTAACTGACAGATAAAACAAAGAAAAATTGAGTATTTCAATGGCTGGAAAAACCCAGCATGTTCAAAATGATATATATATAAAATCTTCCACACAATTAGAGAATATGCCTTAAAAAATATCAAGCACAGGAACAGTGATAAAAAGTAAACCTGTTTCACAAAATCCAGATAAATAAATTAATGTGCTAAATAATTAATGTGCACGAAACATGCTCTCTAATCACAGTTCAAAGCGAAACAGAAATCAATCACACACTGTGGCATTAAAAATTTTTAAAGCACATCTTATTCATTTATTTATTCAATAAATATTTACTGGGTGTCTAATAAGATCTAGGAACACAATTCTATAAAGAGAAGATAAAAACAATAAAATGGACTACAAATTTGCCTTGATGAAGCCAACAATTACAAATATTTCAAAACATCTTAAAAAATAAACAAGTGTCAAAAAACCCCAGAAATTTGAACATATTATCACAGAATCATAATGTATTATTTATATATTAAAACTTAGGTGATTCAACTAAATAAGTGTTTAGAGAGATGTTGTAAGCTGGTAATTTAAGGATATGTAAGGAAAAAACTGTGTTATTAATAAGCTATGAATTCAACTTGAGAAGTTTATAAAAGAGAGATTAAAATGAACTGAAACTAATAAACCTAATATTGTTCCTGTAATTTAACATTAAATGATTTGAAATGTAATTTAAAATACACCGTTTATGTGTATTCAAGGCATAAAGTACAAGGGAATAAATCCAAAAATAGATGTGTAACACCTCATGGGGGAAAAAATAGAAGCTTCACTGAAGGCAACCCAAAAGGAACACTAATTAATGTGTCTACCTTATCTACCTATATAGTCTCATATATATATGTTTACATATAAATCATATATCACAATTATACACCATATACATCAGTTATATACCTGTTATTTTATATTATGCTGTATATTATACATTATATATTTACATAACTATAAACAATATATGTATATATTTAATAGATGGGTAATTTAATATTATATAAATTTGGCAATTTTCCTTAAACTAATCTATAAATTCAAAGAAATTCCCATAAAAATTCCAGGAATGTTTTTTATGGAACTTGTTACGCTGGTCCTAATCATATTTATACAAGAAAAACAAATAGCCAAAAACAGTCAACACAATTTTGAAGAAAAGGCAGAAGAGAGAATTTTTGCTATCCAGTATCAAAATTTATTATAAAGCTGTGGTAACTGGAGTGTGGAACTGGCACAGGATAGCATACCAGCGAAACAGCATAAAGATCCAAGAAGAATCAAAGATATAAACCAGTAAAAAAATAAAACTGTAAAACTTTTAGAATAAAGGAGAATATCTTTATGAACTCAGGCTAGAGAAAATTCTTAAACATCCTACAAACACACACACACACACACACACACACACACACATGCAGACCACAGATAAGCTATGAAGGAAAAACTCTTATATTTTGACATTGAAATAAAAAATGTCTATGTATCTGGTAAAAAAAATTACAATAAAAAAGTAAATGGCCATGTCACAAGCTATAATATGTAAGGTGCATATAAGTCATAAAGATTAGTATACAGAATCACAGAAACTGGTTTATACATTTTTAAAAGAAGAAAATAACCCAACAGGTAACTAAGCAAAGACGTAAACAGGTATTTTACAGAAGAGTAAACATGAATGAAAATAATTATATAAAAAGATACTCAACTTTACTAAAAGTCAAAGAAATTCAAATTAAAAAAAGATACAATTTCACATCCACCAGAGAGAAAAAAATTAACAAGTCGGATAACACCAAGTATTGGTAAGAACTTGGGGAAACAGAACTTGCACATTTCTGCTGGAGTGTTAACTGTTGTAGCTATTTTAAAGGACAGAATTTAACAGCAGCTGGTAAAGCAGAGGACATGCATACCCTACAACCCAAGTGTACACTCCTGTGTTCTAAAGGAACTCACACTGCACATGGAGACATTTAAAGCTGGTTCATTGCAGCTTTCTCTAATAGTAAAAAACTGAAGCCAAGTCAACTGTACCTCAGTAATGGATTGTACAAGTGAGTTACAGTATATTCATAAAATGAAACACTAAAAAGGAATTAAAATGAAGAAACTAGTTCTACATATAGCAACACAGATAAAGCCCCAGAAGTTGCAAAGGAGTCTACAGTAAATAGCATTTCTCTATACAAGTTAGGCATTCAGTGCAATCAACACCAATCATGGATATTCACATGAGAAGCAAAAGCATAAACACAAATATGAAGTCATGCACACAATACTTTAGAAAATGGTTACCTTTCAGGGAGAATGGAGACTGGCTAGGTGGGCAAGAAATAAAGAGGACAGTAAGATCCAAGGCAAATAAAACAAACTATTAACATCTACAGTATGGCGGTGAGTATATGGATGCCTTTTGTTATTTAAATATTCTCTATATATCTTTTATATCTTACATACATATTTGAAACATTTTCTAAAATAAAAAAGAAACATTTTCTAATCTTAAAAAGAAAAATAAAAAAAAGCACCATCCCCCAAAATGAATTGCTCTTATGATTTTAAATACTTACTTCTTTGAGCTAATTTCCATATTTTCAACAATGTCTTTAATTTCCTCTACTAAATTAGTAAATGTTATTTTTTCCAAGAAGTAAAAATCTTCTGTGTAGAAATTTTCATCTAAAGGTCCTAGGAACTTAAAATGAAAGTAGTTTTATTATTGTATACCTTCTAGAAGATACCAGTTTGGGACATTTTCTCATCAAATAGAAATTTAAGCAAAAATCGCTTACAGATTAAACAGATGTAGCTATCAATCTCACCATTTACTAAATCTACTGGAAAACAAAGAAGAGAAAAATGTTTCTCACTTTGATATCACAAATAACATTTGCATTAACACCAAAATCAAACGGACAGAATTAAAAAGTAGTAAACTGCTTCCATTTGAAAGTTTTATTTTGAAACATAATGCTTCCAATAACCAAAGGCTTTTTATCCTAAGGTAAATTATGAAACCAAGTGTCTATACTTTATAAATCTTTTATTTTCAATTTGCTTTTTTATTCACCTATAAATTGCAGTCTACACTATGTCGATATGAATTAGTAAATAAGCAAGGTATAAAAGAGAAAAAACAGAACACAAATCACATAACTACTGTAATGTACCAACCCATCTTCAATTGAACTGATGCTGTATAAATGGTTTGGAGTACAGCAAGGTCATGCAGGTAAGTTTTATACCAGTAACTCGAGAGGGGCAAGATGTCAAATTGCCACATATCTAATTTCATAGGATGGCTATTCCATCGTAATGACCACCAACTCTACTACCATTAGCATTCCCCGAGGCAAGGAGTACATGCTGTCATCAGAATTTTATGAACCCAAGACTTGATGTAGAAGGTGAGCCTGACATAGTCTTATGTACTAAATAATTACACTTAATGACAAACAACTAGAAGGTATATCATCCAGAGTGTTTTTTTTTTCTTGGAAAAAGACCAGAAAAAAATTATTGTAGCAGACTTTCTTACTTCCTCTTCATCTGCTTCTGTAATTAATATTTTCTAAAAATTAATGAAGTTCTTGAATCTCTTCTCATTTGTCCATATCATAGGTGATATTCGTATTCCAGCGAAACAACTACCACGTTTTGCTTTAAACACAGGCTCTTAAAAATGCAAAAAGTGGGCACTATAAAACTAAAAGTACACATATAAACATTTCATTGCTTTAAGATTTGGTAACACTTTTAAGATACCTTTGAAAGCACTTTCAATGTTGTATTTTATGGACTATCACTAGGAGAAGCCTGGAAAAGAGCTGGATTTTATCTATACCACCTCTAGTGACTGAAGCATTTTGGTATAACTAAGAAAAAGGAAATATGACCTCAATTTATTTTAAGGGGTTAATTAGATTGGCTATTCTTCATTGATTAAATTCACCAGAGAACTGGCTGTATTTCACCTATGTAAGTAGTATAAAAAAGCTAGGAGAAGCTTGATTCTTTGGTATCTTAATTCTTCTACTTAAAATTGAATATAATATTTGTGGAGTAAGGTAACTTAAATAGTATAAAAATCATGGAATGTCCAAGTGAGGAAAAAGGAATATTGAACTTGAAAATCTTGTAAAAACATAAAAAAACCTATCTGGTGCTTATCCAACCAACCATCTTTACATTTTGGAAATGTGATTTTTCAGTTATATAGAATAACTGTTGTAATAGAAATGCATTACCTCCTTTGAAAGCTCATTAATATTTCAGAAAACTCTGCCAGAGTATTCATCCATATGCTGAGCAAAAAACCTCTACTCTCATGGAAATCTCAGCAACTGGCCTGATTCTTTACTGACTCTCGTTAAGTGTAACGCAAATAGAGTCTACAAATGTACCCACTCTTTCTCATGATAGCCTTCAAATAGTTAAAGAAAAAAATAGGAATTAATATTTACTGAAAATTTACTGTCTGGGGCTGTTTTATGCCTTTTAATATAAACTATATTTAAGCTCTGATGACTGTAAAATAGACCATCACCATTCCCACTATTCAAATGACATTTTCAAACCAAGTCTCACAGAGGTCATACAATCAATGGTGGACATGGAATTTGAATCCAGATTTGTTTGGCTAAGAAGAAACCTTGTTTGTTTCTCTACTCTCTGCTACTCCTTGTGTTTCACTAATTTGCAAACCTGTAGGTTAATAATAGTAAATTTATTATAATTATAGTAGCAGTGTTAGTGTTTTATTTAATACTAAAAATACATAAATTTTTAATTCTTGAGCATATAGTAAGAAAGTATAAGATGATCACCACATCCTAGTTTTGATCACTGCATTAAACAATTTGACTTTGAGTATGTTCTAATTCTAACAAACATTGGACAGGTTCAGAATGAAAACTGATTCTAAAATGTTAGATTTCAACCATTAAACTATCTGGCTCAGAGTTGTAACTGCTACAATTGCTGTCATTATTGTGCTTTCTAGCATTACACTGAGACAGAGTAATAAGCTAAGTATTATATTACAGCTCATGAACCACAGTACTTCTTTTCAGACATATTATACTTTTCTATTTGAATCATAGTTCCACAAAAAAATAAAATAATAAATTTCTATGAATCACCACAAAAGTCAACATAATTCAACTTAATGTCCATCTCCAGCCCCAGCCTCTCCCCTGAATTCAACTCATATGTTCAACTGCCAACCCAATAAGCACAGGTGGAGATCCAGAACTGACCAATGAACTTCTCCTATGTCCAGAACTGAATTATTTTTCCCCTTCCATTCTTCCTGAACAACCCCACTCTGTCAGCAGACTTCCTTGCCTTAATACATGGCAACTCTACTCTGCCAGTTACATAGTTCTCTAACATTCCACATCAAGTCTGTCAGCAACTCCTGGTCACTCTTCCTCCAGAATATAATCCCTACCACTCCTCACTACCTCCACTAGAGCCATTCTGGTCCAAGCCACCATTAGCTCTCACCAGGACTACTGAAATAGCTCCCAACTGGCTTCTTGACCCCCTATAGTTTATTCTGAATAAAACAGCCATTTAGAGATCCAAATAAAACATAAGTCAGATCATGTCGGTCCTCTGCCCAGAACTATGAGCCTCACAACTCATTCAGCATGAAGCAGGAGTCCTTAAACGGTCTATAAAACCCTATATCATCTTGTAGGCAGCTGTTTTCTGTGCTTCTCTTCTGAATAATCTCTTTGTACCTGCTATTCCTAGAACACACAGCAATCATCTCACCTTGGGACATTTGTCCTTACTGTGCCCTTTATCTAGAACATTCTTCTTCCAGATATTCTACATGGCTTGCTCTTTCACCTCCTCTGGTTCTATCCAAATGACACTTTATCAATAAGGATGCTACTTGTTGTCTGTAGCTGCCCAGCAAAATACAAACTTCATGAAAACATGTTTTTTCACTACTATACTCTCAGAACCTAGAAGAATGTTTGATTCATAGTTGATGCAATATTAGAATCTGGAGCGTTTTGGGTTTTTTTTTTAATTTAAAAAAAATTTTTTTTTTAATTTTTTATTTATTTATGATAGTCACAGAGAGAGAGAGAGAGACGTTTTGGGTTTTTTAAAAGATTTTATTTTAGAGAGAGAGAAAGAAAGAGAATATGAAGGAGAGAAAGGCAAATGGAGAAGGAGAGAAAAAGAATCTCAAGCAGACCCCCTGTGCCGAGTGCAGAGCCTGATGTGGGGCTCGATCTCATGACCCTGAGATCATGACCTGAGCTGAAATCAAGAGTTGGAGACTTAATTGACTGAGCCACTCAAGTGCCCTAAAGATCTGATTATTTTCATAAATTTCAAGGAAAATGAAGAAAACTATTATTCTAGGAAAAATAAGATAAATGTAACTAACTACATTTGTTATCACTAATACTGATAACATATGAATTACATTAAGCAAGGACAAAGAAAACATGAAGGAGTTTTTCCATAATGTATAACCAAAAGGCAAGGTAACTAGATACAGCAGGTGTAATTTTTTCCTCTTTATCTTTAAAATTCCAGGCAGATTCAAAAATACTTATATACTGTAAACCTGTTCTAAAAAGCTACATGTCCTCCCAAAGCAACTATCAAAAAGAAAAAGCAATGTAATTTCTGGGCTTCCACATACCTCACTATCAAATTCACAAATACTTCATCTATTACTATAATAATACACAACTGTTGTCACCAATTTGTAAAATAGCATTGCACAAAGATGAACCTTTAGTACCTAATGCAATTAGCCTGGAAACTACATAGAAGCAGATATATTTGATCTGTGAAGGCTTGCAAATATGAGTCCCTTACTATTATTCTCCAATTCCTAGGATTTATAGTTGAAGAAAGAAAGAATAAGCATAATTTTAAGGGAAAATGAGATGGGAATAATCATTCATTAAGGGACCTCATAAAAATGTGGAAAACAGGGGCACCTGGGTGACTTAGTTAAGCATCTGCCTTGGACTCAGGTCATGATATTGGGGTCCTGGAATGGAGCTCTGTGCTCAGCTCCCTACTCAGTGGGGAGTCTGCTTCTCCCTGTCTCTCTGCTTGTGCTCTCTCTCAAATAAATAAAATCTTTTTAAAAAAATGTAGAAAACAAAGAAAACATTAAGAGTGTATTAGAAGACACTTGAAAGACAATTTAGGGATATATAATTTGGTAGTTCAAGCAAAGATATGTCAAACACATTGCGTTAGTTGAATTCTTGATGAATCTAACCACTAGATTCTATTTTTTAAAATCTAAATAATTCCTGAGAATAAAACCAGATTCTCACATTCAAAAAATAGTAATAATATCATCATGAATTTTGTAGGTCTATAAAGTTTCTCTAATTAATCAGAAAAATGTTTCTGATATACTAAGAGAAAAAAGTATGATATAAAATTTTATGCATACATATATATAATAGGATTACAATTATGTATTTTTACAAACCAGATATGGCTATATAGAGTAGAAAAAAGGGTTAAGCGGTAAAACAATAAGCTATAATACATTTTATTAGGAGGTAGGAGTAAGAGTGATTTTTCTTATAGATTTTAATGATTACATTAACAAGTATTACTTTATACCTCAAAAATAACAGTTCAATACTTTTGGGAGTTAACACAATCAACTGTAGAGAAAAGCTACAAGAAGTAAAAGATGTCACAATGTACTTTCCATACCTACTCCAACAGTGGTTCTCAAGTCACAAAGGTTGCAGCAGATACTAAGTTGTTTGTTCTAATACTTGTATTATAGCAAAATAAAAGCTATCCCTATAAGAACATTTTTACCCACCACATTGATTTTCATCTTGGAGGGATGGGGTGGAATAACAAGTAGTGTACCCTTTTATTTATGATGAGACCAGTTGGTATGTTCAGTATAGGAGCCTCAGAAGTGCTGCATCAAGTGTGTTGTGATAGAAAAAAATCTGAGACCCCCTAGATCATAAGGTCAGTGAGAAAAGTGAGCCACTGCTTTTTCTACTTACTTTCCCATTGCTGACAATACCTATTTCTCCAGGATGCAATTTAAGTACATCTTGACAGAACAGCTGATGAGTTCGGAAAATATTCACTCCAACAGTATTGTATTTTTTCTCAAAAGCATTCTTATCCATCCCCTAAAACATAAATTAAGAAGGATGAAATCAGTAAGAGAAAATATGTTAAATCATTTTCTTAACAAAGAGTGCTTTAATATATTAATACAAAATTTGAAATTATTCTAAATTATGATTTTAAAAGGTACTATTTTCTTCTGAAACACAAAAAAGATTTCTTTGCCAAGTCAATTACAAAATTTGTAAATCTTGTTACAAGTAGATATTGTATGTCATTATTTGAAATTTTCAGGGAGATTATTGATTAGTAATATGCTAGGTGGCATCAACATAAGTAAAATTTAATGTTAAAGGAATGAAACAAAATGTTTATTAAATTCTGAACTCAGTACCCCCATTTGGTATACTCGGCAAAAAAAAAAAAAAAAAAAAAAAAAAAACTGTCCAAAATATAAACACCCTATTTTACACCACATTATACCAATCTCACAAAACCAATTTAGTGATAATGCATTTTATTTCTGAAATTTAAGAATAATCCTCGGCAAGAGTAAAAAAAAAATATATGGACATTCACAGAAAATAAACCATGAACAGGTTAGTCACATCTTTACACTAAGATATATTCTCCAGATCAGTACTTATCAAACTTTAACATGCAATCACCTGGGTGCCTTGTTAAAATGTAGTTTCTACTTTGGAAGATCCAGGGTGGGGCCTTAATTTTTGAATTTCTAAGAGGTTCTTGGGTATTCCCACAATGGCAGAAATGTTCCACCACACTGTCCAATATGGTAGCCACAGCCACGGATGGTTATTGAGCACGTGACATGTGGCTAGTACAACTGGGGTGCAGAACTTAAATTTTAACTTAATTTAAATTTAAATTTAAAAGAGCCACGGGGGATCCCTGGGTGGCTCAGCAGTTTAGCGCCTGCCTTTGGCCCAGGGCATGATCCTGGAGTCCCGGGATCGAGTCCCACATTGGGCTCCCTGCATGGAGCCTGCTCCCCCGTCTGCCTGTGTCTCCGCCTCTCTCATGAATAAATAAAAAAAATATTTAAAAATAAATAAATAAAAAATAAAAGAGCCACAATTAGCTAGTGGATACAGTATTGGACAGTGTAGCCTTAGATCCTGTTTACTTCCAAAATCCCCGTCTTAATCACCCCATCTCTGACCACAAGCTCCTGAATTTCCAGCTCATGCAACCTAGTGTCATTAGACCAACCAATACTCAACCCCTTCAGTCCTCTGCCTCTACCACTTATTGTCCATCATACCTCCCATAATTTTTCCCTGAGTTAGACCTCAGAGTCCTATACTACAACTAAAACCTTCCATGCTTAGATTCCTTGAATACTTCCCTGAATTCATATTAACCTGGCAAATCCCCAACTCTGTTTAATGCAGCTCTGCCTCCTCTGCAACCAGAGCCAAACTCTTAATAGGGCTAGAGAAAAACATGCAACTAATACTGATCTCACATTCAGTTTAGGGTCATTAGCCTCAGGTGGGCCCTCAGAAACCTTCTCATGCTAATGTATTTAATTCACTTGCTCATTCTCAGAATTAAGAGAAAAGTATGTGGCATTTTCTCTTCTTTCTTCAAACCTCTAATAATACCTACTCTCACTCTATAGTTGGCAAATAACTGGAATTTCTCCTGAAAATGAAAATAATTAGAAGTACTTCATTCTGCTACCACCAAATAAATCTACTCTTCTGTAACCATGCCCAAACATTCTGGCTTCTTTCTGGTTAAAGTGGATGAACAGTTCTTTAAGACCAACAGTTAACACTTGTCCATGGGATCCTGGCACCTTTTATCTACTCAAGAACTTTGCTCCTACTCTGCTCCCCTATCACTGTTTCTCACTGTTTGGATGGACTGTGTCCATTAGCATACAAAAAAGTGGTATCTCCCCAACCTAGAAATTCTTGACCTCAAGTTATGTTCTATGTACAAAATATTTCTCTGTTTGCAATAAAATAAAGTTTCTTATAAGAGCTATCTGTATTATCTGTAGTTCCTGATTTCCCATTCTCTTTTCAATCTAATTTACTTTTTTATACCTACTACTCCACTGAAATAATTCTCATCAAAGTCACCAGTGATCACCTTCACAAGTAAATGGTCAATTATGAAGCCTAATTTCAGGAACATCTGCATAGTTGATCATCCTTTCCTTGAAAGACTTTCTCCAAGTGACTTTCAGCATACCACACTCTCCTGGTTATCTTCCTAACCTGTTGGCTGCTCCATCTGCCTCCTTCACTGGATCATCATTTTCTTGTATACTCCTATATGTTGGAATGCTCCAGGGCTGTTTTCAGCCTCTCTTCTCTCACCCAACTCACTTCTGAAGTATCTCATCCAGTTTCTTGGCTTTAAATGATATATAATGTTGTTAACTCTTAAAGTGTCTAACTCTAAAAATACCTCAACTCTGAATTGATTTCTATACTCATAAATTCAACTGTCAACCCAACGTGTCCACTTGAATGTCAACAGGAATCTATAAGTTAATATGTATAGACTTAACTCTTGATCCTGTATGTGTCCAAATCTCTTCATCTAGACTTCCCCATCTCAAAAAAAGGCACCACTATCAATTCTGACTCCTTAAGCTAAAATGTAAGGATATTACTACCTTCAATGTCATATACAATTGATCACCTAATCCTGTTGACTAGAGTTGTAACAAATATTATGTGCCAACCACTTCACTATCTTTACCACCACTATCTAGTCCAACACCAGTATTTCTTGCCTGGATTATTGCAATAGCATTCTAATTATTCATCATATTTCCATTCTTCTGTTTACTACCAAATCTTCACATGGTATCATCCAGAGTCATTTTTTTAAAGATTATTCACTTCTTCAAGATTGCTCAATCGTTTCCCATTATACTCAGGAAAGACTTCAGTTCCTTACCGTGGCCTATAGGTGCTTGAAATATCTGGGCTCTTTTTTTGACCTCATCTCCTTGTACTCTCCACATCATTGTCTCTATTTTGCTCATAATGATCTTCTGCCTATATCTCAAACCTAGAAAGCCAGTCTCTGTGGCAGTCCTTTAGACTTACTGTGTTCCTGAATCTGGTACATTCTTCTCGCAGATTTTCCATGGCTTGATTTCTCATTTCAAACTTCTGCTTAAATGTAGATGTCAGCCCTGACCAACCCAGCTAAAAGAGCATCCCTCAAACTATCTACCCTCTTTTTTCTTTATATTTTTCCAGTACCATTAAGTTTGTCTGTCTTTCCTACTACCATGTAAGCTCTACAAAAGCAGGGACTCAATATATCTACCTTGGTTGAAAGTATATCTCCACTGTCTAGAAGACAATAAGTATTTTTCAAGGGATTAATGAATCTTCCTTCTTGAGGATCATCTTCCATCTTTAAAATTTTTCTCATACTGAACCCCTTCAGGGAAATACCTAAGTATTGGGAATCCCTGGATGGCTCAATGGTTAAGCATCTGCCTTTGGCCCAGGGCGTGGTCCTGGAGTCCCAGGATCAAGTCCCACATCAGGCTCCCTGCATGGAGCCTGCTTCTCTCTCTGCCTATGTCTCTGCCTCTCTCTCTCTGTGTGTCTCTCATGAATAAATAAATAAAATCTTAAAAAAATACCTAAGTATTATATACATAATCTGTTAGCTCCCCTTCTTCATTTAAGTACACATAGTAAACTAGAATGCCTTCAACTTCAAGGATCACAAAGTCATAGTAGAATATCTGGTCTGCTAAATGTCTTGATGCAAAGTCATATCATTTAATTTATTTACCTTTTCCTGCTTGAAGGAATGTTTATTATTTATTGATGTTTTTCAGTAACATAGTAACACCAGCTAATATTTTCTAAATATGCAACAGATACTTATTATTCCAAACAAATAGCTACTGACCTCAGTAAGGAATGTTTTAATTTTTTCTCCAGAGTAAATAGCTGTAGCAGTTTCTTCCTCTGCCAGTTTCCTGAGAAAGTTTCTCAAAAAGCTGTTTTTCTGTGTAAGAAAAGCTGCCAAAATTCCTCTAGAAATAACTGTGTTCTCTTCATTTATTTTCAATGTAGGATTATAAATAACCCCCAAACGGCTATGAACGCTTGTTTTCTGCAAAACACATTTATAGGTGAAAAAGATCAATATTTCACACATCTTTGTACAGCTGAACATTTTTTTTCAATCAAGTTTGTTCACTTTACCACACAGCATCTTTCACTGTGGACATTTTACCACACTGCATCTTTCTCTGTGGATGCTTTACCACACAGCATCTCTCTGTTTCCACTCAACATACTGGTTGTGTGATTTATCAACACTGTTTTGTGTAGCTGTAGTGACTTTATATTTTAGGACTTTACAGAATTCCACAGTATGAATATACTCTATTTTATCCGTTCCACTGTTTGGCATTCAAAAAACAGAGCAAGAAGAATACAGCATCAGCCATGAAGTCGTCTTGCTAGAACAGGCTGAAGCTGAATCTAATTAAGCTTCAGAGATAACTTCCAGTACAGAGGAAATATAAGGGCTAAGGAACAAGTTAAAAATATACAAGAAAAAAAATCAGTGAAATTCAGAATGTGAGATTTTTCTACAAAGCAACCAGCTTGGTCTCTTTAAAAAGTCACCAAAATGTGAATGTGACTGTTGTACCATAAGACAAACTAATGAAATGTCACAATGAAATGCATTGTGGGAAACATGCTTGGATCCTGGTTTGAAAAAAGACAAAACATCTCTGTGGGAACAATTTAATTCCCTAAGTCTTCAGACTTAGTACTAACAATGTGATAGTGGTATTGCAATTATGTAGAAGAACATCCTAATTTTTGGAAAGTGCATGGTGAAATATTAAGGGATGATGTATGCTGATTTCTACAACTTACTTTAAAATGATCCAGACTATTACTTCCCTTCCCCTGGAAACAGAAAATTAGTAAAACAAATATGGCAAAATGTTAACAATTATAGAATACAGGTGTTAGGTATATAAGTGTTCATTATATCAGTCTTTTGAACTTTGTGTAGCTTTGAAAAGAAAATACAGTCTCCAATAAACAGACCCAGAGAGCTATAAGGAGAGGCCCTAGTAAGATAAAGGCAGAAGTTAAATGAAATGAAAATGAGAGAGGCTCCAAATAGAATACTGGCAAGAATAAAAATAAGAACTGATACCACAGGTAATTAAATTAACAAATTAGATCAGGAGTTAGCAAATTACGACCTATGGATGAAATCCCACCTGGAACCTGTTTCCACATGGTCCTCCAGGCAAGAAAATGTTAGGGAAAATGATAGAGTAGCCAGAGGTCTAACAGAATCAGATAGAGAGATAGATGGAAGAGCTGTCCTGGGTCACACTCATCCTCAGGGTCAGTAAAATTGTGTATATTCTATGCTGGCCCCACTTAGGAAAATGAGAATGGGGCATGGGGCATGCTTGAAGGCATTCCCCCTGAATAAATACTGCTGAATAGAAAACTACTCTGACTAGGCAAACCCAAGGAAGTCAGGTTTAAAAATAATATTAAACTCATTCTAGGTCGTCTGGAAGACTTCATGCCAAAGGCTGAATCTTCTCAGGAGTAATGAGAAAGGGAAATTCCAAGATACTATTCCATGGGTAAATGTTGGGCTAAATCATAAAGCCTCTGAACTGGGAAAGTAGCCTCTAAGTCAAATACACATGCAACAGTAAAGGGTGAACATCTAACTGCTTATGGGGGTGTAAGCACAAACTCTGGGTGATAATTGGCTTTTGCTGAGAAGGCAGTTTCTAGGAAACCAAGATAAAAGATAAAAACAAGTAAACAAGTCTGAGCAGGAACATCAGAGATAAACAACGAGAGGGAAACAGACTATAGAGTTAGTTCAGTTGCATCAGTAAACAAATGATCAAACAAACAACAGGTAACCCTGGGGATGAAGTGATACCGACATCCAAATGTGTTATGTATTATATAAAATGTTTGGTTTTCAATAAACAATTATGAAACATGCACTAAAACAGGGGAGTATGATTCATGAAAAGGAAAAACACCAAGCATTAGAAACTATCTCTGAGGGGCCTTAGACGATGGACTTAATGTATATATGTGTTCAAAGAACTAAAGGGAACCATGTTTAAAGAATTAAAGAAAAGTATGGTAATAACTTATTACAGTGATAACAATAACAGAGAAATTGTAAAAAAGAAAGAAATGAAAATTCTGGAGTTGAGAAGTACAATAAAACTGAAATGAAAAATTCACTTAGACGGTTCAATAGATTTGAGTTGGCAAAAGGAAGAAGAATAATTGCTGAGTTTAAAGATAAATCCAGGGCAGCCCCGGTGGCTTAGCGGTTTAGCGCCGCCTTCAGCCCAGGGCGTGATCCTGGAGACCCAGGATCCAGTCCTGCATCAGGTTCCCTGCATGAGCCTGCTTCTCCCTCTGCCTGTCTCTCTCTCTGTCTCTGTCTCTCTGTCTCTAATAAATAAATAAATAATCTTAAAAAAAAGATAAATCAAGAGAATGTTAATCTGAAAAATAGGATGTAAAATGAATGAACAAAAATGAACAGATCCTCAGAGAAATGTGGGACACCATTAAACATACCAATATGTGCATCAAGGGAGAGCCATATACATTGTAACTACTGGGAAAAGGCAACCTGTCAGTCTTGCAAAGAACATGCTACCAGAAATTCTTGAGAAGAATGAGAAGGCAGAGGTCACATACTCCATAGATCCCTAACACCCTTTTTTGCAATGTGCTGGTCTGCAGGCCACTGATAGAAGCCAGAATGTGTTCTCAGATTATCTAATATGACATGAAAATTCTCCTGGTTGATGTTATGTTTTGTTCCTAATATATTAACTATTCTTGGTGTGGTAGAGCACCTCCAAGAGGGCCCCCAATGATCCCCACTTCTTTGTACTCATGTTTTTATAGAGTTCCTCCTCATAACCAAATAGCAGCAATCTGTAAGAAGCAGGTACTGTGGAAGCACAATGTGTCACTTCTGAGGCCGGATCATAGAAGACATTGTTGTACCTGTCTCTTTAGTTTAGCACTCTGGGGAAAGTCAGCTGTCACGTTAGAAGGACACTTAGCAATGCTAAAAAGAGGTCTATGTGGCAACAGAATGAAGTATTGTCTGAACAGCCTGTGAAAAACTGAGGCCTCCTGCTAGCAGTCATGCAACAAACCCTCTTAGAAGCTGATGCTCCAGCTCCAGTCATGCCTTCGAATGACTGTAGCCCAAATCCTGGCTGCATCCTAATGAGAAACCCGAAAGCCACAATCACTCAGCCAAGTCACTCCTGAATTATTAAACCCTAGACACTGTGAAAAATAAATGTTTATTGTTTTAAACCGTTAAGTTATGGGGTAATTTGTGATCAGCAATAAATTTATACTTAGCTAATACAAAACAATTCCATAAAATACTTTGGTTGATGTTTCTTATGTGTTTTTAATCTAGACAGATTTTTGTGCTTAGAAATACAGAGTTATAAAAGAGTTTTTTGGGTTTTTCTGTTGGTTTTTAGGGATAATGACAGCAAATGGAGGGCGGCTGGGGAGAGGGAGAGCGAGAATCTTAAGGAGGCTCCAAGCCCAGTGTGGAGCCCAATGTGAAAGTCAATCTCATGAAATTATGACCTGAGCTGAAATCTAGAGTTCAAGAGTCAGGCACTTAAACAACTGTGCCACCCAGGTTCCCCTAGAAGAGTATTTTTAAATAAATATAGAAATGTATCCTATTGAAGTCTATTGGTTTGTAATTCTCTAATAACAAAAAAATTAAGGTTCATTTAAGGCTTAAAATACTCTTCAGTGAGATAAATTTGTTTTTTCTTAAATAATCAGAGAAATAAAGTGCTGTCTGATAATGTGATGAAACACTGCTATTACAAACTGCTGTTGGTAAAAAGCAGATCTGGGGTCATCGATGTAATAGTACAGTCTAGAGCCATTCACTCTTTTAGCAGCCTATATATAATCATTAGGTATTAGTCGGATCTAGCTGCTACAACAAAGTAACCATGCACAGGGCTGCGACAACTGAACTGAAATTTATTTCCCACAGTTCTAGAGCTTGGAAACCTGAGATCAGGGTGTCAGCATGGTCAGGTTCTGGTGAGGACACTCTTCTGGGTGTCAGACTACTGATTTGTCCTTGTATCCACACATGATGGAAAGACAGTGAGCAAGGCTCTCTGATCTCTTCTTACAAGGGCACTAATCCCATTCATGAGGGCTCCACCTCATGACCACATGACCTCCTAAAGGTCCCACCTCTAAATACCATCACACTGTTGATCAGATGTAACATATGGATTTTGAGGGGGAGTTCCTGTCTTAGTTTCCTCAGCAACAACTTGATGTACTTAAAATGTTAACATGGAGGAGAATAAAGATTTAATGATTTTATTTGGCTTCCTCAAAATTAACAAGTTAAAATTTTGTATTAAGAATATCTAAATACTCACCATGTACTTTAATGCATTAAACAGTAATTTTCGTCCAGATGGTTGGTCAAAATCAGCAATAATCCAGAGAGTAACTGAAGAAATTACATCATCTTCTGAAAGTTTCAAATAGTTTAGTCAGACTATCTCTTTTTAAAACCAAACTAAAAGCAAGGCACATTTCCAATTAACATACATTAAAACATATTAAAATATTAAAGTGAATTTTTTGAAAATAAGCAAATATTGCTAAAGATTATACACACACATATACTGACATGCATATAAAAATACTAGAAGAGTATTCTATAAGTTTATATAAACTCAGATACCAAAAAGAAAGAATAATCCCTAAGGGACGACGTATCTGTGGAATACTTTCATTAGTAGACAAAAATTTTATTATGCTTATGTTTTCAGTGTTGACAAACAAAACTGTCTTCCAGCTACAGCAACATTTTTTAAATTGATACTTATACCCCACATATATGTAAAACTAGATACAATAAAGGTTATTAATAAATATTGAAAACAGCAATATTTTATTAACTTACAATCCATTTACTTCAAAATGTCTGGCTATTATTTGTTTTCTTAAAAATTAAGATTTATCATAAAAATCTATTATTTATAATAGACTTATAATAGAATCTTAATAATAAATTTATAAAAATTTATTTTATTATAAAATAGAGAGAGATAGGCAGAGACACAGGCAGAGGGAAAAGTAGGCTCCCTGCAAAGAACCCGATGTGGGACTTGATCCTGGATCCGGGGATCATGCCCTGAGCTGAAGGCAGACGCTCAACCACTGAGCCACCCAGGTGTCCCAATCTCTGCTATTACTATCTTGGTCTAATCTATACCGTCTTGTGCCATCAACATCAATATAATTCATTTTTCCGAAAAAGTTGAAAATTTGGAAGCCACAAAGAGAAACAATTTTTCATTCTGAAGTCATATTTAAATGGGTTTAATTTCATCTAGGCTCAGCATGTAACACCTGAAATAATACTTGTCTAGCCATCATTAAAACCTATATAAACATTAGTCCCTCAGATCACATGACCTACTTAAAACAACTGCAAAAAATCTGCTATACCAAAAACTTATTCCTAAACAGATGTGAGGCTATAGTTACTACCATACTCAGTAATAACTAACTACACAAAAACTGTAAGAAAAAGAAGGCTAACATTGAGTCCACACTGAAACAAGAGTAAGGCAGTAGGGACACATTCCTTCAAAGAAGAAAGGTAAAGAATTCTAATGCCTTCTTAACGTCAGCACTTTTACCATCACGGTAAATTGAGAAAGACTTCAAACGTGCTAAGTAAATTTCTCACAACTCCATTATTTCTTCACATATTTACATAATTGTAAGAAAGAGGAAATTAGGTGTTTCTTAGTATTCTTTTAAATCGTTAGAGATTTAACCAAAGGTCATTAATTATAGGCTAACGTATTCTGATGTCCAGAGGCAATTTTCAAAATATACTCCAGAAATAGAGTGATAAATAGTTTTCTCCTATTTTTTATTCCCTGTTTCTTTGTTTCCTTTTCTCTTAACATAGTCAGGAACTTACTCTGCCATAATACAGAACTGTATTGTATTTTATTATTTGTTAGATTTCCTGGAGATAGATCACTTTATGAATAAAATAAAATAAAAAAAAAGAATATAATAAAATCAAGAATCTGTTAGAAAGTAATTCTGAGGCTATCTGGTCCAAACTTGACTCCACAGCATTCTAAAACTTGGTTGGGTGGCTTCTGCTTAAAACTCTCATATGTAAAAATATACCATTTACTATATAGTTCATTCTATCTTTAGATTACTCTCATTGTTAGATTACTGCTTTATACACCAAGATAAAAAACTTCCTTCTTTCACCTTCCATGTATCTGCTCTCATTTTTCTCTCTAGAGCAAAGATGGTCAAACAAAATAAAATGAAACAAAACCAACCAAACTCTTTGTCTGTATGAATAGGTCACTATATTCTAACAAATGTGTGGCCCCACTGAGATTCCCCTGTCCAGGCTAAATCCACATTTCCAAGTATGTTCCTGTATCAGTCTCCCCTCCTTTGTTATAATTCCCAAAGTAAGGAAAAAATCCAGATATTGTTTAATTAGACTGTAGAACTACTCTCTTCTGATCTGGAAATTATACTCTTATTCATGCAGTGTAAGGTATCCATTTTCACAATCCTGAAAGGGTTTTACTGCCTTTTTTTCTTTAAGATTTTATTTTATTTATTTATGAGAGACATAGAGAGAGAGGCAGAGACACAGGGAGAGGGAGAAGCAGCTTCCATGCAGGGAGCCCGACGCGGGACTCAATCCTGGGATTCCAGGATCACACCCTGGGCTGAAGGCAGGCGCTAAACTGCTGAGCCACCCGGGCATCCCTGCTTTCTTAAAAAGGTGAAAAATGAAATAGCTGTCTTTGAGAAAGGTAAAAAAAAACACAGTGAACCCCTGGGTATATATGATTCAGTAGAGTCAAAGGCAGTGTCTTGGCACAACACTTACATCATAACAGACTACAAACTCTCTTGAAAAACAAACCTCTAGTCAAATAGCAACATACAAATTCATTAAGCAACCACCTTACTAAAATTACAAATTTTGCTACTTTAGGAATAAATTCAGGAAAGTAAAATATGTGTATTACCTTCTTGGGTTAAATAGTACATGTTCTTTGCTATTATAGCACTCTTATCTTGTGAATCCAAGAAAAAGAACGTAGAGAAATCTTCAACATCAGCAGTTACTGAAAATTTTCATATTAAATGTTAAATAAACAATTAATAAAACATTCACAACTCAATAAGCATTTGTAGGAAGTATATGGAAGGATTATTTTACCTGATGTGGATATTAAATTAAGGGGCTGCCACTCTGTGTTCAAAATCAAAGGATTTACACGGGGTACAACATTGTTCTTTTCCATAAGGAAATCAATCGCACTTGTTCGGTCATTTAATGTGCCCTAACAACAAAAAATATTACTCAGGTAATATAGGCAATTTATATGCATATATTTTAAAGTTATGCATAGAACACTCTTAAAGATTACGTCAATGAAGTAAATAAATAAATAATTTAGGTAATTAGGATTCATACAATAAATTTCACAACACATTTGCTGTAAAAATTTGAATTTTCTTTCCAATTAAGCAATTTTTTGATGTAACTATGCACAGGTAAGCTTAACTAATTACTACTTTTAAATTCATGACTAAGTGATCAGGATGGAAACTTTCGTCATGAAAAGATGTTTTAATACAAAAAATCATTTATAAATATCATTTATCATGTATTTTCTCATAAATGCTTACCTACCATGAAAACCTCCCTTTGTAAATTTATGGTTGCATCCATCATTCTGTGAAGAACAGTTGTTTCCAGCTCTTCAGTATTCAGCTGTTCAAGCTTAAAGGGTTCTCCATTATAAAGAGCTTGGGGCAAAGGACCCAGGCCAGTCATCTTATAAAAGCTCGCTCCTTCCTATTTAATAGTTCAAAAATGCCAGAGAGTTAAACTAAATATGGCTATCTGGAAAAGAAATGCATATGAAAAATAAGGGACAGACACTGCCATATTTTTATAGGCCATAGAAAAAAATGTGATTTTGCTAATTTCATTTGTCCTCTGCAAACATTCTTAAAGGACAGTACTTTACCTGCATAAAGCAAGAATTAGGAAGCTTTTTCTGTAAAGGGCCAGCTAGTACACATTTCAGGCTTCACAGGCCATCCATCTCTGTCTCAACTATGCACACAGCTCTGATGTTGTGATACACAACATCAGTGAAATACAATACACGGATGCATGAACGTGGCTATGTCCCAAGAAAACTGTTTGTAAAGACAGACAGTGGGTAGGCAGGATTTGCTGGCCCTTGTAGAGAGCATAACATGTTTTTTAAAAAAACACCATTTATTTGTCTGTATCAAAGAGTCATTCATCCCTGCATTCATTTATTTAATAAACATCTACATGAATCCATGCCAACACCATTAGGCTAGACGCTGTGAATACAGAGTTGAAAGTCTGCCCTCAAGGGGTTCACAGACACACACAAAATGGGAGCATGCACACAATTCTATGGGAGCCAGGGAGAAGAGTCTAACCAAGCGTGAGTAAGGAGAGGAAGGAGTCAGAGAAAGCTCTGGGAGGAAGTAGCACAGAAAGTCTTGAGGGATGAGTAAACATTTGCCAAGAAGATAAAGTGGAAAAAGATATTCCATGTGAAGCAAGACAGCATAAGAAGGAATGGAAGGGAAGAGAGAATACAGCATGATTAGGCAATTGCGAGTAATCTTCTGTGCCTACAGTGGGCAGAGTTACATATGTGGGAGTGGCCAGATACAGGGGCACAGGCCAGAACCTGAAAGTGCTCAACATCTGGGTTTTATCTTGTGAGTGAGAAAGTGTTACTAAACAATTCATTTGCTATTCAAAACTATGTATTATCGTAATTATTACTGCCAACATTCTCACAATTACTCTGTGAAGCTAAGTATGACTGTTACATCCATTTCACAGATGACGACATATGGAGATGAAGTCATCTCAGGTGCCACCCAGCTACTGCATTTATTTATTTATTTTTCAAGCTTTTATTTAAATTCTAGCCAGTTGGGGATCCCTGGGTGGCTCAGCAGATTAGCGCCTGTCTTTGGCCCAGGGCGCAATCCTGGAGTCCCAGGATCAAGTCCCATGTCGGGCTCCCGGCATGGAGCCTGCTTCTCCCTCCTCCTGTGTCTCTGCCTCTATCCCTCTCTCTATATATGTCTATCATAAATAAGTAAATAAATAAATCTTTAAAAAAATAAATAAATTCTAGCTAGTTAATAGGTAACTGTAATATTAATTTCAGGGGTAGAATTTAGTGATTCATTACTTACATATAATACCCAGTGCTCATCACAAGTGGCCTTCTGAATCACCATTGCCTATTGAACCCATCTGCCATCCACCTCTCTCTAGCAACCCTCAGTTTGTTCTGTTGAGAGTCTGTTTCCTGGTCTGCCTCTTTTCTACCCCTATGTTCATCTGTTTTGTTTCTTAAATTCCACATATGAGTGAAATCATATAGTATTTGTCCTTCTCTGACTTATTTCATTCTTTTTTATGGCTAGGTAATATTCCACTGTGTGTATACATACCACATCTTCAGTTAATGGACATTTGGGCTCTTTCCATAATTTGGTTATTGTTGATAACTATAAACATTGAGGTGCATGTATACCTTCGAATTGATATTTTGGGTAAATACCTAGTAGTGTAATTGCTGGGTCATAGGGTAGTTCTATTTTTAATTTTTTGTGGAACCTCTATACTGGTCTCCAGAGTGGCCGCATCATTTCACATTCCTACCGACAGTGTAAGAAGGTTCCCTTTTCTCTGCATCCCTGCCAAGATTTCTTTGTGTTGCTACTGCACTTTAGAAACCAAATCTGTATTTAGAGCTTTCTCTAAAGTCTGAAATTTTTTTTTTTTTAAGATTTTATTTATTCATTAGAACTGCTGAGAGAGAGGTAGAGACACAGACAGAGAGAGAAGCAGGCTCCCGTGGGGAGCCCAATGTGGGACTCGATCCCAAGACTCTGGGATCATGCCCTGAGCCAAAGGCAGACACAGCCACTGAGCCACTCAGGCATCCCAAGAGTCTGAACTCTTAATCACTACATTATCTCTGCATTTATTGGGCACTTGCTGTATACTGGGCTTACAAATGCATATAAATAAAATGTAAATTCTAGCCTAAGGGAAGTTATACTTTATCAGAGAAGAGATGGCTACACTAAAAATGTTGTGAATGTAGCATCCAGGGCTACCAAGGAGATCATGGTCAGTTCCATATGGGAAGAGAATAAATAATATTATCAGATTTTGCTTATTTTATTTTTTTTATTTTTTAATAATTTTTATTTATTTATGATAGTCACAGAGAGAGAGAGAGAGAGAGAGAGAGAGAGAGAGGCAGAGACACAGGCAGAGGGAGAAGCAGGCTCCATGCACCAAGAGCCCAACGTGGGATTTGATCCCGGGTCTCCAGGATCGCGCCCTGGGCCAAAGGCAGGTGCTAAACCGCTGCGCCACCTAGGGATCCCCAGATTTTGCTTATTTTAAAAAAGACTACAGTGCAATGGCAACAGTGAGAAAAAAGGGCATGGGAGACTGTTCCCTGGGAATGTTGGTCAGGGACTACAATAGTGTGGGAGAGAAAAGCAAGAGCCGAATAGAAATGAGAGGTAACAGGCAAAGGGAGAATGAGAATGAGGCAGTTTCTGAAACATTCAGCTGGCAGAATGAGGTACTGGCTGGGATGGTGGGAGAGAAGCAGGAGGACAGGATGACCATCAGGCTTCTAGCATCTGGCGCTAGGGTGAATGATGAAGCTACCCTCTAGGATAGAGCATAAAGAAGAAAAAAACATTTAGGGTACCAAGGAAGATGATGGGCTTGGTTTTAGATTCTTTTAAGATGCTTATGGGCAAGCCCCCCAGGTAGCTTGATACTTGAGTCTCTGATAGAAATACAGGCTCTCTTCTGATTTACTCTGTGATTTCTAATTAGGCAATCTGTCCATTCCAAAAGCTTTAATTAACACAAATAAGCCAATGACACTGAATTTTATAATTTTAGCCCTGTAGGTGTGAGTTCCCAAACAGAAGCTTACTACCTAATGTAATTGCAGTTTTGGTCTTCCTCAGAAATGCAGCCTGAACCCATCAGTGAGGAATTCTTCCATCAGTCCAGCAGCAGAGTCTGCCACGGAGCGCTTCCCGTCCCCCAAAGAAAGGTGAGGTGATCTGCGGGGTAAGAACCTAGCCTCCCTGACCCATCCCACCCTCCGCCCCCCAAGGGAAAAAGCCACCTGGCCCCAAACAATCCTTTTCTTTTGTTAATAACGTTCCTGTTCCCCACCCCACTCCCCACCACCTTTCTATGAAAGCCTTCTGCCTGTTAACTCCTCCAAGTGTCCCTTTATTTGCTAGATGGGATGCTTTAAAAAAGCCAGTTAGATCTTTAAATTTTACTCAGTTGAGTTTTTGTTACTGAACACATTTGGTGGCAGAGACAGGATCCAAAGTGAACTTCCAGCAGCATCTGGGGACACAAGCAGCACAGACATGATACCCGCAAACTCTTTTATTTTATGGTCTTTCTCGTCATTTCTAAGGGATTTAGGGCAGTTCCTCTTGGTCCTCTCTTCTGAGCTACAGGCAACCTCATAAACTTTAACCCTCCAACAATCGCTTCAAAATAATGGAGATGCTCTTTCAAAATAAGGCAGGTTGCTCTCTTCACTGCTTAGTATTTTTCAGATTTTTTTACTGTTGCCAAAAATCTGAAATTGTTGTTTCAGATTTTTTACTGAGTTCAAATTAAATATTGTTCACTGTGCGGTCCAGCTCCTCCTTCTCCACTCCAGCTCATTCTGGACTCATCCTCCAACTTCCCTCCACAACACAAACACAACACATGCTTGTTATCTGGACAGCGGCAACGCCAATTTCTCACAGTTCTTCATTGTGAGAAGAGAAACACAGTTCTTCCAACATCTTTCTCGAGGAGGTTAATCTGTTGCTTTGTCTTCTTGGATCCAACTCTTCCTCCTACTTTGGGCCTCAGCTTACCATCCTCTATTCAGAGACCAGTTCTTCTGTCCATCCGCCCAGCACTCCTTCCTCATCTTCCGGGCTGCCTATCTGGTGGACCCCTTCTAGTGAACTCCTGTCCAACAATCTCAGGGATTTCTTTGTGTTATTTCTCTGATGCTGTCCTTTCCTTTATTTTTGCTGTTCTTTCTGAGTCTTCTGGATTGAGTCTCTACTTATTTACCATCTATTCTTATTTTCCTTTCTTTCGTTGTCTCTCTGTTCTACTACATTTTCATTTTATTTTACTAAAAATTTCCTAGAGATCTTCCTTGTGCTCTATTACTTTGCCTATTTGTGCTTAGAATTTGGTAAGTATTCAATAAATAAATCTCTCTTGAAAGGACTGATAAAGTTTGAATGGAGAGAGAAAATTAAAGAAATGTGAGTTTAGGGAATAAAGGCCTAAACTCTTTATTTTCTTTGTGATGCAGGAGTCAGAATGATCTAGGCACCAAGAGGAAGGTGGAAAGCCTTTTGGGGGACTGAGGAATGCCTACAAGAACATTTGCGAGGGGTGTGGAGGGAGACCAAGCACACCTGAAGGGCCTTCAAGTTAACACAGAGTCTGGCTTCCATTAGAGAGCAGACAGATTTGGGGAAAATGGGCAAAGAAGAGCCTGAAGGTGCAGACCACTGCCCCAAGACAGCAGCAGGGAAGGCAGCAGGAAAATGGGAGCTCTAATGGAAGTGTGGACTCGCACACTAAAAAAAATAGAACTTAATGCTTCTGAGGAACGCACTGTGTCCTAATCTTTACAAAAGTCCTTAACATTCCTGACTTCAGGAGACAAGGACTGCAGACACTTTAAAATAGTAACACCACAAAAATGTTCATTTCACTACTTAACTTTTTAAGAGTAAAAGTGGGTTTCTGGTTAAATATGGTAGATTTGGGCTCCTGTGTGGCTCAGTGGGTTAAGCATCTGTCTTTGGCTCAGGTCATGATCGGAGGGTCCTAGGATTGAGCCCCACCTCGGACTCCCTGCTCAGCGGGGAGTCTGCTTCTCCCTCTGCCTCTCCCCACCACTTCTGCTTTCTCTCTCCATCTGAAATACAATCTTATAAATAAATATGGTAGATTCATTCACACACATGCTCATCTCTTCTTGCTTCACACATTTCACTCAAGTTGAAAATATAACAATAGAAAATATGAGCCCACAAGGTAAAGAAAAACAGGAGAAGATAAAAAGCAGGTAAGCAAAGTAAAAAGGGAAGTTGCCTCTGTGGAGACAGAACAGAATGTGAACATTTTTCAGCAACCCTGGAGACACTTGGTACCTGGAGAGGAGGATGAGAGCAAAGAGCAGGCACCAGCCCAGGCAGCTGCATCTCCAGGACCCCCTCTCAATGCTGAAAAGTCAAACTGTCCTGCTTCTTCTCTGCTGAAACTAAATCACAGAGGCGAGCTGGGATGAGAGCAGGCAGAGAAAGGGGATGGAGACCAGACAGATTAAAGTGCCCATCCTTCACACCTAGGCCACACCACATCCTGTTCCAGCACACATCCTATGCCCTCACCTCTTACACCTGAACCCTCTCCACCCTCTCATCTGCCACATGTACTCCTTCTAAGAGCAAAATAAAACATTCTCATTTGAAGAATCTGCTTTAATTGAGAAAGCTCAGCTCCCTGAGTGAGGCTCACCAGTTCAAAAGAAACATGTATTTGTAACTAGCTCTTTAGGGTTTTATACTCACATTGTGAAAGAAAACCAGGTATCATAAGACATTTGACAAATGGTTCCAACACAAAAGAGAGAAATCAGAATGAACGAGAAAAGGGAAGCATAGAGAAGGCAGAGGTAATGCAGGGAGCAGAACAACACATCCCAAAATTAACACTCTTACATAAAAAATATATTGTGTCCATGAAAGAAAAACTAAATGCTGTAAGCTAGGAATAGGATACAAGAAAGATCTCCAGAAAATTTTAAAAAGTTGAATGAAAAGGACAAAGGAATAAAAAAAAGAAGACAAAGCAAGTAGAGACTCGACTGAGAAGATTCAGAGAGGACAGAGAAAATGAAGGAAAGCACTAGAGAAATAGCAAAAGTTAAAAGTAGAAATAGCAGAATTGATGGGACACAAATCTCCAGTAGGAGTTCACCAATACTTACTACACTGAAGGAAAGAGGATCAATACAAAGATATACCATCATGAAATTTCTAAACGCCAGGGAGAAAAAGATTCTAAAACCTTTCAAACTGGATAAATACATAATTAAACAAAGCAGAAAGACAAAGGAATTAAAATCAGAATGATTACTGGTCTCTACAGCCTATTAGGAGATAGGAGACAGTAATGACAGCTTCCAAAACTGGAAGAAAAAGGATTACCCAGTCCAATTACCAATAAGATGGAAATGTAGCATAAGATTAAAATAATTTTTCTCTCATGCATGCTTATCTGGGAGACAAGTAAAATCAGAAATAAATTTAAAAATAGGGAAAGGTATAATACTCACAAAACCAGAGATAAAGCAGAAACCTACAAAATGAGAGTGGCAAAGGGAGACCCAGAAAGGAAGCTGTACTTTAGGTCCAGAGCATGGGTGCTGGTTTGTTAGCTGCTATGTTTAAGTAAATTTGTAAGAAAATTTCTGGATAGGTAAACTTACCAATCTATTGACTATCTGGATACATTTGCAATAAGAAGAATACTATGCAAATAGGTTAAAAAAAAAGGAGTAATTCTTTAAAAAAATCAAGTTGCTAAAAAATGGAAAGAAATCATAGTATTTGATTTACGAAGCAAGGAATACCTCAAAAGTCTCACACACACTAAATATTCCCTTAAGCAAAATGTGTTAAAAACAGACCTGACAATCACCGGGTTTGCACTGTATAGGCCTTACCATTTCTTAATGTACTGAAATATTTCTGTACCAGCTGGTAAATAGCTGCTGTCCTGGGATGACAACTGCCACTTTGACCTCTCTCCTAGATCCTCAATGTCAACATGGTTCAGCCACTACACAGTGACCGTTGGCAGGAGGGCCTTAAGACTCCATTGCAGCTCTAGGATCTGCTTCTGGTTGGCTCTCTGACTTGTTGCTCTTGAAGCCACAACCTTTTTTTTTTTTTTTAAGATTTTATTTATTTATTCATAGAGAGAGAGAGAGAAAGAGAGAGAGAGAGAGAGAGAGAGAGGCAGAGACACAGGCAGAGGGAGAAGCAGGCTCCATGCAGGGAGCCTGACGTGGGAGTCGATCCAGGGTCTGCAGGATCACGCCCTGGGCTGCAGGCGGCGCTAAACCGCTGCGCCACCGGGGCTGCCCCACAACCGTTTTTAAATATTTTAAGTTATGCCTCTGGACTTGGAGAGACCAAGTGAAGGTAGGGAGGTAGAAGAGAGCTCAATCCCCAGTTACTACAACAGGAACTCAGCAAATGTATCTAAAACTTAAGATGTCCTGTACAACTGGAGGAATACAAAAGAATTAGATTTATTTTGTTGAAGTACTTATAGGTCAGTTGGAAATGATATTTACATCCACATATGGTATGAATGAAAAAAGGCAATTAATGGGAAATAACAATATTGCATTGTGAATACCAATATTTAAGGATAACATAGTGTTATTCAGATGACGTTTTATGGCAACTGATACTAAGTAGTTGGTTTAGGCTGTATAATACCTGAAATTCATTTGGATCACAGCAGATACTGCTGTTAATATTTACCTAGAACAGTCATGAGTAAATGAATCCATTTCCTTCCACATACAAGTTAGATTATGAATAATATTTTAAACTTTTAAAGAAATCTATTGCAATTACATAAACAGCTTGACTATTTCCTACCAGCTGTTCTCAGGAATGTATTTTACCTTAATGCACTTAACAGCCTCAGGGACACAGATGTTATAAAAGGCTTTAAATACTATAATTAACTTGAACCAGAATTGGTTCTTAAGAAACAAGGCATATACAACTTAGTAACAAATCAGTAAGCAGTTTCAGATTCATATAAAAAAAAGGGCAAATCAACCAGAAAAATGTTTTACTCTCAAATGAGCAGTGATTCTTAGTATCACTATTATGTATCTACCAGTCACGCTTGACAGGTATGATATTTGCACAAGCCTCAGTTCCTAAGGAAGGTGAGGTCTGAATAGCAACTGTGCTCTACCACCAGGGAGCAAGCAGAGAAAAGCCCACTTCCATTACAAAAAGGACAAGAAACGGGCATCTGGGTGGCTCAGTGGGTTAGTGAATGCTCAGGTCAAGATCTCAGGGTTGTGGAATGGAGCCCCAGTGGGGCTCCCTGCTCAGCAGGGAGTCTGCTTCTCTCTCTGCTCCTCCCACCTCTTCTGTTCTCTCTCAAAATAAATAAATAAAATCTTTTTAAAAGACTCACTGTTTTTATATTCCATGAGGTTACATAATGACTACAGGAAATTTGTGTTCCTTCTCCCCATAAAAGCACCTGAAGACTATTCATAAAAAAATGTTTTTCTAAGAAGAGATGCCTCAATGCAACTTGGCCCTAAAATAAAGTTCATCTCGGTTGCTTTTTAGTTTTGTTTTTAACGAACTAGGGGTGGTAGAAGGGGAGGAGGGCGGGGGGTGGGAGTGAATGGGTGACGGGCACTGGGGGTTATTCTGTATGTTGGTAAATTGAACACCAATAAAAAATAAATTTAAAAAAATTATATAAAAATATAGTAATGAAAAAAGTCAATGAGACTTATTCTCAGCTTAGAAATTATGATTTGAAAAAAAAAGAAAAAGAAATTATGATTTGGAAAAACCACTCTTACATGAGTAAAAAATTCACAATTCCTATCACACTGGCTTTTCAATTACATTGAACCTGAACTTCTGGCTTCCTGGCTTCGCTTCCATTTCTATGCAGCCTGTACACATCCCAGAGGTCTTCACATGGGCTAATCCTTGGGCCGCTTAAGCCAATGTCGTATCTAGCTTATAACATTTCAACCTTACAGCACTTTATCCAGCCGCCTTCCTTCATTCATATGCCTGGTATTTTGGACTTTCTTTAAAACAAAAGAGATTGATGCTCCTGTAAATTTATGTTAGGCAACTTGAGCACGAATTTGGCATCATAGCCATTTTTATACATGGCTTCACCTTACTGCCTTTTGTAGCCCCCTGAGCAGCAATTTCTAAAACCTCACTGCTCTCTTTTCCACTAAGGTCAGGAACACAGCAGGGATGTCCACTATCACCTCTGCTGTTCAACACAGTACTATAAATCCTAGCGTCAGCAATCAGAGAACAAAAAGAAATAAAAGGCATTCAAATAGGCAAAGAGGCACAGGCAGAGGGAGAAGCAGGCTCCATGCAGGGAGCCCGATGCCTGTGCCTGTGCCTCTGCCCCCCCCCCCCCCCCGGTGTCTCTATGAATAAATAAATAAAATCTTAAAAAAAAAAAAACCAAATAGGCAAAGAAGTTATCAAACTCTCACTCTTTGCAGATGACATCATACTATATGGAAAACCCAAAAGATTCCACCCCAAAATTGCTAGAACTCATTTGGTAGTTCAGCAACATGACAAAATATAAAATCAATGCACAGAAATCAGTTGCATTTCTATACAGTAACAATGAGAGAGAAGAAAGAGAAATTAAGGCGTCAATCCCATCAATCCCATTCACAATTGCACCCAAAACCATAAGATACCTAGAAATAAACCTAACCAAAGAGGCAAAGGATCTGTACTTTCTGTACTCAGAAAAGTATAGGATACTCACGAAAGAAACTGAGAAAGACTCAAAGAAATGGAAACATGTTCCATGTTCACTGATAAGAATAACTATTGTTAAAATATCTATGCTACCTAGAGTAATCTATACATTCAATGCAATCTCTATCAAAATACCATCAGCTTTTTTCTCAGAGTAGGAACAAATAATCCTAAAATTTGTATGGAACTAGAAAATGACCCTGAATGGCCGAAGGAATGTTGAAAAAGAAAACCAAAGCTGGTGGCATCACAATTCTGGACTTTAAGCTCTATTACAAAGCTGTAGTCATCAGGAAGGTATGGTACTAGCCCAAAAACAGACATATAGATTAATGGAACAGAATAGAGAACCCAGATATGGACTCTCAACTCTATGGTCAACTAATCTTCAACAAAGGAGGCAAAAATATACAATCGAGAAAAGACAGTCTTTTCAACAAATAATGTTGGGAAAATTGGACAGGCCCATACAGAAGAGTGAACCTAGACCTTTTCCTCACACCATACACAAAACAGACTCAAAATGGATGAAAGACCAAAATGTGAGACTGGAATCCATCAAAATCCTAGAGGAGAACATAGCCAGAGACCTTGGCCACAGCAACTTCTTACTAGACACGTCTCCAAAAGCAAAGGAAACAAAAGAATAAACTATTGGGACTCCATCAAGATAAAAAGCTTTTGTGCACTAAAGAAATAGCTGTCTAAATCAAAAGACAGTGGACAGAATGGCAGAAGATATTTGCAAATGATATATCATATAAAGGGCTAGTATCTAAAATCTATAAAGAACTTCTCAAACTCAACACCCAAAGAACAAATAATCCAGTCAAGAAATGGACAGAAAACATGAACAGACATTTCTCCAAAGAAAACATACAAATGTCCAACAGACACAGGAGAAAATGCCCCACATCACTCGGCATCAGGGAAATACAAATCAAAACTACAATGAGATACCACCTCACACCGGTCACAATGGCTAAAAAGAACAAGTCAGGAAACAACAGATGTTGGAGAGAATACGGAGAAAGGGGAATCCTCTTACACTGTTGGTGGGAATGCAAGCTTGTGCGGCCTCACAACGTTCCTCAAAAAGGAAGGTCCTCAAAGAGGTTGAGGTTGTGGAGGTTCCTCAAAAAGTTAAAAATAGAGCTACCTTACAACTCAGCAGTTGCACTCCTGTGTATTTACCCCACAGATACAAATGCAGTGATCCGAAAGGGCATCTGCACCCCAATGTTTACAGTGGCAATGGCCACAATAGCCAGATTATGGAAAGAGCCCAGATGTCCATCGACTGATGAATGGATAAAGAAGAGGTGATATATGTATATATAATGGAATACTACTTAGCCATCAAAAAATGAAATCTTGCCATTTTCAACGATGTGGATGGAATTAAAGGATATTATGCTAAGTGAAATAAGTCAATCGGAGAAAGACAATTATATGATCTCATTTGTATGTGTCATTTAAGGAACAAAACAGAGGAGCATTGGGGAAGGGAGGGAAAAAGAAGACGAAATCAGAGAGAGAGAGAGAAACCATAAGAGACTCTAATCACAGGAAACAAGGGTCGCTGGAGAGGAGGGGCATAGGGTGATGGGTACCTGGGTGAGAGACATTAATGAGGGCACGTGATTAATGAGCACTGGGTGTTATATAAAACTGATGAATCATTGATGTCTACCTCTGAAACCAATAATACATTATATGTTAATTGAATTTAAATAGAATTTAGAAATTTAAAAAAATACTTCACTGTTCTTGTAAAGTTCTATCCTACCATGCAACCCACTCTCTCAAATGGCCTTGCCTCCTTAGTAATTTCATTAAGTAGATGCTTAGTGATCACATACCATGTTCCTGGGCACTGCGCCTGCAAGTCCCAATAAGAGACATGATCCCTGCTCTTAGAGAGGATGGAGTCCAGTGAGAAGGCAGGTGATGGAACAGCCCATTGTCACAAGCATTATGCAGGAGTACACAGTACTACTGTAGCATGTGATGTTAGCACAATGTCATGGGGAGGGTCAGAAAAGGCTTCCCAGAAGTCCTACACAAAGTGTTATTTTCCCCCAAAGTAACATTAAAGCCAAAAGCCCCAGAGAAGCACACACAGGTGAGAAGACAAGGGAGGCAAGGTGCATGAACCCTGGGAACAAGCACTCAAAAGCCCTCTGATGAGGAGGAGGAGCCCATTCAGGAACCTGTACTGATCTGCCCACGTGGTGAGAACAGAAGAGCGAGGAGAGTTGTGAAAGGTGAGACTAAAGAGTTGAACAGGGATGGAATCAGGTGAGACATTATAATGTCAATAATCCTGAACTTTGCTGTTAGCATGGAGAAATATTACATTCACGAGAGACAGGATCATATCTGTAGCCTAACAACTTATAAAATGCAGGAACTCATCTAAAAAACTTGGGATCTGTATGGGCATGAGAAATTCAGCCCCAGTGATGTTCCATCTTTCCAAGTTTGGTTCTTGTCCTAGCATTTATCTAAGAAGCCAGCTTTCCACTCCTTCCTAAGAAAGTATAAATTAGGGAAGCCCTGGTGGCCCAGTGGTTTAGCGCCACCTTCAGCCCAGGGCCTGATCCTGGAATCCTGGGATCGAGTCCTGCCTCGGGCTCCCTGCATGGAGCCTGCTTCTCCCTCTCTCTCTCTCTCTCTCTCTCATGAATGAATGAATAAATAAATAAATCTTTAAAAAAAGAAGTATAAATTACATTCTTTAAAATTCTACATTCAAGTTCCCTATCCTGTAAATCCTGATAATTATCTTTCCTTGTACTTTAAGAAAGGTCGATAATGGCAATTTAAGTACTCGAAAACAACTTATGCATCATTCAGAGGTCTTAAATCTCCTTTAGAAAGAAGGGAGGGTCTAAAACCCAAATCATGAGTTAACTATATTGACATCACTTATTCATGAGATTATAGTAAAAGTTTCTTGGATCATATTTTTGAAAATCTGCATTCCAACTCACCTTTCTGTCATTATCATATTTAGAATGAATTCCCAAAACATCCCAAATATTAGCATCTGGAAATATATCTAGGAGAACACTCTTCACATTGTCCACAGTGAGGATATTGTCATTCTTCACTTTTTGGTACATCTACAGAAATAAAGGTTTTATAATTAATTTTCATCTTACGGCAATTAGCTTTCTTTCTTATCCTGAACATGCAGATTTATAAAATAAAAACACACTTTATACTTTTAAGTTCTAAGTATACCACATATGTACATATATACACATGTCCCCCACCCACACAGATAATTCATTTTAACCACACAATATATCTCCCAATAAAAATGGTTTTGTGACTATTTCATAGCTTTCAAAAATATCATAGCATGTTCTATTTTGCTCAAACTAGTTACTGTGATTCTTAGTAAAATAATGGCTCCCTTTATTTAAAAAGGTATGTATAAAATATTTTAAATGACTTTTTTTCAGAAAGGCTTTATTTCATTCCTTTTTTTTTAATTAATTTTTATTGGTGTTCAATTTACCAACATACAGAAAAACACCCAGTGCTCATCCCGTCAAGTGTCCACCTCAGTGCCCGTCACCCATTCCCCTCCAACACCCGCCCTCCTCCCCTTCCACCACCCCTAGTTCGTTTCCCCGAGTTAGGAGTCTTTATGTTCTGTCTCCCTTCCTGATATTTCCCAACATTTCTTCTCCCTTCCTTTATATTCCCTTTCACTATTATTCATATTCCCCAAATGAATGAGAACATACACTGTTTGTCCTTCTCCGATTGACTTATTTCACTCAGCATAATACCCTCCAGTTCCATCCACGTTGAAGCAAATGGTGAGTATTTTTCGTTTCTAATTGCTGAGTAATATTCCATTGTATACATAAACCACATCTTCTTTATCCATTCATCTTTCGATGGACACCGAGGCTCCTTCCACAGTTTGGCTATTGTGGCCATTGCTGATAGAAACATCGGGGTGCAGGTGTCCCGACGTTTCATTGCATCTGAATCTTTGGGGTAAATCCCCAACAGTGCAATTGCTGGGTCGTAGGGCAGGTCTATTTTTAACTCTTTGAGGAACCTCCACACAGTTTTCCAGAGTGGCTGCACCAGTTCACATTCCCACCAACAGTGTAAGAGGGTTCCCTTTTCTCGCATCCTCTCCAACATTTGTTGTTTCCTGCCTTGTTAATTTTCCCCATTCTCACTGGTGTGAGGTGGTATCTCATTGTGGTTTTGATTTGTATTTCCCTGATGGCAAGTGATGCAGAGCATTTTCTCATGTGCTTGTTGGCCATGTCCATGTCTTCCTCTGTGAGATTTCTCTTCATGTCTTTTGCCCATTTCAGGATTGGATTGTTTGTTTCTTTGGTGTTGAGTTTAATAAGTTCTTTATAGATTTTGGAAACTAGCCCTTTATCTGATATGTCATTTGCAAATATCTTCTCCCATTCTGTAGGTTGTCTTTTAGTTTTGTTGACTGTATCCTTTGCTGTGCAAAAGCTTCTTATCTTGATGAAGTCCCAATAGTTCATTTTTGCTTTTGTTTCTTTTGCCTTTGTGGATGTATCTTGCAAGAAATTACTGTGGCCAAGTTCAAAAAGGGTGTTGCCTGTGTTCTCCTCTAGGATTTTGATGGAATCTTGTCTCACATTTAGATCTCTCATCCATTTTGAGTTTATCTTTGTGTATGGTGAAAGAGAGTGGTCCAGTTTCATTCTTCTGCATGTGGATGTCCAATTTTCCCAGCACCATTTATTGAAGAGACTGTCTTTCTTCCAATGGATAGTCTTTCCTCCTTTATCGAATATTAGATGACCGTACATTTCAGGGTCCACTTCTGGGTTCTCTATTCTGTTCCATTGATCTATGTGTCTGTTTTTGTGCCAGTACCACACTGTCTTGATGACCACAGCTTTGTAGTACAACCTGAAATCTGGCATTGTGATGCCCCCAGCTATGGTTTTCTTTTTTAAAATTCCCCTGGCTATTCGGGGTCTTTTCTGATTCCACACAAATCTTAAAATAATTTGTTCTAACTCTCTGAAGAAAGTCCATGGTATTTTGATAGGGATTGCATTAAACGTATAAATTGCCCTGGGTAACATTGACATTTTTACAATATTAATTCTGCCCTTTATTTCATTCCTGATTGCTCTCCTGTAAAGACCTTGACTAGGTTTCCTCTGTACCTCCATTCTCCCCCACCCCCACCTCAGTTACTGTAAGCAGAGTGGCGTGATATAAGTTGTAGCTCCTTTATTTTCTTGTTTCATTTCTCTTTCATTATAGACCCTCTTCTATGCCCCAGACATTCTGCTAGGCATGGGGAAAGGGGCAGCTCTGCCTCAAAGAGAGAAGGTATGTCCGGGCAGATGTCTCAGTTGAGACATAAATATGAACACTGACCTCGCATTAAGACATTCTGGAGAAAAAACTTCCCAAGGAGAAGAAATTTGTACTTACAAACACCACTTAGTAGCATTTTGATATATGGATATCTCTCACTTCTCCAAAGTTCATGTTATGACACCTTTTTTTTTTTTTTTAACAAGAGTGACATAAGTATCTGTTTTCACTAACCAAAAAAAATCCAGAGAGGATCTTTGCTTTTATGAAAAATGTTAGAAAATGAAAATAGCATTCGGTGTTTGTTTTGCAGTGAGAGTGGCCCTGCCAGGCTCCATCCCCAGGAACTACAACTCTGGGATCTCACCATCAAGCTGCCAGAGCTTTGAACTGTGTCTGCAAACATCTGTGCTTTCTCAATTTATTCTGTGCATCATTAGCAAGATATGTCCTAAGGTGTAAAAAAAAGCCTAAAAGAGGTTATTTTTTGGTTCTGGAAAATACTCAATAACTTTTCCATATAAATTGATGGTGACTGCTTCTTTCCTTTACACCATTTGGAGTTAGTACATAAGGTTTCTTAGGAATGCTTTACTCTCAGAAGGGGGGGAACCTGCATCAGTCAAGAATGTTGTTTTGAGGACACCCAGGTGGTTCAGCTGGTGAAGTGTTTGCCTTTGGCTCAGTTCATGATCTCAGGATCCTGGGAACAAGCCCCAAGACCTGTCCCACATGGAGCTCCCTGCTTAACAGGGAGATTGCTTCTCTTTCTCCCTCTGCCCTTTCCCCCTGCTCTCGAGTGTGTGCTCCCACTCTCTCTCTTGCACTTAAGCCTGCCTCTCCAATTCACTTAAAATCATTGCCAGAGAGAGCTGATGGAAGCCCCATGTTATTCCTCATGATAAGGAACCAACATTCTTCTTTATTTCCCTTTTCTCACATAAACCTGGCAACCTGCTCCTTGAAGAAAAGGCACAGGTCTGTAATTAGATCCCACAGTTTAGTTTTATAAGTTTCTTAATTTATAGGTAAGAAGGTAAGATTCCTCCTTGTATCAAGCAGAGTATGCTATGATTTTAGTAACTGAACAAAAAGCAAAAATTTCAGCCTTCTGTAAAACAAACCGGGATTAGAAAAATGAGATTTTTGAATAAAGCAAAAATTATATATGAAAAATTACTGAGATTAGTCATCTTACAAATTAGTCATTTTAAAATAGATATTCTTAAGTTGTCTAAGGCAGGGAGAATGTCTTGCATAAGCTACTTAGATATATAATGAGCCAATGTTCTTATACATTTTTAAAACTGTAAAACTGTTATATACCTTGGTAAGCAAAAACAGCAATTTCAGGTCTTTACTTCTCCATATAATTTTTTTTCTCTCTTTGACTTTATTAAAGTATAACTGACAAATAACATAGCAATTCATTTAAACTGTACAACATGATGGCCTAACAAATGCATAGTGAGGGGATTCCCACCACTGAATTAACTAATATATCCATCATGTGACACAAATTTTCCCTTCTTTTTGGTAAGAACACTAGAATTCTTCTGGCAAATTTCAATTCTACAGTACTGCATTATGAATCACAGTCACCATGCTGTACATGAGATCTGCAGAACTCACTCCTCTCTTTTTAATTCTAATTTGTACCCTTTGACCAGCATTTCCCCATTTTGCCCATCCCCAGGCCAACCACTTTTCTACTTTGTTTCTAGGAGTTCAGCTTTTTTAGATCCCACCTACACGGGGTATTATACAGTATTTATATTTCTTTGATATATTTCACTTAGCCTAATATCTTCCAGGCTCATCCATGTTGTCACAAATGATAGGATTTCCTTCTTTTTAAAGGCTGCATAAGGGCAGCCCGGGTGGCTCAGTAATTTAGCGCCGCCTTCAGCCTAGGGCCTGATCCTGGAGACCTGGGATCAAGTCCCATTTTAGGCTCCCTGCATGGAGCCTGTTTCTCCCTCTGCCTGTGTCTCTGCCTCTCTCTTTCTCTGTTGTGTCTCTCATGAATAAATAAAATCTTTAAAAAATAAATAAAAAATAAAGGCTGCATAATATTCTGATTTATGAATACATACATACATACACACCATACATTTTTCTTTGTCCATGCATCCACTGATGGATACTTAAGTCACTTCCATACCTTGGTTATTGTGAATAACGCTGCAGTAAATGTGGGAGTACAGATAACGCTTTAAGATACTGATTTCATTTCTTTGGATACACAGCTGAAGTGGGATTGTTGGTTCATACTGTGGTGCTATTTTAAATTTCCTAAGCAACTTCCAGACTGTTTTCCATAATGGCCGTACCAAATATATTCTCAGAGGGTTCCCTTTTCTCTACATGATGCTAGCATCTTTCATCCTGTTTGTCTAATAACAGACCCCCTACAGGTGTGAGATGACAGCTCACTGTGGGCTTTGATTTACATTTCCTTAATGACTAATCAAGTCTAGCACCCTTTCATATACCTGCTGGTCATCTGTATGTCTTGGGGAAAATGGCCATTCAGATCTATTGGGTTGTTTACTTTTTTTTGTTTGTTTTTTTGCTATTGAGTTGTATGAATTCCTTGTATATTTTGGACATTAACTTCTTATTGAATAGGTAGTTTGCGAATATTTTCTCCCATTCCACAGCTGTTTTGTTTCACTGATAGTTTCCTTTGCTGTGCAGACGCATTTTATTTTGATATAAACCCCTTGTTTATTTTTGCTTTTGTTGCCTTTTTGTTGTCAAGTCCAAAAAATCATTGCCAGGATCAATGTCAAGGAACTTACCCCCCGTGTTTTCTTTTAGAACGGTTTCAAGTCTTATGTTCAACTTTTTAATCCATTTTCAGTTAACCTTTGTGTCTGATATAAGATAGGGATTCAGTTTCATCACTTTGCATGTGGATATCCAGTTGTGTCAATTTACTACAATCTACTTCCTACTAATCCTAACTTTATGTTAGCAAAATATCAAATTTTAAGTATCAATACAGATCCATTTAGTCCTTCATTCCTCTGTACAATTATTGTCATATGTTATATATGTTAAAATTTGTTTTGTTTCATCTTGTGCAATTTAAACATGATAAAATATATTCTTATAGCCTTTTGTATGTACCATATATTTACATTTTATTTACCTCTTCTTGTGAATGTGAGTTACCATCTGGTGTCGCTTCCTCTCAGCCTGAAGGATCTCCTTTGGTAGTTCCAAGAATTCTATCTGTGAATATTTTTATTTTGATCTTTTTGCAAGGATCATAGTTCATGTACCTCTTGTTGAACTTCTGAAAACTGACTTATTTCATGTATTCTGTCCAGTTTTATACTTGCTTACTGTGAGATAGTTAATCTGATTACCCCATTGTGGCCAAAGCTAAAGCCTTAAATTACTTCCGCGTTCTCAAACATGCATTCAAAAAGTATTCATCTAGTATGTAACATACATTTTTAAAAATCTTAATCTTATAAGGTAGGAAGAGAAAATTAAATTACTTGTAAGTTTGCATAGCCACTGTGGAGAGCTGAGTTACACAGTCAGACTGTTTTACTACATAAATACTGTACTTACTCTACCATAATCCTCTATCAAATGTCAATAATTTTCATATACTTATAATTCTGACCTTCAATTATATTCCTTTCTCCTGATATTGTATTTGCAAATTATGTAATTTAGATAAAATAACTTTCTCATTGAAAATAATGAAACAATATTAAAGAGATTTTATAATTCACATATTTTTCTAAAAGACTAGATTTTTGCTCAAATTATTCTAAATTAGTGAAGCTAAGTCATCTAAAGGACAATACATTCTCAAGAGAATGTTAGCTCAATCATGTTTTACTTTTCTATAGGCTACAAAAATTTTAGGGTTGAAGCATACATAGCTTGAATAACTACCAATATTCACACACTTCTGACCATGGTGGAAGTCAGACTATAGTCTATAGTCTAGTATGCTTTAAATATTCCTTCCTCGGGATGCCTGGGTGGCTCAGTGGTTTAGTGCCTGCCTTCAGCTCAGGGTGTGATCCTGGGGTCCTGGGATCCGAGTCCCACATCGGGCTTCCTGAATGGAACCTGATTCTCCCTCTGCTTGTGTCTCTGCCTCTCTCTCTGTCTCCATGAATAAATAAAGAAAATCATAAATAAACAAATAAATATTCCTTTCTCACACATTTTCACGTTTTTCCCTCTCCTTCCTCTAATTGCTTAGTATAAATTTTAGGCTATAGCATATATTTAATATTTTTATGCTGCATTGTATAGAAACCTATGGTTTAAGTGTAATTTGGTTTTCCAAGATATTACAGTATTATGCTGAGCATCACAGAAGGTAATTCAAAAGGGTCAGTGATTGAGAAGCATGGCATCTCATTCCTCTGTACAAAAATTATACAAATTTATGTCTGATAGAAGATACTTACAGAATAGAGTCAATGGAGCAAATTAAGATAATCTAGGTAAAGAGAATTTCAAAAGGTCTTCAAGTTTCTCAGTTTTGAATATTATACCGATCCTTTCACAATAAGCAGGCCAGACTTCAAAAAGCTACATCAGTTTGAATAAGTCCCTTAAAACTCTTACACCAATAAATTAATAAAAGTAAGACTGACACACAAGATTGACACATAATCCACAACACTGTTTTATGGAACAAAGTATATCCCCACATCACTGAAGTGCAGGTAGTTTCTGTGCCCCCCCCCCCCCCCCCGAACAGTAAGTTTGTGAGGTATTCCATGGTGTTCCTAGGAGCTACTGAAGCAGGGCAGGGAGTTTATAGGGCTTTGGTAATTTCATATTCTCACTTTGAAGAACCACCTGCCTTGTTGTAATAGTGAATGAACACTAAAGACCAATGAATTTTAAAACGAACAAAAGCTAGTTTCTAAACTATAGTCTGACTTTCTTAAGTATTGTTAAATACAGTTCTTTAATACACTTGCTTCCACAATGGGCCGTAACAGTTTCAACCTCAATTATGAAATAAGCTTCCCATATCTTACTGTTCTTTAATCAAGTTCTTACCAATTGCTTTTTTTTATACAATCTCTTTGTCAAACTCAGTACCTATCCTGCTATTTCCACTTCCATTTGCTGTCATGAAGTGATCTCCTTCTCTTCTGAAATTCTTTAGGAAGGGTCTACATACTTAGTCATTTAGAATATTTAAGTTTGCAGTAATCTTCTTTATTCATGTTTTTTTTTTTTTTTCCAAGACCTAGTTCAGGAATTCTTCCCTAACCATTTTCTATGAGTATGTTTTCCTCTAAACTTTATATATACAATTTAAATTCCATTAGCAGCTGGTGAAGCTCAAGTAAATTCACCTATTTTGGCAGTCTGAGTTGCCAAATTTATAAAGTGGGGACATTATGTACCTCAGTTGGGAGTTGGAAGAATTAAATTTATCTATATTAATTCCCATGATCATTTTTAATAAACTTTGAAAGATAAATGAGAATAATTACAGTAATACCCAGTATATAGTCTAAAGAAATTATACCTAGTGCACTCACTTGTACTATGGAAATAAATGCCTGTGATACATCATGTTCTTCTGCAATATAGTTGAAAGCTCGCCAAAGAGCAACACCAACGTCATCTGTTCCATCAATTTCATCATCTGTGCTAACAATGAACACAAAACCAATTCTGGGAAAAGAAGGTGAATAAGGAACGTTAAAACTTAAATCACAACCAATCATCATTTTTCAACATTACTAAACTATAACATGTAAATGGAAGAATGTGTTAATAGAGGGGATAGGGGAGTAATATATTTGAAAAGGTTTGATTTGTAATGTCTATTCAACAACATTTGCCTAACTAATGGATTCCTCTAAACTGTCAAACTCTGGTGGTGAAATTATCTAATGACCATGTTTTTCCAGAAAAATAAAGGGGAAGTGTACTCTTAACACAACCTCAGGGAAATGGATTCATCTTTAGACACCCAAAGTGATCAGATCATTCTCTCAGGAAAGTAACAGTTGGTAAATGAGATTACTAAGCAGCTTTGATTAATAGAGTCTATCATAAAGGTAATGACACCTCACAGCACAGCTGTGTTGTGACAGGCATTAAAGATGACCACTGCTTTGAATCCCACATCAACACTCTGTGTAATACTCTGTAGTACAACATGAACATTACTGGATTTCCTTCAGTTGACCATTTAATGTTATAAATTGACAATTACCTAAGAGGAATTTTATGATAATAGAAAAGTTCAGCAAGTTTTATAAAATCCAAGGCATACTCTTGAGCAGGATCAATAAACAGAACCTAAAAGAAAGTAGATAGTTTATAAATCACTATTGTGTTTTAACACTTTGGAATTTTCATGAATTTCAAGTTTCTATTTTCTGTCACTAAAAGTATGAAACCAAGGTACAGTCTTTTTTTTTAAAGAAATTTCTAGGGATGCCTGGGTGGCTCAGCGGTTGAGCGTCTGCTTTTGGCTCAGGGCATGATCCCAGAGTCCTGGGATTGAGTCCCAGGCTCAACATCAGGCTCCCTGCAAGAAGCCTACTTCTCTCTCTGCCTGTGTCTCTGCCTCTGTTTCTCTTGTGAATAAATCAAATCTTTAAAACATAATAAAAGAAATTCCTAACAATTCTAAAGAATTTTATGTAAGAAGGAATTTCACAGGTAATGAAGGATTTCTAAAAGGTGCACATCTGTTAAATACATGGAATTCAATATCAGATCACTCATCCTCTTTTTGAAGCACAGCACAAAGTAATTTTTTAAAATATTTTTATTAAAAGATTTTATTTATTCACGAGAGATACAGAGAGAGAGGCAGACACAGGCAGAGGGAGAAGCAGGCTTCATGCAGGGAGCCCGATGTGGGACTCTGGGACTCGATCCCAGGACGCTGGGATCATGCCCTGAGCCAAAAGCAGACACTCAACCACTGAGCCACCCAGGTGTCCCAAGTAAATTTTTTTAAATAACAAATGAAATACCTTATTCTAAATGTGCACTGGATTTTCCATAACTGTTTTTTTAAAAGAAGACAGTAATTGATTTTTGAAAAAAATTGCATTAATGTAACTGCTTGTTCTACATTGCTGTAGGAAATAACATATTCGCTTTCTTTGTGGAAAACAAAAAAAAAGCCCTAGCTAAGTGTTTTCTGCATATTTCACAGTTGTGTAAGGTTATTCAATACTGTAACAGTGACCTCATATGCATAGATGATAAAATATTTCTAGATTTTTCTCTGAAATGTACTAAGCTTTAATCTTTAATTAGTTCTTTATAATATAGAAGGGGAAAAGTTCAAATTCCTTTCAGAAAATGTAAAATAACTCATTAATTTTGCATCGGAAGTAGGAAAGCACATGTAAATAAGAAGAGGCAGATTATGTGTGGCATTGCTGGCTTTGGATGCCTTAGCAGCCATGCAACCCCAAGCTTGTTATATCAGGCAAGTATTTCCCTCCTTATTACAGATGCCTATTCACTCAGAACAGGGTTATCCAAAAAGAATGCTGATACCTTTTTAAAAGATGTCTACAAAATATCATATAAAACTCACCAAATTATGAAAATTACGCCTTATGGAAGGTATAGTTCCAGGGAATACTGGCTTGAGAAGCTCCTGGCAACTTGCAGGCCATGTAACATACAAATCATCATTTTCTAGGTCATTGATCCACTAGAAAAGAATCCAGAAATCTGTGAAAGCTATATCAAGATAACACTTAAATCATTTAAACCATTTTAATTTAAATCAGTTTTCACTTTAACAAAGTAAAAATACACAGAAAGTTCTAGATTTCTGATTAAAGACAAGAAGCCAGTTGGGTTTTCTTTAAATTAAGGAATACAATGTGCAACAATTTTACATCCCAATGGTCTTTTATTCTTTTTGTATATTTTTTTATTGGAGTTCAATTTGCCAACATATAGGGCTTATCCTGTCAAGCGCCCCCCTCGGTGTCCGTCACCCAGTCACCCCAACCCCCCACCCACCTCCCTTTCCACCACTCCTTGTTCGTTTCCCAGAGTTAGGAGTCTCTACATGTTCTGTCACCCTCACTGATATTTCCCACTCATTTTCTCACCTTTTCCCTTTATTCCCTTTCACTATTTTTTTGTATTCCCCAAACGAATAAGACCATAGAATGTTCGTCCTTCTCCGATTGACTTACTTCACTCAGCATAATACCCTCCAGTTCTATCCACCTCGAAGCAAATGGTGGGTATTTGTAGTTTCTAATGGCTGAGTAATATTCCATTGTATACATAGACCACATCTTCTTTATCCATTCATCTGTCAATGGACACCGAGGCTCCTTCCACAGTTTGGCTATTGTGGACATTGCTGCTATAAACATCAGGGTGCAGGTGTCCCAGTGTTTTACTGCATTTGTATCTTTGGGGTAAATTCCCAGCAGTGCAATTGCTGGGTCATAGTACAGTTCTATTTTTAACTCTTTGAGGAACCTCCACACAGTTTTCCAGAGTGGCTGCACCAGTTCACATTTCCATCAACAGTGCAAGAAGGTTCCCCTTTCTCCACATCCTCTCCAACATTTGTTGTTTCCTGTCTTGTTAATTTTCGCCATTCTTACTGGTGTGAGGTGGTATCACATTGTGGTTTTGATTGGTATTTCCCTGATGGCAAGTGATGCAGAACATTTTCTCATGTGCTTGTTGGCCATGTATAGATCTTCTTCCTCTGTGAAATTTCTGTTCATGTCTTTTACCCATTTCATGATGGATGATTTCTTGGGTATTGAGTTTATTGAGTTTTTATTGAGTTCTTTATAGATATTAGATACTAGCCCTTTATCTGATATGTTATTTGCAAATATCTTCTCCCATTCTGTAGGTTGTCTTTTAGTTTTATTGACTGTTTCTTTTACTGTGCAGAAGCTTTTTATCTTGATGAAGTCCCAATAGTTCATTTTTGCTTTGGTTTTCCTTGCCTTCATGGATGTATCTTGCAAGAAGTTGCTGTGGCCAAGTTCAAGAAGGGTGTTGCCTGTGTTCTCCTCTAGGATTTTGATTGATTCTTGTCTCACATTTACATCTGTCATCCATTTTGAGTTTATCTTTGTGTATGGTGTAAGAGAATGGTCTAGTTTCATTCTTCTGCAGGTGGCTATCGAATTTTCCCAGAATCATTTATTGAGGAGACTGTCCTTTTCCCAGTGGATAGTCTTTCCTACTTTGTTGAATATTAGTTGACCATAGAGTTGAGGGCCCATTTCTGAATTCTCTATTCTGTTCCATTGATCTGTGTCTGTTTCTGTGCCCGTACCACACTGTCTTGATCACAGCTTTGTAGTACAACCTGAAATTGGCATTGTGATGCCCCCGGCTGTAGTTTTTTTTTTTTTTTTCAATATTCCCCTGGCTATTTGGGGTCTTTTCCGATTCCACACAAATCTTAAGATGATTTGCTCCAACTCTCTGAAGAGAGTCCATGGTATTTTGATAGGGATTGCATTAAATGTGTAAATTGCTCTGGGTAGCATTGACATTTTCACAATATTAATTCTTCCAATCCATGAGGAGCATGGAAATTTTTCCATCTCTTTGTGTCTTCCTCAATTTCTTTCAGAAGTGTTCTGTAGTATTTAGGGTACAGATCCTTTACTTCTTTGGTTAGGTTTCCCAATGGTCTTTTAGATTAAGCCTCCTCCACCCCCAAAACAACTGACTTCTAATTCGTTTATTTTTCATATTAAAAAATACAGTTGTAGGGGCGCTTGGGTGGCTCAGTCGGTTGGGCATCTGCCTTCAGCTCGGGTCATGATCCCAGCTCCTGGGATGGAGCCCTGCATCAGGCTCCCTGCTCAGCAGGGAGTCTGCTTCTCCCTCTTCCTCTGTCTGCCACTCTCCCCTGCTTGTGCTCTCTTTCTACCCACCCCCCTCTAATAAATAAATAAATAAAATCTTTAAAAAATGTTTTAAAAGAACACAAAAAAATTGTATCTAAATTACTCTCCATAAACTACTTGACAGAAATTAAGTGTTTATCTCAATCATCAGCAGTATAGGAGACAGGGATGTCCTCCACCTCCCTTCTCAAATTTTAACACTTAGACATAAGAAAAATAAAACATGAGGGCAGCCTGGGTGGCTCAGCAGTTTAGTGCCTGCCTTCGGCCCAGGGAGGGATTCTGGGGACCCGGGATCGAGTCCCACATCGGGCTCCCTGCATGGAGCATGCTTCTCCCTCTGCCTGTGTCTCTGACTCTCTCTCTGTCTCTCAAGAATAAATAAATAAAAAGAAAAAGAAAACATGATACCTTGGATGTCCAATTCTAATCAAGAGTAACAATTTATACTAGACGAAGCCACCTGCCTGAAACAAGGCTAATGGCTGAGGAAGACATAGAAAACCACTGTTTAGATGCATGGAGGTAGGATCAAACAATTATTGAGAGTGGAAGAGTTACAATCCTTGAAGGCAGGAGGCACAGCAAACAAGGTCCACATTCACCTCAATTCCATCCCTATGGGCATTTTTCCAAATTGCAGCCTAGAAGAACTAATTCAAACAGAAAATGACGGTCATATTGGGCTGGAAAGACAGAAGTCAAAATTGGGGTTGCCTTTATAATAGGGATTTGGTGGGGGAATTCCAGGAGAAGAGAAAAGCGCAGGGAAGAAACCAAACAACCTGTGTCCCTATACAAATTCTTCTCATTTGCTGATTATGAACCTGCACATACACATGGCAGCCCTCCCTCAACCCCCACCACCACTGCCAAAAAAAAAAAAAAAAGAAGAAAGAAGAAGGAGGAGGAGGAGGGAGGAGGAGGAGGAGGGAGGAGAAGGAGGAGGAGGAGGAGGAGGGAGGAGAAGGAGGAGGAGGGAGGAGAAGGAGAAGGAGGAGAAGGAGAAGGAGAAGGAGGAGAAGGAGAAGGAGGAGAAGGAGAAGGAGGAGAAGGAGAAGGAGAAGGAGGAGAAGGAGAAGGAGGAGAAGGAGAAGCAGAAGAAAGAAAGAAGAAGAAAGAAGAAAGAAGAAGAAGGAAGAAGAAGGAAGAAGAAGAAGAAGAAGAAGGAAGAAGAAGGAAGAAGAAGGAAGAAGGAAGAAGAAGAAGAAGAAGAAGAGCCAGGGAAAACTGACACTGGGACTTTGAAGCTGCAGCCACACATAGTAATAAGGACACAGAAGTTGAGGTCCAAAGTGTTAAGACTTTGGTAAACACTGCACTTTCAGAAACCAAAAGGGCTAGCCCCAAGGAGACACAAAGTAGAAGAGCTCCCACGAAGCCTAAAACTGTGCCTCAACAGAGCCAGGTGAGATCTGGCACTCAGACTGCTGGAGCAAACCTGACATGCGTTTGCTTCTGTAACTTCACATTGGCAATTTTGGGCTCCTACCAGAAACTGCCATGCCAAAAAAAGGACCAAATATTAAAATGCAAGAGGAAAACCAGACAATGCAGAGAGACTTAGGCAAGAACTTTAAAAGAATTACGATTAATATATATATATTATTAAAAAAATAGATGGAAAGATAGAAAATGTTAAGAGAACTAAAATCCATTACAAGAAGACCCAAAGGGATACTCTAGATTTTAAAACTGTAATTAGGAACTGTGAGAACTTCCTAGGAAGATTTAACTACAGACTGGATACGGAGGAAGACAGTAATAAGTCAGTTGAATGACAGATCAATAGAATGTATATTAACTAAAGTGCACAGAGAACAAAAATAATGCAAAATCAAAACAAATGCTGAGACAGATGTATGACATAGGTTAAGCAGTCTAGCATGTGCCACTCAAAGTCCCAGAGAAGAGGGAGGAGGAGACCAGAGGCATCGAGGAAACCAGGCAGCTTCTGCAGTGTTCCAGACACGAGGTTTGAGAGTGTTTAACCAAGTTAAAAAAAAAAAACAAAAAACCCCAAGTCAGAGGTAGTACTTTCAGAGAGAAGACTGAATAAAGTAAATAAAAAGATATAAATAAATAAAAAGTCTTAATAAATAAAAAGACACACACAAAGGAGACAGGTAAGAGCAGGAAATCTAGGATAACCCACAGCTTTCAGAAAGGAAGAATGTACCCACACCCAGACAGAAACTGTAAGAGAAGCCAGCTGTGCAGGGGAGAGGCCAGGCAGGTAGAAAGGGAGCTGGCTCAGTCTGGGATACACTGACCAAGTGCATAAAGACACGTGGGCAGGGTCAGCTGCAACAATTTCTATTTTGTGGTTCACAAGTATGATGGTGATCTGGGATTAGCTTCTCTTCACTATAATCTGTCCTGGTACTACTGAGGGAGATAGGAGGGAGAACTTTGGTCTCCCTGGAAAAGTAGGTAGTCATGTACCTCATTTGTGTTTTGGAGGTTAATTCCTGCCAAGATGTGAAAGTAACGGGAACAGTTCTAGAGATCTGGTGATATGCTAGGAAGCCCCTGTAAACTGGAATTGCTATAGACTTGACAGCAGTGTCTGGATCAGTTCACTGTTCTCCTACAGGAAAGCAAGGCCAGCAGAAGGAAAGGCACCAAAGCAGAGGATGTGAATATCTGGTCCTCTTGATGGTCAGTCAGTACTGGTTTTAAATGAGGAATTGGCCTATGCTTTATGTATCTGTCCCACTTAACTGGATTAATAACTAGAGGTAGAGCCACTTTTAATAGGAATCAAAATATCTGGAGGTGTCTACCGAAAATGCAGATTCCTTGGTCTACCTTCAGACCTATTAAAGCAAGAATCTCAGAACAGCACCTAGGAATCACCACTTAGAACACATGCCCTTGATGATTCTTATCACAAATACTAAAGTTTGAACACTACTACAGCAATGGCCTAACTCATAGCATGGGTGTCAGGTAAGCTAATCTAGGCAATACCCCGATCCATTCTGGAGAACTCCTAAGACAACAGAAATCGCTTTGCGTTCAAGGCCCAGAGCCTGACCTACTCATTTTTCACTCTCAAGTAAGTTTACAGAAGCAGCACCAGTAACTGTAAGAGTGGCCTCAGAAGGCTGCATGCAGAACCAGTGCTGATACTCCAGTGATCCACTCCCACTATTCTGTCGGCCATAACTCTGGCCTTTGTATCTACTAGGCTACCAAGATACTGAATAAAAGATACTGTCATTAATAGATGAGAACTTATAAGACAATCTCATCAATGTCCAAGGAGCTACACAGGTCAGCTCATGGACACAAAACATGTCATGGTTTTACAGGATGACTTACGGAGAGAAGCGAAAAACTTAAAAGACTTGTTAATTTACATCTTTTCGGTTTTCTGTAGGGAGTGACATCAGCTAAAATGGTGGAGTAAGGAATTCCAAAACTCCACCCTTACATAAAAGCTGTAAGAAGCTAGAAAATTGAGGGAACTCAACATTTTAAGAACTAGGAAAACTAACCCAAAACTTGTAGCAACCTTAACAACATTTATTCAAGAAGAATGACTGATTCTCAGTAAGAGCAGTGAGCTATGTGGTGTGAAACTTATCCTAGTCCCATCTCGCGCTCCCAAGCTGTTCAGTTGCCTTGAAAATGACAGCCTGAATTCTAGTACCAATACCAGAGGAAGCAGAACGGATCTTATTCTGAAAGAGTTTTAGTTTTTGTTTGAACTGTCTGGTGACTCCCTAGAAAACCCACTGAAAAGACTTGTCTTTATACCGCTAAACTCCTAACAGTGTTTGAGCTTCTACCCAATTTTAGTCACTCCTGCCTGCGGCAACAGAAAACAGTTAGGGTGAAAGCACAGCAACCAAAATCTGGTGAGGAAAGGGCAATGAGACATTTTGGGAAATAGGGCTTTGAGAAGTTCTAACACATCCTTGGGATTCTAAAAGGCCAACATGCCCAGGGAAGACTGAGAACCCCCAAGTTTTCTCCTCTGGTTGACCTTGAAGCTTGGTGTAAACAAGAAGTGAAGGCTGAGGTGGCTGCATGCTACCTGGCTGAGCACAGGCTGCTCCCCCTCCATCTGCCACACACACAGAGCCCCTAGAAAGACTGGGAGGCTCCAGGCATTTAAGTAAATCTGTCCCATACTGAGTACATGACTAGACGAACGTGACAGACTTCTGTGGTCACACAGGAGAAAGCTTACAAAATTAGCTCAGAGAAGTCACTAAACAAATAACGAAAACAACAGCAAACAGCAACAAACCCAAGGAAGGGGAGACTCTGACATCCAGAAGTGACACATTGTAATATTCAAAATGTCCAGGGTTCAACAAAAAGTTATGTGGCACTAAAAAATCCTAAAATAAATTTAACACAATTCTTTTTTCAATAGCATCAGGGAGGATAAAATACTTAGCAATAAGTTTAACAAGTCTGAGACTTGTACACTAAGAGCTACAAAAGTTAGATCATTGAAAGAAAATAAAGAAGATCTGAATAAATGGAACGACATCCCCTATTCATGGTTCAGAAGATTTAATATATTAAAATAGCAATATTCCTCAAATCACCTATGGATTCAATGAAATTTCAATAGAAATTTCAACTATCTTTTTTCCAGAAATGGACAAACTGATGCTGTAACTTATAATGAAAGGCAAGTGTCCTAGGATTGCCAAGATAATCTTGAAAAAGAACAAAGTTGGAGAATTCCTAATTCCCAATTTCAAAACTTCCTACAAAGCTACAGTAACCAAACAGTATGGTATTTGCATAAGGGGAAGATATAGAGCAGTGGAAGTGAACTATGAGTTTGGGATAAACCCATGTGTCTGTGGTGTGCGGATTTATAGCATCATTATGGGGCTTGGACGGGACATTGATGTTATCTAATGTGGTACCCACTGTCAGGAACAAGTTACATCCTTAAGTTGGGTAAAGAATTCATTTCCTCTGCCTGTGCGGATTGGTGTGTTTTTGAGAGAATGAAATGGCTAGGGGGACTTGGGAACTTTAAAGAAAAGGAAATTAAAGACAAAGATCATAAGCACTTCAGGAATATGGCTACAGCATGGACATCACAGGACAGAAAATAGGAAGCTGTGGCTCGGGCAGGGCTAGTTTAGGTGGAATATGACCAAGGCCCCCTTCATTGGGGGCAGTCTGGCACAGTGCACTGGAAAGGAATTACAATCCAAAGGAGCCAAACATACCATTATACGGTTGTTTTTAATGACTTTAGTGAAATATTAGTGAAACCTGAGGTACCGTGGCAAGGCTAGAAACTGGACACTAAACTATATAAAATTTAAATTGTGTCTCCTGATGTCTGGGACAGAGAAACTTAGAATGGTTAACCAAGGACGGAAAATACCCAATGACTGTCTTGAGTTTTTACTCAACTTTTAAGCAAGCAACTTTTAAGAAATAAACTGCCAAGGTTTGTTTTTGGGGAGAGTATAAATACAGAGGTCAGAAGTAATGTAACTCAGTGACTGAGCTTTCTCTGTAAAGACAAAAAGTGGAGAGACAGATCCAGTAGAAGAAAAATAATTAAAATAAAAGCAAAGTATTGCTTTCATTCATGAAGAACTGTTTTGACATTAAGATGTCCAACAGATTTTCTGAGCGCTTCCTATGTGATAGGACCTGATGGATGCTGATGATATTTAACAAAGTCCTGGTTTTTGTGGAGCTTATGTTCCACTGGAAGAATATTATACATAAACAAATAAATGCATATATTGGGTGGTAGCAAATGCAATGAAGAAAAAAATCAAGCTTAAATGTGAATTAATTTTGCTGCTCTAACAGACTAAAGTGAAAAGAGTTCTCAGAACTCAGGGCTCTGCATTTTGTGCAGGTAATTTTTTTTATTTAAGTAGGCTCCACACTCAGCATGGAGCCCAATGCAGGGCTTGAACTCAAAACTGTGAGATCAAGATGTGAGCTGAGATCAAGAGTTAGATTCTCAACGGCCTGGGCCATCCAAGTGCCCTGTGCCAGTTGATTTTTTTAAAGGAATCTAGAGAATAAAGTGTCACAAATCATTATCTACCGAAAGCAGGCACTTTCCAAGTGGAAAAGTAAAAGCATTTAACTGAAACACAAAACTTCCCTTAAGAGTATACACACAACATGGATGAACCATGACACAGTATGCCTAATGAAACACACCAGGCAGAAATGGACAAATCTAATACATAATTCCACTTTGATGAAGCACTTAGAAAAGGTAAATTCATGGGGATAGAAAGGAGAACTGAGGTTACCAGGGAGTTTGAAGGGAAGGAAGTGGGGAGTTGCTGCTTAATGGGTAGAGTTTCTGTTTGGAATTATGAAAAGGTTCTGGAAAAATGGATCATGGTGAGGACTGTACAACGCTGTGGGTGTACTTCATGCCACCAAATTACATAGTTCAAAAGGTTAAAAGAGCATATCTTATGTTATATAGATTTCACCTCACTAAAAAATTACTTTCCGACACTCAGCGAGAAAGGAAGAGAACACCTCCTAAGGCGTCCAAGTGAATCAGAGCCATCACAGCAGAGCAGTGGGGAGATGCACTTGGGTGAGGGCCACTGGGACAGCAGCACAGCTGCTCCTCCCCAGTGGTGACTGGCCTTGCAGCCAACCTGGGGGAGCAGCATGTTATTTCACGAATGGAGCTGGCAAGCTTCCTTATAGATCTATTTCAGAGTAGTCTTGAAAATTACTTCTTTTTTTTTTTTTTAACTTTTTTGCTTTTTGCTCCCAGTGTTCTACAAATGCTTAAAAGCATAAATGGTTAAATCTATAAGTCACAAAGTAGTAAGATTACTAACATGGTTGCTCCTTTTTCCTGATGAAACATTTTTAGAGAAGGTATTTGTTAACTGAGCTTAAAGATATCCAAGTGAAAGTAAAATCGAGTCAATGAGAGAATATGGTCTAAAGAGCAGGAAGACACAGTAACGATAAACATTTATAACAAGACAGAGTGCCCTAGAAAATACAAATGGTAATTAAGAACTTATGTAACTCTTCCTGAGTCTAAGGTCTTTGATGTCTCAGGGAACATACAGCACTTCTTTGGTAGTGATCTCTTTCCATGATTCTTGGATGGTGGACCAACTTTGTAAGTGGGAAGGTTGTCTGGATAGGACAAAAGTAACTGTAATAACTGAACATTTCCAAGAGAATCCCTTAAATTCTTACATGAGACAATTCGCAAGATGGTCAGAGAAGTTTTTCTTCCCATTAATTTTTTATTCTGATCATGTAAGTCATACATACCCATTGCTAAAAATTTGGAATTTACAGAAAAGCATGAAAGAAAAAAACCCGACAACATATTAAACCACATCACCCAGTAACAACATTCTGATTTATTTCCTTCTGATCCTGTCCCTCTTTTCACATGATAGTATCATGTAAGTCTGTATTTCTCACTTAACATGGGAGCACAATCATTGTTCCCAGTTGTTGAAATAGGTTTATAAACATAATTTTGATGTCTGAAATATACCTGAGCAGATGGATATTAAATTTACAACATTTCTCTGTTATATACTTAACTCATTTCTATTTTGTTTAAAAAATATGCAATGATGATCATATCTTTGGGAATACTTTTCTCCACTTCCTACTGTGGAAGGAATTTCCAGTGAAATTACTTAGATCAAAATCTATAAACACTGTAAGGAAGCCACAGCCATGGCTGCTTCAAAGTCTTTGCCGATTAATACTCTTTTCAGGAGTCCTTATATCCTTTTATATTTCCTCAGTTAAATTGCAGCTTTTAGTTTTAGTAATTAGGGTTATTACATAGTAAAGATATTATTAAAGTATTTGAATTTTTATGTTATTATGAATAAATCACTGTCTTTCAGATGATTTTTGGAAATAAAGCTTTTGATCTGATTACTGTCACCTCAAACTAATTTTACTAAGGTCTTATTTATTATAACGGCTGTTTTGGAAGAGTTTTAGTTATATAATCTGCCACATATTTTTATTTTCTAATTTTAATAGTTATACTTTTTTACACTAATGTTAAATCACAATGGTGATATGGAGATATTTATAGTGATTATGTTGTAATTTGCTCACAGAGTTTCATTGTTAAAAATTATGTCTTATGTTGGTTTGAAATATTCTTTGAACTTATTTGTTCAAAGAATATTTATGTTTTTTGAGTACCTACTAAAACCAGGGACATAATGGTGAGAAAAAATGCATAAAATTCCTACTTTCAAGAAGTATACATAGTCCAGTAAGAAATAAAGACATAAAAGAATCACAGGACAAAATTATAAAATTATAAAAATCAACTGTGCAAAGTATATGGGAGTACTGGTAGTTCTGTAAAATAATAAATATGTATGCATACATACACACAGATGTGGGGCGGGGAGAGAAAGGGTTAACTCAGCAGGCCAGGTTGCTCAGACCTCACATATTCCCTAGAAGGGCTATTTCTGTGTTCTCTAGGTTGGCGGCTGCTTCTTTTTTTTTCCCTAGGTTGGCTTCTGAGAACTGAGCTCTTAAAATGCTCTGACAGAGTTTCTCCCATGTTGAGGTGCCTTGTTGCACTCTGGGGCAGTTTGTACAGAGTTTACGTAAACAGCAGGACTTATGATGAACAGCTGTTTTTCCTCTGAGGTTCTGGAGCTTCAGTGATGAAGAGGAGTCACATAGGCCTCATATCCCCATACGACAGACCCCTTCACAAACTCTGAACTCCCCACTCAAGCTAGCGTGGCTCAGATTGTCACACGTGAAGTCAAGCATGTCCTATACAACTCCACGAGGAGGAGCTTCGTGGAAGCTCCTGCTTGTTGTCCTCTAGACTTCACCGCATGCTGTTTCTCCCTCTGCTGATACAGCTTGTATTCTGCTGCTCTAACAGACTGTGATCATGAGTGGAGCAACGTCTAGGCCCTGTTAGGCCTTTGAGCATATAACTCAAAGTTGAGCCTGAGGGTCATCCTGGGGCTCTCAATACAATGCGTGTATGAAAACATCCTCTACTGTGGCTAGTTGAGGACAGCTTCTCTCAGCAAGTACTGTTTGGAGCTGAAGCCTGAAGAAAGACAATCAGATGAATGGATAGAGAGGAAGCATTGTTTCCCCAGCAGGAGAGAAGGGAAAGTAGTGAGAGGAATATTGCACAGTCTGAGAAATGAAAGGAGGGAGAAGGTCCCCGACAGCCTTCCAGGCCACACCGAGGACAAGATGGATCCACGGATCCGTGCTGCAAGCAAGGGTGACATGAGCAGACTCCCGATTTCTGCAGGTGCAGCACAGACCAGATGCATGGGGGCTTCCGGAAACTGGCCAGGGAAGGTTATCATGATAGTAGGTATCAGACAGTATTCTTACATTCCTCATATTTTAATTACTTGATGTTTTGTTGTTGTTGCTCATGGGGTTACTCTGTTGTTCGTGTTTGTTTTTTTTTTAAAGCTGGAAAGGATCCCTAAGGAGTGAGTTCTTGTGAGGAAACTCAGAACTGGAAGAAGGGGTGAGAAGATACTAGAACGAGAGAGGAGTGAGTCCGTATTTTCACTTTTCTTCTCACTGAGTTCTCCTGCAATCTCTTTGAAATTGTTTAAATTTATTTGAAAGCCTGTCAATATTTGGTTTTATGTTAAGTCTTAAATCTACTAAAGGTTTCAAAAACAAGGAATCACATGAGAACTTACCATTATAGAAGAATGCCTAATATCTAATGCGTAGGTATAGTCCAAAACAAGTGAGTTTAATTTTAAAAATTTGCTCATATCTTCTTTGTTGATCCCAAGACTATGGAGCCCATTCATCATTTTTCCTTCTAGCTTCAGTATATCCAAAAGACTTTTGAAGAGAAGAAAAAAGTTTTAGTTTGATTTGCCAAAAAATAACCTTTAAAGTTTATAGCCCTATTAAAGGATTTGAAACAAATTCTGCTGGTATTTTTATTAATAGCAGGAAAAAATATTATTAAATTCATTAACAAACAAGACAAGGAGTTCAACTAGGGTAAACTCATGCTGACTTTTTTTGTGTATAGTGACAAAATCTCACTATTTAAAAGGCTAGGCAACAAGGTATACTTACTACATTCTTTAGCAAAGAAGTGAAGATATGCTCACCTCTGAAAAAGCCAAAAATGAAGGGAAAAATATACTAGCTCACTATTTTGGTAAATCTACTATTAAAACAAGATAAGATCAAATAGGACCTAAAATATAAAAATTCTGCATAGAAAAAGCCCCATTAAAGCATGAAAGTTCACAACTGTTTAGAATACTTATTAAAATTACTAATCATATATATAATCCTTTGAGAGCTCTTAAACATCATAGAAAATATTACTGCTAAAAATACCAACATCCATAAAGAAGCCTACTAGCAAAAAGTTTGGACAGTTTGAACCTTCGATTCCTACTGATGAAGCTAACACTTGTATGTGTGCCAGGTAAGTGCCATGTCCTTTCCACACACAGCACCTCTCATAACCACCTCTATTTGTAAAATAAGAATTTTGGATTGCATTGCCAATGTTCCCCTCATTTTTAAAATTTTACAATGCTTACTGATCAGACACTTTTTTGGGGGGGCAACAGAACTTTAACATTCCCCACAGGTTTTTTAAATCTACCATTTTTGTAATCTCAATCTAGTTTCTAGGAAAAACATCAGTAGAAAGACCAGATCGAGTTACATGGTACACTGGAAAGAGCACAAGATTTTGAATCCTGCTACTATTTGCCAGCTGTGTCCCTATCTTTGTGCGACACTTGAGTCTTCATTTCCCCATCTAAAAAAGAGAATGATGACAGTTCCTCTATAAGGCATTAAGGTTAAATTAACCTATTACTGGGCACACAGTTGCCCTCAATAAGTATTAGTTTCTTCCTTGCTCTTTTCAAATCTTGAATTCTGGCTACCAATTAAAGAAAAATGGTTCCTTAAATATCCTGGGTCTATTTATCAGGAAAATTTCTATCTTTGCATTTTGAAATAATTAATTTCTCATGCTTCTCTTTGAAATGGTTATTATCTGAGAGCCTTTCACTGGCTTCTCTGGCCTTTCAAACCAAAGGTGAAAATCTGAAACCTAGTTGCACAATCCGAGCCTTGCCCTCCTGTGTGACCGCAGCTTCTTCCGGCTCCTCCTCACTCCACAGCCTGGACACAGGAGTGGATTGTCATTTTTTCAAATGTGCCACTGCTTGCAGAACTCCCACTCCCCACTTTGCCTGATCTGTCCTTTAAGTGTTAGCTTAAATTATCACTTCCCTGAAAAAATCTGACATTTCTACTGTCCCCATGTTCCATCAAGAACTAGTTTAAATCTCTGGAGTTATAAACTCCCAGAGCACTGCACTTTATCTTTTATAAAAGATATTTTTTATTGCACTATCATTATATTTACTATCGGTTATCTCACCAAATCACTTATCTCTGTCTTCTCTGCCACTACACCGCCAATATCTACCAGTTCCTATAGCATAGTAGGCACTCAGATATTCACTGAATTGAATATTCATATTGATGTTATAATACTGAATTTTAATGTTATATGCATTACATATACATATTTATCAAGAGCCCAAGGGGCTCCTGGGTGGCTCAGTCAGTTAAGCATTGGCTTGGGTCATGATCCCAGGGTCCTGGGATAGAAGCCCATGTAGGGCTCCCTGCTCAGTGAGTATGCTTCTCCCTCTGCCCCTCCCCCTGCTCATGCTTGTGTGTGCTCTCTGAAATAAATAAAATCTTAAAAAAGAAAAAAAGAGCCCCAAAGGACTCTGGGCTAGATAACTTCATTAAGATAGAGGAAAACCATACAAATAGGGTTATCAAGACACCTCTGTTACATCTTTCTTTCTGGTAGGTATATCGTGGGGACACTGCTCAAGCTTGGCTACCAAAATGATTAATATCCACTTAGTACCAGTTTGTCTGCTCAAATCTGCAGCTGAGATGATTGCTTTGAGAAAAAGATGGGTCAGTGGTTCCAAGGTACTACATTTGATCTTAGCCAAAAGGCTGAGAAGCCATCAGTGGTTCCAAAGTAGAGCTAGAGATGTGAGGCACCATTTACAGACCTCCGCAAATTTACTCAGCTATTTTGCCTTCCTTCCTAGTCACTGCCAGAGCCTCCTGCTGACAACCTCCTGGGGGATGAGAGCTAGGCTTGGGCAAGGCCCTGACTGAACTCCAGTGCTAGCTGGCTGGACTCATGAAGGCTCTGGTTTCTCCCACTACTTCCAGGGTCCGAAGGTTAAGGACGTGCATCAGTCCTCTAAAATCAAAATGCAATGAGAGACAGGTGATAGGAAAAAAGCATAAGATAATTCCCCACTCCTAAATAGGCAGCTCTGCAGTACTACTCACACAAGACCTCTCCCTGGATCCAGTTCCTGAATCATTTTCTTCCAGGTTCCACACTGATTTTATTTGACACGCTCTGATTTCTGTTTGTGCTAAAAATGTCCAGAGATATAAACAACCTCAAGTATTTTCTTGTCCTCTTTAAAGGGACTTAGAGGAGCTACAGCTCATGATCACATGGGCAAGGAATAAAATGTGTCACAACTTGTGCAGATCACTATGGACCAGCTGGAGGAGCCACGGGGGTTTTATTTCCTGAATAACCTGCAGCCCTCCTAAATGGGCGAAGTGTCCCTGCTGTGAAAACTTTCCCTGAAATCTACCCAACCCTCACTCCCTCTCTTAAAACCGTTTTCACTAATCCTGCGCACAGACAGAATTTCTGTCCTGCTGAAGCTTACAGGCCAGCAGCTAACAACCACTCCACTGCTATCGTATTTACCTTCTATGAAATGAAAGCTATCATTTTCCCTAAGGATCCAATTAAATAAAGAGAAAAGTCTCATTTGGGCTACTGTATTTCCCAGGCTTTCCTACATTGTCCTACTTGTCCCAAATTGATAATAAGATGAAACAAACATTTAATCAATTGAAGTTTGATGAACGTATAGACAATTGAATTAAAACTGAATATCTGAACTAAAGAATTATATTCACTAAATTTATCTTATAAATACTAATTTTTAGAGTAGTTTTATGCTTCTCTTTAAAAGTAAAATAAATTAAGTTTGATTTTTCTTCTGTTTGGCCCATGACTAATTTGTGGATAAATGCTGATGAACAAATACATGACTTTCTAATTTTGTCCTAGAGTAGTTTTTTAAGAGAATGAATGAATGAATGAAAATGAATTTATTTATTTATTTATTTATTTATTTATTTATTTATTTATGAGACAGACAGAACACAGGAGTGGAGGGGTGAGGGGGGTAGGGAGAGAGAGGCAGAAGCAAGGCTCCACACCAAGCAGGAAGCCTGAGGCAACTGGATCCCAGGACCCTAAGAGCATCACATGAGCTGAAGGGAGACACTAAACTGACTGAAACACCCACCCAAAAATGCTTTAGAGCATTTTTGAAGAATTTTTTTGACCTACAAAAATAGATATACCCTGAATTCTACAATTTCAAATTTCCTTTCTGACAAATACAAGTACTTTAAACTCTTTCTGGTAATTCTACTCTTCTGGGGAAATGTCTCACATTCCTTTCAGGTCCTTTCTAGAGGGTGGAGTCTCTGGCTTATCAGCCCAGTCCCATGGAGCTTCCCTGCTAAACAACAGACCTATTAAGGAAAGACAGTTTCTAATAATGCAACAAGTACAGGTGTTTCAGGTTTAGAAACTTTAGTTTTCACATCAACAAATGTCACCAAGGTCTCTCCCAGTTCTGCATTCTAAGACACTTGAGAGTATTCTAGCAAAATGATAATAGAACTGTTTTGTACAAAAGCATGTACTTGCTTTAAAGTGATTATTTGCATTTTGGCAAATACTAAATTCAGGACAGTATTTGCCTAAATATAAATCATAGTTTGTATTAGTAATTTAATACTTACCTAAAAGGATCATAAGCACTCATATCAATATGAAGTCCATTTATGAACAGACAGGCATCACCTGGCTGAATTTCAAATCTATCATGAAGACCCTTGAAATAGAGCAGGGTAATAATTAACCAAATCATATAACAACAATGATCTATGACAGGAGTCAGCAAACTTTCTGTAGAGTCATATAGTAAATAATTTAAGCTTTGTGGGTCACATCATCTCTATTGCAACTACTCAACTCTATTCTTGTGGCGTGAAAGCAGCCAAACAACATATGAACAAATAGGCATGACTATGTTCCAATAAAACTTTCATTTCTAGGGCAGCCCTGGTGACTCAGAGGTTTAGCGCCACCTGCAGCCCAGGGCGTGATCCTGGAGACCCTGGATGGAGGCCCAAGTCAGGCTCTCTGCATGGTGCCTGCTTCTCCCTCTGCCTGTGTCTCTGCCTCTCTCTCAATCTCTCTGTCTCTATGGATAAATAAAAATAAATAAATAAATAAATAAATAAATAAATAAATAAATAAATAAATAAATAAATAAATAAAATGATATTAAAAAAAAACCCCTTTCATTTCTAAAAACAGGTAGCAGGCCAGATTTGGCCTATATGTTGGTAGTAGCCTGCCCACCCCTATGCTAAGTGATAGAAATCTCATGATAGGTTAGAGATAAAAATACCTGGATATTTTGGTTCTGCAATATATATTACAGTTCTAATTCTATAACAATTATTTACCTAATACATTGTGTATGTAGGTGCACACACACTTAGAATTTGATAGTTGTCACACTCTTATTCTTTAATATCTCAAGACTCAAAACTTTGGTGTATTTGTAAATATCTGTTGAAGATCACTCTAAATTTATAAAGGCTTCCATTAAAGCAGTGTTTCAGTGTTTACCGTTTTTTCATTTGGTAAATATTCCCCGAACACCTGCTATGAGCTAGAAATCACTCCAGGCACTAGAGCAATAATGAAAGCAAGGAATATAATGTTCTTGCCAGTACAGCATAGTTATCAAGATAGTGGTGAAAGGGGTCAAATTAATTTTATTATTTATTTATTTATTTATTTTTAAAGATTTTATTTATTCATGAGAGACAGAGAAAGAGAGGCAGAGACATAGGCAGGCAGAGAAGCAGGCTCCATGTAAGGAGCCCGATGTGGGACTCGATCCATAGACTCCAGGATCACGCTCTGGGCCAAGGGCAGGCACTCAACCACTGAGCCACCAGGCATCCCCAAATTAATTTTAAATCTTAATCTTGCTATTTAGACGTGGTAAGAGCTGAACAAAGTTACTTTTTGCTTCAGTATGTCTCCATTTTCCTCATCTGGAAAATGGGAGTACTTACTTCCATCTCACAGGTTATAAAGTATAAATGTGACATATATCTGTGTCTAGTCACATATGCACCACTGACAAATGAAGCTTTTATTTTTACTATTATTAGGGCACACAAATTCATTTAGAAGGAAAAACAATTTCAAAACAATGCATTTTAATGATGCCACATAATACCACATAATACATGACCTAACAGAAGTTTGTATAAATTATTCTAGAAAGGCAGGTGAAGCAACTAACAAGAAGAGATGCAGAGGAGGCTTGGCAGAGGTAAATTTTTCTGTATAGTTATCACTCACAACAGGTGACATAGAGAGAAGGGAGAGAAAGAACTAAATTTGTAACAGGACAGAACATATTTCCACTTGATTTATACTGAATACTAGCAAGAGATTAAACTCTAACACAAGAAGATTCACAGGTAAAACTCTGATTTATCTTTAGTTATTTCTCTGCCTTTCTATCAAACACTTATTCTAATAAATCTGCATTCTAACTTCAAAATCTACAGCTGCTTAATGAACTCATCGCTTGTTTTCCCAAAACTTGCACTGAACCCTCATACACATTGTCTTGAGCTCTCTCCAGCACCTCATTCATTTCAGGCATCTCAATGATAAGGGGAAAGTATATCAAGCACACAGATCTATACTAAATTGCTAATTCCCTCAAGAATGTTGATGCCAGGGCAGCCCGGGTGGCTCAGCGGTTTAGCGCCACCTTCGGCCCAGGGCATGATCCTGGAAATCCAGGATCAAGTCCCACGTCGGGCTTCCGGCATGGAGCCTGCTTCTCCCTTTGCCTGTGTCTCTGCTTCTCTCTCTGTTTCTTGAATAAATAAATAAAATCTTAAAAAAAAAAAAAAAAAAAGAATGTTGATGCCAGCCACAGCACCTTGAACAAAGAAAGTAAAAAAGGGGTAACCAATTGAACTTTAGTGGATTTGATTGCTGAACTACTACTATCTACTGGAGACTGGTGCTGACAAATTCTTTCTCATTCCTCTCAGAGGAGTAAGCCTTAAATCCTGGAAAATTACCCTGAGTGTATGATTTACGGCAGCTTTTTTGCAAATCAAGAGGTTAAGACTTCAGTTTCCAGCAATATAATGAACCAGAGATCCTGAAATCCCCCTACTGAAAACAAAAAACAACAACAACAAAAACACCAAAATGCTAGATTAAAATATTAATGCTCTCTAAATAAATAATTTAGTTTTTAAATGAAAAGACTTCATCTAAGGGCAGAGAAGTGGGAATATGAGTCTAAGGATATAAGCAAACACGGAAGATCGTGCCCCAAGGAAATCTTGAGCTTCCTAGGTAGCCTAAAGAACCTGGGGCTTTGAGGGTTGATCTTGGACAGGAGGCAAAGCCTTGGGCCCCCTTACAGCAAGGACAAACATCAGAGATATCCTTGTGCACACAAATGAGTGTTACACTCACAAGGAAAGGTGACCTAGAAAAACAAAATGCACTGCAGAGACACCACAGAAGCTTGCCTGTCTCACCTTGGTTCTTGGTGAGGGAAGAACAAGTTTTCAACAAAAATTCCTGGACTCTTTCATCTTCATACGAGCTTGAGGCTTAATTTCGTAACATTTTTAAGGTCCAAAAGACATACAGAGACCTTTTATCTGAAGTGGAGTTAAGCTGGAAGTACTCTTTGGCTTTGGGCAGAAACAAATACAAATTCCCAATGAGAAACAGAACCTCAAAAAAAAAAAAAAAAAAAAAAGGAGGGAATACATTGCAACATCTCTCTTTAAAAACCAATGGAGCCAGACCATTATATGAAGCTAAAAAAAAATTCCAGCTGAGTGGATCTCAGAAGACTGGTCGAGTTTTATAATGGTAAATTTGTTTATAAACATCTCTGGAGGCCCCTAAGCTGAAACTGCATCCATCTTGAATTTAAAAATTGAAGTCAGATATATCTTAATGTAAGAGATTTTCTTTTCCAGGATGACTAATGAGAGAATATTAAAAAAAAAAAAAAGTTTTACAGAATAACATTTGGAAAGGATATTCTTATTTAGGGATTTTCTTTAGAATTCTAAAATTTTCACACCTTCCAAGTAATTAGAAAAGGCATGAGCTTTTATTTAGGTTAGGTATAATCCTTTACTTGGATTTTGTATTAAATACCTGCATTTGGTTTATTAATATCTGATTAAAGAACAATTCTGAACTTTGAAGGGAAATTTACTATACTTTGGAGTGAAAGCAGTTGCCTCCTCAATAAAGTCAAACCAAATTCACTTATATAACTTCAGCATGGTCGTATTTTCTGAATAATCTCTGCATGCATTCAAAGTCAAACCATACAAAAACCCATACACAGAGAATTCTCGCTCATTCCAGTACCTTTCACCTGGTTTCCCAGCCCTTCGTGGCCCATAGAGGTGATTGGGTTTTTTTTCCCCCTTAGTTTCTTTCTTATTTATCTTTCCAGTGTTCCTTTATGTAAACACTTATACAAACACATATCCTGTTGTCTCTTTCTTTCACAAAAAGACTTAACTGCCTGCGCTATTGAACTTTTGAATTAGCAAAATCTGGTGTTCCAGTTTAACTCTGATCTACATTTCTTATAAGGAGTGATGACAGATCATCTTTCTACATATTTAATGACCACTATTATTTCTTTATTGTGTATAAACCTTTCATTTACATGTTGTGTGGGAATCGTACTCTTTGGTGTGCGTGGATGAGATGCCACAGCAGTGACATACACCCGGGATGTGTATATGCCTGGTCCATGCTCAGAAACACTGCAAGGGACACTCCGGAATTGCCGGCCTTCTGGTCACCACCACCCTCTTCTCTAGGGTTGGAACTCCAGTTTTGCTTTGTTTTTTAGGTACCACTCACATACATACCCCACATGGTAGCAGGTAACATGGACTACTAGTCCAAATGCATTTAGCCAAGATTAATAACATGAAAGCCATTACCATCCTTGTCTTTCTCCCAGCATGCTTTGAGGCAGAGAGCTAACCAAGATGATCACAGACACCATGATTATTTAGTTTACTGATTAAATTCAGATTTCTTGCTCTGAAATCAAAGCTTATTTCAAAATTCTTTCACGGACTCCAAATGAAGGAGAGGTAGAAAAGGTGATGGCAGTGGTGGCCCCAGTGGTCCTGAGCAGCTGGAGCCAGTGGCCAGCACTGATGAGTGACACTGCATGACGGCATGAACAGTTTGTGCTGGTGCCCTCCTGGGGCAGGTCCCTACCGTTCATAATTTTTCAGAGTATTCCTGGCTATGATTCTTTGACTACTTTTTCCACATGAATTGTTAGATTCATCAAGTATCAGAAAAAAAGAAGCTCTTGGTATTTTTATTAGATTCTGATTGTATCTATAAATTAACTTAGAATTGACTTTGTTGTAATCTTCCAACATAAGAACATGGATGTCTTTTAACACACCCATAAGGATTGTTTCAATTTCTTCCTTATATAGGCTTTATATACTTGCTATTAAGTTTATTACTAAATGCTATTTCTGTTGCTATTATAAATGGATCTATTCTTTCTTACATCTTCTAACTAGCTGTTTGCAATATATGGAGCCTATTGATATATATATATATATATATATATATATATATAGCAGAAACAAATACAAATTTATATATATATATATGTATATATATATATATATAAATCATATAACTTATTATCTTTTGTTGTGGACTAACACATGTCCCTCTCCAAGTTCAAATACTGAAGCCCTAACCACCAATGTATTTAGAGACTGTATTTAGACTGTATTTAGAGATAGACTTAAGGGATGCAAATATGGTAAAATGAAGTCATGAGGGTAGTGCACTTCATATGCATAGAGGAAGGCCATGTGGAAGACACAGCAAGAAAGTGCTGTGAAAGTGGCTGAAAGTGGCTGTCTGTCTATGAGTGGGGAGAGAGCTCTTACCAGAAACAGAATCTGCCAAGAGCACCATCTGGGACTTCCAGGCTCCCAAACTATGAGAAAATAACTTATTCTCGAAGCCACCCAGTCTGTGGATTTTTTTAGCTGATTCTCTTACACCTCATTTCCCCCAGTGTTTACATTTCTAATACATTTCTCTTGACTAATAATGTTGGCTAAGAGCTAAAACAACAATGAATTACAGTGCCAATAATGAGCCTCGTTGTCCTGTTCCTGATTTTGGTGAATATGCCCTTAGTACTTTTCCACTAGTAAGATGCTGGTTTTTAAGCCAAGATACACACAAATACACATATACACACTTTTAATCACATTTTTAAAAGGTATCACTGATTCTCTTATGATTTCTTTGAAAATTTATTTTATTATGATCAGAAAGGTCTTGAATTGTAGAAAATGCTTTTCCACATCAAGGAGACAGTCATGCTACTTTATAACTAATATCTAATGGCATAATTATATGAACAGATTTCTTAATATTGAACCATCCTTGCATTCCTTAAACTTCATTTGATTATGATTTATTATCCTTTTAATTTATTAGTTTTACTGTTTTCATCTTTTAATGCATTAATTTTTAACCTTTATTAATTTCTTCTTTCTTTTGGTTTTATTTATTGCTCTTTTCTTAACCTTTTAGATCCTGTATTAATTTTATTTTTATTCTTTCATTTTTACTGATCTAAGATTTTAAGGCTTTTCTCTGAACTTTGTTTTGTGCCCCAAAGATTCTAGTAGTTTGTTTTTATTGTTTTTATTTTTATTATTTTTTTAATATTTTATTTATTTATTCATGAGACACACAGACTGAGAGAGAGAGGCAGAGACACAGGCAGAGGGAGAAGCAGGCTCCATGCAGGGAGCCTGATGTGGGACTCGATCCCAGGACTGCAGGATCACGCCCTGGGTCAAAGGCAGGCGCTAAACCGCTCAGCCACCCAGGGATCCCCTAGTAGTTTGTTTTTAAACATCATCAAGAAATACTGCAATTTTGGGCACCTGGGTGGCTCAGTCAGTTAAATGTCTACTCGATCTCAACTCAGGTCTTGATCTCAGGGTCATGAGTTTAGGCCCTGTGATGGGCATAGAGCCTACTTATAAAAATATAATGCAATTTTGATGTGCATTTTATTTTTTCTTCTACTTAAGGGTAAATAGTTTTAATTTCCCAGTGAATAAGCCCTTTCTCCTGATTTTGTTATCAATTTCTAGTTTGACTGCACTGGGATAAGAGAATTCTTTTCTGTCATATCTACTTTCTAGAATTTTTTTGCCGCTTCATAAAAACTTGAGAAAAGGTATATTTTCTCTATTATCAAGAAAAAAAATCTATTATATCCCTGTAAGACCTAACACATTGATAACGTTGCTTGGTTGTCAATATCTTATTTTTTGACTTCATCAGTATTTTAGGTAAATTCAACTTTTCTATCTCCAGTAGTTTCTGTTTTATGTATGTTGCTACAGTGCTTTGATGTATAGATATTAATAACTGCTATATTTTCATTAGTATTATACAGGGCCATTGTTTTACTCATTAATATTTTTAAGGCCTGAATTTGATTTTATGGTATTAAGATTACAACCCCTGCAACATGGCATTTGTTTGGTTTACCTTTGCCCCAACTTTAATTTTTAACATTTCTGAGTTAGTTTTAAAGTTTTTATTTCACATATATTTATCTGCCCAATGATTCAAACTGAAAACTTTTGTTAATGTTAAGCTTATTTGCATTTATCAATATGATAGAGGTTAGACTCAACAGTCATTCTTTTTATTTTTATAAAATTATTTTTTATTGGTGTTCAATTTGCCACACATATAGTTACACCCAGTGCTCATCCTGTCAAGTGCCTACTTCAGTGCCCATCACCCAGTCACCCCCACCCCCCACCCACCTCCCCTTCCCCCACTCCTAGTTCGTTTCCCAGAGTTAGGAGTCTTTCATATTTTGTCTCCCTTTCTGATATTTCCCGCTCATTTTTTCTCCTTTCCCCTTTATTCCCTTTCCCTATTTTTTATATTCCCCAAATGAATGAGACCATATAATGTTTGTCCTTCTCCGACTGACTTACTTCACTCAGCATAATACCCTCCAGTTCCATCCACGTCGAAGCAAATGCTGGGTATTTGTTGTTTCTAATGGCTGAGTAATATTCCATTGTATACATAGACCACATCTTCTTTATCCATTCATCTTTTGATGGACACTGAGGCTCCTTCCACAGTCTGGCTATTGTGGACATTGCTGCTAGAAACATTGGGGTGCAGGTGTCCCACTGTTTCATTGCATCTGTATCTTTGGGGTAAATCCCCAACAGTGCAATTGCTGGGTCTGAGGGCAGATCAATTTTTAACTCTTTGAGGAACCTCCACACAGTTTTCCAGAGTGGCTGCACCAGTTCACATTCCCACCAACAGTGCAGGAGGGTTCCCCTTTCTCCAACAGTCATTCTTTCCTGCTATATTTATGCTTCCTAGATGTATTTATTTTGAGAGAGAGAGAGAAAGAGAGAGAGAGAGAGAATGAACGTGGGCAGGTGGGGGCAGAAGGACTGAGGCAGAGAGAGAGAATCTCAGGCAGAATTCATGCTGACCTCAGACAGAGCCTGATGCGGGGTTCAATCTCCCGACCCTGAGATCATGACCTGAGCCAAAAATCAAGAGTCAGGGACCTAAACAACTGAGCCATCCAGGTGCTTTCTAGAGGTATTTTTAAAATGTCATTCACAAATGGTTTAGTCTGTGTCCTTTTTTTCTTTTTAAGGCTCTTTTCCTGCTTGGGTAGATTTAGACTTTTGCTTCATTAGTTACTATCACACATATATCTTCATGAAATACTTTCAGTCATCTCTTTCTTTTAAAGTTATCTCTTTCTTTAAAAGGTATCAAATGGGGGATCCCTGGGTGGCTCAGCGGTTTGGCACCTGCCTTCGGCCCGAGGTGTGATCCTGGAGTCCCGGGATCCAGTCCCATGTTGGGCTCCTTGCATGGAGCCTGCTTCTCCCTCTGTCTCTGCCTCTCTCTCTCTCTCTCTCTCGGTCTTTCATGAATAAAATCTTTAAAAAATAAAAAAAATAAAAGGTATCAAATGATTCTATTATGAAAAATAATAAAATTAGTTTCTGACTTCTTCCTGTTGCCTCTCCTTTTGCATAGCCCAACCTTTCTCTACTCTACTAATTAACTATGTACTTTTAAGTATGTTTAGGCTTCCACCGCTGGATTTTTCAGCTTTAATCCAATCTGCTGATTCCCAAGTACCTCAGTGAAAGTAATCAGCAAGTTTATTCTATTTTCTACCTCCCTCACTACCTGTATTAGTTGCAATATTGTATAATGTCAGAGCAGGTGCTATTTACATACCACATAATAACTCTTTCCCTCACCCACATTTCTGTACAATAAACTCATTCAATGGTCACCAGGCAGTTATTCTGCTGAAGTATCTTCAATTAGTATTTGGTCAGAAGAAATTCCTCAGAAAGTGCTCTTTCCCTGAATTCTTATTGTTCCACATTTTTGTGGCCTGCATATGCCTATCCATCTGAAAGTAAAGCTGAAGGACAGCTTTTCTTTCCATGAGTATTCCTCCTAGGTAGAATTTTATTGTCTCCTGGTGTTGAATATTGTTTTAGAAAATCTGATGCCAATCTGGTTCTCTTCCCCTATAATCCTCATTGCTAAATGACAAATAATTTTTTTCCTATATAGCCTTTGTTTTGATGACTCTTGATCAATTTTCCCAGTTATAGTGTACCCTTTCAATAATGTAGGTTCAAGTCTTTTATCTCAGAAAGTTGTCTAATTAAAATTTTAAACATTTGCTCTGTCCATTTCAGAGATTCCACTACAGGAATGTTGCATTTCCTTTACCTGCCTTTTACTTACCATTTTTCTTGAATCCTTTCTATTTTTGTTTTAATTTCTTTGCATTTCTTAATTCTATCCACTATGTCTTCTACTGTGTTTTCTATAAGGTCAATTCTGCCTTGTGCCATTTGTAATTTTGATTTTTATTTCTGAAATGGCTACTTTGAATATCTTCATAAAATCCTTCCAGTACTGACTTCACATCCTCTGGCATCTGGTCATCACCCCCTCTTCCCGGCCGATCTTCACAATGAGTCACTGAATTTCTGCATCATGTGTTGCTTCCTTAGCTTTTCAAGCTTGATTAGCTTAATGTTGTGTTGCAATCTTTCTCTGCTTAGTGAAGTTTCTTCATCTATAGTTCTGCTCCTCCTCTCCATCTTTATAGTGAGTTCTTTAGATGAATGTAGTTCTACCTTTCTGATTAAGCATTATCTGAATCACATATATTTTCTTGCACCAGACATTAGCAGGGGAGATTGTTTTGGAGTAAAAGAGGCAAAACTAGCCTTCCAGGTTTCCTGGCATGAAGTTTCCTTATAGCGATCAACAGTTTAAGCTGGGTCACCCAATGGAGGCAGTCTTCTTTAGATTCTCAAATATTAACCTGGCTCAAAGGCTCTTATGACCGGGCACTTCTCTTCTCTTTGCCACCAAAGGATGCTACAGTTATCTCCTGGATGAGCTGTCCCCCTCTAACTAGCTAGGTTTTCTTTTTCTTTTCTTTTTTTCTTTCCTTCCTTCCTTCTCTTCCTTCCTTCCCTTCCTTCCTTCTCTTCTTCCTTCCTTCCTTTTTCTTTCTTCTCCTTTCTTTCTTTCTTTCTTTCTTTCTTCTTTCTTTCTTTCTCTTTCTCTCTCTCTCTCCTTTCTTTCTTTCTTGGTTTTCTTATATCTGTCACTTCCATGCATTTGCATGACTCCTCTCTTCCACCTCCCCCAGCAGACATGCCCTCTCCTATTTTAGTTTCACCAGCCCATGTTGTGTTCCAACTGAGTGGAGTCCTCTCCTCTTAAGGGTGAGTACTTGCTGATGATTTCTGGGGCTGTAATTCTGGGATGCCTGCCACATTCCACTTTTCCTCTGCCACAGGATTGTAGCTTTATGCTTCCGTTCTATTGGAGCTGGACATATTTGACCACACACAAAATTTAGAGTTTAAGGTTTTTCCCTTCTGCTAGTTTTGCTGAAAATGTTGTTTCATTCTTCTTGTTTCTATGTATGATTTTTAGGAGAATAAATGGGACTATTTTGAATTGGGCTGCAGCCATCTTCCTATTGGAACCACTCACTATATTCTTTTTTTTTTTTTTAATTTATTTATGATAGTCACAGAGAGAGAGAGAGGCAGAGTCACAGGCAGAGGGAGAAGCAGGCTCCATGCACCGGGAGCCCGACGTGGGACTCGATCCCGGGTCTCCAGGATCACGGCCTGGGCCAAAGGCAGGCGCCAAACCGCTGCACCACCCAGGGATCCCCCCACTCACTATATTCTTAAGAACAAAATGTCAGCTTAGGCCAGCTTTAATTCAAAATATGATAGAACTAAATAAAATTAGCCAAAGCCAACCTCCCTAGCTAAGTTGATAATAAAATGCTGAATTCCACCAATAATAAAGATATTAAAATTCAAAAGACCCAAATAATTCCTAAAAAAATGAGGATACACAGCAAATACTAAGATTGCAGATAATGTTAATCCTGGGTAATGTAAATAACAGATCTTTTTAAATGTAATATTAGGATAACTCTTTCTGTAATAATTATATAATATTTTTGTAATTTCTGTAACTATTACATAATAATAATTATTATAACCTTAAACTTGTCAATTTGACCACATTACCACTAGGTTCTGTCATCTTGCAGTTGTAAATATTTACAAAATATGCTCACAGATTATTATAATCTGAATCATATAAGTACATTTTACAGAAGTAGTTTGAAGATGATGATTTTCTCAAAGTGAGTACCAGGAACTAAATCCAGAACTTCTGCCTGTTCTTTCTTATTTTTTTTTTTTTAAAGATTTTATTTATTCATGAGAGACACAGAGAGGGGGGGAGGAGGAGAGAGAAAGAGAGAGAGAGAGAGAGAGAGAGGCAGACATAGGCAGAGGGAGAAGCAGGCTCCATGCACCGGGGGCCTGATGTGGGATTCGATCCCGGGTCTCCAAGATCGCGCCCTGGGCCAAAGGCAGGCGCCAAACCGCTGCGCCACCCAGGGATCCCTCTATCTTATTTCTATAGCTATTTTATTCCTTCAGTTCTACTAACAGCCCTATAATCATAGTTTCATAGAGCAACAGAAATTATTCTGAATTTCTTTCAAACATAGAAACATTGTTTTATAGTTTTAAGAGCATAAGATAAAATACAATTTAGCAAATGGGAAAGTAACATGTGGAATTTAATATAATTGATGATATTACTGTGACCAATTTTTGATATAAAGAATTCCCAAATCTCAGTGGCTTACTAGAGGAAACATTTGCTTCTTGCTCATATCAGATATCCATACCTTCAAGTCATCTTTGGTTCTAATCCAGGGCTTTTTTCATTTCAGGCAACAGACCAGGAGAGCAGCCTCTATGAGGGACATGCCTCGTGACAGAGAGCAGAAGTAAAAAAGCAAATGAGCCACAAAGCTTCTGCTTGCATGGATGTGTGCATCTGTTCATTTAATATTAGCTAAAGCAAGTGACAGGGCAACAATCAGCATCAGAAGGAAGTGAATATTTGTGAACAAGAACATAATCCATCTCAATATTTCATGTTTTACCTCTGCAAATGTATCAATCAATGATCTTAAATTTTTAAACAGTCCTTCCCTATGACTTTCTATCTATGAGCAATATCATACCTTTTGGCCATAAAATATTATAGAGAAACTGTGTCTCCCACTTTTCCAGCTAGCTACTGTCTATTTCTTGAGTTATCTCTTGCCTTCCTAGAAGGAAATGAGCCCACCTATGTCATTACAGCTCAATTACTGGGACTCAGAAGGGAGATAACCTGAGCCAATGTCACTTAACTATTACAGGAAATTCTTGCCCAGGAAGATAAAGCTATAAATGAATAAATAACCATTTGCTTCAGGAAATTCTTGCAAACAAACTGTTCCAGGCAGATCTAGAATAGATCTGCAAAACAGTCTGGTTTGCAAATCTGAATAGTTACCTAATCTTGGCAAAGAGCTTGCTTATAAGTTTGCTCATCAAAACCATCACTTTTGTGTTGACCAATCCTAAACTACTGGGTTACAAATTCCACCCAATCCCAAATAATTCCCCCTTTCTTGAAAGACCCAACTCAAACCACTTGAACAGAAGCCATAGAACCTCTAAGTAATCTACTATAGCATCCTTCTTTTGAGAGTAAGATTCTACCAAAGTGGTGTTCTCCCTTACTGCAGTAAGTTATTAAAATCAGCTTTGCTTGGTCAACAGGTTTTCTGTTGGTTTTCATAGAAGACCTGACAGTCTACACTAGATTCTTCCTATCCTACCTGGTTTTATTAAATGCATTTCTCTAAATTTCATGTTATTCTTCTGAAAATAGCAGTCAAGAATTTTGAGAAGAAATGAAACAAGATCAGATTTCTTAATTTCCTTGAATATCTTTGTTTCCTAATCACCTGGCAAGATGCCTGGCCCTTGAACAAACTCAGAGTGCTTATGAAATTTATCAGGAAGGAACTATGTATCAGAGCAAAAATTCTGGTTCTCTACCAACTCTGTGGCCCAACAGAAATCACAGGATTTCATTTTATAAATTAGGATATTAATAACTGTCATAATATACACATAACATTTAAAAAACTATCTGTTGCTAAACACTGAATGTATTACAGATAACATTTTAAAATTCAACAGTTTTCAATTCAACAAATGCTTTTTTTTTTTTTCAACAAACGCTTCTGAGGGAAAATGTGCCATACCCGGCACCATATTTATTCAAGCCTCCAGATTCAGAGTTTACTGATTTCCTCAATTCTATCACCTTTCACTTCCATACTGCTTCAGTAGCCAGCTTTGGTCATCACCCTATGGTCAGGCCATTGCACTTGTCTGCCTATGAAATTTTCCAATGCAGAGATCTGGGCCTTCAGATCTTCCAATGACCTCTCTTTCATCCCCATTGTATTCTTTTTTAACATCATAAGGTCCTCCAGCCTTTCAACCCAAAATCACTACTTGGAGAAAAGCTCTGATGGCCACAGCACCCACTTTGGACAGCTAAATGAGCACAAAAATATACCAGACTGGGTGAAGCCACTGATATTCTAGCTTGCTTCATTTTTCCTCCCTTTTCTTCGCTATCCTTTCTTCTTTTCCTACTGCAGGTGCATTATTCAAACAAAATTCACTGTGAATACAGGAACTTTCATTTAAAAACAATCCACTTTGTTCCAAGAATGGTAAGACCCACTAGGAAAATTACAGGGAAGAGTAATACTACAGCTAGTTTTGGAGGATAAAAATAATTTGTTAGGTTGTCAGTGAGGCAAAAAATATCCTTCACACGGAAGCTAAATGATGGCTCCCAACACCCAGGTTCTAGGCGTGAACAAGGCATCTACTTCACTATTACTGTTGGAGTTGCTGGTCATCATCAGAAGAGCTGACGTCTATTGAGAGCTCTCTCTCTGTCTTGTGGGACAGGTGCTGTTGGCTGGCTAAGGTAACCCACTTCTCCTTTGCTTGCCTCAATTACTAGAAAAGAACATGACTTTTCTGGCTGCTCTTGAAGCAAGAGATAGCCGCATGACAAAATTCTGGTCAGTAAGATGAAGTAGTCTGCTCAAGTATTCCTGGAAGGCTTTAGAGAGGATGAATGTGGCTAATACCATCTTCCTGCCCCTTTCTGCTTTGAACACAAATAAGAAGTCTAGAGCTGTGGCAGCCATTCCGTAGCCATAGAAGAAGAAAATCATGTCTGTAACCACCTACTTTGAGACTTTTTTATGGGAGAAAAACAAAATCCTACTGTTCAGGGCCCTGTGCATCTGGTTATAATTCTTAAAGCCAAGGCAGTCCTATGTCATTAAGTTGGGCAGTGTTCTAAGCACTTCACAAATACTAACATAGACAGCTAGGATCATTTGGATTCTTTTTTTTTTTTTTTTTTTGTAAAGATTGTATTTATTTATTCATGAGAGACAGAGAGACAGAGAGAGAGAGAGGAGGCAGAGACACAGGCAGAGGGAGAAGCAGGCTCCATGCAGGGAGCCCGATGTGGGACTTGATCCCGGAACTCCAGAATCATGCCCTGGGCCAAAGGCAGGTGCTAAACCGCTGAGCCACCCAGGGATCCCCCCTCATTTGGATTCTTAAGGTAATTTAATAGACCAATTGGCAGAATCTTACCAAATTACTGATCAACTGTGACCTATATGCCGTAGGATTCTAACAATGTTCCAGTGGTCCAAACCTGACCCAAGCCTCATAAGCTTTTAAAGCAAAACCAAATATGAGAAACATAGTTATAACTGTTAACTCATAGCTTTATTCTTTTTTTTTTTTTTTACTTAAAGGTTTTATTTATTCATGAGAAAGAGAGAGAGAGAGAGAGAGAGAGAGAGAGAGAGAGTAGCGCAGAGACATAGGCAGAGGGAGAAGCAGGCTCCATGCAGGGAGCCTGACATGGGACTCGATCCCGGGTCTCCCAAGATCACGCCCTGGGCTGAAGGCAATGCTAAACGGCTGAGCCACCCGGGCTGCCCTATTCTTTATCTTATAAAGTAAACCATACTATGTGGGCAGAAGGTCTGGAGTACAGGGTGAATGAAGAAATTAAACAAAACATATGTTAGGAAAGATTGGCTAGAATCACAGATTGTAGGCTATATAAAGTAGACAATCTAAAAATGGAAAAACCCAAACTATTTTAATAACCAAAGAAAGCACAAATTATCATTTTTGTTTTCGTATGAAAAATGAAGATCTAAAGTCTAAAATAGCGATAGTGTAGTAATTAAGAAAAAATTCAAACAAACCTTTTGATTTTCCTGTATTTCCTCCCTCATAAGTTGATTTACAGCAATTCTGGTCAGAGATCTGGGAAAATAAATACTGATATAATTAATTTTTCCTAATGTTTTTTTTAATTTTTTTTAATTTTTCCTAATGTTTAGGACTAATCTTTAATTCAGTGAAATATAATAGTCTGGATAAGAATCTAAAAACTTGAAATGCTTCATGACCAAAAAGTATACATTTCCATATGGCCGATTTGACAACTGGTACAATGGCTTTCATTTGACAAGGGTGTTCAATTTAGATGGATTACAGACTGTCAAGAATTCATGTACACTCTGGGTGATATACAGAATTGCTGAATCACTATATTGTACATCTGAAACTAATACAACACTGTATGTTAATTATGCTGGAATTAAAATAAAAACTTAATTTTAAAAAAAGCTCATCTACACTAACTGTATGCATGCAGTAATAAGTACTATCAAAACTTATTACTAGACACTTACTTTTCAAATATACTTGATTGAAATGCTATTTTGTGCTATTTGGCCCATATAGACAAAGTTTGTACGAAATTACCAGTATCATGATATATGTCAATGCAAATGGGCAATTTTCAGAATTCTTGTACACAAAGATTTTGGTTAACCTGGGACCTCTACCAAAGTATGCAAGGTCTAAATGGCTCTAATACTGACTTCATATACTCACTCTTGAAGAACTTATAACTCCCCTATAATTTAAAAACAGAGATGTTTTTAACAAGTCTATTAACTACATTTATTTGACTTGATAACTCCTAGCAAAATTAGTTACACATTTGTTAATTTTATGCAAACAAAATGATTGAAAAATTAAAAGACTGTTAATGCAAAGTTCTGTTTTAAAGTAAAACGTGAGCAGAAAGGTGTATCTTAAAACAACTCATAAGTATGTGATATCTCCTAAAATTTGGGCATTTGGGAGAAATTACAATGGATACTTTGATAATACAAATTTTTCATTCATTTGGCAAATATTTTATCATTTACTGATTGTCTATCAGGTGGCTTTATCAATATGCTCAAGCTTATAAGTTAGCCAACTTAGCAGTGTCAGCACAGTTTGCAATATTTTTAATGACCAACCACAAACTTAGAGCAGAGTTTAGCAACAGATCCCTGAATTACAACTGACTTACTGTCAAAAGAGTGAATAAAAGGTCTTCCTAACACTAGAGTTATTTTATTTGTATTTGATCAAATAATTTCAGAAACAGCAGTGTATATAAATATTTATATATACGTGCATATTTCTATTTTAGTATATAAATACTGACTTCTCAAATTCTTGGCTGTTTAACACAAAGAGTCACATCAATATATTAATTCTTAATCTGTAAATAAGTTGATAAACCTATTTTCAGGGTCCCATGGAAAGGTTCTTGTGATCTTGTGGCCAACTATGTACTATTTATCTTACAAAGGAAAGAATATCTAGATTTAAAATTCAGTAATGAGTACTGTGGATAAATGTACAAAATAGTGTATGAGACAAGGAGAGGCCTAACAATCACCCACAGGCTATGATGTGTCCAGTGTAGAGATGCTCTCCAACTCCCTTCAGAATAACACTGATGCACTGTCACATGCTCTGAATCTTCGATATAAGCTAACTTATTTTTTATTCACTGGTTGCTTATAATTTTATATCCTGTCATTCCTAACCAGACTACAAATGTGTAAGACTTTTGTTATTTTGTAAAACTATGATTACTTTTAGACATGCAGATGTATTATCTATTGCACTACAAGATAGGTTTAATATAAAATCAGTACTTCTGGAAGCAATTTGATTAGGTATCCTACTGGCAAAAAAGCATTCCACAAAATATTCCATAAACAAGACATTACTACCTATTTAGAATCTGAAAGGATAAGAAGAACATGAGCTAGTCATACTCTGGGCATAAATCTATTTAGAATAATACTTTTCATCACCCTTACCTAGAAAAGAGAAAAATATTCCGTCATTATTCATTACTTAAACAAGTTTTATCCTGGATTTCCATATCACTGTTTATATTTAAATAATTTTAATAAATTATTTTTTCTTTCTATTTGACTCTAATGTAAGAGTTCTATCTTGCAGTATACATACATATGCACAAGCCAGGATTTTCCACTGATAAAAAACAAAAAAACCAACATACAGATGAAAAAATACCCTGATTTAATTAACACTCTATCATATAGCAGAATTAATTGATATCACTATGTTAAAATGAAATCAGCTATTTTCATAAAATTTATTTAATGGAAAGAGTTCTGGTTATACTCAAAGCAACGAACTTTAACATACCTGGCTTTTACGGGGAAGTTCTGTGAAATGTCTTTCATTAATTTTATGGCATCATAAACTGGAGTGGACATTATTTGGGAAGCTGCCTGAAAACTAAGATCTGGGAAAAAAAATAATTAAGGAATGTAGCATAATGTCAGATCTTTATAGGTTTTCCATGTAATTTAAATAATTTAGTCAACATTTTTTACCATGCATTTATAAATAAGACATGTTAACACTCTTATACTTAATATTCTTCAAAAGTTTTAAATGGAAGGCTATCACTTATGTCCAAATAAGGTTAAGTTTTACACTTTTATGAAGGACTAATTATCATTTAATATGTATTGTTTTCCACATATTACAATATAGCTTCAAAAAGAGATACAGGAAAAGAAATGCTGATGCAAAGCTATTTTTTTCTAAGGTTGAATAAAACATGCAACAAAAAGTTTGATAAGAATAACAAAAGGAAAAAAGAGCTTTGAAGAGCCTGTTCTGGAAAGAACTTTAAGATCCAATGTGTTCAACTCAGTATATATCAACATTCACTTTCTCTTTCAACATGTTTTACCTTTATGCTATAATAAAAATAAAATCTTAGACTTAGTATTTGCCCGATACTACAGTTCTTTGGAAAGAAAACTGGCTTATGTAGTCAGTTTCCAGTATGTTGGATGCTGTAAGTAAGTAATCTTACTTAGTCTCGTTTACCTTGTCAAGAGTCTGACAAGATTTTATTTATTTTTTAATATTTTTTAAAGATTTATTTATTTATGATAGACATAGAGTTTATTTATTTATTTATGATAGACATAGAGAGAGAGAGACAGAGACACAGGAGGAGGGAGAAGTAGGCTCCATGCCGGGAGCCTGACGTGGGACTCGATCCCGGGACTCCAGGATCGTGCCCTGGGCCAAAGGCAGGCGCCAAACCGCTGAGCCACCCAGGGATCCCCCTGACAAGATTTTAAACCTGAACTATGTTCATTACCAAATAGTGAAACATACTGTTTCTCTTTAATATTTCACCATGGGTAGAATCCCAGCTCACCACATACTAGTAAAATAACCAGTTTAGCATAACATGGCTAGTTTTGTTTCCACGTTTTCAGTGTGGTAAACTGGGTTGGAGTCAAAGCTTAGGAAGAGATGTTCTTAGCACAGCTTCCCATGGGATAGAGAGCCTAATGATCAAGGTTCAGTTCCAGCTCTGTATCATGTTCTAGCTGAGTAACTTTAAATAGCATTTCCTCAATCTACTCTAGCATGTTTCCAGCTCCAGCATCAGTACTCATTAATATCTCCTAATTGCTAAACACAATAGCCATTTTTCAAGGCTAATCTTACTAAGATCTATTCACAAGAGGATCACTTCCTGCAAAGATAATATACTCACTTTCTAGTCAATAAACGGTGTCAGGAAAAACTGGGCATTCACATGCAAAAGAATGAAAACAGACCACTATCTTACTTACACAATACACAAAAATCAACTCAAAATGGGTTAGATTCTAATTTAAGACCTGAATCCACTAATTCGGAAAGAAATTATAAGGGTAGGCTCCTTGACATTAGTCTTAGCAATGATTTTTTGGATTTGACACCAAAACCAAAGGCAGGAAAATGAACTAGTGGGACTATATCATACTACAAAGCTTCTGGACACCAAGGAAATCATCAACAAAATGAAAAAGCTATAGAATGGGAGAAAATATTTGCAAATCATATATCTGATAAGGGGTTAATAACCACAATATGCAAGGAACTCATATAAACTGGTGTAGCAACTACAGAAAACATTACAGTGATTCCTCAAGAAATTAAAACTAAAACCCTCATATGATCCAGCAATCCCACTTGTGGGTATATATCCAAAGGAAATGAAATCAGGCTTTCAAAGAGACACTCCCACATTCATTGCAGCATTGCTCATGATAGCCAAGGTGGAAACAATCTAAATGTCTGTGGCTGAGTGAATGCAGAGAGAAAATGTGGTATATACATACAATGGAATATTATTCAGCATTAAAAAGAATGAAAGTTCTGCCATTTGTAACAACATGGTGAACCTGAAGGACATTATGCTAAGTGAGGACAGAGAAAGGCAAATACTACACAGTATTGCTTATATGAAAAATCTAAAAAAAAAAATTCAAACTCATATAGAGTAGAAAAGTTGCTGCCTGGGGCTGGATGGAGGAAAGAGGAAGAGGTTGGTAAAAGGGTATACATTTTTCGCTATAAGATGAAGAGGGCCTGAGAATCTATTTTTTAAAAAAGATTTATTTATTCATATGAGAGACAGAGGAAGAGACAGGCAGAGGGAGAAGCAGGCTCCCTATAGGGAGCCCGATGCAGGCCTCGATCCCAGGACCCCAGGATCATGCCTTGAGCCGAAGACAGATGCTCAACCACTGAGCCACCTAGGTATCCTGAGGGTTTGGGAATCTAACATATACCGTGGTGACTAGAGTTGATAACACTGTACTACATAATTGAAATTTGCTAAGAGAGTAGAAGTTAAATGTTCTCACCAAAAAAAATTACCTGATACACAAATACTTCACTAAATATTAATGAATACTCGATAAATGGAAATCAATAAAAAGGTACTGCTTACTTTCTCTGTCTTGGAAATCTACTTTGGCTTCTATATAAGGTGCTCTCTATTTCTCATCATTCCCCACATCATCTTCACTGGCTCTACTTTCCACCCCTGGGTGAACTGCCGCACCAATCATGTACTGATTGGTCACTCTACACTACCGGTTAGCTCCTCTTCCTTTTTAAGCCTTTATGCTAAGATGTTCAGCTTTTTCAATCCTCTCCTTTTAGCCTACAGACTTTATGTTCACCCCACTAGTGCTAGTGGACCTTGTCATTTAAGGATGTCACAGTCACCTTAAGCGGTCCTTTTAACATCAGTCTCATTCTTCTTGAACTCCATCTTCAACCCCAAAGCACACTAACATGTTTTATATTCTATTAAGGCTCAAAGATGGAAGCCTTCAAGCCATCTTTGCCTCCTCCCATCTCCAGCCTTCCTTTCTAGGCTGTCTACCACAGTCACAATGCAATCTCGCACCACATTATTCCAGCAATGTCCTAACCAGAGTTCCTGTTTCTAGTCCATTCAAATCTACCTTACACAGTCATCAGCTGGATGATTAAAACTAAGCTGATTGTGCACATCTTCTGTTGATCAGCCTTTCAAGTGCCCTATCACCTACAATTATCGTCTACAATTGTATTTTCTAAATTATGGGTTCCTCAGATAACATTCTGAAGAAGAAAGTAGAATAGTGCTTGCCTACAACAGTTGGAGAAATTGGGAAGAAGCGGGGAGTGACTGTTAATGGGTATGTTTTCTTTTCAGGGTAATGAAAATACTCTAAAACTGACTCTGCTGGCAATTAAAAAGTTCATAAAATATACTAAAACCCATTGAATCATACATTTTAAAGGGGTGAGCTGTATGCCAATTATCCCAATAGGCTGTTAATAAAAAGTTGATGAGAGATGTGACAGGAGTTATGGGTTACGCAGGAAAATGATGTCCCCTCAAACCAACTAAAATTACAAGTAATAAAAAAGGAAATTACAAATTGAAAAGGTCTTACAGTTCAAACTAAATTTTGATCACAAAATATCTGCTTACTGGAGGTTAGCACAAAGGCTGTTCTAAGCTAACAGTGAAATATGCAATGGTCTATCAAGATCAAAATTTTAAACAGAAGAAAACTAGTAACATTTAGTTCTGACTTCCTGACTGACTAGTCAGGATTTTTAATCAATGTTAGACACTCCTTGAGATGTGATTTTATACTTGAAATGAACCTATAAGACAAATCAGTGAACATTTTAAAAATGATTAGATAATATTAAACAACTACACTTTATGTGATTTTTAACTCTTTTAAACATAAAAGTATGATTTGCTTGATGCTTTTTAGTTAAGTATCAATTTCCACAAAAACATCAGTAATTATTATTTATGAAATAACTTATATCATGTTATACAAAGCTTATTTAAAACTTTTATTTTATTTATTTATGATAGGCACACAGTGAGAGAGAGAGAGAGGCAGAGGGAGAAGCAGGCTCCATGCACCAGGAGCCCGACGTGGGATTCGATCCCGGGTCTCCAGGATCGCGCCCTGGGCCAAAGGCAGGCGCTAAACCACCGCGCCACCCAGGGATCCCATATAAAGCTTATTTAACAGAACAGAGATAGGTTACCAAAATGCTACATGAAAGTAGATCAAAATAGTATACCTTGTAGTTCCCAGACTTTCAAAGGCGTCATTTCTTTGTTACTCTCAATCAGGTATTTTTGGAATGCTGTCAGATTATCTCTAAGATCTGAATATCTTTCTCTGTATTAGAATATTAAGTTATGTTAATTATTGTCACCTACTACAAGCAGTATAATTTTGAAATTAACTCTTTCAAATAATTAGATATAAACTAACTGTTCACCAGGATAATACAGCATGATGCAGCTATGTCCACAGAACTTAAAAAAATGAGATGTGTATATGCACTTTTTTCTTTAATTTTATACTTTTTTCAATATATAAAACAAAATAAAACCAAATCTAGAGGGATATACCCTTGATTGTTAACATGTTAACATTAACTAGAAGGGATCCAAGGGTTAGGGCAGAATTATTAGCTTTTATTATGTTCTATACCTTTTAGCATTTGATAAATTACAAGTATTGCTTTTATAATTTAAAATAAAACTATTTTATAAGGAAAACATCGATGCTTCCTATACAATCTTAGAATTTACTTCTGAAAAGTTCCATCTTTGAAACTTATAAAAATCTTCAATAGGATCATTTTGCCTAATGTTAAACACATCCTGGTATCTTTTTTGAGACTGCAATATAATCATGTAGCAGGAATGACATTTTACTACATACAGAATCTCAACTGTAGCTTCTTTCTTCTAACTCTCATGAAATCAAGATATGTGCCATTTCAGATTTAAAAAGAATTCTCTTAAAAAAACTTTACCACCAACACAACTTACAAAGCACATTATTTTCAACAGTAAAGAGAAACGATTTTAAAATGCTAAATAAAAAATATACAAAACCATATACATGGAAATGCATTAATCTTATAATTAACAGTAAACACAGTGCTGATACACAATTTTATTACATGGAACCACATTTTAAAAATGAATCAAGACTGACTACAACTGAATTCAATTAACTCCTCCTTTCTCAATATTTTAAATTACAGAACATATAAAGTTTTTAAGAGCTATACGTTGGTTTTTATATTTAACTATAATCCTAGTAATTTTCACTGCTAAAATTATTTATGTAACTAGATAAAAATACATTATTCATATAATATCTCAAAGCAAAGGGTTTTGTCTAAATCAGTTGAGTCATTGTGTAAGAACTAATTCTGAGTACTTCCTCTTTTAAAAAACTAATATCCCAGGGCTCCAAAGGCTTTCTGTAGGATGTACAATTTATTCCAATAAAAAGGTATGTTTAAAAAATAATTAAAGAAAACTGTGGATTCCAAGATTTTGAGACAGCTGACAATGGAATAAAAATGTATTGTTATCTACTAAATAAATACCTTACTTGGAACGAATCTGTTTTATACATTACATTCCTAAGGCCACTAGTATGCCACTGGGTCAATTTACTTTAGAAATAGAACTCTGTCATCTGTATCAATTAAATTAGCACAGTTTCCAAAAATGTTCTCTTGCTCTGTAACAGTATCTCTGCACCAGAGAACTGACCTTAGTGTCCTTTATAATACTTAGAATATCAAGCAAAAATTAAAGCTATTAATAAAAACTATCCTTTACCTTTAACTAATTTTGCCTTTGTAATGAAACCACAAAATGTCCTTCTTGTAAATAAGGGAAAGCACATAAAATGACAACAATCCCCATACGTGAATATTCAGAGAGCACTCACCAACCATCCTATTCTTGGTCTTCAATCAGTGATGCAAGGAAAAAAAGGGGGTGGATACAACTTTAATTTCTGAACATTTACTTATACATGTATATGAAATTAAGACCAGATGTTAAAAGGTTTTTAATATGACAGTCTGCATACAGAAATTTAAGAAAATATTTTTTCTTTTGAGGCACAAAAATCTTATTTCATGCTAATGATCCAATACTAACCATAATTTTCCTAACCCAGTAGGCCAGTAAAAGATTCTATCATTTTTTGTTTTTTGACAAAGATAACTTTATTTCCAATTCCTATTTTTCTAATCAAACTCATCATACTGTGAAAATTATGATTATTTTACTATTGTGTTTTGCATTAACCATGTATTATTTCTGTAATAAATAAAACCAATTACAGGTACATTATAAGAACATAAAACAGACACCAGCACAGCATACTGAGTTCCTTTAAAAACAAACTTAAGAGCACCGCAATGCCACTTCATTTCAATTCAGACTCACTTTAGTTTCTGGAAGAGAAATCCTTGAACTTCATTTATCTCAATCTCATCCCTTATAGTAGCATTGGTCACTGCTGTTTCAGAAACAAAAACAAAATATTTTCAGACTGGGAAAGAACTAGGTTGTCAAAAATTAGAATGCTATAAATTCTTTGTTTTACCTTGTTTTACTTTCATGGACCAGCCCACCGCTACACGTACATGCACACACTTGTATTTCTGAGCGTGCTCTCTTTTTAAACAGGCCTGGGTCATTAAATATTTAACCAATGCTTTATAGATTATTTCACAGTCAAATTCTATTTTATAACCAGAATGATAAACCAAGGTGGCTGCAACAAATTCTTTAGCTCTCAATCCAAGCAAGCACTCCAAGCCCTAACAAATATAGGCATGCTTGCATGTTTCCAATGCCTTTAAAGACAGGAAATCTTTAGAAAGACACTAAAAAGAACATAACATGTTACTGTCATTTCCCTTCCTTCTCACCTCTCCTCTACTCAACAAATAACAACATACAGGGTGGTAAAAGGTACTTGGGACCACAAGAACTCATGAGCCCTTACAGCCTGGGGTAACTCTCCAAGTGTGCCAGGGACCCTCCAGTACGCTCCCCTTCCCTCTCTCCTCTGAAGGCTCACACCCCCAGTACTATAGCTAAAAGCCCTGGGTGCCCTGATCCAGTCTTCCTTCTCCCCCTTTTATCCTTTCATCAGGCAAACATTTATTGGCTGCTTGCTATGATGTCTGATTCCTGCCAGACACACATTAAGAAGAGAGACACAAAAGACACAAATGCCACTTGGTGGAGAGACAAATAGACAATTTTAATATAGTGTATAAAACTTTATGAAAGAAAGCACAGAATACATGGAATATAGAAAAGAGGAAAAATCACTCTTGACAGAGCAGCAAGACAGCCAGCCATCTCAGAAGTATTGATGGACAGATAGGAGTTTTAAAAGATTAGTAGGCCTTTGATGGGAGAAGAGTGGGAAAAAGGAGGAAGGTTTCAGGCAGAGGGAACAGCAGATGCTAAGGGACAGAAGTACTCTAAAGAGGTCATAAAGGCTTAGAATGAAGCCAAACATGGAGGCATCCAGGGAACAGAACATCATTCTGTACGGTACATTAGTGCTGAAGAACCAGAGGGCACAAATGAGAGGCAGAGGAGAGAGAGAAGGCAGAAAAAGGGTGGAGTATAAAAAGCTTTCTTTGCAATGCCACAGTCCTGGAATTTACGAGGGGGCTTATGTAGAGCCTCTGAGGGATTTTAAAAAAAATTTTTTTTAATTTTTATTTACTTATGATAGTCACAGAGAGAGAGAGAGAGAGAGAGAGAGGCAGAGACACAGGCAGAGGGAGAAGCAGGCTCCATGCACCAGGAGCCCGATGTGGGACTCGATCCCGGGTCTCCAGGATCGCGCCCTGGGCCAAAGGCAGGCGCCAAATCGCTGCGCCACCCAGGGATCCCCTCTGAGGGATTTTAACCAGTAGTGTCACAAAGTCAGATTTTCATCGTAAGGCATCCAACCCAAAAACACCGTAAGGGATACTGATTCATCTACTTTGGGTAGTGGGGAGGACTCCGGAACAGAAGGCCAAAGATCAGAGAGGCCAGTTAGAAGCCTGACGCACGGAAATGGAGGGAAAAACAGAACTGAATAAAAGAGTGGCAACTAGAATGGAGAAAAGATCTATTCCAAACATACGTTAGCGGGTGAAGAGAGAATTTAGTGTGGAATATAGATCACACATGTCATCACTTGTCTTTTTACATTTTTTTCACCTGACTTTTTAAAAGAAAATTCCAAGCCCAAGTATAGCTAGAAAATGCTTTATGTTACTATTATGACAATTAGATACATTACACAGCACTGCAAAGCTGCGTATAAGCTATATAGAAATACACAAAATCTGAATGTTATTACTCACACTATATAATTCCAGTAACTCTAACTGGCAGGACTTTTTTTTAAAAAAAAGATTTTATTTATTTATGGGGGGGGGGCAGAGACACAGGCAGAGGGAGAAGCAGCCTCCATGCAGGGAGCCCAATGTGGGACTCGATCCTGGGATTCCAGGATCACGCCCAGACCAAAGGCAGGCGCTAAACCGCTGAGCCACCCAGGGATCCCCCCTGCTTTTTTTTTTTTTTTAAGATTTTATATATCTATTTATGAGAGACAGAGAGAGATAGAGAGAGAAGCAGTAACTGGCAGGACTTTACAGTAATACAGATCTTTATTTGAAGCACTTTCAGGAGGAGTGGCCAGGGCTAGGTCTGTGATCAGAGCAGAGCCTTTAGGACCAGATCCTGAATAGAAAAATAAAGTTGAAGCAGAAGCCACAGAGGAGAGCACATAAAAGAATGAATTAAAAACTCTTAACCTCCTGGGTGGCTCAGTCTTTTGGGCATCTGACCTTATCTCAGCCCAGGTCATGGTCTTGAGGTCCTGGGTTCGAGCCCCACATGGGGCTCTCCTCTCAGCTCAGCCTGGCGTCAGCTTGAGATCCTCTCCCTCTACCCCTCCCCTTGAACTCGTGCTCTTTCTCAAATAAATAAGTAAATCTAAAAAAAAAAAAAACAGTAACTCTTAACCAAGAATCATGTATAAATAAAATTTGGATGAACCAGGTAATAAAAAATTTTCATAAGAATCTGAAAACTAGTTTCTTCAGGTCTCCTCAGTCCTTTATCTAAAGCATGCAGTTAGTGCATAACCACAGACAGACAGGGGTTTGCAGATCACAGATCTAATCAATCCACTTTATCTAAACTAGCAATTCATAGGCCTCTCCCCATCCTACTTCAAGAGCAGCAGCAGCATCCTAACTTTATCATAAATACATGAGACAAAGCTTCCTAAGACTGCGTGTTGCCAATAACTTTCTGAGACACTGACCCACACTGACACCCCCCATTACTGCCAGCCCCCCAACCTCACCCCTATCCCCAGGCTGGACTGGCTGGGCACTCCTGGCTGTCCCTACAGCTATGACCAGCCTCATCTACTGCCTCAGCCTGCCTTGCATAGGTTACTATTTTTTATTAATTGCTGAAAATGAATGGGAAGTCACCAGATAAAGCAAAACAAGATGCTCTTTCCAATTTAAAGAAGTTCTTGAGAGCACAATATCAAATATATTTCTTTCAGATTAAAGTCAAATTATAAACTAAGGAGAAACAGGGTCTACTCCATCTCCAGCTTCAAATTAACATGTGTAAGACTATAGTCATTAAGTTTTCTTAAAAGTACGCAAGCCTGCCAATTTTTATTCTACTCAAGTACAGACAGTAAACTTACTTTTGACTTGGGTATCATCCAAAGCTTTGTATTCTGTACTTTTAATTGCTAGCTCCACACCGTAGCCAGATAAGTACATTTTCTGTGAGACTGGTTTCTGTTCCAACACAATTTAGTTTTTAAAAAAGAGAAAATATTTTGTTAAATAACTTCTTTTAAATTCAGCACATTTGTGTATTAGGACATTAGGGTAAATTACTAATATCATTTTTCTTAATCACTGTGAAATATTATTTGGGGGCTATTTATACTCTAACTAGTATATCAAGGACCCAGAATTTGGTTGATTACCATGTCCTTACTTTCTAAAAACCTTGTCATGGCTCTAATGTTTCAATTACTCTTTTTCAAAGAAGAAATATCTGTCCTTTTTGTTATACTATGGAAACTTCCCCATTTCTCCTATGAGTTAATTAACAGAGGCTCCAATACAATCAAGTTTCAATAAAACTGTACTCCTTTCACAGTGAACTACACAAGATTTGCTATCCAGCAAATGCTATTCACTTGCTAATTATCTAGATGTAGAACTAGTGCTACCAAAAGCGATACTGAAGAGAAGAGGTAAAAGACATTAAAAAAAAAAAAATTGCAGTTTTGAACAGCCTGATTAAATTTTTCTTCAGGTTTCTCAATGATTAAAATATACCAAATGCCAAAAATCAGTATCTACTCTTGCAACAAGGGCAAAAATTGCCTAAAATGGAATTGTCTCCAGTACTGATGATCAGAATTTTAATATCTAATTTTCCCCTTTCTGTAACGGGCAAATACAAAATGTACTTCTAAAGATTACCCCATCAAGGAAGAGAACTCACCACATTTTTTCAAATGGTAAGCAACCTGAATGAATATACATAATATTTTTAGAGGATGTCTAAGGTTCTTTCAAGCTTCCAGCCTGAAATTCTTTTCAGTTATGCTACAATCATCATATTTTGGCACATCCTTTCATGGCTTAGGAAACAGTTTAACCTAGTGTCCAGGAAACTCCCCTGAACATTCTGTGCACCTCTGCTTACTCAAGTTTGCAAGAGGGCAGTTTTGCAATCGTACATGATAGAGAAGAGGTAAAGACTGGAGGGAAGGAGAGCCTCAATAGTGTATTACTCTTTTTACTCTCTTCTTTCCTAACTTGTCCCCCGCCCCCGTCCACCACAACCTTAAAAATATGTCCAGAGTGACTATTCCTGGGCTGTACTATTTCCAAATAAGATGATATAAAAATTAGTTTCAGATATACAGAGAAATATTTAACACTGCCACCCACATGAAAATGTAATTTGCTAATTTCTCAGGCCCATGCTATAATGAAAAATAGCATGAGGAGACTGGGTTGCTTATAATTATGGTCATCTGAAAAAGTTGAAAATATTTTAGAGTTTTTACTTTCAAACAGGTCAATTTATTTTATTTTTTTTTAATTAATTTTTATTGGTGTTCAATTTACCAACATACAGAAAAACACCCAGTGCTGATCCCGTCAAGTGTCCACCTCAGTGCCCAGTCAACCATTCCCCTCCAACACCCGCCCTCCCCTTCCACCACCCCTAGTTCGTTTCCCCGAGTTAGGAGTCTTTATGTTCTGTCTCCCTTCCTGATATTTCCCAACATTTCTTTTCCCTTCCTTTATATTCCCTTTCACTATTATTCATATTCCCCAAATGAATGAGAACATACACTGTTTGTCCTTCTCCGATTGACTTATTTCACTCAGCATAATACCCTCCAGTTCCATCCACGTTGAAGCAAATGGTGGGTATTAGTCGTTTCTAATTGCTGAGTAATAGTCCATTGTATACATAAACCACATCTTCTTTATCCATTCATCTTTCGATGGACACCGAGGCTCCTTCCACAGTTTGGCTATTGTGGCCATTGCTGATAGAAACATCGGGGTGCAGGTGTCCCGACGTTTCATTGCATCTGAATCTTTGGGGTAAATCCCCAACAGTGCAATTGCTGGGTCGTAGGGCAGGTCTATTTTTAACTCTTTGAGGAACCTCCACACAGTTTTCCAGAGTGGCTGCACCAGTTCACATTCCCACCAACAGTGTAAGAGGGTTCCCTTTTCTTCGCATCCTCTCCAACATTTGTTGTTTCCTGCCTTGTTAATTTTCCCCATTCTCACTGGTGTGAGGTGGTATCTCATTGTGGTTTTTTTTTTTTTTTTTTTTTTTTCTCATTGTAGTTTTGATTTGTATTTCCCTGATGGCAAGTGATGCAGAGCATTTTCTCATGTGCTTGTTGGCCATGTCTATGTCTTCCTCTGTGAGGTTTCTCTTCATGTCTTTTGCCCATTTCATGATTGGATTGTTTGTTTCTTTGGTGTTGAGTTTAATAAGTTCTTTATAGATTTTGGAAACTAGCCCTTTATCTGATATGTCACTTGCAAATATCTTCTCCCATTCTGTAGGTTGTCTTTTAGTTTTGTTGACTGTATCCTTTGCTGTGCAAAAGCTTCTTATCTTGATGAAGTCCCAATAGTTCATTTTTGCTTTTGTTTCTTTTGCCTTTGTGGATGTATCTTGCAAGAAATTACTGTGGCCAAGTTCAAAAAGGGTGTTGCCTGTGTTCTCCTCTAGGATTTTGATGGAATCTTGTCTCACATTTAGATCTCTCATCCATTTTGAGTTTATCTTTGTGTATGGTGAAAGAGAGTGGTCCAGTTTCATTCTTCTGCATGTGGATGTCCAATTTTCCCAGCACCATTTATTGAAGAGACTGTCTTTCTTCCAATGGATAGTCTTTCCTCCTTTATCAAATATTAGATGACCGTATATCTCAGGGTCCACTTCTGGGTTCTCTATTCTGTTCCATTGATCTATGTGTCTGTTTTTGTGCCAGTACCACACTGTCTTGATGACCACAGCTTTGTAGTACAACCTGAAATCTGGCATTGTGATGCCCCCAGCTATGGTTTTCTTTTTTAAAATTCCCCTGGCTATTCGGGGTCTTTTCTGATTCCACACAAATCCTAAAATAATTTGTTCTAACTCTCTGAAGAAAGTCCATGGTATTTTGATAGGGATTGCATTAAACGTATAAATTGCCCTGGGTAACATTGACATTTTTACAATATTAATTCTGCCAATCCATGAGCATGGAATATTTTTCCATCTCTTTGTGTCTTCCTCAATTTCTTTCAGAAGTGTTCTATAGTTTTTAGGGTATAGATCTTTTACCTCTTTGGTTAGGTTTATTCCTAGGTATCTTATGCTTTTGGGTGCAATTGTAAATGGGATTGACTCCCTAATTTCTCTTTCTTCAGTCTCATTGTTAGTGTATAGAAATGCCATTGATTTCTGGGCATTGATTTTGTATCCTGCCACGCTACCAAATTGCTGTATGAGTTCTAGCAATCTGGGGGTGGAGGCTTTTGGGTTTTCTATGTAGAGTATCATGTCATCGGCGAAGAGGGAGAGTTTGACTTCTTCTTTGCCAATTTGAATGCCTTTAATGTCTTTTTGTTGTCTGATTGCTGAGGCGAGGACTTCCAGAACTATGTTGAACAGCAGTGGTGAGAGTGGACATCCCTGTCTTGTTCCTGATCTTAGGGGAAAGGCTCCCAGTGCTTCCCCATTGAGAATGATATTTGCTGTGGGCTACTCATAGATGGCTTTTAAGATGTCGAGGAAAGTTCCCTCTATCCCAACACTCTGAAGGGTTTTGATCAGGAATGGATGCTGTATTTTGTCAAATGCTTTCTCTGCATCTAATGAGAGGATCATATGGTTCTTGGTTTTTCTCTTGCTGATATGATGAATCACATTGATGGTTTTACGAGTGTTGAACCAGCCTTGTGTCCAAGGGATAAATCCTACTTGGTCATGGTGAATAATTTTCTTAATGTGTTGTTGGATCCTATTGGCTAGTATCTTGTTGAGAATTTTTGCATCCATGTTCATCAGGGATATTGGTCTGTAATTCTCCTTTTTGGTGGGGTCTTTGTCTGGTTTCGGAATTAAGGTGATGCTGGCCTCATAGAACGAATTTGGAAGTACTCCATCTCTTTCTATCTTTCCAAACAGCTTTAGTAGAATAGGTATGATTTCTTCTTTAAACGTTTGATAGAATTCCCCTGGGAAGCCATCTGGCCCTGGACTCTTGTGTCTTGGGAGGTTTTTGATGACTGCTTCAATTTCCTCCCTGGTTATTGGCCTGTTCAGGTTTTCTATTTCTTCCTGCTCCAGTTTTGGTAGTTTGTGGCTTTCCAGGAATGCGTCCATTTCTTCTAGATTGCCTAATTTATTGGCGTACAGCTGTTCGTAATATGTTTTTAAAATCGTTTGTATTTCCTTGGTGTTGGTAGTGATCTCTCCTTTCTCATTCATGATTTTATTAATTTGAGTCTTCTCTCTCTTCTTTTTAATAAGGTTGGCTAATGGTTTATCTATCTTATTAATTCTTCAAAGAACCAACTCCTGGTTCTGTTGATCTGTTCCACAGTTCTTTTGGTCTCGATATCATTGAGTTCTGCTCGAATTTTAATTAACTGTCTTCTTCTGCTGGGGGTGGGGTCTATTTGTTGCTTTTTCTCTAGTTCCTTTATGTGTAAGGTGAGCTTTTGAATTTGAGATCTTTCCAGTTTTTGAATGGATGCTTGTATTGCGATGTATTTCCCCCTCAGGACTGCTTTTGCTGCATCCCAAAGATTTTGAACGGTTGTATCTTCATTCTCATTAGTTTCCATGAATCCTATAAATTCTTCCTTAATTTCCTGGTTGACCCTTTCATCTTTTAGCAGGATGGTCCTTAACCTCCACGTGTTTGAGGTCCTTCCAAACTTCTTGTTGTGATTTAGTTCTAATTTCAAGGCATTATGGTCTGAGAATATGCAGGGGACGATCCCAATCTTTTGATATCGGTTCAGACCCGATTTGTGACCCAGTATGTGGTCTATTCTGGAGAAAGTTCCATGTGCACTTGAGAAGAATGTGTATTCAGTTGAGTTTGGATGTAAAGTTCTGTAGATATCTGTGAAATCCATCTGGTCCAGTGTATCATTTAAAGCTCTTGTTTCTTTGGATATGTTGTGCTTAGAAGACCTATCCAGGGTAGAAAGAGCTAGATTGAAGTCACCAAGTATAAGTGTATTATTATCAAGGTATTTCTTCAGTTTGGTTATTAATTGGTTTAAATATTTGGCAGCTCCCACATTCGGGGCATATATATTGAGGATTGTTAAGTCCTCTTGTTGGATAGATCCTTTGAGTATGAGATAGTGTCCCTCTTCATCTCTCACTATAGTCTTTGGGGTAAATTTTAATTTATCTGATATAAGGATGGCAACCCCTGCTTTCTTTTGAGGACCATTTGAATGGTAAATGGTTCTCCAACCTTTTATTTTCAGGTTGTAGGTGTCCTTCTGTCTAAAATGAGTCTCTTGTAGACAGCAAATAGATGGGTCCTGCTTTTTTATCCAGTCTGAAACCCTGCACCTTTTGATGGGGTCATTAAGCCCGTTCACGTTCAGAGTTACTATTGATAGATAGGAGTTTAGTGTCATCATATCTATTCAGTCCTTGTTTTTGTGGATTGTTCCACTGAACTTCTTCTTAAAGGGGAATTTTAAGAGTCCCCCTTAAAATTTCTTGCAGAGCTGGTTTGGAGGTTACATATTCTTTCAGTTCCTGCCTGTCTTGGAAGCTCTTTATCTCTCCTTCCATTTTGAATGAAAGCCTTGCTGGATAAAGTATTCTTGGTTGCATGTTCTTTTCATTTAGGACCGTGAATATATCCTGCCAGCCCTTTCTGGCCTGCCAGGTCTCTGTGGAGAGGTCTGCTGTTACCCTAATATTCCTCCCCATAAAAGTCAGGGACTTTTTTTCTCTTGCTGCTTTAAGGATCTTCTCCTTATCTTTGGAATTTGCAAGCTTCACTATTAAATGTCGAGGTGTTGAACGGTTTTTGTTGATTTTAGGGGGGGATCTCTCTATTTCCTGGATCTGAATGCCTGTTTCCCTTCCCAGATTAGGAAAGTTTTCAGCTAGGATTTGTTCAAATACATATTCTGGCCCTCTATCTCTTTCGGTGCCCTCAGGAACCCCAATTAAACGTAGGTTTTTCTTCCTCAGGCTGTCATTTATTTCCCTTAATCTATCCTCATGGTCTTTTAATTGCTTGTCTCTTTTTTCCTCAGTTTCCCTCTTTGCCATCAACTTGTCTTCTATGTCACTCACTCGTTCTTCCACCTCGTTAACCCTCGTCGTTAGGACTTCTAGCTTGGATTGCATCTCATTTAATTGATTTTTAATTTCTGTCTGATTGGATCTAAATTCTGCACTCATGAAGTCTCTTGAGTCCTTTATGTTTTTTTCTAGAGCCACCAGTAGCTGTATAATAGTGCTTCTGAATTGGCTTTCTGACATTGAATTATAATCCATATTTTGTAACTCTGTGGGAGAGAGGGCTGTTTCTGATTCTTTTTTTTGAGGTGAGGTTTTCCTTCTAGTCATTTTGCTCAGTGCAGAGTGGCCAAAAACAAGTTGTATTGGGAAAAGGAGAAAAATAGAGAGAAGGAAAAAAAAGAGAAAAAGAAAAAAGAGAAAGAAGAAAAAAAGGGGAAAAAGAAGAAAAAGAAAGAAAAAGAAAGAAAGGAGAAAAAAGAAAAAAAGGGGGTGGGGTGGGGTAAGCAATCAGAAATCAAGAAGAAAGAAAAAAAAAAGCACAAAACAAAACAAACAAACAAAAAAAAACCACAAAAAAAACAAAACCAAAACCAAAAAAAACCAAAAACAAAAACCACGGGGGAGTATCTTCCGATTCTGTATATTTTAAGTCCCTTGACTTCCCTTGGAACTGGTCCGTGTCGCTGGTCTTCTGGGGGAGGGGCCTGCTGTGCTGATTCTCAGGTGTTAGCACTTGGGGGAGCTGCTCTGCCCCTGCCTGGTGCAGGGCTCAGTGGGGGCTGTTCACCCCGTGAGGCCCCGGGAGGAAGCCACAGTGGCGGGGGCAGCTCTGGGACCCTGGAGTCAGCCCCCGCAGTAGCTCCGGCGCTCTCCGGCTGCAGGGCCTGGGGGCTCCTGGGCGGGGCCGCTGATCTGCTCAGTTCCAGGAAGGAGCGTCCTCGCTGTCCTGGGCCCTCTCAGCCTCTGCCTGTCCCTGGGGGAGGCCGGATCCTGGGCTGTGTCCCGGCGCCCTGTGCTCCGGGGCCTGCGCTGTTGGATTCGTGCTCCCGGCGGTGCAGCCCCCTCCGCGGAGCCGCCGCCCGAGCCCCTCCGAGCTGTTCCCGGAGCCGCGCAGCCCCCTCCGCGGAGCCGTCGCCCGAGCCCCTCCGAGCTGCTCCTGGTCCCGCCGTGCGCGCTGCAGCCCTTAGGGAGCTCGGCGCATCTCCCGGGGTGCAGTTCCTCTGTTACTGTCCCAGGGAGCCCGAGGGCATCCCCGCCTTTCTGGGGATCCTGCTCTAATTCCCCGGGAGGCCTTTCCGCGGGGAAGGTTGGTGCAGCTCCTGCTCCTCCGGGACGGGGCTCTCCTGTCCTGGGGACACTCGCCCCGGCCTCAGCCCGGCTCCTCGCGGGGCCCCTCCCCCTTGGAGGCCTTTTGTTCCTTTATTTCTTTTTCCCCGTCTTCCTACCTTGATAGAAGCGCGAACTCTTCTCACTGTAGCGTTCCAGGTGGTCTCTCTTTAAATCTCAGGCCGAATTCGTAGATTTGCAGGATGATTGGATGGTTTTCTAGGTAATTTGTTGAGGACAGGTGACTTGGAGACCCTACTCTTCCGCCATCTTGCCCCTCCCCCATCAAACAGGTCAATTTAAAAATGCATCTTGACTATCCACTAAAAAGACAATCAGCAGGTAGAGAAGCAAATCAAAGCTCCAAATCTACATATTTTGTTACAGTCCGTAAAAGAAATATAATTTCACAAAACCAATTTCCATTATCAATTCTGAAATATTATTAGCTCCTCAGAAATAAATGTTTATTAAATTCATATTTACTGTCTCCATTTGAAAATGTATTAATATAAAATGTGAACTGTAGTCTAATAAGTTTGGATTTGCAAACCAAAAATGCTCATAGGCTAAATCAACCAGTGAGAAGAATCTTTCTTCATTTTTCTATTTCTTCTCTCCCCATAAAAAGGCATCTGTTCCAAAGGCAGCATAAGTAACTCCATTTTATTAGAATTACATGTTGACTAGATTTAAAATATAACTCTTTTGAATGTACAATATATCATTCATTAAAAAGGTTATAATTTGATGTGACAAAGTGACAGTCGGCTAGTATAATTTCATAGTATATTTAATGGTCACATACTCCAAAAAAATAACTTGGGACACTAATTCTCAATAGATGAGCATCCTCTACTGTAGGGTACATTAGAATCACTTGGGAGACATATTTAAAAAGATAAACAGTAATTTGATCTCCCACTTCCATTTCTACCCTGATATAATTGACATAAACACTGTATTACTTTAAAGTGTAAGACATAATGATTTGATAGATCTAGACAATAGGAAATGATTACCACAGTACATTTTGTTAACATCTATAGCTTATTTTTTATAGCTCATTTTTTTCTTGTGGCAAGTACTTTTAAGATCTCTCAGCAACTTGCAAATATGCAATACAGTATTATTAACTATAGTAATCTCAGAACTTTTAACAGAAAGTTTATTCTTTCCACCTTTACCCATCATCACCACCTCTCATTACCGCCAATCTGTTCTGTTTTTTGTTTTTTTTTAGGTTCCACATAGAAGTGATATCATGACAGTATTTGTCTTTTGTGGTGGAACTTACTTCAATTAACATAATGCCCTCATGGATCCATCCATGTTGTCATACACAAATGGCAGGATTTCTTTATTTTTAACGATATCATCCCTCTGTACACAGAAACATTTTCTTTACCCATTTATCGACTGCAGAACACCTGGGCTGTCCCCATGTCTTTATTATGGTAGGTAATGCTGCAGTGACCATGAGAGTACAGATTTCTTTTCAAGTTTGTGTTTTGTTTCCTGTGGATATACACCCAGAAGCAGAAACACACAATCACATGGTGGTTCCTTTTAAAATTTTCTGAGGAACTTCTATACTCTTTTCCATAGTGGCTACACTCCCATCAAAAGTGCAAAAGGACTGCCTTTTCTCCACATCTTTGCACCCTTGTCTTTTTAACAGCAATTCTAACAAGCGTGATGTGGTACCTCACTGTAGTTTCTATTTACATTTCCTGATTAGCAATGTTGAAAGCCTTTTTATGTACATGCTGGCCATTTGCATGTCTCCTTTGGAAAAATATCTATTCAGGTCTTTTGCCCATTTTTTCATCAATTTTTTTTTTTTTTTTTGCTACTGAGTTGTAAGAGATCCTTATATATTTCAGATATTAAACTCATCAGATAAATGATTTACAAATATTTTTTCCCATTCCATAAATTGCCTTTAGTTTTGTTAATGGCTTCCTCTGCTGTCCAGAGGCTTTTTAGTTTGATGTAGTCCTACTTTATTTTTTTCATTTATTTTTCACTGCATTGCACTTTATTTTTGCTTTTGTTGCCTTTCCTTAGGTATCAGTTCAAAAAATCACTGCCAAAAAAAAATCACTGCCAAGACCTTGTCAAGTGGTTTTCCCCTAGGTTTTCTTCTAGGAGTTTCATGGTTTCATATTTTATGTTTAAATCTTTAATCCAATTCAATTTTTGTGAGTGTTATAAGAGGGTTAGTTCCATTCTTTTGCATGTGGTTATCCAGGTCTCCCAGCACCATTTAACTGAGTATGCTTGGCTTGAATATTAGTCGACCATATATGCACGGGTTTATTTCTTGGCTCTCTCTCTCTTTTTTTTTATTGGAGTTCAATTTGCCAACATATAGCATATCACCCAGTGCTCATCCCATCAAGTGTCTCCCTCAGTGCCCGTCACTCAGTCACCCCAAACCCCCACCCACCTCCCTTTCCATTACCCCATGTTCGTTTCCCAGAGTTAGGAGTCTCTACATGTTCTGTCGTCATCACTAATATTTTCACTCATTTTCTCTCCTTTCCCCTTTATTCCCTTTCACTATTTTTTTGTATTCCCCAAATGAATGAGTCCATATAATGTCTGTCCTTCTCCGACTGACTTATTTCACTCAACATATACCCTCCAGTTCCATCCACATCGAAGCAAATGGTGGGTATTTGTCGTTTCTAATGACTGAGTATTATTCCATTGTGTACATAGACCATATCTTCTTTATCCATTCATCTTTCCATGGACACCGAGGCTCCTTCCACAGTTTGGCTATTGTGGACATTCCTGCTATAAACACCGGGGTGCAGGTGTTCCGGCATTTCACTACATCTGTATCTTTGGAGTAAATCCCCAGCAGTGCAATTGCTGGGTCGTAGGGCAGGTCTATTTTTAACTTTTTGAGGAACCTCCACATGGTTTTCCAGAGTGGCTGCACCAGTTCAAATTCCCACCAACAGTGCAGGAGGGTTCCCCTTTCTCCACATCCTCTCCAACATTTGTTATTTCCTGCCTTGTTAATTTTCACCATTCTCACTGGTGTGAGGTGGTATCACATTGTGGTTTTGATTGGTATTTCCCTGATGGCAAGTGTGCAGAGCATTTTCTCATGTGCTTGTTGGCCATGTATACATCTTCCTCTGTGAAATTTCTGTTCATGTCTTTTGCCCATTTCATGATTGGACTATTTCTTGGGTGTTGTTTAATAAGTTCTTTATAGATCTTGGATTCTAGCCCTTTATCTGATATGTCATTTGCAAATATCTTCTCCCATTCTGTAGGTTGTCTTTTAGTTTTGTTGACTGTTTCTTTTGCTGTGCAGAAGCTTTTCATCTTGATTAAGTCCCAATAATTCATTTTTGCTTTGGTTTCCCTTGCCTTCATAGATGTATTTTGCAAGAAGTTGCTGTGGCCAAGTTCAAAAAGGGTGTTGCCTGTATTCTCCTCTAGGATCTTGATGGATTCTTATCTCACATTTAGATCTGTCATCCGTTTTGAGTTTATCTTTGTGTATGGTGTAAGAGAATGGTCTAGTTTCATTCTTCTGCACATGGCTGTCCAATTTCCCAGCACCATTTATTGAAGAGACTGTCCCTTTTCCAGTGGATAGTCTTTTCTGCTTTGTTGAATAGTTGACCATAGAATTGAGGGTCCACTTCTGGATTCTCTATTCTGTTCCATTGATCTATGTGTCTGTTTTTGTGCCAGTACAACACTGTCTCGATGATCACAGCTTTGTAGTACAACCTGAAATCGGCATTGTGATGCCCCCAGCTCTGGTTTTCTTTTGGCTCTCCATTCTGTTCCACTGATCTCTATATTTTTTATTTTCTAAAATTCTACTAATTAACATATAGTGTATTATTAGTTTCACAGGTAGAGGCCAGTGATTCATCAGTCTTATATAATACCCAGTGCTCATTGTATCACCTGTCCTCCTTAATGCTCATCACCAAATAACCGCACCTCCTCACCCCTCCAAAAACTCTCAATTTGTTTCCTATGATTAAGTCTCTTATGGTTTCTCTTCCTCTCTGATTTCATCTTATTTTTCCCCTCCCTTCCCCTATGCTTCTGTTTTGTTCCTTAAATTCCACATACGACTGAAATCATGTTAACTGTCTTTCTCTGACTTATTTCACTTAGCATAATATCCTCTAGTTCCATCCACATCATTACAAATGGCAAGATTTCATTTTTTGATGGCTGAGTAGCCATCAAAATGATCTCGATCATTTAGTATCAGCTGAGACATGATTTGTGACCCAGTATGTGATCTATTCTGGAGAAATGTTCCATATGCACTCGAGAAGAATGTGTATTCTGTTGCTTTAGAATAGAATGCTGTGAATATATCTGTGAAGTCCATCTGGTCCAGTGTGTCATTCAAAGCCCTTGTTTCCTATTGATCTGCTGAGATGATCTGTCCATTGTAGTAAGTGGGGTGTTTTTCCGTCTTGTCCAGAGAAAAACAGATGAACTTGAGAACAAAATACTAATATGGCAACAACAACCCCAGAGAAATATACACTCAACAAATCAGAAGAGGAACACCTGGGTGGCTCAGCGGTTGAGCGTCTGCCTTTGGCCCAGGGCATGATTCTGGGGTCCTGGGATCGAGTCCCACATCGGGCTTCCTGCATGGAGCTGCTTCTCCCTCTTTGTCTTTCCCTCTCTCTGTGTCACTCATGAATAAATAAATAAAATCTTTTAAAAAATCAGAAGAGATGTGAAACAAAAAAAAATTGAGAAAATATGATCAGACAGGTGAACAGAAGAGAGCAATAGTATTTTGGACTGTTAGAAAACTAGATCCTAAAATTGTAACAAAAGAAAACCTTCTATGTCTACAAAAAAAAAAAAATTAAATACAATGAAAGGATAGAATGTAACTATAAAAAATGAAAATTAAAAGACAAAAAAAAGGGATCCCTGGGTGGCGCAGCGGTTTGGCGCCTGCCTTTGGCCCAGGGCGCGATCCTGGAGACCCGGGATCGAATCCCACGTCAGGCTCCCGGTGCATGGAGCCTGCTTCTCCCTCTGCCTGTATCTCTGCCTCTCTCTCTCTCTCTGTGTGACTATCATAAATAAATTAAAAAAAAAAAATTAAAAAAAAAAAAAAAAAAAAGACAAAAAAAAAGGAATATGAACAGAACAGAGCAATACACTATGTCCTGAGTATATTTGGTCAGTTTGTTAGAAGAAATGATATCTCAAACTTGTAAAGAAAGAAAAACATACAAAAATGAAGTACTTTGAAAGGATAGAATGTAATCATAAAGACGAAAATTTAAAAAGACTAACAAATCAGGAAAAAAAAGAAAAAAAGAGAAAAAAGTGAATATGATCAAACAGGAGAAGAGAAGAGAGACCTACACTAGATTCTAGGTGTATTTTTGGTCTGTTAGAAGAAACTGCATCCTGGGGCACCTGGGTGGCTCAGCTGGTTAAGCATCTGCCTTTGGCTCAGGTCATGATCCCAGAGCCCTGGGACTGAATCCTGTATGGGGCTCGAACCTGCTTATCCTTCTACCCCTCGTCTTGCTTGTGCTTTCTCTCTCTCTCCCTCAAATACATAAATAAGATCTTAAAAAAAAAGAAAATGCATCCCAAAATTGTAAAGAAAGAAAAAGATATATGTACAAAAATAAAATTAAATATAATGAAAGGATAGAATGTAAGTGTAAAAATGAAAATTAAAAAAGATTTTTTAAAAAGTTGATAAAAAATTGGTTGGGAAAGGAAAGAGAAAAAAATTAAAACTGAAAGACTAAAGAATTGTGGGGGAAAAACCCTCATGAATTATATGTGATATCCCCTAGTGCTGGAGCTTTGCAGTTCTCTGTGATGAGTAGATTTGGTCTTGGCTGGATAGTGTTGCTTATCTTCTAGGGGAGGGACCTGTTGTGCTGATTCTCAGGTGTCTTTGCCCCCGATTGGACTGCACCACCCTTGTCAGGGAGCCAGGTGAGGTAATCTGCTCCAGCTTGCTTATTTGGCTTTTGTTCTCCAAAGGCTTTCCTCACAGCTTTAGAGGATGAGTGAAAATGGTGACCTGTCAGTCTCCAGGACCACTCTTCAGTACTCCCTCAGGGAAAAGCAGTCACTCCTGTCTCCCTGGGCTCCATTCGAACTCTGCTTACCCAGCCTGTGACTGAGTCTTTCCATCATAGGCACGTGACCCCCATTCAAGTCTCCAAGCCCTGCAGACCCTTTTGAGGGAAGAGGGGTTCTTGCCGGTTCTGCCATTTGTTGGGCCCCTGCTCGGAGAGCAGTCATGACTACCGTGTGTCATTCACAGTTTATGGCAACCTGGAGCTGAAAGTTCACTCCTCAGCTGTTTGCTGCTGGCTTCCCCTTTCCGATGCTTGGGAACTCTAGGGCACTCAGGCACTCCCAGCCTTTCTGTGACCCTGAGGATCCTGAGACCACACTGTCCCACCTGGGATTTTGACCCACTTCATCACCTGAGCACCTTTCAGGCCAGGACATGCCTCACCAAAACAGACTTCTAAAAGTTCTAAAAGTTCTGATTTGGCACCTGACTGCTATTATCACTTTCCAGAAGCAGGCTAATTGAGGCTACCTCCTGCCACGGTTTATATTCCCATATATCGTCTCAGATTTACTTCTCTGCACCTTCTACCTTGCAGAAAGTGGGCAGTTTTCTATTTGTAGAGTTGCAGCTACTCTCTTCTTAAATCTCCAGTTCACAGGTGTTCAGAATGGTTTAGTAGCTATCTAGCTGAATTCCTGGGACCAGAAGAAACTAAGGTATTCTACTCCTCTGCTGTCTTGGGACTCTTTCAGTAGTTGTTACTTTTCATTCTGTAGCAATTCTGAAGAAACTGAGACTTGGGAGAGCCTCATACTGGTAAGTGGCAGTATTGGGTTTATCTGATTCTAAACTTCTTCCCTCAGCACAGAAGCCCATCTCCCATTCTTTAGGCTAATAAACTGAACTACAAATTTCAACATGCTCACCTACTAAACACGTTTCCTTTTCCCTGGTGAATGCTTAAGTGATCTATATATTTTTATGCTAATACCACACTATTTTAATACTATAGCTTTGTAATATAGTTTGAAATCCAGAAGCATGATGCCTCTAGCTTTGTTCTTCTTTGTCAAGATTGCTTTAGAGTTTAAAGCTCTTTAAAGCTTTTTAAAGCTTTTTTTTTTTTTTTTTTGGCAGCTTGAACCTTTATTTTTAGTATTTTTTTAAAAAGCATAATTAGAAACTTTCAATACAGAAATAATCCTAGCAAACCATTTAAAAGTTTTGTTGTTCGACAGGAATTTCACATCAGGTCCACCAGGACGTCAGCCCAGCCCTGAGTCCCCCACCCCCACCCCCACCCTTCATGCGTGTAACACTCAGTGGGACAGACACTGTCGTCACCAAAATCACCCCACCACCTGGGTCTGGACATCCAGTTGCCAGACCCATAGTGTCTTCTAGCCTGGGCTGGAAACTTCCAGGACCCCTTCTCCCCTTATTGCTTGAATTTGCAAGCACTGCCACACTGATGTCACGTGAATGCTGAGTTGAATATGCCGCCCACCCCAGGAGTCTCGAGCTCTCTGCGTCCTACACAGGCCTATGGTCACCCAGCACAGCCCTGAGGATGGAGAAACCACACTTTTGCTCCTGGCCCCCAACCAGTCAGAAAATGCCTGTCGGCTGGCCCCACGGCCACCCTCCACCACAGCAATTAAAATATATTTGTATAGAACAGACATCTATATTATTGGAACAGAATACAGAGTCTAAAAACATACATGCCTATATGAAAACTTGGTATATGATGGCTTAAAATAAAGACTCAACTGTTCAATAAATTATTACCAATTATAAATTATAATTTATTTACCAATTATAAATTATAATTTATTTACCAATAATTTTCCATATGGAAAAACTAGAATTGTATCCCTAACCTGCAGCATATTCAAATACATTCCAGATGGATTAAGACCAAAACATAAAGACTAGCCCTTTATTATTATAAGAAAATACAGGAAAATGTCCTGATGATTTCGTGAAGGAAACTATTAAAGAAATATTGGATTAATTTGACTACATCACAATTATTACTTGCACTGAACCAAAGATGTCATAAATAATTTTTTTTAATACCAGAAGACCAGAAATACTATAGAAGATGTTTGCAAAGTATAGAAGATTAGTATTCAAAACATATTTTTAAAAATCTGCCAATAAGAGAAACCCAAATTATCCAATACAAAAACAGGTAAAGAATATGTATAGCAATTAACAACTATATCTATAATGATTTTATTAGCTTAAACATTAATATGCAAATCACTAACATTTCATTTTAAAACACTCTTTCCATGTTCGGAATATAGTGGTAAAATAAGCAAAGTCCTCCTTCTAATGGTTATTATGTTCTAGTATATTTGTGTGAGTTTGGTTGTGTGGGGTGGGGGGAATGGTGTGGAGGTATGAAATAAATAAAACTTGAGATATAGCAATGGGTACTATACAGTCATTAAGCCAGAATACTACATAATAAGAGTGTGATAGCAATGCGAGTTTGGAAGAGTGGGAACACAACATATTTGACCAGAAACTTGAATAAAACGGTAGTCAGCCATCCAAAGAAATAGTTAACAGCATTCTTATGCAATGCTTCATATTTTGAACTAATAAATACTATCAGTATATCAATTAAATTAGATTTCCTCATCATAATACATTTTCATTAAAAATAACTGTATTTTAAGGGGTGCCTGGGTGGCTCAGTCAGTCAAGTCTGACTCTCGATTTTGGCTCAGGTCATGAACTCAGGGTTGTAAGGTTCAGTTCCATGCTGACTGTAGAGTCTGCTTAAGAGTCTCTCTCCTTGGGCACCCTGGTGGCTCAGCAGTTTAGTGCTGCCTTCAGCCATGGGATCGAGTCCCATGTCGGGCTCCCTACATGGAGCCTGCTTCTCCCTCTGCCTGTGTCTCTGCCTTTCTCTCTCTGTGTCTCTCATGAATAAATAAATAAAATCTTAAAAAAAAAAAAAAGATTCTCTCTCCTCCTCTCCCTTTCCCCCACACACTCTCTCTCCCCCTCTCTTTCTCAAAAAACAAACAAAAAATTCAAACGATATTTATGAATTCTAGCAAATACTATACACATTATGGTTTTTTTTAATCCAACTTTTAAACCTGTTTCAGATTTAAGAAAGGAATCTGAATTGAAAGGAGTATCAACATGATCCCCAAAGATACAGAATCCCCATGTATTTTTCCACATAAAGTTCACATTTGATAGGTGTGTTAATTTTAAAAAATCTTTAACTGTTCAGGTGGAAGTTATGTAAAACCTACTAAGGAAATTACCAAACGTATTTTTTTTTTCGTATTTTTTTTATAGACAAAATAATCTTGGATAAAACTGTACCTGAATATAATGCCGAAGAACATACAGAATTTCCCCATTTTGAGCTTTTTTGGACAATACTGTGTGAAATTTACCAAATGCTCTGGTACCAATTTCAGCATAGAGTATAGTCACTGGTAAGCTCTCTTTATTTGTAGGAAATTTATGATCTCCTTTAAACAGATAAGGTCTGGGCCTAAAATGGAAACAAAACACATACTTTTGTTATTTATTTATTTTGAAAGATTTTAAGTAATCTCTATACCCAATGTGGGCTCAAACTCAGAATTCCAAGACCCAGAGTTGCATGCTCTACCAACTGAGCCAGCTAGGCGCCCCAAGACACAAACTTCTGAAAGAACTGAAAAGAGTATACTGAAAACACATCATGACCTTTTATAACTTCTGCTTATCAAGCAATTTACAGGAAAAAAAATACACATATACATCTATACATATATATACACATTTATACACACACACACAAAAAAAAATCACAGAAAAAGAGTTTAAACTTCCTGTGGTGAATGTTCATCCTGTGTACAATTTAACATAGTAATTTCTGTGGGAAAATTAAAAACATGTAAAGACAATATACCTACAAAATAACTTTCCTTACAATAAAACAATACAACAAACATATACAACAGAATGTAACATAAACATGCTGAAAATTTTATAGCTATATGTAAGTGAGAAAGAATCCCCATTTACTATATGAAATCTGAGGGAATCAATAGAAAGTGACTTCAATTCAAGACAAAAGAAATCTGGTTAACCCAAAACTGAATATTACAAATGTTTTTAATAAGCAAGGTTTACTATCTTTAAATAACATATAACGGCAATATATTTTTCAATGAAAAAATTTTTTCTTCAATTAGAAGGGTATAATTTTTCATACCTCACATTTCCTGAAAGTGGGCTCCAAATAATTTAAAAAACAAAAGCACGATATCATACAAAGATTATCAGTACTAATACTTATCAGTACTTAATATGAATAACAACTCATGAAATCCTCAAGGATAAGCAAAGAAATAGAGAAGTGCTGTGGTCTAGCCCTATCATAATATCTTGATATCTTATTTGCCAGAACCTGTGCTAAGTTATATATATGCACATTCATAATGTACATTGGTACATTAGTAATATATATATTACATATATATTCTATTTTCTCAACAATTCCTTTAGATAGTTACTATCATTTACTTAAATTTTTAAGGTTCCCAGGGGTCAGACAAGTTAAATGTCCAGCACAAGATCAAACAGAAAGCCAGGATTCCAACTCCTATGGAATCCCAAACCCACATCTTTTAACAACTTACACAGGTAGAAAGAAAAACAAGATGATGAGGTTAATAACAACAAAGGTATTGAGAAATAACCTTTATGTAATGAATTCATATCTCTACAAACTTTATTCATTTACTATCTTTAAATAACTGGGTTTTGAAAGTAGACAGAATTAGATTTAAGTTCTAGTTTAATTACTAGGTATGTGACTCTAAACGAGTGATTTGCTCTCTTTTGGGCTGATTTCTTTAACCACTCAAGAGGAGGAATTCTCACTACCTTAGTGTGTGTCCTAAAGATTTACCAAAAGGACTTGCAAATCATCTAGCAGAGCATAAAGCACATGCCTGATGCTCAAGAAATAATTCTTCTCTCATTCTTGCAAACCTCCACTTATTTAAACTATTGATCAAGAGTATCATCAAGGAAAAAAAGGAACCAAATGTTGGGTGGTATACTACCATTCATGATGAAAGTAGGGAGTATTTATCTATGTAATTATGACTATATATATACCTTATTTCTAAAAGGATACATGAGAACTTGACTGTACTGGTTGACCCTAGGGAGAAGTTCTAGAAGTCAGGAGTAAAAAAGAATCATATAATTTTCTGTATGCATACATTGTATTATTCTAATTTTTAATGTTTAAACTTAATACATTGGGAACATGGTGCTTTTGGCGTAAACTAACATAAAATGCATCAAAAAATTAAAGGGACAAATTCTGCACTCAGATGGACATAATGAATTGATTCCCTGAGGTTTCATATACTGGATGTGTGTATTGCATTCTTTTTTCACTTACTGACATAACTATAAAATTTTACAGCATATTTACATTATAGTTTATCTTATTAAGTGTTTATTATATTGTTTTGTGTATAAGTTATTTTGTGGCATATTTTCTTTACATTTTTTAATTCTCCCATAGTAGTTAATTTAACCTGTACAGAGTAAGGAAGAAAATTCTTAAAATTAAAACTTAAAATGAAAATTGAATCTTTTTATCAAGAAGTATGATTTTAAATGTCAAAAATTCAAAAATAATATTCTATTACTTGAGCTAAATTGAAATTGATATAATCATTTGGTGATAACCACTGTTATTTTAAAGAGAAACATTTCTAGAATATTCATGAAAACTTATATACAATAAACTTTCTACAATAAACTATATATAGTAAGTAACATAACTAATTTTTTGATTTTCTGATATGGCTGGAAAATTATATAAATTACCTCTTCTAATAGAGAAATTCAAAATTTTTCTTAAAGATTTTATTTATTTATACATGAGACACACAGAGAGAGAGAAGCACAGACATAAATAGAGGGAGAAGCAGACTCCATTCAGGAAGTCTGGTGTGGGACTCAATCCTGGTACTCCAGGATCACGGCCTGAGCCAAAGGCAGACGCTCAACCGCTAAGCCACCCAGGCATCCCTCAAACTCCTATTATTATAGAACAAGGCTTACCAATAAAAATAAGTTAACTTTTACAAATAAAAACTGGCTAAATTACTATTATTCCTGGTTACTGACTTTTTATTTATTTATTTATTTATTTATTTATTTATTTATTTATTTATTTTTAAGATTTTATTTATTTATTCATGAGAGAGACACAGAGAGAGGCAGAGACACAGGCAGAGGGAGAAGCAGGCTCCATGCAAGGAGCCTGATGTGGGACTCGATCCCGGGTCTCCAAGATCAGGTCCTGGGCCGAAGGTGGCGCTAAACCGCTGAGCCAACCAGGCGTCCTTACTGACTTACTTTAAATCAAAATCAGTCAAGTGCTTAATACCTCTTTACTAACCTAATAATGAAAACTTTCCACTAATTGCTTGCCGTCAAATGCATCATATTTCTGGACATTATTAGCATGGAGTACTGTATTTCAGGTTTATAAGATTACATGAGTTCAAGCACCTTTACAGTAATTTTTAGTTTGGCTGTCATAGTATGTATACACACTCATCCACATTACTTTAATAAATTTCTTTTAAAGTTTTACACATTCATCCACTTTCATTATTTTTACAGATTTGAGAGACAGAACACTCGAGAGCAAGCATGCAGGGGTGGAAGGGGGAATGGAAGGAGCAGAGGGAGAGAAAGAAGCAGACTCTCCACTGAGTGGGGAGCCCCATGCAGGGCTCAATCCCAACACCCTGAGCCAAAGGCAGATGCTTAACCCACTGAGTCACCCAGGTGCCCCATCATCCACTTTCATTAACATTAAAGATAGGATTTTAAAGATAATACTGTCAATGTTTAGATACTTGAAACATGAAAAAAAATTTTATCAGCCCCAAGCGTTGAGTTCACAATCTCTTCTGCAACAGATGAAGAGACAAGAATGTGCAAAACAAGGAAAACAATTAGTTGCCATACTTCATAGGATCCTGTTAATAAATACAAAAAGTATGCTAAAATCATATATCATTTAAAAAGTAAAAAGGAATCAAACTAGATGAAATTATTAAAATCATTTCATTAATTTTTACTGATACCTTGGAACTCATATGACACTAAGTCAAGTGGATTACCATTAAAAATACTGATTTTTGTCAAATCAGTAATGTAGAAGTACATTTCATAATTTATACAGGGTATCTTACATTTTAATATTAGCCTGAAACAAAATGTTTTCAAAAATTTACTATTGTTAGTAGTTAAAAAGGCTGCTAATGAAACAGTGCTAGTAGATTTAAATATTTAGGTCAAAAATAAAAGGAAAAATTAGAAGGGAAGAGATTTTCCAGAGACAAAGGTCTCCTGAATATATATTTACCCTATGCCCCAAATTCATGCATAAATATACAGACTGACACGTCATCTTAATGATGCAAACTCTGTACTTCTGTGCTGGGAGCAGCCTTGGGTTAGGCCACATGAAGACTGAGGCTACAGCTACCAGGTGAAAGTTTAACCATGGTGGAACTAGAATGACATGTGCCGCTTTGGGGTTTATGTTTGTATATGGGGAAACCAGGCACAGAATGTTTTCAGTGGGGACAGGGCTTGCTTTTTTGGCCCGTTTACTGTCCCCAGTGAATATCTGCAGTGATGGCAAAGATCAGGTCCATATAAATGCCCTTGTTCAGGTTTTATTTATTTTTTATTTATTTATTTTTTCCTTGTTCAGGTTTTAACGGATAACAGATGTTAGACATCCCATCTCTCTGAAACAGGATACACTAGTCCCCTGGGACTTATACATAGTTGGCTAAATTGGGGACCCTTGAGCATGGTGAGACCTACAGATGGATCTCATCCTGCTGCTTCGAGTCCTGTTGAGAATAGCCTTAGTTAAATGCTTTATGAGACAACAGAATGGCTGATGGGTTGCATAGTCATAAAAATTTTGAGTTTGGTCAAGAATCTGTCAGGCCCAGGTATGGACTGTTGAGAGGGGCATTATACCATAGCCACTGACTATCTTTCTGGGTGTGTTAAGACTAGGACAGGCCATTTCTCAGGGTTTGCAGCAAGAGACTTTGAGGCGTGCGTGAACGTCTTCCTCTGGGACAAGGAGAAGGTTGCTTACTGCTTGTTATAAGCCAGAGGTTCCCCCAAGCACTGTGTCCTTCTGCTGTGATACATTCCCAACTCCTTATGTTGGGTTCGTGTGGGCCCGTTTTCACCCCTGGAGAATATGGAGCCACAGGGAACTAGTGCAAACGTGCTAATGCTCATGCTGCTTATGGCCACCAATAGTACAGTTCTTTGTTTCTAACCCAAGAGTCTCTGGTCTTCTGCCAGAATCCATGAAACCGTCAAAGACAAGCTTATTAGCTTTCAGGTAAGGCAAAATCAATTCCCCAGCCTGAGAAAAGCTATATATAGCATTTAGGTTAATACATTTTTCTTTTTGTGAACCTTAGGCACACAAGCCTTAGTTTTAACACTATCAATATTCATCCATAGTGTTTTTTTAAGCAAATAACTTATTTGAATATGTATTTAGAGTAACAAATATTTTAAGTTTTCCCCTCTACAAATGTTCCTCATTCCTAAATTTCCTTAAGTTTTCATTTTCTTTCAGGTTTTCCATTTCTTTAAATAAATGATTAAAACAACAGAAAAGAATAATTCTATTACCTTTTGCATTCATAGTATTTTCTTTTTCCCTTCGAGCTAAACACCCAGTTTATTTTTTCCTTTTTTAAATCATAACACATTCAGGGCATCAAAGTTGCTTTTCTTTTCATGTGGTATTCTCACTTTCCCAATTTCCAAAAACAAAAAAAATTCCTTAATAATTTTATTTCCTTAAAAAAATAATTTTATTTCCTTGTTGGGGGCGGGAGAAGAAAGTTATACTTACTTAGACGACAATTATTGTTGCTTTCTCCTAAATACATAATCATATGTGTATTTACATATATAACACCACATCTGTCAAGTTTTAGGGCAGATCTCGAGCACAGATCTTTGAACAGAAGGTAGAGAAGAGACAAATCATTCTACCTTTTTTTTTCTTTTTCTTTTCTTTTTTTTTTTTAGCTAGAGAGTTGTTGTTTCAAGTAGTAAGGTATTATGTTTTAAGTGGTAAGAAGTTTGACTTCAGACTAAAAAGAATGGGTCTAACACTGTGCACTTTTACAGAAATAATTCAGACTAGCAGATGGGCAGCTGCAATTTATCTTCATAGAATACAACCCCCAAAGAGTGTGTCTTTATCTTGCCAGTTGGTAGTCTTCTAAGTGGCAGACCAGATGGGCAGGCCACTGACAACAGTCTGAGAGTCAGTATAAATGTACTAAATTTCATCAACGGGTCCAGGACTAGTCAGGAAAAGAGTATTGCTCTGAACTCTGCCCACAGAATGGAGTGACCACTCAGCTTCTAATGTTACATAGCTGTGGCTTGACTGAACAGTAACGGCAGCCTAAAGATACCACCACCACCAGTAACCCAGCCCAGGCATTAAGGGAAATCACTGTGTCCTGAGGGCCCCACTGAGCCAGAAACTTCACTTGAGGTAGTATTAATAGGGCACAAGGTTTGTCCCAAAGAGTAGCTACCACTTTTTCATGTAAATCTAAGATCCTGCTAAGTCAAAACAAATACGCTCTTGAATATACCATTTTCAATTGACCAGGTCCCTCTATCTCTTTAGTCATTGAATCCTATTTGATCCAGACCAAAACATAAAATATCAGATAGTAGAGTCACAAGGCTTCCCTGGGTTCCTTCAGTTTCAATTAGGGCTTGATAGCCCCTAAGAGCTGCTTTTCAAAAAGGAGTATGCTTGATGACTAAAGCAGGTGGCGCTGTGGTACTTGAAACTGCCTCTGGGTACCCAGCAGTCCTTCAGACTGGGACTAAAGTTGGTATTCTATTCTAGCTTCTTTCTACTCCTGGGATTCTATGTTGCTCACCTAGGAATAGACAGTACAGTGGCAGTCTCCCTTGAGACTTCGTGAACATTCACAGCATTCACAGCATAAACACATACGATAAAAGTGCCAAACATAATTCAGTCATGGAAGCCAAAATAATAAAACTTCATCAAACTGGTCTAGAGATCATTTTAAACCCTTGCGAGTGGTAAACACCTTCCAAACTCCATCAGTTGAGTTTGGGTGTCTTTTCCTACAGGCACATATATCAAGGCGCTATGGCAGAAGCTAGAGCAAGTTCAGAAAACTGCTATCACCCAGCCAGTAGCAGAGAGTACAAAATGGTGGAGGAGAGAGAAGAGAGCTTTTATCTTCCTTCAGCCATGTGGCCCCTTGTCCTTCTTCTTCCAGAAAGCCATGTGTCTGTCAGCATTTCACCTTTGTTTCTAAAACTGTCAAGAACTATAAAAGATATAAGGTGTGACTTTACCCTACCTACAAAACATTAAGTTAGATTTTTATCATCTCATGGCGGGGCAGTGGGCCAAACACCTAAATGGATATTACACAAATAGCAAATAGTGGGTATATTCTGCAGCTGAGGCACACTATACTTGGAGAACCACTATTTTATAGCAAGCAGTAAACAATCCTATTCTTTCTGGAAAGAAGATCACCTTACTCCTCCAGACTGCCTGCTACAAACACAACCCTGAGGAATGGCTCAGTTAAGGAGTGGTCACAGTACTCCTCCACTTTCTATAAATCAGACCAAGAACATGAAAGGACTCATAGTATTCACTGCAGATTGCCTCTCACAAAAGTTTTATGTTAACCTTTTTTTTTAAACTTAATTTTAGATTTAACAGTTGAATATTCAATATTTTAAAAATTATATATTCAGACATCAAAAATAATTTTAAGTTACCAAAATTACATTAAAAAATGCACTAAAAGAAAAAAAGCACAAGGGCTGACAATTTCACAGTCTATTAAAGCTATAACTGGGGGGTAAAAAGCTATAAAGGAATTGAAGATCCATGGGGAAGCCCCGGTGGCTCAGCGATTTAATGCCACCTTCGGCCCAGGGCCTGATCCTGGAGACACGGGATCGAGTCCCACGTTGGGCTCCCTGCATGGAGCCTGTTTCTCCCTCTGCCTGTGTCTCTGCCTCTCTCTCTCTCTCTCTGTATGTGTCTCATGAATAAATAAATAAAATCTTAAAAAAAAAAAAAGGTGGGAAATTCTACCTGAATTTCCCACCTGCTGACCACAAATTAAAAAAAATATATATGGAATTGAAGATCCTGCAATTTGTGACAACATGGATAGACCTACGGCGTGCTATGTTAAGTGAAATAAGGCAGAGAAAGACAAATACCATATTATTTCACTCCTATGTGGAATCTAGAAAACAAAATAAATGAAACAAAAAAACCAGAAACGGATTGACAAATACAGAGAACCAGTGGTCCCCAGAGAAAAGTGGGGGAATGGGCAAAATAGGTGAAGGGGATTAAGGAGGCACAAACTTCGTTATAAAATAAATAAATCACAGAGATAAAAAGTACAGCATAAGGAATACAGCAAATAATACTGTAATAATGTTGTATGGTGACAGATAATCCCACTTATAGTGAGCACTGCAAAAAGTATAGAATTGTTGAATTACTATGTTGTGCACTGATGCAAACATAACGTTTATCAACTATACTTAAATAATAGAAATAAAACAAAAATTCAATGCAGATACCCCTAAAACATAGCAGGCAGTACTTTTCAGAGAAGCTTAATGAATCTAAAACTTGCATAAAAACATTAAAACATCTGGATCAAACTCCTTTGGAGAAATATATTGCTCTATTTTTTTTTTATTTTTATTTTTTAATTTTTTTATTTATGATAGTCACAGAGAGAGAGAGAGAGAGAGGCAGAGACACAGGTGGAGGGAGAAGCAGGCTCCATGCAGCGGGAGCCTGATGTGGGATTCAATCCCGGGTCTCCAGGATCGCGCCCTGGGCCAAAGGCAGGCGCCAAACCGCTGCGCCACCCAGGGATCCCCTGCTCTATTTTTTTTAAGAAAGGAATTCCTATGATATACTTTTCTATGACATACATATGTACAAGAATAACAGAATTTACAGAAATTACATGGTTGTAATTTCTAATTAATTTTTATTATTATTTATTATTTATTCATTTATTATTTATTTATTATTATTTATATATTAAAATATATTTATTATTATTATTAATTATTAATTCTAATAATTCTAACCATAATTAATTGTTGTAATTTCTAATTCACTATATAAAGCTAGAATGACTGCTTTAAAAGGATAGCATTTATAACTTAAAATAGCTAATCTCATTGATTAAAATAGAAACATGAATCTTAATGAAAACATAAGCAATATTAATTTAACAGAAAATATCCCACACCATTAATACAAAGATAATACAATATTTTAATATATTACCATAATACACAGTATGTTCAATGAGAAAAACTTTGTATTCATCTCAATAAAAAATAATTGATAAAATATGTTATTTCTGATTTAAAAACAGAGAATTACAAAACTTTAACATTTTAAAAAACTTTAACGTTTTAAAAGGTATGAACAAATAAATGAAAGAAGATATGAATAGAAGATACATCATGTCATCTGTCGAGAGATTCAATATAATAAAGATTAAATTGTTCTTATTTATTTATGAGAGACAGAGAAAGAGAGAGAGAGAGAGAGGCAGAGACACGGGCAAAGGGAGAAGCAGGCTCCACACAGGGAGCCTGACGTGGGACTCGATCCCGGGACTCCAGGATCATGCCCTGGGCCGAAGGCAGGTGCCAAACTACTGAGCCACCCAGGGATCCCGCAAGATTAAACTGTTCTTAAATTAACCAATAAGCTTAGCATATTCTAATTAAAATCCTACTGAGGTTTCTTAGGGAGGCAATTTGGCAGGAGAAAACAGGATTTTTTTTTTTTAAGATTTTATTTATTTATTCATGACAGACACACACACACACACACACACACAGAGGCAGAGACACAGGCAGAGGGAGAAGCAGGCTGCATGCAGGGAGCCTGACGTGGGACTCAATCCTGGGTCTCCAGGATCACGCTTGGGGCCGAAGGCGGCGCTAACTGCTAAGCCACCGGGGCTGCCCGAAAACAGGCTTTAATATTAATTTGAGAGCATCAATAACAACAGAGCTAAAAAAAAAAAAAATTGGGAGGATATAAAGCAGCAATGACCTTGTACTGTGAGGTACCAGGATATATTATAAAATAATAAATACTAAAACAGCATGGCACTGCTACAAGAAACAGTTAATGTACAGAAGAGCTATGAAATAGAGCATAACATAAATATAACAAATGTATAATCAACTAGTCATCTGAAGGGAGAAATATCTGACTGGATCCTTTCCTAACAGTAACTTACATGGATTAAAAGTTTAAGGTAAAATGATTGGGATCCCTGGGTGGCTCAGTGGTTTAGTGCCTGCCTTCGGCACAGGGTGTGATCCTGGAGTCCCGGGGTCGATCCTGTATCAGGCTCCCTGCATAAAGCCTGCTTCTCATTCTGCCTATGATTCTGCCTCTCTCTCTCTCTCTCTCTCTGTCTCTCATGAATAAATAAATAAAATCTTTAAAAAAAATTTTAAGGTAAAATGAAAGGAAAAACTTTAGGAAAACTACTGGAAAATAGTTTTTTCCAAACTTGAGAGATTTTAACTAAGTATAAAAACATACACAAATATTTGACTACAAAAAATTAAAAAGCCTTCTGTATAATATAAAATGTAATCTTTTAAAAGATTTACAATAAAAAAGACAAGTATTGATATGAATTACTAAATATATATTACTGTTTAATATATATATAAAGAACTCTTTCAAAATTAGAGAATAACCTTAATACTTTTTAAAGTATAAATAAATCAGACAGTAGAACATACACTGGTACTAATAAATTAATAATTTCCTTCTGACTGCCCATATCCATCTGTATTAAATGCTTGGAAGAAGTTAAAAAGGTTTTTAATAATACATTATAACAAAAAGCAACTCTATACACTCTGTATTAGTGTTCATATTATTAATTTTTTATTCCTAAGTTATATTCAGTTTATATTTAAAGAGATGGAGTCCAAATAAATCCAGTTTTGCATGCTTATCTAAAAAAACAATGATTATATAAAACATATTTCATGTATTTTATGGTATTTTGGTATAATTTATATTCCAAAATCAAAAGCTAACTGAAATATTATACTGAAAGTATTTGTATGTTTTAGAAAAAGACTTGAACACCTCAGATTCAGTTTTTCAATACAGTACATTATTTAATAAGCAATGTCTTTATTATTAAAAATTTTCATTGCAAGAAATTTCTGCTATTTCAACTCTTCACTATTGGCAATCATGAACTTACCTTGAAGTAGCCTTCTTTAGCAGTTTTTTAAGCTCATTAATTTTACAGGTGTGTTTTTTATGGATAACCACAAATGCATCACAGCCATCTGGCGGAGGCTCATCAGCTGCAATCTAAGATTTCAAAGATTATATTTAGCTACAGTAGTTGGTAATTAAAATATGATCTTTAAAACTCATACATTCCTTTGATTAAAATAACTCATCAACTACTATTAAGTTATTGCTCTAATTAAAGTAAAAAATATCTACATGCAGGCAGAATCAAATACTTTAACAAAATCAACCTTATAGTAGGAACATGCTTCAAAGTCATTGAAAAAAATGCCAAATTAAAATTTTCATTACTGTTAATTTCAATAATCATTTGTTCTCATAATTTCCTTATTCCAAATAACTATAAGATTACATAATATATTCAATTATAATCAATGATTAACAATGATAATATAATCAATGGCAGGCTCTGTAAGTCTGTAGATCTTTTTCAACCAAAGATATTCACATTAGGGTTTCTTTCTTTTTTTTTTTTTTTAAAGAATTTATTCATGAGAGACACAGAGAGAGAGGCAGAGACACAGGCAGAGGAAGAAGCAGGCTCCCCACAGGGAGCCTAATGTGGGACTCGATCCCAGGACCCCAGGATCATGCCCCGAGCCAAAGGCAGACGCTTAGCCACTGAGCCACCCAGGCATCCCCACATTAAGGTTTCTGCATATTATCAGCATGCTTCTTTGTCGACTATAGTTTGGGTATTTTTACATACCTGTTGGAACATCTGAATAGTTGGTGAGTATGCCCTTATAGAGAAAGCAAACTTTAAGAAATTGATATGTAAATTGTCTAAGAATTGTCCAGCTTTCTTCAGGATTAAGTTGTAATAAGAATAAGGTGATTCTATAAAAAAATTCAAAAGAATAGGATGTTATTTCATTTTCAAGACACTGGCACGTCTCTACTGTAAAGCTAACTTAATATCAAAATCTTAAGTTTGTTTACAGATGATGTTGGAGAAAAATGGAAAAAAAATCAAGATCTGGTTTATTAACTTCATTTGGATCTTTCAGTGAAGTACAATCAAGTGATATGAGTCCAGGTGAAAATAATCCTGCCATTAAAATCTCTTCAGAAGATGCCAGCATCTCAGATTAATTCACTCCAAGGCTGTGGGGTTATCATACAAGGATAAGATGCAGGCCCTACCTAGGATTTCAGAGGAGACTAAGAACAGCAAAATAAAGCTAAAGAGTATGACTTACTAAATTTTAAATGACATGTATAAATAAACTCTACTCAGATTTAGTACACATAGCTACAAGCAATTAGTGGGTCCAGAATGCTTTAGGAGACAGAAGTTGAAGCTGACCTTAAAAGAATAAATGTCTTCTTGTATAGAAAAACCTGAACTGATAGTTCCCTCCCCTAAAGCCATCTACAAAGATCCCGAAGACACCAAAGAGAAGGATGAATCCTAGAGTGTAGGAACTCTTGAACACCTCTGTGGAGATGGAAATCATGTGGAAGGAGAATGGATGCCAAGAGCTGAAGGGGGCTTGGTGATACTCAGGAGGTAAGCAGGAAAGAACCACCAATTTTTGCCCTTTCTTTTTCTCTACACCACCTGGAGTTGTTATCGTCTGCACTCTAGCCACTGTGTCAGCCAGAGGCGGTGAGCTAACAGCACAGCTTCTCTGGAGCCAGATGGCACGGGTACCTGTAAGCTGGTCCCTGGACATTCCCTCTCTCCTTTACTCCCTGGCACTAAGTTATCAACTGACATAACCTTCATTGAGAGGAGAGGTAGGTTAGACTCACAGCTTTACCTGCAGATCACAGATCCTTGATGGTGAGAAGGGAAGACAAAAGGAAAATGTAACCATAGACACACTCCTGGGGGAGCAAGGGAAAGAAAGGTGCTATGTGGAAGGAGAGACTTTGGGGGTGGTGAGGGAAACTGTACTGGTTTTTTATTTCTACACCGTCTACTACTTGTTCAAAAGGTGCTGGGCTATTGACCCTTGGCTTCGCTCCCTAACACAACCCATTCATGGTTCAGAGGTCATCTGGCCCTCTACATTGCCCTGTGGGAATTGGGGCTCAGGGAATCAGCACAAATACATGGACACGGTGGGTACTGCTTTTTCTTTGAATAATAAAGTCCTCTGTCTCTCATCCAGGGGTTTCGTGTCTTCTGTCAGCATCCATGAAACTAATCTGTTAACTTGAAAATGGTAAAATCTCAGATCCTTCATAGTACTGGACAGATTGGACAATAGACATGGAATGCTGACAGATATACAGATATTTTTGGAGGAGAAAAGACCCAGTCAGCTTCATGGGTCAACTGACAGAATTTAAAAAGAAGTCCTTGTAAACTGATAGTGAACATACTGGCAAAATTGTATAGTTAATCAGGCAATAAATGGTCCTCCAATTTGTTGCCTATTATCAAGAAGTAAGAGGTTACAGGTCAAGAACTAGGCAGCAGATTCAAAGACATTTACCCAAATGAGGTCTTAGTTGTTAACACTGCTCCATGTAAGTGGACTTCCCCCACCAGTGGTTCTGTCAGCTTCAAGTCCAACCCACTGTGACAAGTACAAAGACCTATCTTGGATCAGAGCAAGGTTTGACCCTCTTCAGACAATAGCTATAGACATGCATACCTACATGAAGTGAAAAAGGAAGGAAATCTGTTACCACTATGGACAGAAGGCTGGAAAATCACTAGAACCTTGGCTTGCCTGGCAGAGGAGAGGATGGAAGACATGATGAAGAGTTACAACCAAGTTATGATTCAACAACTCTTTACAATCTATCGTGCCAACCTCAGAGCCTATCAAGCAGGACAGTAAAAGTCTCAAGAGTTACTGTAATGGTTCTTGGCCAAGGAGAGAATGCTGTGGCCCGCTTGGGAGATTTCCTTTGGTCAAAGTCTTCCAGCTCTGATCAAGGACTCTCTTATGTTTGATCTTTGAAATTGTGGGAAGCTAAGTTTTTAACTTGCAAGTAGGATAAAAAAACTTCAGCCCCTTTACAGTTCTTGACAGATCCCGAAGTCGGGCAAAGGAGAGCTATGGTATGTATAATTGTATCCCTAATTTAGAAAAATCTAAGAAATAGAAGAGAATGAAACCACAATTCAAGAAAACTCTCAAGAATTAAAAGAAATAATGAGTCTACGTATCTAAGAATGAAGACTCAAGCTGGCTAGCACTGAAACACTTTCTAGTAAAACTATGGTACTCTAACTTTAGAAATGTGAAGAATAGGGGCACTTAGGTGGCTCAGTTGGTTAAATGTCTGATTTCAGCTCAAGTCATAATCCTAGGGTTCTGGGATCAAGCCCCACATTGGGCTCCTTGCTCAGTGGGGAGCCTGCTTCTCCCTCTCCCCTGCTTGCTGCTCCCCCTGCTTGTGCTTGATGTCAAATAAAATCTTTTTAAAAATCTGAAGAATAAAATTCATGCATGCACAGTGCTGTATGTGAAGAATTCAAGGCCATTATTCCTAGGCGTTCATAATGAAGCATCAACTAGGAAGCAAACTTTACCTAACCAAGAAATAATAGGAGAAACTGTACCATAAAGTTTGATGGTGAACTCTGAATACACTTAAGAATAGAAACAAGACTAAATGAAAGAGTTGAGATTTACAGAATACTATGTAAATGCTACATGCTCCAGTGATGCAGAAAAGCACATCACTAACCAAACCACAACAAAGGGGAAATTAAGTGGAAAGTAAAATAAGCTCGGTGATTTCTCATAAATGTTAGCTGGCAATAAAAGAATATCACCAAAGCCAATAAAGTAGTAGAAACTTATGTATACTTAAGAATACACAGATAAAGACAAAGGATACTGGTGACCAAATTCAGACCATGCTGAGGGGAAGAAAGGATCATTAGCCATCTCATTATGGCTTATAGGGGACCGAGAGGCAATACTCAAATAGAGAGGAGGCTAACCACTCTGGGTCTTCACAAGCTATTCCTTTGGCATAAAATGTAGAAGGGCAGGTGGTGCATGTTCAGCCAACTCCTATTCAGCAAACTTTAAGTGTCATTTGTTTTGAAAAGAGTTTTCCCTGACCTCCCAGTCCAGATCCTGTTATACTGACAGGTCCATCCTATCTCTAAATCAATTCTCAAAACTAGGGCAGCCCAGGTGGCTCAGGGGTTTAGCGCCACCTTCAGCCCAGTGCCTGATCCTGGAGACCCGGGATCAAGTCCCAGGTCGGGCTCCCTGCATGGAGTCTGCTTCTCCCTCTGCCTGTGTCTGTGCCTCTCTCTCTCAATCTCTCTCTCTCTCTCTCTCTCTCTCTCTCTCTGTGTCTCTAATGAATAAATAAAATCTTTTTTAAAAAAATTAATTTAAATAAATAAATAAATAAAATCTTTAGGGAAAAAAAAAAGGGGGACTCCTGGGTGGCTCAGGGGTTAAGCATCTGCCTTCAGCTCAGTTCATGATCCTGGAGTCCCGGGATAAAGTCCCACATCAGGCTCCCTGCATGAAGCCTGCTTCTCCCTCTGCCTATGTCTCTCCTCTCTCTGTGTGTCTCTCATGAATAAATAAGTAAAATCTTAAAAAAAAAAAAAAAAAACCCTGGTCTTTAAAAAGACACAATAGCTACAGGGCCAACAAAAAAAATCGCCAAAATTAATAGCATAACTAAGACTGCATCAGTCAAATGAGGATCAGTCTGAAAACAGAGTCAACAGAAACAAATGTGAATAGTGCCTGACAAGAGACATCAAATTTTGTCACTGGTCACTTTTATTGTCCCCAATGTAGAGATGGATGTAGGGTTCAGGGGTTTAGGTTCTATAATTTAGGCTTAACTTGCAAGATCATCTCAATCATGAGGTGGATATATTGGATAGCTAATGTTTTAAAATAATTCAGGGGCACCTGGGTGGCTCAACTGATTCAATGTCCAACTCTTGATTTCAGCTCAGGCCATCATCTTATGGTCTGAGACTGAGACTTGCATCAGGCTCTGCACTGGATGTGGAGCCTGCTTGGGATTCTTCCCCCTCCCCCCATTCACACATGTGCTAAAAATAAATAATTCAGGCTCACCAATTAACCTGCTAATAAAGACTCTGCCTTTTTGGTATCCTTCCTCTTTCTTCAGCCTCATGTTTCATTGATTTCTGCCTATTGGCATTTAATATACATAAATCACTCTCACCTTCAGGGGGAAAAAAAGCAGCAGCCTACATAGCCCACTATTGATTCATCTTATTTGCTGCACAATCTTTTTTTCCAGGTATAGAAATTAGTGATTCAACACATACAACACCTGGTGCTCATCACAAGTGCACCCCTTAATCTCCATCACTCATTTAACCCATCCCCCAACCACCTCTCCTCTTGTAACCATCAGTGTGTTCTCTATTAAGAGAACACACTACAGTTAAGTTTCTTGATTTTCCTTATGTTTTTTAAATTCCAAAGGGGTGAAATCCTATGGTATCTTTGACTTATTCTGCTTAGCATAATACTCTCTAGCTTCAATTGTCATTGCAAATGATAAGACTTTATTCTTTTTTATAGCTGAATAACATTCCACTGTATATATACACCACATCTTCTTTCTCCATTCAGCAGTTCTGATGGACACTTGGACTTTTCCCTTGGTTGGCTATTGTTGATAGTTCTGCTATAAACATTGGGGTATATGTATCCCTTCAAATAACTATGTTTGAATCCTCTGAGTAAATAACTACTAGTGCAATTGCTGGATCCCAGGGTAGTTCTATTTTTAACTTTTTTAAAGAACCTCCATACTATTCTCCACAGTGGCTATAGCAGTTTGCATTCCCACCAACAGTATAACAGGGCTCCCCTTTCTCTGCATCCTCACCAATACCTATTGTTTCCTGAGTTTTGATTTTAGCTGTTCTGAATGGAGGTAATAACTCACAGTTCTGATTTGCATTTCCCTGATGAGGGATTTTGGGCATCTTTTCATGCTTCACAGTTCATCCTGAAAGACTTAATATTCTTCTCTGCTTCCAACCTCAACTCATACCTCAACCTACCACATAATTTTTTGATAATTAGATCGCTGAAACTGCGAAGTCACCAATAACTTTTCTGTTGTTAAAAGCTTAATATTTTCATGATTTGATCAGTCTATAGTACTTAATAACATCCATCACTTACCACTCAGTGTTCTCTTGGCTTTCATGACACTATACTTTCTAGGTTTTTACTGACCTTTACGGGTCCTCCTAGTCTCTAGTGTGTGTTCTTCTGTTTAGTTCTTACACATTGATGCTCGTCAGGCTTCTGCTCCTGGGAACTATTTTCTTCTCATTTTATACCTCCTCCCTCTAACTTTAATTACTCTTTTAGTGTTGATAACTCCCAAATCCAACCCTTCAGCCTAGACTTTTACCACCTAAATCTCCCACTCATATATCAGCTTATGGGGTATCTCCACTTGGATATTTGATAAGCATTTCAAATGTGACACATCCAAACTGCAATCATCATCCTATCCAAATCCAGTTCTCAGTTACAAGTAACTCAGTTAGAAATGTCATAGCATTTTCCAAAAATCTTTCCATTAAAATATATAAGCAACTTTACTTACGTAAAAACCATTAAATCTTCAAGGACTTTGAGTTTCTTCCATGTGGAGCACATGGGGAAGTAAAAATAAGTAGGGACTCACTTTAGATAAACCTTGGTTGACATTTCTAACTCACCACACAAACCTCATAGGTTGGCAAATATCATGCCATCTGAATCTTGAAGCATCAATAAATACCTAATTCTGTAGCAGGACCATAAAATAGCTTAAAAAAAAACCAGGCAATTCTATGTTTAAAGATCTTAATTTTATTAAGATCTTTATTAAGATCTTTATTAAATGTTTAAAAGATATTAATTTGCGGACACATAATTTAAAGTGTTCTCACTAAATGGCATGAAACTAGCACCTGAATTCAAAAAGTTAAATCCTCAATATTTACAACTTTTTTAGGCAAGTAGATCACTGGAATTATTCTTCAGTAGAGAGTATTTATGGGGTTTAATGGAGATTCAACAACCTAAAAAATTACAAGTAACTGAGGATTTAAAATGTTTCCTCTAGGATAATATCTTGAATTCAGTAACTCTGACAATTGTTGACATTTTTAACTCCTAATATACAGCATCCTCTCCTACACTTAACAACATCAGTGATGATGCAGCGTATGTATTTGATCTTGCCATTATAAATAGTTTTAACAGAATTCTATTTTCTGTGTTAGTAATCCTTATTTAATAGAATTCTTTTTAGGTTCAACCCTGAAATACACACCTCCTGTATTATATGCTTGAAGTAGAATTTAGGTATTCCTAAGCTTATATTCTAACTTGTTAGTAATCATCTGCCATCAGATTGTTCAGGCATGTCATTTCATTTAGGTAAAGTGCTTAGATACATCTAAGCAACTAAAAGCAGTTCAAAAATTTATAAGAGTAATTTTCAAGATTGCTTTCCCAGTGGGAAACAGCACTGAGTAAGACTATAAAGTATATACCAAGAACCAAAGATTTAAGGTAGCTACATTCAGGGCTTTAGGTGAGAGCCACAAAATTTGGTGGATTTTTTAAATTTATTTATTCATTCATGAGAAACACAGAGAAAGAGAGGCAGACACAGGAAGAGGGAGAAGCAGGCTCCATGCAGGGAGCCCGACGCGGGACTCGATCCCAGGTCTCCAGCATCACTCCTGGGCTGCAGGCAGCGCTAAACTGCTGAGCCACCCGGGCTGCTGGTAGATTTTTTTTTCAACTATGAGAACCTTAAATATTAATCTAGCCCATTTTTGCCTCAAATATCAAAACTGAAATCACCAGGACAAATACAAAGCCAACCATCAGCAGTGCCTGATGCATTTGCCTGTCTACTTCTACGTGGTCAAAATTCCTCTGCACAGCCTACTACCACCCTCTCTTGTGCTCTTCTCCTTTCCTTACCACCTGGCTACCTCTACCAACCACTCTCAGCTTCAACACCCCCCACTAGGAAGGCCACCCTGCTCTCTCTGAAGTACTGACTAGGTGCCGGTTTCCATGTGCTTCTTTGTCATCACAGCCCATGAAGCTCTCACCACCTCACAGCAGAGTGCGCTCTTCTGCTGTCCCCTTGACAGTATTATGGGGTCCAGGGAGTACAGATCATCTTTGTATTCCCAGAATCTACGGAAGTACACAGTATCTCTTGTGACTCAAATAATGATAATTAAATAATGGTTTTTTAAAGAGCAAATTACTTGGCTTTGAAAATATCATGAAAGTCATGTGTGTTCTATTTTTTTAACCTAGCTCATGAAATAAAAAAATTGCTGAACTTCAAGGCTACCTGACCCAAATGGAGGTCAATAAATGAACACTTAAGATATTCAAGTCTATTGTTTCTCCTACAATTACACTCAATAACAAAATCATAAACGAATCACCAGATTAAGTAGTCTCTAAAATATTTAACCTCCATAGTAATCATAGTAATCTCCCCATGTGTACAAGGCTAAAGAAATCCTCCTTTATGGATTCTATATTAGTATTTTTTTCTATTCTCTTTAGAGAAAGGAAAATAACCTTTCTTTATAATAATTAACCTTTTAGCCTCTGCTCCTAAAACCTCATTTCATTATCTTTAATCTTTTTCCTCAGAAAACACATTAACAAACACTTGTTCATTCTAAAGAATATGCACATATATAGATACGTAATATATATTCACATATATTTAAAAATTAGGAATGACTAACTACATCTTCCAGATAGTGAAATAAAAACACATAGGTTACCTGATTTGTTAAAGGCAAGTAGTAAAAAATCTCTTTAAAAGCATTTTTGAAAAAAAAAAAACACTACTAGATGCAAAACTATTTCAAATAAATCTAGGTAAAAAGAAAGCCATAATTGAACAATTTCTATTTCTCCTTGATTATAATGCAATCTGCAAACACTGCTAATCATGTGATTGTTCTTATAATAAAGGATTAAACTTTTATTTTTCAGAAATGGATGCTTGGAATCATTTCCATTAAAATATCTTTTCAAATTTAATATTCATACTTACTAACCAAATTGAGCATTTACACTTCACCCTTAAAGACAATAAACATATCTAATGTATGTACAGAAATAGAAATTTTTTAAGTTACAATATGCATATCACCTACCTGTTTGCTTATAAATTGCTAATTCTTGTACAGTTTCCAAAAACTGCCAAAATTTTTCATTACTTTCTTCTGCCATAAATTCACTATTAAAATAAAAGTAATCAGTTAATAGATGGAAATGAAAAATGAAATGAGAAACTACAGCTTAAAACCAAATTATAATTTATGCTTAAAACAAAAACTTCGAAATAGTAAAGTGCCTGATTTCCATTTACTATAATACAGAAAGAGAACAAATGATGATTCTTACATGACATTCTTAAGTTACAAGCATATACTCGTGACTGGAAAAGATTGCATGAAATTCCTTCTGACTTTTCCTCATTACTAGCTATAAGTAAAAGACGGATAATTTATTGTTTCTTCATGTGAAATACCACTGAGGAGTAGAATTTTTTGTTTTAATTCCAGTGTAGCTAACATACAGTGCTACATTAGTTTCAGGTGTACAACATAGTGATTCATACTGACATACAACACAAGGTGCTCACCAGAACAAGTGTACTCCTTAATCCCCATCACATAGTTCACTCACCCTCCCCTATAACCCCTTTGGCAACCACTAATTTGTTCTCTATAGTTAAGAGTCTGTTTCTTGATTGTGTCCCTTTTTCCTTTTGCTCATTTGTTTCTTAAAGCCCACATGAGTGAAATCATATGGTATTTGTCTTTCTCTGATAGACTTATTTTACTTAGCATTAAACTCTCTAGTTCTAACCATGTCATTGCAAATTACTGAGAAGTATAATTTAACAGTAACGAAGGAAGTGTTATATAAAGGTTAAAAAAAAAAGACTGCCCGTTTTTCACAAACAAAAATTGTTTTTATAAACACTCTTTAAAAACAGTATTATCAGGGCACCTGGGTGGATTAGTCAGTTAAGTGGCCAACTCTTGATTTTGGCTCAGGTTATGATCTTGGGGTCGTAAGATCAAGCCCCACACTGGGCTCTGCACTAGGTGTGGTGAAGCCTGCTTGGAATTCCCTCTTTCCCTCTCCCTCTGCCCCTCCCTCCCTCACTCACATGCTTACTCTATCAAAAAAAACAGTAATGTATATTATTTTTATTTAGCTACTTATTTGTGTAGATGATATTTATTACTTAAGACATAAAATACCTTAATGAAAAAATTAATAGGAAGTTGGTGTATCAAATTAGATCTTTGGCCTTAAAGCCCAGGCACTTTGATTTTTCCACAGGGTGTAGGTCAGAAAAAAATGACCAATGCCATTTAAAACCTTTGGGAATAATTGGAAAAATAAATAAATAAAACCTCTGGAAATAATGAATTGAGAGGTTACTCAGTCCTGTACAGAACAACAAAGTGCAAGACACTCAAAGCAAGTAGATTCAACTATTTAAACTAGAAGGAGGGATCCCTGGGTGGCACAGTGGTTTAGCGCCAGCCTTTGGCCCAGGGCACGATCCTGGAGACCCAGGATCGAGTCCCACGTCGGGCTCCCGGTGCATGGAGCCTGCTTCTCCCCCTGCCTATGTCTCTGCCTCTCTCTCTCTCTCTCTGTGACTATCATAAATAATAAAATAAAATAAAATGAAATAAAATAAAATAAAATAAATAAAATAAAATAAATAAAATAATAAAATAAAATAAAATAAAATAAATAAAATAAAATAAAATAAAATAAAATAAAATAAAATAAAATAAAATAAAATAAAATAAACTAGAAAGGAAATAGCCACTAAACAGATGGTACAAGGGCATCTGGGTGGCTCAGTGGTTGAATGTCTGCCTTTGGCTCAGGGTGTGATCCCACGGTCCTGGGAGAGTCCCACACGGGCTCCTCTCTGCCTATGTCTCTGCCTCGGTCTCTGTCTCTCTCATTAATGAATAAATAAAATTCTTTAAAAAAAAACCAGATAGTACACATTTGTTATTTCCAGCTTATCTTTCTCTCTAGTCTTGGCAAATTTAAACTAATGCTTAATATAAATGGAAAATATGAGGGCATCCAAGACACGTGCAAAATAATTCTTGTGGGTCTGGTCACTAAAGGGGAAAAGGAGAGAAAAACTGATTAATTTATTCACATAAACATAGCAAGCACAGGAATTGAAAGCAGTGCACAAACAATTCTTGCTATTAATAGTGTCCAACTTGATGGCATTAAAAAAAAAAAAAAAGGAGGAGAAGGAGAAGGAAAGGAAAAGTTAAAGGCAGAAGAAACAATGGCATAAACTGGATGTGGCCTGAAAAGGTCAAGAATGTACAAAACCTTAAGCAAAGCAGGGAGCAACACTTAATACCTAGCTGACTTGACTAGAGCTACAGAGAGGCTTGTATACTGTGCAACCACAGGCAGAATGTTCATATGCCAGAATTTACACATTTAAGTAAGATCCTTCCAAGTGTTCACCTTGAGAACATATTCATACACACCTATTCTCTCAATATACCACTGCTCTCAGCACTTTGGGAACTCTTCTGGAATGGACTTCCAGGGGCAATTTGCCAGTAATTCATGAGGAAATATCCTTGAGAGATCATCTACATCAGTTCCTCAGTTAAAGTTTAAAAAAGTAAAAAAGACCCCAAAAACTGGTATTTCCAATTTGTTCACTTGCTTTATACAATATTTAGCTTCAAATAACAGTGTTTCCGGGGATCCCTGGGTGGCGCAGCGGTTTGGCGCCTGCCTTTGGCCCAGGGCACGATCCTGGAGACCCGGGATCGAATCCCACGTCGGGCTCCCCATGCATGGAGCCTGCTTCTCCCTCTGCCTAGGTCTCTGCCTCTCTCTCTCTCTCTCTCTCTCTGTGTGACTATCATAAATAAATAAAAAATTAAAAAAAAAAAAAACAAAAAGAAAACAGTGTTTCCCAAAAAGTTCTACCATAGAGAAATAAAAATGATTTGCATAGAGGATATGTTTATATGTATGAAAGAGCACGACAGTAGTTATAAGAGCAACACCAGTGTTATAAATGCAATTTTGATGTAGAAGTTATGAGTTATGAAAATTTACCCTCATCAGTCTATAATCATCCCTAGCAAATAGTACTAAATTATAAATTTCTTTAGGTAGGGGGCATACCTCATCCATCTTTGCTTCCTACACAGTGCCCATCATAGGGCCATGCTCAAAATAGGCACTCAAATTTCTAGTCTGAACTAAAAGATTCTAGAGACAGAGACAGGAGAGAAAGAAGAGAGATGAGAGACAGGAGAAACAGAGGAGAGGGACAGGAGAGACAGAGAGGAGAGAGACAGGAGAGGCAAGAGAGAGGAGAGAGACAGGAGAGGCGAGAGAGAGGCGAGAGACAGGAGAGGCTAGAGAGAGGCGAGAGACAGGAGAGGCTAGAGAGAGGCGAGAGACAGGAGAGGCGAGAGACAGGCGAGAGACAGGCGAGACAAATTCCCAAGAAAGCTTTAAATTAAAAAAAAAAAAAAGAAAAGAAAAGAAAAGAAAGCTTTAAATTAAAAAAAAAGAATTGAGCTTCCCCAAACAGAAAACCATTATTTCTCCCAAGCTCCTTCAATCTACTCAATGCTTTCAATTCTTCATTTTCCATTTGTTCCTCTCAACCTCTTTGACTTACCTAGAATTCTTATTACAAGAAACATTAAAAACTAGAACGTGAGCAGAATAATGAAGTCTAGAAAACAAAAATGCAAAGTGCAACTATTAAAGGAACTACCAGCTTCCAGCCTGCTACACTGTCATAAAGAGATTTGGTTCACGAGGATAAAGTCAAGACTACTAGATAAAAGTTGTAGTGGGAAAGACTGTAGTCTGCATAACAAAGGACTTGCTGACAATTATATTTGTTCACAAAAGAACAGGTAAGGGCATGAGGGTACGTGAATCATGCAATCAGGACAGTTTCCACAGATCAGGTATATTGCAGAGGTTAATTCTGATGGTGGTTTGAAGAAGACACTACCTAATATAAGGTCCCTTCTGTTGAATCAACATTATTGAGTGCCAACTTCTTTTGTACTGAGTCTTGGGAAAACAAGTATGAATAAGAAATACTCTTGGGGCCCTGGGTGGCTCAGTAGGTTGAGTGTCCAACTCTTGATTTTGACTCAGGTCATGGTCTCAGGGTCATGAGATGGAGTCCCATGTTGGGCTCCATGCTCAGCAGGGAGTCTGCTTGAGATTCTCTCTCACACCCTCTACCCCTCCCATTTGTGTTGTCTCTCTCAAATAAATAAATCTTTAAAAAAGAGGGGGAGAGACAGAGAGAAATGGGGAGGGGGGAGAGGAGGAGAGAGAGGGGGGAGGGGGGTAGAAGGGGAAGAGGGGGATGGGGGAAGAAGAGGGGGATGGGGGAGAAGAGGGGTATGGTGGAGAAGAGGATGGGGGGAGGGAGGGAGAGGGAGGGATAGAGAGAGAAAGGGGAGAGAGAAAGGGGAGAGAGAGAGAGAGCGGGAGAGAGAGACAGGAAGAGAAAGAGAATGAGACAGAGAGAAAGAGAGAGGGAGAAAGGGAGAGAGAGAGAGCCAGAGAGAGCCAGAGAGCACCAGAGAGCGCCAAAGATTCTTATTGCTTTTACCAACCCAATATTACAAATACTTACTGAGCACCTACTTTTGTACACTATGCCTTGCAAAATATAAATAAGAAATAATCTTATCCCTTGAAGTTCACATTTTAGCACCTACTTTTGTACACTATGCCTTGCAAAATAAATTTATTTATTCATGAGAGAGACAGAGAGAGAGAGAGAGGCCGAGACACAGGCAGAGGGAGAAGCAGGTTCCATGGAGGGAACCTGAAGAGAGACTCGATCCCGGGTCTCCAAGATCACGCCCTGGGCTGAAGGTGGCGCTAAACTGCTGAGCCACCCAGGTTGCCCACAAAATAAATTTAAATGAAATAATCCTATCCCGTGAAGCTTACATTTTAGCACTTACTTTTGTACACTACGCCTTGCAAAATAAATTTAAGTAAGAAATAATCTTATCCCTTGAAGCTCACATTTTAGCCTCAGAGATTAGCATGCATACCTTGTAATAAGAATTATTACTGAAGTATTGACCAAATGTTATGAGAACATACTAGAAAGACATTAGTTTTATAAAGGAGAAAGTAATATGCTAAGTCCATAAATAAGGTATCAATGAAGAAAAGACTGTTACAGAGTATTATATTGCCTTCCTAGGGCTACTATATCAAAACCACAAACATAGTGGCTTAAAACAAGAGAAATTTATTTGTAAAGGTCAAAGGTCTAAACTCCTGGTGTCAGGGTTAGCACAACAGGTTCCAAAGGTCAGGATCTACATTTATCTTTTGGGGGGCCACCATTCAAGCCACTATAGTCCACCCTGGGCTCCCCAGAATCTATATCTGTCCCACATAATGTGTATGCCCTACCCCGACATTCCCCAATGTAATCTCAACCCATTAGAATATCATCTCTAAATCAAAAGCTCACATAAATATCACCAGAAGTCTCACATTTTATCATGTAAATCACTTAAAACAGGTATAAGTGAGACACTGGGTATGCTCCACCCTGAGGCAAAATTCTTCTCCATATGTGAACCTATGAACTAGAAACAAGTTGTGTACTTCCAAAATGCAGTAGTGAGATAGGCATTCCAAAGATAGAAATTCCAATTCCATAAAGGAGAAATTAGGAAGAATAGAGGAGTTATCAGTCCCAAACAAGTTCAAAATACAGCAGGACAAATTCTATTAGGTATCAAGCCCTGAGCATAACCCTCAGTGGCTTGTTGCTCCACTTGCTGTCCTGCTTGCCACAGCTCCGCCTTCAATCTCATAATTCCTTTTTCTTGAAGGGTTGAAGGGTAGCACATGTTTGCAGTTAAGTAGTCTATCAGCCAATTTCCTGCCTATCGGATTTGGAAAGTCTGACAGCCTTGTCTCATTTCATCCTGTCCTTCTGGTATGAGCTGGCAAGGTTTCTGTTGATACAATAATCAAAATCCTTGGGGGTCTCTTGTATATCTTACCAGGACCATGTTATTAACAAAAAACCCTCCACAGACCCTTCCTGCATAAGCCCACCTCTACTCCTGGCTTCTGCTGAGAATGCTGAGTGGATCCATGAGTCATATGCCTAACCCATACAGCAAAAGACTGTCCAGCCATATATTTGGTCTTCTTTCCAGAGCATGTGTCCCCAACACTGAGTTTCCACATTTCAACATTCTTTGCAATGGACAAGTGGAGAAGCTCCCATTACCCAGGAGAAGTGCTACAGTCCTCTTTCCTTAACACCTCCATCTTCAGTTTCTCTTTCCTCTTGCATTTTATTATGAACAAGGGGAAACCAGGAAACACTTTTAATGATTTGGTTGGAAAGCTCCTTAGTTAGCTATCTAAGTTCATCACTTAGAAGTTCTGTTTTCCACACAAGTGTAGAATCCAATTCAGCCAGTTTTCTGCCACTAGAAAACAAGGATCATCTTTGTTTCCAGTAACAGGTCCCTCATTTCCTTCTTTTTTTTTTTTTTTAAGATTTTATTTATTTATTCAGAGAGAGAGAGAGAGAGAGAGGCGGAGACACAGGCAGAGAGAGAAGCAGGCTCCATGCAGGGAGCCCGACATGGGACTCGATCCCGGGTCTCCAGGATCACACCCCGGGCTTCAGGGGGTGCTAAACCACTGCGCCACTGGGGCTGCCCCGCTCATTTCCTTCTGAGCATTTACCAGCAGTGGATTTAACATTCTTATTTCTACCAACGTTATACTCATAAGGACATAAAGTGTTCCTTATGACAGAAGCTTTATCCCTACCACACTCCCTGGTTTCCTCTAAGTCCTTAGCAGAATCACCTTTAATATTCTTATTTCTACCAACAGTCCCCTCAAGGCAATCTAGGCTTTTTACCATATTTTTCACAACTCTTCCAGCTTTCGCTTGATTTACCAGCTACTTCCCCATTGTTAGCTATTTGTTACAGCAGCATTCCACTTTACCAAATCTGTACTGGTTTCCTAGGGCTGCTGTAACAAATTACCAAACATCTGGTAACCTAGAAACAGAAACTTATGGTCTCACAGTTCTGCAGGCCAGAAGTCCAAAATCAGGGTAGTGGTGTGGCTATGAGCCACCAAATGCTCTAGGGGAGAATCTTTCCTTGCCTCCTCAAGATTCTGGAGGCTACAAGCACTCCCTGGTTTATGGCTACATCAATCCAATGTCTGCCTCTGTTCACAAGGCCTTTTCCTCTTCTGTCTCTTATAAGGACATTGGATTTAGATAATCCAGATAATCCACAATGATCTAAAGACCCTTAACTACACCTGCAAATATCCTTTTTCAAAATAAGGTAACACTAATGGGTTCCAGCAGTTAGGATGTAGACATCTTTTTGGGAGCTGCCATTTTCCCACTACAAGTGATTAGGCTGGTACATCACATGGGATAGGCTCCTAAACTGTGAAGGACCTTAAGGAGCATCCTACAAAAGTTCCAGCTCTAAGACTCAAGGACAATGCAAATCAAGATAATGCAACTACAAACCTAAGATTGGAAAAAGGCTGATTTGGAATGCAGTATGGGATCAGATCCATGCAAACTCTGGCAGGAAAAGAGAAGAAGACAACACACATTAGACTAGAATACATTTTTCAATAAAACTATTACATCTGATATCATAAAATACAATGGATCATAATATACTATGAACACTTATGTACCAACAAATCAGACACCTAAAAGAAGTGAACTCCTAGAAATAACCTACCTGAGACTGACTCAGAAAGAAGTAGAAAATCTGGACCAATTACAACCAAGGAGATTGAGCCAGTAATCAAAAAACTCCCCAGAAACAAAAGTCCAAGACCAGATGGCTTCAGTGGTGAATTCTACCAAATATTCAAAGAAGATTTAATATCTTTCACAAATTCTTCCAAAACCTTAAAGAAGAGGAAATACTTCCAAACTCATTTGGAACTCATTTGGAAGAGGAAATACTTCCAAACTCATGCTGGCTTTCCAAACAAAGCCAGCATTACCCTAATATCAAGGAGGAGTGTGGGGGAGAAACACATACACACACACACAAACACACACACACGCACGCACGCACACACGGAAATTACAGGCCCATGTCCCTGAAGACCACAGGCGCAGAAATCCTCAACAAATGTTGGCAAACTGAATTCAACAATACATTAAAAGGATCACACACTATGATTAAGTGGGACCTATCCCAAGATGCAAGGATGGTTCAACATCCACAAATCGGTCTATGATATACCACATTAACAAAATGAAAAATAAAAATCAAATGACCAATTTCATACAAAAAAAAATCATTAAACAAAAGGCAATGTTCATTTATAGTAAAAACTCTTAACAAACTGGGCATAGAGGGAACAAACTTTAACATAATAAAGGCCATAGGTAACATCATACTCAACAGTGGAAAGCTGGAAATTTTTCCTCTAAGATCAGAACAAGGCAAAGATGCTTACTCTCACTTTTATTCAATATAGTACTTAAAATTCTAGCAAGAGCAATTAGGAAAGAAAATGAAAAGACATCTAAATCCAAAGGAGGAAGTAAAATTGTTACTGTTTGAAGATAACATGATAGTATACATAGAAAACTCTAAAACTCCACCAAAACTATTAGAACAAATAGACAAATTAAGTGACAGGATACAATAATCAATATAAGAAAATTTGTTGCATTTCTGATACCAAACTATCAGAAAGAGAAATTTAAAACAATCCCATTAACAATTGCATCAAAAAGAATAAAATATCTAGGAAAAATTTAACCAAGGAGGTAAAAATCTGTATAATGAAAACTATAAGACACTGATAAAAGAAATTAAAGATACAAATAAATGGAAAGACATTCCATATGCATGGATTAAAAGAATATTGTTAAAGTGTCCATACTACCCAAGCAATCTACAGATTCGGGGCAATCCCTATTAAAATTCCAAAAACAAACAAAAAAAAAATTCCAATGCCAGGGTGCCTGGGTGGCTCAGTCAGTTGAGCAGCTGCCTTTGGCTCAGGTTGTGATCCTAGGGTCCTGGGATCAAGTCTCATGTTGGGCTCCCTCCTTAGCAGGGTAGTCTGCTTCTCTCTCTCTCTCTTTTGCTCATGTTCACTCACTGTCTCTCTCACTCAAATAAATAAATCTTTAAAAAACAAAACTAAATTCCAGTACCATTTTTTAAAATATTTTATTTACTCATAGAGACAGAGAGAGAGAGAGAGGCAGAGACACAGGCAGAGGGAGAAGCAGGCTCCATGCGGAGAGCCCGACGTGGGACTCGATCCAGGATCTCCAGGATCACGCCTTGGGCTGCAGGCGGCGCTAAACTGCTGCGCCACCGGGGCTGCCCCACTGCGCTACCAGGGCTGCCCTCCAGTACCATTTTTCACAGAAACAGAACAAACAATCCAGAAATGACCCCGAATACACAAAGCAATTTTGAGAAAGAACAACAAAGCTAGAGGCAACAGGCTTCCTGATTTCAAACTATATCACAAAAGTATCATAATCAAAACAGTATGAGACTGCAATAAAAATAGACACATTAACCAATGGTGCAGAACACAGAGCCAAGAAATAAATTCTGCATATATGGTCAATTAATTTATAACAGAAAAGCCAAGAATATACAATGGAGAAGGAACAGTCTCTTCAGTAAATGGTGTTGGGAAAACTGTACATCACATGCAAAATAAACTTCACCCATCCTACAGCATATACAAAAATTAACTTGAAATGAATTAAAACTTGAACATAAGACCTGAAATGATAAAACTCCCTGAAGAAAACAAAGGCAGTAAGCTCCTTGACATTGGCCTTGTCAGTGACTTTTTGGATTTGACACCAAAAGCAAAGGCAACAAAAGCAAAAATAAACAAATGGCACTATAACCAAAATGCTTCTACACAGGGGCAACTGGGTGGCTCGGTCTCATTTATAGAGAACAGACTGGTGGTCATGAGGGTCAGGTAGTGGATAGGTGAAATGGGTGGGGTTGGTCAAAAAGTATGTGAAAATTAATAAAGGGAAACCTCACTAACATGGATTGGGGATACTAGAAGGAAAAGCCAGAAGGGGGAGCTAGCTGTACCATTCAATGTCCATGATAGAAAAAATTGTCAATTAGAGACCACTAACAGAAGACTCTTCAACAGGAAAGAATCATCAATTACAGGGACCAACAGGGAAAGACGTACCTTGCATCTCCTACAAGAAACTGACTACCTCTGTAACTCAGCCAAAGAGAAACCATCATCACCTTGAACTCCTGCTTTTTTCCAACAGACTTTCCTTCAAAACAATCCTTTCCAGTTTCCTCTTTCTTCTGTATAAAATAACTGTTCCTCTCGTTTGTTGCACTTGCCATAGTTTTGCCATAGCTTGTTTGTCCCTAATTGCAATTCTGTTATTCCTGAGAAAACTCATTTTTGCCCATAAAATAACTGTTTTAAGATTAACATTTGGTTAAAAAAAAAAAATTTGGTGAACAGAGGTGGGATCCAGAGGACCCCCAATCATCTCTGAGGCTGGTGAGCAAATGGGTGCCAGTACCCATAGAGCCAATGGGTTCATGGTATTCTTGCCTACCCTGGAGTTTGAGAATGATCCTCAATGTTCTTCTTAGACTGCTACCCATGCTCTCTTTGTGTTTGAGCTCTCCAAGCTTTTATTTGAGACTTTAAGGCCTTGTTCTTTCTGTGAGTACTCATTTAGACTTTGATCCGACTCCTTTTCAGAACGGGACTGTTTCTGTTAGAACTGTATCTCGTGTTGGTCTTTGCCCCAATTCCTTTTTGGGATTAGACCACACCCATTGGAACTACACTAACCTTTAGTCCAACTTCCTTTTGGAACCAAACTGTTCCTATTACAACTATGCTAACCTTTGGTTGGTCCCACTCTTCGGAACCAGACTGTTCACTGGAACTGTACAAGTCTTTGATCTGACTCCTTTTTGAAACTGGACTATTCCTATCAGAAGTTTGATTTCCTTCTGGAACAGGCTTTTCCCATGGAAACTGTGCTGTTTAGGAATTTTTCTTTTTCCGTTAGAAAAAAGCCTTTAAGAAATGGGATCCCAGACATCAAAATACTTTTGAGTCCTGCCCCCTATGCCTGCTTTGGGGACCCTGGCTGGTTTTTGTTTAAAAACTATGGTCCTTCCTCATCCACATTCCTAAATAAATCTTCTGACTTAGCCAAAACTAATTTATAACTACAATGGCCATGATTTGATCTCCCTAACACTTTTCTCAAAGCTGAACTGGCATTGAGAAGCTGTCAAAGGTGCATGGGATGCCTATTTTGATTGGTATTTTGAAGCTTCCAAATGTTATCAGAAATCTAAAATTGCCTCTCTGCAAAATACAATTTCTAGATTAGCTGAGACAAACTATTACAAAGACCCAAAAGTTTCTGAAGTCTCTCTCTTCCCACTGCCATCTTGTCTCAGGATGGAAGCAGCTACCTTGTGCTCAGATGCCACCTCCGGTGTCATCAGCCTCCTTCCTTTCCATAAAGCCTGCACCTCCTCTATACCCTCAGTTTCCCTGTTCTAATTCTCTAGCTGAATTTACCTTTCCCCTCAAACTTCTCCCCACTCCCTTCTTTCCTGAACCTATTAAAACCTTCCCCTTTAAAGCTAAGTCTTCTGAGGATCTCAATAAACCCCATATTTATTTAGCCTTGGACTAAGGCTGAATTGTGAGCCATACTTCAAGAGTTTCCTAAAGTGACTGAGGACCTCGATAGATTTGCTAGAGTCTAGCAGAGTTGTTCAAACTTACTAACCCGGTTTCTCAGATTTGTATCAATTAGCCCACATGCTTGTTGGTGAGGGCCAGGCCAAACATTGGATAAAACTAGTCCAGGGAAGGTCCTGAAAGGGATTTAGAGAAACAGACACCTAACTTTTGGCAAGATGCTGAAACACTTGCTGGAAATTTCCACTGAGCAAGGACAGAAGCTCTTCCTGAGCCTGTTGACTGAACAAAATTTAGACTGCACACAAAAACCTGGTGAAGCCATTCATAAGTACTACAACCAACTCCAAATTGTCTTTAAATTTTGATCTTTCTGGGATCCCTGGGTGGCGCAGAGGTTTAGCACCTGCCTTTGGCCCAGGGCGGGATCCTGAAGACCTGGGATCGAATCCCATGTCCGGCTCCCTATATGGAGCTTGCTTCTCCCTCTGCCTCTCTCTCTCTCTCTCTCTCTCTCTCTCTCTCTGTGCGACTATCATGAATAAATAAATAAAATCTTTTTAAAAAATAAATTTTGATCTTTCTTTAGATGTTAAATCCACTTAGGTAGCATTTAGCTCTAGGTTTATTAATGGACTGTTTATTTAAAACGACCAGGGTTGAATGGGAAACTATGTTCACTCCAGATTCAGTCAATTTGGCAAACTAGATGTTTGCTCACATCCTAGATGTGTCAACCTGCCTGCCCCCACTGGCCAAAAAAAAGACCAATAAAATTCTTAAAATTCTTGGTTTTCATCTCCAGCAAATGAAGGCTCTTGAACAAAATTAGAAACCTACTAGTTTGTACTCCTTGCAAAGAGCCAGGACATTGGGGAAAAGATTATTACTGACTTAGGTACTCCTGCACCTTCAGCTCCCTAGCCAGTATTTCCAGTGTCCTCCAAATTCCCAATAGGGCTCTGAGGAGCCACAGAGACTCTTCCCAGTCTCTCTTCTTAATCGACTCAAGAGAAACCACTCTCCAGATTGGGATTGAATCTCTCTATCCTTATTGACACCAGAGCTATCTATACTCTTGGTGCTCAACCCCATTGCTATAAAGCAGCCCTGGAGTACTAAAATGGTCTCAAAGAGTGGAGGGTCTCTAATAAACCTCAGAAAGTTCCTATCTCTAAACCTACTTCCTTTTGTCTAAGCACTCTGATACACACACCTTTCTCCTTAGTTCCTCTGCCATTCTTCATTTACTGGGCTGAGATTCCTTAGAAAAAACAGACCAGAATTTCCTTTCTCCCAAAAGGGGAAATAATTCTGAAATTTGACCATAGTAATCAAAAAGGCAACCAGGTAAATTAAATGACCCTTTGACATCTTTTATTTGCTCTGAGTCTGACAGCACTATAGTGGAGTCGAGGACAGTGATGATTTGTCCCTACTGGGTCCATCCTCTAGGACAAGATCTTCAACTGACATTGGCAGAATCCACAGTGTGCCTCCCATCAAGATTCAAATAAATGCCTCAAAACCTCTCCCTAGAATTAATGAATATCCTATAAATAAAGAAGCCTTTCAAGGCATCAAACCCATAATAGAAGATTACAAAGTTCAAAGCCTCATCATTCCTACACCAATCCCTATAAGATGGCTATTTTATCTATGAGGAAATCCAATGGCCAAGGACAGAGTTTTATCCAGGACCTCTGAGCAATAAATGACCCTGTTATCCCTCAGTACTCTGCTCTTCCTAACCCCATATGCTGACATTCATTCCCACTGGAAGCCAATTTTTCACTGTAATTGATCTCCACAATGCATTCTTCAGTATTCCACTCAATAAGGATAGCCAGTATCTTTTTGCTTTCACTTAGGAAGAATGGAAATACACCTGGACAGTAATGCCACAGTTTTACAGAGCCCTTCTTTTCACAAACCTTAGAAGCTGATTTGGATTGTAAGTTTTCTGCAAGTTCTACTTGGATGCAATACCTAAATTATATCATTTAGGTATTGCTTCCCTGCACCCCCTTCTCAAACCTCTTCACAGGAAGACAGCATCCACCTGTTAAAACTTTTGGCCCTAATGGGAAATAAACACTTCAAAGAAAAAAAAATGCTGTTTGCTCAACTCAGGTTTCATGCTTAGGACACCTAATGTCAGAACAAGGACTACACATGGATCCAGGGAGATTTCCTGGCATCCTGAATTTTCCAAAACCTAGAAGTAATGCCAATTATGAGGTTTTCTTGAACCTTTCTTGGATTCCAAACTTCTATCTTATGCCTCAATCTCTGTATGTTTTACTCAAAAATGTAAAACCTCACCCTATTATTTGGAAAGTTCAAGAAGACAGATGTGTCTTTGCATGTGAGAGGAAAGGGAATACCCTTGGGAGTACTAACCCCAAAACATAGGGCCCATAGGGTATTAGAGCAAACAATTAGATCCTGTGGCAAAGGGATACCATTGTGGTTTACTGACACAACGATAACATTTCATGAACCAATAGTGGTGAGGAAGTATTAATGAGGTTGTAAAAAGTGCCTACTTCACTTGCCCCACCTGTCAAAAACATAATCCAGGGAAACCTGTTTGCACAGATGGATTTCATAAAGTTTTCCCAACGAATGGACAGAAACATGTTTCAGTATTGGTCTGTATGTTTTCTCACTGGACTGAAGCTTCCCTTGTAGAGAAGCCGCTGCTTCTACTGTGGCTAAAAATTCTGTTAGAAAAAAATGATCCCTATCTGGGGAATCTTCTCAAACTTTATAGTGACTGAGAACCCATTTCACTGATCAGGTGCTTTGACAAGTTAGGGCTGTCTGCCCAGTTTTTACAGCACTGTCATGGTGCACATCATCCTCAATCCTCAGAGTTAGTTGAGCATATTAACAACACTATGAAGACTCAATTGGCAAAACTGTAGAGATCTTCCAAACACCCTGGTGAAAAGCACTACCACTGGTTCTTCTAAATCTCTGATCCATCCCCTCGAAACTCAAACTCTCACCCTTTGAGATAGTCACAGATGTCCAATGCACTTGGCCCTTACAGCTCCTTTGACCCACAGCAGATAAAAGGAGATATACTTCAATATTGTAAAGGCCTAATTAGTTATTTAATGCTTTGGTTCTGTGACCTTTCTCAAAGTGCACTGCCAGGACAGGGCCTTAAGCATCACATCTCACAAATAAGAGATTCCATCTAGGGGATCCCTGGGTGGCGCAGCGGTTTAGCGCCTGTCTTTGGCCCAGGGCGCGATCCTGGAGACCCAGGATCGAATCCCACATCGGGCTCCCGGTGCATGGAGCCTGCTTCTCCCTCTGCCTGTGTCTCTGCCTCTCTCTCTCTCTCTGTGACTATCATAAATAAAATTTAAAAAAAAAAAAAAAAGAGATTCCATCTATTGAAAAAAGGCACCTCCAGAAAGACTGTATTCAATCTTGCTAGAAAGGCTCTTATCAGGAACTGCTAGTTCTTGTGGCACCAAGAACAGGCTCTTGGAGTCATATGACACATCTAGAGAAATCACCAAACCCTGCCTGGACTGGTACACCATCTGGTGACCTGCAAGTAAAGATTTTCTTGAGTGAAAACAAGAGGAACAACTGACAATGCAGCTTTCTCAATATGTCAGGACCAGATATGTATACCTCCTCCTCACTGTTTGCTTCTATGATCCCCTTCTTAGAAAGGAAATGCTCTTGTGTGCATTTCCCAAACCCCTGTTAAAGGGAGAAACCTCTTCTCTTGATTATGGCCTTTCAGCAATAGTCTCATCAAAATCTATGACAAATTAAATTCTCAGCTGCATTTTTTGAAGGGTTAGAAGATTCAGAAGTTACAAATGTCTTTCTTTCATCTGAATTCTTATCTGATTCTGAATTCTTATCCAAATTCATAGTTCCTGAATTTGAAACCTTACATGCTATATTACTGGATAACATTTCAAGTGGTTCTTCTGAAATACTTTTTTTTTGTTTTGTTTTAAAGATTTTATTCATGATTTTACTTATCCCTGCATGGAGCCTGCTTCTCCCTCTGCCTTTCTCTGCCCCCCCCCCATGTATAAATAAATAAAATATTTAAAAATAAATAAAATTAAAAAAATAAACCACTGGGCCACCCTGAAATAATACTATTTTAATACACTTTTGAAGTTTTACTATTTCTGCAAAAAGTTCATTAGTTATTGCTTCATGTTTATACTTGCACTCAATCTCTCAAATGCACTTAGTTCATTCTTACAGTGTGTTCTTACAGTATTCACTATTTTTCTCTCATGGCTATTTTAAGTGAGGACTTCTAGGAGGCATACAAGACTCCAGATTTGCCTCCATAGGGAGAACTTTTCTCCCCTAAGTCAAAATAAGTGCCAAAAAATAACCTTCAGCTGGATACTTTCTGGCCCAGGAGCCTGGTTTAGAACCATCATACAATTTGGAAGTTGTGTTACTTCTGTTTTTATTATTTTTTTGTATTTAGTTCCCTGTCAAACTTTTATAAAAATGATATACCCAATTAAGAGAGGAATACAATCCAATACTTACTGTCTTGAAATGATACAGACTTTAGATAGGAGGGAGAACTCTGGGGCACTTCCTTTCCTTGTTACTCAAATGTGGCTTTTAGGTGGTTTCCAAGCCCCCTGTGTACTTTCCATCCATTAGGACAAGACAATCAAGAAAGAACCTTTCTGGCACTGAGGGACAAAGCCACTAAATATGAAAAACCTGACTTTCGGTCAGTGATGTTTTCAAGCAAAGATTTTGGTCAAAAAGGCGTAATGTAAAAATTATTAAATAGAAACCTTATTAAAGTGGATAGGGGATGGAGAAGAGGTCACTGTACCACTCAATATCGATTGCTGGAAGAACAAGCAATTATAGACTCCTAACACAAGATTTGCAACAGGAATCCTCAATTACAGGCCCTAACAGAAAAAGATGTACTTTGCATGTCCTACCAGAAACTGACTAGTCCTGCATCTTAGCCAACGAGTAACTGTGATCATACTGAGCTCTGGCTCTTCTCCAAAGGACTTTTGTTCTTAACAACCCTCCCAAACTTTCTCCGTCTCCGTAAAATAAAGTTCCTCTCCCTTGCCTGTTAGACTCGCCTATGGTTTTGCCATAGTTTGTCCCTGATTGCAATTCTGTATTATTCCTGAATAAGTTGATTTTTGCTGGTAAAATAAAATTTTAAGGTTAACAGGTACAAACTTTCAGTTATAAGTCATGGGTATGTAACGTATAGCATGTAGCATGTGACGTATATGAAAGCTCCTAAGATGCTGAAAGCTCCTAAGATGTTGAAAGCTCCTAAGATGTTGAAAGTTCTCAGCACACACAAAAAAGCTTATATCTCTGTTAGGTGACAGACATTAACTAGACTAATCGCTGTGATCATTTCATAATATATAAAAATACTAAATATTATGTACACCTCATACTAATATGTGCTGTTAATTATAACTCAAAAAATGGATTTAATATCTTAAAAACACAATGTAGTGTCAGGTGATGGACTCTCTTTTTATTTTTTATTTTTATTTATTTATTTTTTTGGACTCTCTTTTTAAAGGTCCATAAGAGGTTTCTTCGGCGAACTGACAAAAAAGCAGCTGGCATTAAAAGTTCATGCTAGGGACGCCTGGGTGGCTCAGGGTTGAAGGCCTGCCTTCCGCCCAGGGCGTGATCCCGGAGTCCCAAGATCGAGTCCCGCATCGGGGCTCCCTGCATGGAGCCTGCTTCTCTCCCTCTGCCTGTGTCCCTGCCTCTTTCTGTGTCTCTCGTGAATAAATAAATAAAATCTTTAATAAATAAATAAATAAATGCTCGTGCTAACTAAAGTAAGGAATGTTCAAATTTGGTTTAGCTTCTAGAATGCTATGAGCAAAATTCAAGAGATAAAAGTTTTGTTTCTGCAAAGTGATATGAACACATTTCGGTGGATTCGGGAAGAAATACCTGGCGGGAAGCTGCCTTCTCCACAGGAAGCTTAGGAGCCCATGAAGGAAGAAGGTGTGACCATGAAGCCAGGCGGTTCCAACACCGTTTCCTAGAAAGAACTGCCTACACCAATGGAAGTTGCCCGCGCTAAAGGTCGCGCTCCAGCTCCCATTTTTCTTTTCTTTTTCGTAAATGCTCCTGAGATCCAAACGAGCTGAAGGCCCCCACGTTTGGAAAGCCGTGGGCGAGGCGAGGTGAGGCGAGGCGCTGCCGGGGCGGGGGCAAGGAACCGCATGGGAGCGCCGCGCACCGGGCCTCACGGGAGGAGGCGACGCCGCGACGCCGCGACGCCGAGCCCGAGCCCGAGCCCGCGCACGAGGGCGCTGCCGCCGGCCCACAGCGAGCCCGGTCCGAGGGGCCGCAGAGACCGCCCACAGCCCCTCACAGCGCCGACCCTCCCCCCGCGCTGGGCTCGGCCACGGGGCCGCCCGCACCCACCTGGCCTCCAGCAGCAGCGGCGTCGCCGGCCACTTCGCGGCCAAGTGGGCCGTCACCGCCTTGGACGCAGAGGCCGTCCGGGCGCCGAGCAACGAGCAGCACAGCACGGCGGAGCCCAGGAGCAGCCGCACCACGTCCGCGGCCCTGGCCATGGCGCGGACAGGGAAGCGCGAGCCCCTCGGACCGGCGCTCGCAGCCCGCAGCCCGCAGCCCGCAGCCGCCACCGGACAGTCGGCTCCTCCCGCCGCGCGGCCGCCCACTTCCGGTGGGGGGAGCTCGAGTCCGTTACTCGGAGCCGGAGCCAGGCAGGCAGCGAGCGCATGCGCGTCCCGCTCCCGCGCGGTCGGCGGAGTCCCGGGGGCTGGAGCCTGGAGCCACGTAGGTGCGGGCGGTGCCGGGGCGCGCGGCCGCGTGGCTGGGGCTCCCGGGGCGGGCGGGGGGGTCGGCGATCCGGCCTCCTGCTGTGGGGCAGACGCGGGCTCCCGGAGACCCAACTGCGACTGCGGCCCACTACGGCTGGGAGGAAGGAGATGCCAAGGCTTGGAAGAGAAGGCATGAGCCGGCGTGGATTTTATCCACGTTTACACTGGCAGAAAACAGGGCCCGTCAAGGTTCAATCGTCTGCCTTACGAGCTTCTAAATTTTAATAGAGTCACCATCTGGTAGGGCTTTTAGAAAGCCCGATGTCCAGTAGTATTTAACCCACCTCGCTCCCAGGTGCGGTGATTCAGGTTCAGAAACCATCACCTTAGGGTGACATCGCACGGAGGGCGGGGTGTTGGGTTTCAAACTGGGGTTTCTGATTCAGTAGATCTGGTGGGAGGAGCGGGGGGGGCGTCCAAGAATTTGCATTTCACGCCCATCAAGTTCCCAGGTGGCATTAATAGTGCTGGCTGGGAACTTCGCTTCTAGCTTTTGTAACTCAAAAGTGGTCCACAGGGCTGCAGCAGCATCACCTATGAGCTTAACAGAAATGCAGAATCTCGGGGCACCTAGGTGGCTCCGGGGTCGAGCGCCTGCCTTTGGCTCAGGTCGTGATGCCGGGGTCCTGGGACTCTCTGTGTATCTCATGAATAAACAAAATCTTGAAAGAGAGAGAGGGGGAAAGGGAAGGAAAAGGAAAAGGAAAAGGAAGGAAAAGGAAAAGGATCCCTGGATGGCGCAGCGGTTTGGTGCCTGCCTTTGGCCCAGGGCGCGATCCTGGAGACCCGGGATCGAATCCCACGTCGGGCTCCCGGTGCATGGAGCCTGCTTCTCCCTCTGCCTGTGTCTCTGCCTCTCTCTCTCTCTCTCTCTCTCTCTCTCTCTCTCTCTCTCTGTGACTATCATAAATAAATAAAAATTAAAAAAAAAAAAAAAAGGAAAGGAAAAGAAAAAAGAAAAATGCAGAATCTCAGGCCCCACTCCAGACCTACCAAATCCGAATCCCCGGGTTAACGGGAACCCCAGGTGGTACTGTGCGCATTAAAGTTTGACGGGAGCTGGTTTAGAGGGTTACAGGTGAAAAATGCATAGGAAAGTGATAATTGCTTATGTTATTATCAGCCAGAATCACACAGCTTTGATTGAATCATGATTTAAACCAAGGACTGTCTGACCCCCAAGCTCATGCATTTACTACTTCAGGCTCAAAGACAAAACCTTGCAACAGAATTAAGTAGTTTTCCAGTACCTATGATTCATCAAATCAAAACATTCAGTTTTATTTAACTGGGTGGAGGTGGAGCCTCGAGTTTCTGGCTCCCAGTCAGGAATAATTCTTTTTCTCCGCTACGGCTTCTCTTTACCATATATTTTAATATTTATAATAAATTAACAGCCTTCTGAATAGAAAAATAGTTGAGAAGGAGGCACTGATCCATTCCTTTTTTCCAGTTACTCCCCCACCTTATAAGTAATCCGGATCGCTTGAAGCTGCTGAAACGTGATCAGTTTTTCATTTCCCTTCATTTGCTTAGTATATATCTTTCCTTAGAAGACCTTGCTCTGGAAATTATACTCAGGTGTCCCCTCTAAATTTAGCCTTCATTTCCTGATTTTTTCCTACTTGATATGATCTATCCCTCCTTTAGATTCCCATAAGCTCTTTATCTTAACTGTCATTTATCACTTGTAATACTCACTTTAGAATTTGAATACAGTACCTACTTATTTCTCCTCTTAGAGATGGTGTTTTCCCCCAAGACTCATGTCTTACTTATTTTTAGCATCCGTTGCAATACCTAGCACAATACATGTTATTGGGGCCCAATAAATATTGAACAGTCCTTATTTTTTTTTGAATAAATAGGCAGAAAGCTAAAGCAAATGACTAAGGAGTTTCATTGCTATCCACAGAACATAACGGAAATATATTATTATGAATCTTCCACAACTATTTGCTTTAATTAACTCCTCATGTCCACTTATTTTTGGGCTGAAATTTTGACTGAAATTGTAGGATGAAGGAAATAAGATATTTATAGTGAATGTCTTCAGTGAAAGCATATCTGATGGTTACAAATTTTTAAGAAATGACTTGTGGTATGAAGAGTCACATAAAATACACTATTAAAGGACACTACTAAAACATATATACATTCCAGCATATTTGAGTTCACAGTAGGGAGGAACACTACATTTCTCTTTTAAAGAATGAAATTAGGGATCCCTGGGTGGCGCAGTGGTTTAGCGCCTGCCTTTGGCCCAGGGCGCGATCCTGGAGACCCGGGATCGAATCCCACGTCAAGCTCCCGGTGCATGGAGCCTGCTTCTCCCTCTGCCTATGTCTCTGCCTCTCTCTCTCTCTCTCTCTCTGTGACTATCATAAATAAATTTAAACAAAAATAAAGAATGAAATTAATCCAGGGTCATCTATTTACATAATCATTATACATTTTAGCTTACATAGTATTTTCTTAGAAATTTAAGTGAGTTTGATGTATTCCTTAGGCTGACTATCCCTGGGCTTGTTTCCTCATCTGCAGAACAAAAGAATAGGACTAGGTGATATGTAAGCTTTAGAGGAGATCTTTAAGAGAACTGCTAGTTGACCTCAGGGCTAGACCAGGATGATGATACTCCCATACTCTCTCTCTGTCCTTGGAATGTCTGTGGAATGTAAGTTCTGCCCATTGTTCCCACATCAGGAGCCACTTCAAGGAAACAGCCTTAGAGAGTAATATTATTGAGACCATCTGCTCTGTATAGAAGGCTAAACTCTGTTAAAGCCTCGGTATAAACTCTAGAGATTCTGTGAGTGCACAGATCTACATGTCTTGCGGTTGCCCCAGTAAGCCGTGTAAGTAAGTACCTTTGCTTATTAAAACTGCCAACTACCAATGTGGAGCGGTCTGCTTCTTCAGTTTCTCCTTGCCCTCTGTGTATGGCAGCCAGTTTCATATTTCACCCAGGGAACTCTCAAGGTTGTGAGCCAATGTTGAAGTGTCTGCTATATGTCATTTCTATTTACAGGTAGAAATATTAAAATGCAAAAATTGAATAACTTAGTGAAGGTCACTCAAGTTAGTGGAGCAGCAAAGCATTCTAACATTCATAATCAATAACCCTTTGGCACAGATTGGCTATGAAGTGAATGTAGTTCAGGGAAACAATTGTACTTTAATATTTTTTAGCAAAATGTTATTCAAAGTTATTCACATCAGGGTAATATGAATGAAAATTGATGATGATAGCAGTTTTCATTGTATGTGGAAGAAGTGATTAATGAGTGCTTCATAATAAGAATATTGAGCTTAATAAAATAAATCATCTTGAATTTTTTTTAGGTAGGTACAGCTACTATATTTAATGAAAATAGTGGTGCTATGTGAGGATAAAGTTACTAGCAAATTATTGTGTAATATAATAAAATTTTAATTTTCTCTACCTAAAGAAGTCTCAAAGCTGAAATGGCTTTAAAAAAATATTACCCTGTAGATCTTCCAGAATTCCCTTACTGTAACAAAGACACTTTTCTCATTTTTAAGAGATTTTTAAATTTAATTTTATTTATTTATTAAAGATTTTATTTATTTATTCATGAAAGAGAGAGAGAGAGAGAGAGGTAGAGACATAGGCAGAATGAGAAGCAGGCTCCATGCAGGGAGCCCGACGTGAGACTCGATTCCGGGACTCCAGGATCACTCCCTGAGCTGAAGGCAGATACTCAACCACTGAGCCATCCAGGTGTCCCTTAAAAAGATTTATTTATTTTAGAGAGAGTGTGCAAGTCAGGGGAGAAGTAGAGGGAGAGGAAGAGAAGCAGACTCCCCACTGAGCATGGAGCCTGATGCAAGGCTCAATCTCAGAATCCTGAGAGCATGACCCTGAGATCAAGCCACTCAAGTGCCCCACCCTTTTCTTATTTTTTTTTTTTTAGATATGAGAACTTATTTTTTTTTAAGATTTTATTTATTTATTCATGAGAAATACAGAGAGGCAGAGACACAGGCAGAGGGAGAAGCAGGCTCCATGCAGGGAGCCTGATGTGGGACTCGATCCTGGGGCTCCAGGACCACGCTCTGGGCCAAAGGCAGGCGCTAAACCGCTGAGCCACCCAGGGATCCCCTCTCATTTTTTTTTTCAATGTCTTAAGTACAGGACAATATTCTACTCTTCATTTCAGTTGTAAAGAATTTATACTTATTTAATTTGTTATATTTCTACTCCCTAGGCAAGATTATACAAAAATCATAACCAAATGAGTCACTGGTTAGTTTCTGGTAAGTGTTAGTAAATTTGATTTTTATGCTTTGCATATTTTATTTAACATATATTACAAATGCCTCACAAATGTCTAAGTCCAGGTATGTCTGAGGAAATTGTTTCACTGTAGTTTATTTACTACAATGACTTTCAAATACAAATTAAGTATATGAAGTATATAATCTTTTAAATTAATCAATTGAGATGATACAAGAACTTGACATCTATTTAACATCATCCTTTTATATTTACATACATGGTCAATATCTTATAATCATGCATTTAAAGTTTTTTAAGTCATTCTTCTATTGCTTCTATCATTTTGTTTTGTTTCTTCAACAAAAGACATAGGACTGAAACATGTTGGTGGCAGACAAACACATGTCCTGCTTTTACATTTTCTAGTAGAGGTTAGTATAGTTGTGTGCACAAAGTCATCAATTCAAAATATACAATATATCATCTATGTGAAGTGACTATCATATGTTGAGAAAAAACACTGAGGTGAATAAAATGGTCTCTGAAGGGTTTATGATGTAGTGAAACGTAACATATACCAATAAATTATTACACAGAAAAATTAATAAAATTCTATGGAAGTCAGAAAAAGATACTTTTTTTTTAAGACTTTATTTATTAATGAGCAACACAGAGAGAGAGAGGGAGAGAGAGAGAGGCAGAGACACAGGCAGAGAGAGAAGCATGCCCCATGCAGGGAGCCTGATGTGGGCCTCAGTCCCGGGACTCCAGGATCACACCCTGGGCTGAAGGTGGGGCTAAACCGCTGAGCGACCCGGGCCACCTGAAGATACTTTTTTTAAAGATGTTATTTATTTGAGAGAGAGACAGAGAGCATGTACACCTGAGCAGAGGGAGAGAATCCTCAAGCAGACTCCCATATGAGTGTGGCACTCTGGGGGTTCAGTGCCTGATGCAGGGCTCAATCACAGGACCCTGTGATCATGACCTGAGCCCAAATCAAGAGCTGGACATTTAACCAACTGAGCCCCTCAGACACCCCCAAAAGAAGATACTTTTTAAGAAAACTTGAACAAACAAAAAGCTCTAGTAAATTTTCTCATTCAAATTATTTCATGAATTTAAACCTAGAACTTTGAGAAGCTGCACAAATTCTTTCAATCCCTAGGGAAGCATCTGAACCTACATCATAATTATCAACAACAAAAATAAGCATTTGTAGAGCAGCTGCTTTACATTTATGTCATGAAATATGGTCTCAAACCTTAAGTGACTTTGTCATTTGGTTAGGAGGGTAGTACAGTACATAAAAAGTAAATTTTAATGAGAAGTTTTATGTAAGAAGATCTAAAGGCCTGGCACGTTACAATAAACCTGACTGAATTAAAGAAGGAGGCGGTCTCAAGAAAAGCCTCACAGAATAGGTGGTATGATTACACTCTGAAGAAAGTATGGATGACAGGTCTGCCATTGTAGCATGAATGCAGCCACAGACAATATGTAAACAAGTGGATGTGGATGTGTTCCAAAAAATGTTATTTATGGACATATGAAAATTTCCTATTTTCATATATGAAATATTTTGCTTTTTTTAGAATTTAAAAATGTAGGGGCATCTCACTGTCTCAGAGGAACATGTAGCTCTCAATCTTGGGATCATAAGTTCGAGCCCCACATTGGGTGTAGAGATTACTTAAATAGATAAAACTTTAAAAAATAAAATTTAAAAATGTAAAATCATTCCTAACTCACAAGCTATACATATTTGGCCCACGGGCCCTAGAAGGCCAACCTTTGCTCTGGTGAAAGTTTTGCAGGAAATCTATACAGGAAAGAAAGAACTATTTATAGAATGATTATTTGTGATAACAAAAAACTGGATATAGCTGAAATGTCCACTGAAATACAATGACAAGATAAATGGTGTCTTATTCATTCAATGGAATGCTAAACAGCAGTGACAATAAATGTGTCACAGCTATGTAGATAAACATGGATGAACGTCAAAAACACAGTACCAGTGAAAAAGCGAGTCAAAAGAATACATACACTAAGATGCTATCAACCCAAGGTTCAAAGACAGATGGACTTAACAATACAACCTTTAGGGATACACTCAAACTCTAATGAAAGCAAGAGAATAACTAACACAAAATTCAGTATATTGATTATTTCTGAGTGAGAAAAAGAAGATGAGATCAAAGATGGGTCTTCAAAGATATTAATAGTCTACCCCTTAAGGAAGGTGGCAGGTACATGATTTTACTAGTGTGTAACATAGTTCATAATCTTTACAAAGTGGAATAAAAGGCCACAAAACAAATTATGTCAATGTCTTAAAAAATGATGCTTCTCCATTGCCTACAGAATTAAATTGAAATTTCTTAGGTATATCCTTCTTGACATACTTTTAGATTATAAATATTTAATAGCATACTGGCCATGGCTTCTTCTTTTCATGGAAGAGCCTCCACTGGTGTTGTAAGTCCTGCTATGCTGTTTAGAAATCTTCTATCCAAGGGGGGCCTGGGCAGCTCAGTCAGCTAAACATCTGCCATTGGCTCAGGTTATGATCTCAGGGTCTTGGGATCAAGCCCTGTGTCAGGTTCCCTGCTCAGTGTGGAGTCTGCTTATCCCTCTCCCTCTGCCCTTAGCCTCTCTTGTGTTCTCTCTCTCTCTCTTAAATAAATAAAATCTTTTTTAAAAATAGAAATCTTCTCTCCTAGAATATGTCAGTATTTAGAGAATCTTTCTATAAATATTTTATTTTCCCTATGTTTACAAACTTTTTTGTTTAATACTCAGACCCCACTATACCCATACATCTTTGTCCTCAATCTCATTACCATGTTCCTTATTTTTAAAATTATTTTTCATTTCCTGAATTTACCACACCCACTTGTGTACCCTTTTATGGGGATATTGTACCTTTTAGCTAGAATTTACTTTCATTCTTTTTTGTCTGGTCAGACAGCAAAGCCCGTATCTCTTCTATTATGCTAGGATGTAGAGATAATGTCTTAGTCACCAGGGTCCTCTATTCCTTGCATGGCATTTAGCTTATGGTAAGTGCTTTTAAGTGTACAGTTCAGTAGTATTAAGTACATTCACGTTGTTGTACAACCAACCTCCAGGGCTTTCTCATCGTGCAAAACTGAAACTCTATACCCATTTAACAACAATTCCTCATTTCCTCCCCCTTGCAGCCCCTGGCAACCCTCACTCCACTCTCTGTCTTTGGGAATGTGGGTACTCTAGATACCTCACATAAGTGGAACCATACAATATTTGTCTTTTTGTGACTGATGTAGCATACTGTCCTCAAGATTCATGCATGCTACAGCATGTGTCAGGATTTCCTTCCTTTTAGTGGCTGAATAATATTGTATTTTATGTATACACCACACTTTGTTTATCGTTTCCTCTGTTGGTGGACACTTGTGTTTTTTCCATCTTTTGGCTATTACAAATTGTGCTGCTGTGAACAAAGTATCTCCTTATGTCCCTGCTTTCAATTCTTTTGGATTATAACCAGAAGTGGAATTACTGGATCATATGGAAATCCTACTAAAATTTTTTTGAGTTATTGCCATATTGTTTTCCATAGTGGCTGCACCATTTTACATTCCCACCAAGAGCGCACAAAAATGTCTTTTTTTTTTTTTAAATGAGTCATCTTAATAGGGGTGAGGAGATATAGCACTGTGGTCTTGATTTTTATGTCCCTAAGTGGTCAAAGTATTTTGAAAAACAAGTTTTGAAACTACTTTCAGACCTAATTTACAGGCTATTTAAGTAAGTAATTTCCATAGTTGTGTAAGTACAGACACTCTTCTTCATTGCTGTTCTTCTGCCAATGCTTCACTCAGATTCTCTCTCAAGGTATAACTAGAGAGATTTAGTAATTCAAAGGGATAATGTGCCCCAGCATTTATTATAGCACGATTTACATAGCCAAATTATAGAAACAACCCAAGTGTCCATCAATAGATAAGATGTGGGGGATCTATCTATCTATCTATCTATCTATACATATAAATATCTATGTATATATAAGATATAAAAAAAGAAGATATATATAATATGTATTATATATAATGGAATATTATTCAGCTGTAAAAAAGAATAAAGTCCGGCCATTTGCAACAACAACATGGATGGAGCTAGAGAGTATTATGCTAAGCAAAATAAGTCACAGAAAGACACATACCATATGATTTCATTCATATGTGGAATTTAAGAAACAAAGGAGTAAAAGGGGGGAAAAAAGGAAGAGACACACACAAACCAAAAAAGACTATTAACTATAGAGAACACACTGATGGTCACCAGATGGGACATGGGTGGATGGGTGGGGATGGGTGACATACCTGTTGGGGATTTCAGAGTACACTTATCATGTAAGTAATGCATAGAATTGTTGAATCATTATATCCTACATCTGAAACTAATATAACATGTTATGTTAACTGTACCAGAATTAAAATTAAAAAAAAAACTTCTAAAAAAATTAAAGAAAAAAAGAGATTGAGTTAGGCTGACATGGTCAACACCCCTCTAAAGAGTAGTCTAAACTAGTGATTGATTGTATTTTTTTCTCATGAAACTGTATAGAGGCAGCCTGAAGCTGCTATGACAGCTCAAAGGTGCCCAATCTTTTGTGCCTGTTTGTTTTGCTATCTTTCATGTGTGGATTGTAACCTCACCATTACAGATGGCTCCTACAGCCCTAGTAATCATTTCTATCTTCCTGGCAGAGGAAGATGAAAGAGAAAGGACAATAGGCAAATCCTGGGCACCTGTTGAATGGGCTCCCTTTAATAAACTTTCCCAGAAGCCTATCCTCTGACTTCATTAAGGAGTTCTTTGCCACCTAGCACCCCATTGGGTCTGGGAAATGTAATTTTTTTTTAAATTAACTTTTATTGGTGTTCAATTTACCAACATACAGAAAAACACCCAGTGCTCATCCCGTCAAGTGTCCACCTCAGTGCCCGTCAACCATTCCCCTCCAACACCCGCCCTCCTCCCCTTCCACCACCCCTAGTTCATTTCCCCGGGTTAGGAGTCTTTATGTTCTGTCTCCCTTCCTGATATTTCCCAACATTTCTTTTTCCCTTCCTTTATATTCCCTTTCACTATTATTCATTGGGAAATGTAATTTTATAGCAGGCACATTTTCCCTATCTCTCCCAACAAAATCAGGCTTCTGTTGCTGAGGAATCAGGGAGTAGTGTGTATTGTGTAGACAACTGGTTGTGTTTGCTACACCCATGTAACCTCTCTGCTTTCAGTGTTTCATTTTGAGGCAAAGAGTTAGCCTGGGAACTAGAAGGAATGACATTCCAGAAGCCAGAGGAAAATTTGTAAGGCAACATCAGGACAAGGACTATATGCCATAAGTAAGTATCTTGTAGCCTACTATCAGTACCATAATGTGGTTTAATTGGTTGAAGAATCACTTGAAAGTCAAATTGCAGCATGTTAAGAAGTGCTTTTATTTCAAAAATACTGTAATTCAAAAGTAGCAAAATATAAAAATTTAGTGTTGATTGTTGTCTTGAATCTGTTATATTTGCAGCTGCAAGTGCTAAAAATCACTTTGCCTAAAATTAGTTGTATCAAGTATCATGAGCCAAGAAAATTTACGTCATTTGTATAATTTTGGTTTAAAAAGCCTCCTGATCCAGCAACTGATATTAATATAATCAAATAACAATTTGTTTCATTTCAAAAGCCAAAACTTGATTATTCTTGCCTTGCTAAAGGAAAGCCGGAGAAATCCACTCTTCCCATTTACCTTTTCTTCTGCTTCTGAGTGGATATTTCGGCTCCAGAATTAGAAAAGGGGAATTTTGGAGAAGAAAGATGCACAGAGGCAGTCAAAGTAGCACATCAAATAGGGAATTTATTTCTTGTGTATGCTGTGTCAGATGGAGATCCTGAGAGGGGGCAGAGAGATGAAAGGGAGGGGAGGTTTTACAACGTTAGCAGACGTGGAAGGTCTTTTTATTTATTTTCCTCTTTGTGCACATTCCACTTTGGGGCTCTGTCTCTTTTTGTTTCCTCCTCCGTCTTCTCCTTTCCCCTCCCACTGTTAATCTGATATCATTCATTTTTTTAGAGATTTTATTTATTTATTCATGAGAGACACAGAGAGGCAGAGACACAGACAGAGGGAGAAGCAGGCTCCTTGCAAGGAGCCCGATGCGGGACTCGATCCCATTACCCCGGGATCACAACCTGAGCCAAAGGCAGACGCTCAACCACTGAGCCACCCAGGTGCCCCCGATATCATTCATTTTTAATTTAGTGCAAATGCCTCTCCGTACCTAAGCTAGAGTTGCTAGAGTACTATTTGCAGGAGCGGTTCTATCTGTTCAAAGGTCATTCACTATTCCCAGTTACACTTGAAGAAAAAGGGATATGGGCATGACCCAGGGGAGCACAGGTTATTCAGCTTAACGAGGTCCCTGTTTTTATCCATCCTTGGCTTCTATACTCTTTTCCCTGAAATTCAGACTTCTCTTCTCACATCAACCCCTTTAGCTCAGTGATCCTGCTGCCTTCTTCCAACTGAGTAACAACTTACTAGACTAGCCCTTTGGTCTCATGTCCCAGAGAGTTTTTATTTTGAATCATTTGGTATCCGGAACATCTGGGGATGCACCTTCTAAAGACAAGTGGGATGCATATGAATGTACTTCTCAGAAGCATTATAGTGGGGCTAGGCAGTAGGTTAAAACAGATCAGAGAGTTACATAATGCTTGGGTGGACCGCCTCAGTCATGTGCCGCAAAGTTACCTGGCATCTGGTTACTGGGGAGCTGGATTCAAGACTAAGGCATTTTAGTGCATTATGTTAACATAGTAACATATGTGACTATAATAATGAAGATTAATCTGCAGTGTTGGCACTTCGTGGGTACCCAAAAAACAGCAACAGAGAGAGGATAAGAACTCTAAGAACAAGGACTTTGGTGAACATCTCACTGTTTTTTACTTCATTGTATTGCATCACAAGAAACAAACGTAAAACTACATTAAATAAAATAATGTATATAAACAATGCCTCATATATGCCTAGTACCGGGTAGACACTCACCTTGCCAATCTATTATTAATTCTATTACTGTGTTTTATATTGCATTCATTCTATTATAATGCATTATATCATTTTATCATTACTAGGTGCTTTATGAGATTATCTTTGTTTCTTCTTTTCTGTTCATACATTTCCTAAACTGGAAGGAATATTTGTGTGGATTTTTATTAAATGCTGTTGGAAATTACAAGTCACATCTTCACCCCAAATCTGTGTCCCAAGTCTCTGTAACTTAAAATGTCAGAATGATTTCTGCCACGGACTCAGAAGGTATCTTTCTGCCTACCAGTTTCTCTGCTGTTTTGTCTGGATTTATAGTTAAGCATTTGGCTTTCATTTTTATCTCTAATTCAGCCAGGCTGGAAGAGTTGAATAGTAACACCAGCTGGCATAGAGTTGAGCCTGTATCAGCATATTGATGTCCTTGCATCAGCATATTGATGATAGTGACACCAAAATGTCTCTCTGTCTCACAAAACTGTCTCACACAGGCATTAAACAAGTGTGGTGACAAAAAGGAGCTGTCAGGATTCATCCCCTAAAGTGGATGAAGGGTTGCCCATTGGAAGAGGGAATGTTTACGGTGAGACGGCGCGTCATCATCATGATATGAAACAGAGGAGTGGATCCCAACTACCATAGTGCATATAAGACCGAGTATGTGACATTCTACCAGTCATTGAAGATCAACTGTTGGTACCTGAACACTTTGGTTCTGACTGTGATTAAAAACAAAACTCACCATGATGAAGACATTGAGAAAACACTAAAGTGGGGCACGTGGGTGGCTCAGTCGGTTGAGCATCTGCCTTCGGCTCCAGTCATGATCTCAGGGTCCTGGGATTCAGCCCCACATCCAGCTCCCTGCTCAGCAAAGTCTGCTTCTCCCTCTGCCTCTTCCCCTGCTTGGGCTCTTGTGCTTGCTCTCTCTCTCTCTCTCTCAAATAAATAAATAAAATTAAAAAAAAAAAAAGAAACAAAAGCTGTTGCTCAATCCTAATATGATGATGACTGGCTTATTAATTGTTATTATTTAGTTAACTTTCTAATTGAAGAAAAACATAGATACAGAAAAGTGTCCACATTCTTAAATGGCTCAATGAATTTTCATACGTTCATTGTATGAATGTAACCTCCACCCAGATCAAACAGTGGTACATACTGGCAGTACTTCTCCTGCCTCCTGGTAGTCATTACAGCCTCCTCCCCAAAGCTACCACTAGCCTGAATTCTAATACAATGAATTAATTTTATTTAATTTTGAACCATACTTCTATGCTACTTTTGAGAGTCATTTAAAGTGAGGGAGTGTATTACCAGACAAATGTGATAGATTATTCTACACCAACATGAAGAATAAACATGAGCCACAAAAGACCACATAAGAAATGATTAAAATAGGGTATCCCTGGGTGGCTCAGAAGTTTAGTGCCTGCCTTTGGCCCAGATCATGGTCCTGGAGTCCCGGGATCAAGTCCCGTGTCGGGCTCCCGGTATGGAGCCTGCTTCTCCCTCCTCCTGTGTCTCTGCCTCTCTCTCTCTCTCTCTCTCTCTCTCTGTCTATCATAAATAAAGAAATAAATCTTTAAAAAAAAGAGAAAAAAAGAAATGATTAAAATAGTTCATTTAAGAGAGAATGAGTTAGTAGAGTAGGGCTGGAAAAGAAGAAATACACATGCACACATAGAGTATGAGGGGTCCAGACTGACGATACAATTTTCTAGCTTTGAGAACTGGACGAATGTGGTTCTATTTACTGAGAAGATGGAGATGGTTTTAGGGGAAAATAAGTAAGTTTGGTATTGGGCATACTGAGTTTGAGGTACTATATGGCAAGGAGATGGTAGCACTCAAAATATTAGGAAGTCAATGCAAAATATCTGTTGGTTGAATGTCTGAGGGAAAGACACATTAAAGAAATAAAGGTGTGGGGCACCTAGCTGGCTTCCAACTGAAAGAGCATGCTACTCTTGATCTTGGGGTCATGAGTTCGAGTCCCACATTTGGTGTAGAGATTACTTAAATAAATAATTGTGTGTGTGTGTGTGTGTGTGTGTGTGTGTGTGTGTGTGTGTGTGTAAACTTTTTATAAAAGAAATAAAGGTGTGATGATGATCCCCAGGACTCTGGCTTGGGCAAGTAGGTGACCATGATGGAAATTCACTGAACTAGGAGAACTCATGAGTATTAGTGAGTTTGAAGTACTTGCAAGGAATCTGGATATAGTAAGACAATTGGGTACATGGTTGTGAGCTCAAAACATGGATTTTTTTTAAGAAGATTAAAATAAAATATTTAAAACACTCTGGAAATTCTAGAGTGCTCTGTAGAACCACTATTTACTATTACTTTTTGTTGACTCAGTTTAAAAAGCCCTGATAGTGATACCAAACCAGTCCATGATTAATTGCTGGAAGAAAAACATCATTTGTGGTTTTGTGGAGGTAAAAGAAGACGTCAGCATTTTGTCAATGATAACAATGGCATCGTGCCAGTCTTTGAAGCCACTTCAGCCAGGAGTCATCAGAAATTACTCACCTAAATTTTAACTGTGAGGCAATTCAATGCTGTAAGAAAGGAATGTTAATTTATTTTTTTAAAAATTGGTTATTAGGGCAGCCCTGGTGGCTCAGTGGTTTAGAGCTGCCTTTGGCCCAGGGATCCTGGAGTCCCAGGATCGAGTCCCATGTCGGGCTCCCTGCATGGAGACTGCTTCTCCCTCCTCCTGTGTCTCTGCCTCTCTCTCTCTCTGTATCTCTTGTGAATAAATAAATAAAATCTTTAAAAATAATAATAAATAAAAATTGGTTACTATTAATTTATGGCACTAAAAATGCCTTAAGTTGAGTAATTGGTTAAAACTGAGGCTTCTTCTGTAGTCCAGAGTGGAAAGCCCTATTATCAAGAAAGTTCTTTGCTGGGGCACCTGGCTGGTCAGTTGGTAGAGCATGTAACTCTTGATCTCAGGGTTGTGAGTTCGAGCCCCATGTTGGTTGTAGAGATTACTTAAAAACAAAATCTTTAAAAAAAAAAAAAGGAAAAGTTCTTTGCTCTAACATTGTCATCACCTTCATTTTCAGATCCCAGTGATTCACTTAGAAACCAGGGAAGCACCAGTAAGAAAGTAGGATGGTGCTTGAGTTTGGAGTTTATGGGACTCCATTGTAAAGATCTGAAGAGGCTCTGTAAGGATATCACTGAATGTTTTAGACAAGTACCATGTCTTTAAAATTCCTGAACAGGGGGATGCCTGGTGGCTCAGTGGTTGAATGTCTGCCTTCAGCTTAGGGTGAGATCCTGGGAGTCCTGGAATCGAGTCCCGCATTGGGCTCCCTGCATGTGTCTCTACCTCTCTCTGTGTGTCTCCCATGAATAAATAAATAGAATTTAAAATAAAATAAAATTCCTGAACGGGTTATTTTTCTTGCAAGAGAGTATGTTGAGGCTTTAGTAAGTATGGAACTGGACAAGATCAACAGATGAATGAATAGAGAAGATGTAGAATACACATACAATGGGATATTATTCACCCTAGAGAAAGAAGGAAATCCTGCCATTTCCTAGAGCAAGGATTAATCTTGAGGGCATTACACTAAGTGAGATTAGGCAAACAGAGAAAGGCAATAGAAAAGTGGATGCCAGCAACTGGGGCTGATGGCAGTGGGAGAAATAGAGCTGGTAAAAGGATATAAATGTTCAGCTACAAGATGAATAGGGTATGAGGATTTAATGTATATCATGGTTGACTATGGTTGATAACACTGAAATTTACTAGACACTAGGACTTAAATGTTCTCATACACACCAAAAAGATGAATAGGTGAGGTGATGTATGTATTAATTAAGTAGCTGGGGGGAGGGGATTCCTTTTACAATGTATATGTATATCAAATCATCATTACGTACACTTTAAATATCTTACAATTCTATCTATTCTACAGTTGTATCTCAATAAAACTGAAATAAAATAGAAAAAAAGATAAATTTTAAAAAGGGAGAACAAATTTGAAGAGGAGTAATAAACTCAACAAGAGAAATCATGGCTTACTTCCACCAGTCAAAATGCATATTCACCAGGCACTATGCTGAGTGTCTCACAGGCCAGTGAAGAGACAAACCTGTAGATAATGGTTCTCACAGGCCAGTGAAGAGACAAACCTGTAGATAATGGTCATGTAAAAATTTTAATTATGGTCACGGAGATATAAGCAACACACAATGGGAGAATAGGGGAAGAGGGCACTTAATACACCCAGTAAAGAATACTTTAGAGATAAAGTGGTATGAAATAAGAGTAGAAGCATGAGTTAGAATTCAATAGGCCAGAAAGCTTGAAGATACTTCTGCTAGCCAAATTGATGATAGCTTGAAAAAAAAGATGACAGTAATTAATGATTATACACTGAGCAAAAAAATATCCTTAGATACATAGTGATATTCAAGAAAGAAGGCAGGTGGAGGGATCGTCATGGAGGAGGATGGGAGAAAGGAAGCTAATAAATGTAGACAAAAATTATAACACCAGAAAATCATCATTTGAAATACCCCAATGTAATGCTTGATTTGGATATGAGTCATGAATAGATGCTAAAACCATTGGGTAGAAGGATTTTGGAGACTATAATACTAGAACAGTACCAAAATACCATCCCAGAGTTGACTTATTCATTGCAAAAGTAAAATTGTGTCTTTACTACAGAGTAATCCGGGAGCACTGCCTTAACAGATGACCAAAGGTATCCTTCCATAGAGTGAGTCACGGTGATGTCAGGTACCTTCTGATGAGATGCAGTCAGATGTTCATAACATGGAATCCCTGGGTGGCGCAGCGGTTTAGTGCCTGCCTTTGGCCCAGGGCGCGATCCTGAAGACCTGGGATTGAATCCCATGTCAGGCTCCTGGTGCATGGAGCCTGCTTCTCTCTCTGCCTATGTCTCTGTCTCTGTCTCTGTCTCTCTCTCTCTCTCTCTCTCTGTGTGTGTGACTATCATAAATAAAATTTAAAAAAAGATGTTCATAACATCACTTATGAAGTATTTTTGGCTAAAATGTGACACCTGAATCTATTCAAACCTCTAAATTTCCACTCTCAGGAAAATACAGGGAAAAGACGAATAAGGTAAACAGTGGAAACAAATTCAGAACATGGAATCACTTTATGATAAAACTGCTCTGGTCTTTTTGTAGGTTAAGGTCTTAGGGAATAAAATGGTGATACCATCCTAGGTTAGAAGAAATTCAAGAAACATAACCACAAAATGCAATGTGTGAGCCTTGGCTGGATGCCTGTTAGAAAAATAGCAGGGCACCTTGGTGGCTCGGTCAGTTGAGCATCGGCCTTCAGCTCAGGTCATGATCCCAGGATCCTGGGATCCAGCCCTGAGTCAGGCTCTCTTCTCAGTGGGGAATCTACTTCTCCCTCTCTTTTTGCCTGCCACTCCCCATACTTGTGCTCTTTCTCTCTCTGTCAAATGAATAAATAAAATCTTGAAAAGAAAAAAAAAAGAAATAGCTGTAAGGGCCACTTTTGGGAAAAACTGGGAGGAAATTTGAATAGAAACTGGATATTTGATTATGTTGGAGAATTGTTAATTTTCTTAGCTGTGATAAAGACACTGGTTATAACACAGGAGAATGGACTTATTCTTAGGAGATGCACGGAGGTTAAGATGTCTAGGACACTGTCAAAGGATTCAACAAAAAAGATGTATATATTTGGCAACATGTTAACAGTCTTTTCCATGCTGGCCCTGGGGCATTCTGTGTCAGATCTCTGGCTTGCTTCTTGATTTTATCATCGTGGACTCTTGGTGACTGCCTGCTTGGCCTGGCCTGACAACAGATCTTCTTGGGCCTTACACCAATGTGAATGTGGCCCATATTACTAGATGACGAGGTGGTTTTAAGTCCCTGTGAGAGCTGTCTATTATTGTCTGAGTCCATGCTGGGTCTGATCCTTTGTCCACTGTGTGACAGCAGAATGCTTCACATGTCACCACAGAGTGAGGTGTACTAACAGACATCCTCAGACTTTTTGCACTTATTGTAGGAGACAGTTCTTTTCTTAACTTTCTGTAGATGGCTCTCTCATGCCACGTTTAAGTGGAGACTACACCAGACTCAAGCAAAACGAAGCAGTAGCATTTTTCTCCATTTGCTGCTATTCAATGCACATTGTAATTGGATACAGAATGTCCAGAGAGCTTAGAAAAGATGTATTTCCCAAGTTCTAGTATTATATTCAGCTTTAACCAAATGAGGACTGAAACTCATATCCCTATTAAAATCAAACACTCCTATTTTTCGAGTGCAGCAAAACAAAAATACACACATAACTAAAATCAAAACATTATCAGGCAATCAGGATGTTTTTGATTCATGCTTTGGGAAATACAATAGGTCACACCCTGATTATAGCATTTCAAATTGGTAGACTTTAGAGTCCAATATGAATTAAATACTTCTCAAAAACACTGAGTTTATATAACAACTCATCATTTTACTGATGTCAAACAGAACATTTAAGTTATGGTCATTCAACCCTTGAGCCCATGCAGTCCCTCATATTGATTGTAACTATGGTGGAACACATAAAAATGACTTCTCAATAATGCAAATGAACATCTTATATCTTTGCCCATTAATTTGAATATGTAAAATTTTCAACTGAGTTGATTTACATGGGGTCATAATTATAAAACATCGAAGAAACAGTTTAAAGTCAATACAAAATATAAAAGGCACACATGAATGAATATGTATAAAAAAACTGCAGCCACAAGCTATTAAACATATAATTAAAATGGATTTATTGCTTTTGGCTTTGATTTTTTTCCCTCTCTGTTATTGAATCATTATGGAGATCCCTTGAGTTCAATTATAATTACACACATACACATTATAATGTTTCACATATATAAAGTACATATATAGTCTTTAAAGCTGAACTAATATAATAATATATATGCAAATTTAAATGTGTAAAATTCAGGTAATTAAAAATTATGATTCCCTAAGCAGCATTAACATACAGGTAGTTATGAATCACTGCATTGTGCATTAAATTTATATCACAATACATCTCTCTGGCAAGGTGTATTTATTGGTGTATGTGTGAATTCCTTAAATTTCACAACATTCTTAAAGGATTAGGCATAGATTTCTATGTTTAACAATTTTATACTATATTTAAAGGCTTTCTTTGTGTCCTGGAGAGCCTATTGTTTCCTGTACAGGGTCCCCTCCTAAGCAAAATCACCTTAGACGACTACTTAAGTGTAAGTGGCTACAGGTACATTTCACAACCCTGTTCCTGTGGCCACCAGTGAAATAATGACTGGAAGGGCATCCTACCGAGTTTTTCCCAATGTGTAGACTTATCAAAGACCCGAGTGGTGATTAAAATTAAGGGCTTTGCACAAGAGAAGAGTAGGTCGCTCATTAGAATAATCATATTCTCTCACTGATTTTGAATGTGTGATTCAGAGAAGCTGAGCAGTTGGTAGATGGAACAAAATCATTAAAAAGATGAAAATAAAGAAGCTGAAGCATGTCAGTGGGGAATAATGCAACAAGAACTCATAAAATCTTATTCCCTCAGGTGGCAGCAAGATAAGCTTGTTGCCTAAACAACCTTCTAGGTCAGATTCCCGGTGGGTTGAATTGTGTCCCTGCAAAGTATTCCGTGGAGTCCTAACCTCCTGCTCCCGCTGCAACCATGATCATGACCTTATTTGGAAATAGGGTCTTTGCAGATGTAATCAGGTTAAGATGAGGTCATTAGGGTGGGCCTTAAGCTAAAATGACTAGTGTCCTTAGAAGAAAAGAATTATGGGTAGACAGATTCACAGGAAGGAAGCATGTGATTGCAGAGGCAGACAGAGGCAATAGCAAGCCAAGAAGTGCCAAGAATTGCTGCAAATGACCTGAAACTAGGAAGAGATAAGGAAGGACTCTCTCCCTTACAGGTTGCAGATGCCGTGGGTTCTTCTGACTTCTAGCCCCCCGAAGCACTAGATGATGCATTTCTGTTGTTTGACCCCACTCCGTTTGTGCTACTTTGATGAGGCAGCCCTAGGAAATGAATCTGTATTTATGACTCATGCAGACCAAGTTTCCTGTTTCCCCCAGCAGGACCTGCTATCTGACTTCTGGATTCCAAGGTGGTTGAGCTTCACATTCTCCTTATTTTTATATAATAAGAAGTGAACTGATTGATGCTCCTTGCAACCAAAAGATCAGTATCAGTTGGAACCAAAAGAGGTGTGGTAGACACCTGTGGAATTGGCTATGGTGATGAGGTCATATTGTCCATGAAGTGCTGGTAGCCTGCACTTTGTGGTAATGGAAAAATTAATTAAGCTATACCCATTGTTTCTATATCCACCAAAAGCAAGTTTTGAGGGCTTTTGTAACCCTAAATACTAGATCCAAAGGCCTGTAGGGTTGTAGCTGATTTCCTGATTAGTCCATACTTCCACGTAAAGATTTAAAACATTGGTGCACCTGGGTGGCTCAGTCAGTTAAGCATCTGACTCTTGATTTCAGCTTGGGTCATGATCTTGGGGTCATGGGATTAAGCCTCATGTCAGGCTCCATGCTAAGCATGGAACCTGCTTAGAGTTCTCTCCCTCTCCCTCTACCCCTCCTTTCCTCTCTGCTCACATACTCTCTTTCTCTCCTGTCTTTCTCTCTCTCTCTCCCCTCTTTTCCTCTTCTCTCTCTCTCTCTCTCAAAAAAAGAAAAGATTTCAGACATAGATGGCAGAGTTTGGAATCCAAATAATGAGAAAATCTGAGAAATAGGGGAAGTTAAGTGACATGCTCAAGATCACACCAACATTGTGTTATGCACATTTTACTGTATATAAATAAATAATAAATAAGTAAAAGCACTCAATTTATTATGAGTCAGCTAAAAAAAAGAAGTAAAGAGAGAGTTAACTGTTTGAAGTGCAAAAGGATGCATCGAGGATTATACATGTGAAAAATTTAAGGCTGAAGTTGGAACAAGATCTGTACCAAACACCTTGTATTCTCCACTCAATGTGATCTGTTGGACCAACAAAAGACTTGTCCCTACAGAGGCTTTATTATTTTAAAATAAGTGTTTTGCTGAAATGTCCTACTAGAGAGTGGGACAAAACATTTTGGATAATCTAATCTTTATAGTCTTTGCAGAATAGATCAGAAATGAAGAGTATCATATTACATCTAATACTTTGTAAATATTCATGATATCTATGGGAGAAATAAAATTATAAAAGACATAAGGATATAATGATCAAATACTTCTTTGCTTTAACACTTTACCTAAATTAAGAACTCACAGAATTTCATTCCATATTGTTTACCTGACATATGCAATCAGTTTCCTTAGGAGAATCTAACTTTTCTAGCATATATATATATATATATATATATATATATATATATATATATCCATTGTCTCTATATCCACCAACGCAAGTTTTGAGGGCTTTTATAACCCTATATACTAGATCCAAAGGCCTATATATATATATATATATATATATATATAACTTTTCTAGCATATATATATATATATATATAGGCCTTTGGATCTAGTATTTATATATATCTTACATATATCTAATGTCAATCATTCTTTAAATGGAGGCTACAAAATACAGGTGGAACTCTTCAGTGTTGTCACTTACTGTCTGGTTTCCATTCTCTGAGTCACTGAATATAATTGACTATTAAACCCAAATTTGCTTCCTGGTGAAGGAAAAGAGAAGATAAAAGATCCTCTGGTTTTCTTTTTTTTTTTAAGATTTTATTTTTAAGTAATCTCTCCATACCCAATGTGGGGCTCAAACTCACAATCCCAAGATCAAGAGTTGCATGCTCTATTGATTGAGCCAGTCAGGCACCCCTTGTTTTCTTTACATTGAATAAAAATCTTGCTAATCTGTAAGCCAACAAACAAGCCAGCAAACACAAATACTCAAACTAGAAGCTTCTCTGCTTCTTGCACATCTTCTGACATCACCCAAGTATTAGTCTCACTCCAGGAATGAGTTTTTCCCTCTTCACTAAGGAAATGCAAGACCATGCCTACTGGTCAAAGATAGGCAAGAGAGGGAAAAAGGGGAACAGACGTTTATCAAAGGACGACTCTTCTAACCTTTTAAACCCTACTGAGTTCTAGAAAGGACTATCTCCATGTTACAGAAGCAAAGACGTATATTTACTCCATCAAGACCACTCAGCCAGTGTCAGAGACCAGTTCTGATTCCAAGCCAGATGTTTTTTCTCTTACATCACCCAGACCCTCCTATTAAGAGAATATTTGTTCATGGATAAAGTGATTTTTGCTTCACATTTTCCACAAATATCTTGTTGTCTTCAGATCTTGCAATAGCTAAGATCCCTTTTCTTAGGATAGTGTATGCACACACTTACCATAAATCATCAAAGTGATAGCAGTCTGCTAATTGGTGTATCCCAAATTTCCTACGTGTCTTTGATATTCTTAATAAGTCCACTTTTGCCAAGGGATGCCTTTTTAGGCATAGAAACTGGATGATTTGGGGATCCCTAGGTAGCTCAGCAGTTTAGCACCTGCCTTCAGCCCAGTGTGTGATCCTGGAGACCCGGGATTGAGTCCCAAGTCAGGCTCCATGCATGGAGCCTGCTTCTCCCTCTGCCTGTGTCTCTGCCTCTCTCTCTCTCTTTGTGTGTGTGTCTCTCATGAATAAGTAAATTAAAAAAAAGAAACTGGATGATTCATATTTTGAAATGATTATGATAACCAATAATGATAAAGGAACCATTAAAACTGTCTAAAATTTGATATTATAGGAAGCACTCTCTTTAAGTTTGGAAAATCCCTATTTCCAAATGGATGTGTAAATTCTTTAGTAAGCTGATCTTAGAAAAAAGAATAGACCATTATTTAATCAACAAATACAATGCACATTTTGCTATTTTAATTTCACCATTTCTACTTTCTCTTTTGCTTATTAATCAAAAACAGTTCTGTTTCTTGGCTTGGAGGAGATGATGCTAACAAAATGTACTCTAATTGTTTAGAAGTGATTTTCTCCAGAGATTCAGGAAGCTTAAGTAGTTGAGTTTCCTATTACTTTCTGCCCCCTGGGTTTTACATTAGTTCTGCACTGACTTTCTTGTCTTGTGTATTTGTAAGAGTAAACGATTAGGTAGGAGAGGCTCCAGGGGACTGTTCTTGGCAGTAGCAGGTTGTGCTTAACTACCTTCTCCTTGTATGCACCTGATGCTGTTGGTTATTAACAGAGTTTGTGGGAATCAATGGCTACAATATCTCTTTGCTTAATAGGTATACGCAAAGGAAGAAAAGATGTAATAACATTTATCTGCAGGTGCATCCGATGGTCTTAATCCAAGAAACAGAATTTTGTAGAGTTGTTGACAGCTGTTTTACTTGTTCTGTTTTCATTGCACAGGTTGAGCCATGAATATTCAAAACATGGTCTGCCTGACTATGCCACCCCTGGGAAAAATCAACAAGAAGGGATGGATGTGGTGGAAAGCAAGAAACAGTGAAGGCTATTGCAAATGGAGGGGTAGAAGGAAAGCATAAACCCACCAGAAATGATGGTGCAGACAATCAGTAGAGGATTTTAAAAAATTAAAATGTGACACCAGTGTTGAAGTCATAATGCCCACGAATGCTGTTAGATCCTTGGAAGACACTGATGGCCTCCAATTCATCTACATGGTCTGAATGCTAGAGATTAAATCAAGTTTTGTGACTGTTCACAGAAAACTTAAAGTGTAAGTTTTTGCATGCTTGTCCTACCATGTTTCTAGAGAAGAAACTACTTACCTTTCTTTCTTCCCTTTTCCTTTAATTCCTTCTTTTTTCCTTTTCCTTCTCCATCCCTTCCTCTCTCTTCTACTTATCTTCCTCTTTTTCTTTTTTTTCTCAAGCTACTAGGCTTTCTTTGCTGCTGTGTGGGAAGAAAAATTGGAGAAAACAAAAGCCAGATGGCTCTCCGTGATAAAAAGGGAAGAGAACATTCAGAAGGAAAAATCTAGTTGAGGGATTTGAGGCTGGAGGGGTGGTGGCCAGCAGGGGGAGAGGGAAGGGAGGGGAGGTTCAGGTGGGGAGGTCTGCAGAAGTGTGGAGCCAAATAGTCCATGGGACTTCTGGAGGAGAGGAAATGGATACTAGAGATTTGTTGCTATGGGGTGCATAATGTAATCCTTTTATCTCTATTCCCAACCAAATCCTGGAAAGATCAGGTGTGTGTGTGTGTGTGTGTACGCGCACATGTACATGTGCACATACATACACCATCTGTTATATCAACACGTGTGCTGAGCATTAGGTAAGGGCAGAGCTGACCCACTAAGACCCAAAGAAAAAGCAGAGTGAAAAAAATTATTAAAAAATAGGAATTACTTCCTTTACTGTCCTGTAAATTATCTCCTACAGTCGAATGAAACTACTCACTGCTTCCTGAACTTTTTGCCCTTTCTTACCTCTGCCCTTTTGTGCTTGCAATAGCTCAGTCTTAATATCTTCTATCACTTCCATTCCACTGGCTATCCAAAATCCTACCTATCTTCCAAAGTTTAAATGCCATCTTTCCTTTAAAGCCTTCTCTGACTCCTTGGCTGGAAATGATTTTCTCTTTGATCTTTATTCTTGCATTTTGTTTGCAGCTCTTTCAAGTTCCTCATCATCCACTGCCGTGTATAACAGTCACACAGGCAGGTCTCTCTGGGCTGAGAGAGAGTGAGCTCCTGCTGTGAAGGGAACCTGTCTGATTTATCCCTGTGTTCCACCTAGACCTTGCTGGTACACTTAGCAAATACTCAGTCAACATCCATGGGGCAATGCATGCCTGGCTCATCAGAAGGAGGTTTTTGGTTTTGTTTTGTTTTGTTTTGTTTTGTTTTGTTGTTGTTTTTTAACCTGTATCATCTCTTATAATTCATGGAGTTTTTTAAAAAAAAGCAATTTTGTGGGTAAAATTCCTTCCCGTGGTACAACATTGAAAGGTAAATTGGTAATAACAAATTCCAACAGTTGATATAGTTCTAAAACAAGGAAGATGGAAAAGTAATCAAGAAATTCTTTAGAGGATACAATTTGTATTCCAATAACTATATTATAATAGGTGCTCATCCATTTGGGAAATGTATTTACAAAATAAAATTGTGTGGAAGTGAAAAACAGCAAAACTGTAATTCTGTAGATTTTTATACAAAGGAAAGAGGATCTATGCTATTATCAACCTTTGTCTTGAATTAAAAGTATTGCAAAATGCAAATTATTTTAGAATCAGAAAGTATAAGTAACCTGAAGTGATAATTAGAAGTAATTTCCATACTTTCTTGTGGAAAGAATGGGTACTTATGGCAGTAAATATTTCTCAGTTTTCATATTGTCCTAGTGCCTTCTGGCAATAAGGAAAAAGAGAAATTCTGATTTGAGAATCTCCTTGGAAGAAATAATAGGGACCCAGAAAAAAATGAAGGGGCAGTAGCTATATAAATCAACATAGATCAATTTCAAAAAACACAGTGATTAGTGAAAAAGAAAATTATAGAACACGTGCAGGATGAGTCTTCTTACATAAAAAAGCAGATAAAACAAGACAAAAAGTTGTTGAGAGATATATGAATAATGTTAATACAAAAGGAAAATAGGAAATATTAATGCAAAATTTAAGAAGTGAACTTTATGGGGCACCTGGATAGCTCAGTCGGTTAAATGCCCTACTCTTGATTCCAGCTCAGGTTATGATTTCAGTGTTGTGAGATGAGCCCTGCTTTGGACTCCGTGCTGTGTGTGGAGCCTGTGAAGAGTCTCTCTCTGCCCCTTCCCCACCCCCGCAAAAAAAAGAAATGAATTTTTAAAAAAAAGATTTTATTTACTTATGAGAGACACACAGAGAGGCAGAGACATAGTCAGAGGGAGAAGTAGGCTGCCCATGGGGAACCTGATGTGGGACTCCATCCCAGGACCCTGGGATCATGCCCTCAGCCGAAGGCAGATGTTCAACCACTGAGCCACCCAGGTGTCCCAGAAGTGGACTTTATACCTCTTTAAAGAGATGGAAGGAAAAGGAAGTTCAGGAGGGATAACAGCGTCTCTCCAAAGATATAGGTAATATTTTATTTCTTAAGCTGAGTGGTAAAATTTTAAAACTGTACCTATATGTTACATACACTTTCATGCATATGATATAATTAACGTTTACAAATAAATATCTACTGGATGCCTTTGGCCCAGGATGTGATCCTGGGATCCTGGGATTGAGTCCCACATCAGGCTCCCTGTGTGCAGCCTGCTTCTCCTTTTGCCTTTGTCTCTGTGTCTCTCATGAGTAAAAAAATAAAATCTTTAAAAACAAAACAAAACAAAAAACCACAAATGAATATCTACTATAACTTCACAGTACTGTTGCAAAACTGGTATATATACAGCAGCTTGGCAGAGGGCTATATCCAGGGTTATACAAAGCTACCAGATAGACAATTTGAGGCTATCATTTTTTATCAAAGTGTTTAGGAAAGATATTTTAAAATTAAAGCATACTGGAATATTTTATGGAATGAAACAAAGCATTTGCATGAAGTTTCTAAGATAACATACAAGTTTTGCCAAGAAGCCATTTTAAGCTTGACCCCAAACATTGTCTTTCGAAGTTATGTATGGTATACGGAAAATATTTGGGAAGCCCCAAGGAATGAAGGAGAGGTGTGTGGCCTGAGCCAACAGGGAGAATAGACTCATGCCATATCTCAGAACACAGCAAAGGGGGACTTATAAATATAACCCTCTAGCATATGGTGTTATAGGAGCTTGTTTCCTTTTTACTATTTTAGAGAACCCTGAGAGAATTCCTTTAGAGAACTTTGCTAAAATAGCTATTATGTTTGGTGCCCCCTAGAGGTAGTTGGGGATACAGTAGTAAATTAGTCTAGCTCACTGGTGATGTTTGTACTAAGCCACTTTTTGAAGAGTGAGTGAGGGGACTCCCTGACTGGCTCAGTGGTTTAGTGCCTGTCTTTGGCCCAGGGCGTGATCCTCAAGTCCCACATCTGGCTCCCTGCACGGAGCCTGCTTCTCTCTCTGCCTCTCATGAACAGATAAATAAAATCTTAAAAAATAAATAAAATCTTAAAAAGAAAAAAAGAAGAGTGAGGAATTATGGAGAGTTTATAAGGAACAGATAATGACTAGGCTACCAGAAAAAGAAAAAGAGGCTTTAGGTCGCAACAAACAGAATCCATAAAACTCTAGAAGACTTTAATAACTTCCTTTGTCCATGTATGAACTGGCATGTCCCTTGTCAAAAAGCGGAATGTCAGTTTTCCTAATATATGTACATCAATAAAGAGTAAAAGTTGTCTCTTGAGACAAGCAGGATGAGGATGTTTAGAAAGTCTAGGTTTCTTCATTTAGCAAATATTTACTGAGTGTCTTACTGTATGCCAGGCACTATGCTAACCAGTGGAATTACAGTGATGAGTGAAAGCATCATCACTGGCCTTTGGGACATATATTAGTTAAAAAATGGAAATTAATCAAGTGACATCAGTAAATGTATAATTGAAGATCACTAAAATGTTATGGAATGAAAGCACATGGTGCTATATAACAGAAGGATTAGATAGATTGGTGGAATATATCAGGAAGAACTTCTCTAAAACAGTGACTTTGAACTAACATCTGATGGATGAGTAGAAATGAACCAGTTGAAATCTGGGGAGGATGTTGTGCTCCAGGACAGAAATAGTATATGCAAAGGTCCTGAGGCAGGATGTAATATTTATGGAATGTTCTAGAAATTAAAAGAGGACTAGTTTGACTATAGTGCAGAGAATAAGAGGGGACAAGGTGGACATGCAAAGGCTCGAAGTCTATGTTAAAGATTTAAGTCATTATCTTAAAAGCATGAAAAACCAATGTAGTTGTAAAGAGGGGAGGGGTACCTAGGTAGCACAGTTGGTTAAACATTCAACTCTTAGTTTCGGCTCAGATCATAATCTCTGGGTTGTGGGATAGAGCCCTGTGTCGGGCTCTGTGCTCAGGACAGAGTCAGCTAGGGACTCTCTCTCTCTTTCTCTAATAAATAAATACATATTTAAAAAATAAGTAAAGGACTAATACAATAAGATATATGAAAAGAATATTATGACTTCAGAGTGTAGAATAAGTTGAATGATGTCTGAAGAGAGAGACCAGTTGGATTAGTGAGCCAAAGTCATGGATAATGGTACCTTAGCTTATCATGTTAATAGAAAGAAAAATGTTCTAAGAAGTATTTAAAAGGTAAAAATCTGCAGGACTTGAAGAAGAATGGAATGTCGGGGGTAAGGAAGAAGAATTGTCAGTGATGATTCTCAGATTTCTGGCATAAGATAATTTTACCATTGACTTGGGTCACACATAAAGGAAAGATCATTAATTTCATCATGGACGTGTTGTGTTGGAAATATCAGTAAAGCAACCAAACAGAAGTATTTAGAAGGCAGTTGGCTATATGCAGGTACAGCTGAAGGTAAAGGTTTGAGCTGGAGATGAAGAAGGGTCAGAAAGTCACTGGTGTACAGGGAGTAGATTAATGCTAGTGCACAGGTGAGGCTTTGGTGGAGAGAGTGTAGAGTGAGAAGAGAGGAGGACCTAGGACTGGGCTTTGTGGAACTTTAACAAAACAGTGTGAGGGAGTGGTCATGGAGCTCCAATTACCTCTGGCAGTTGTGCATAACTCAGCCTGTACAACCCCAGTGAAGGGTATGGCACCAGAAAATGAGAAAGACTAAAAAATCATTCATTCAGTTATACAAGAATCACCTACTGAGTGTCTTTGAACTAGGTTCTAGAATTAATCCAAAGAATAGGAAAGCACAGACTCTGCCCTGAGAAGCGCATATGCCCATAATCCAGGGGAGCATCAGCTCTTCAATTTGATGAAAATAATATAGGGCCATGGAGAAATCCTTGTTGCAACTAAGGAGATCACACACCATAAGCAACAATGACTTGTCTTGAATTAGGAGGGGTTTATTACAAGATTTGGGTATGTGTGAAATAATTTGGGGAAAATTCGAAGGGGCAAAGGGGCAGCCCGGGTGGCTCAGCAGTTTAGCACCACCTTAAGCCCAGGGCATGGTCCTGGAGACCCGGGATGGAGCCCCATGTCGGGCTCCCTGCATGGAGCCTGCTCTCCCTCTGCCTGTGTCTCTGCCTCTCTCTTTCTGTCTCTGTGTCTCTCATGAATAAATAAATAAAATCTTAAAAAAAAAAAACAGAGCAAAGGGATGGATTAGGTTTTATCAGAAAGCAGGACAATTCAGAGGGAATGAATTGAGAATTTTACTACTTTTTATCTAGAAGACAGGAGGAAATGTCCTTGCTTTGGCAGCACATGTACTAGAAGACAGGAGGAATACAGTGGAGCTAGAGTCGTCATGGGAAAAGGAACATTTGTGATTCGTATTTTCTGGGAGAAGGAGACATTTAGTTATTTTGTGGTTGCACAGTGTGTCTGTTTTGATCTCTGTTCAGGTGTATTTATGGAGTGGTCTTCTTTTTGTCTTGTTCATAATCATGGAGAGTCTTCTACTGATATTGATATTGTATGAAGCTGTTTATAATCAGCAGGAAAACACCATGGCCTAGCTGGTATAGACTAGGCCAGCTACCAGTTGGCAAATTGTTAGGGCATGTTAGGGGTTACCAGACATGTTGGCATCAGGGTAGGGATGACAGAATGGTCAAGGATAACTCAGGGATGAGGAATGGGATGGAAGTTGGGAAACATAAACAGAAAAAACTAATTTAAGCAGACATAATATGTCTGCCACCTTTGTTCAGCTTAGAAAGGCCCATCAATCATTCTAAGAAATTGGCTATTTTTTCTCCCAAACGAATTTGGACTTAAATGGGGCACAAGAAAAACTCTTGTCCTAAATAGTTTATTTCTTTTTCCCTCCTCTCTTATTCCTTCCTTCCATGACTTAATTGATTAATCCAAAGCATCCACTCAACAAATAACCAGCCAATATTTTATTATGTACCAGGCACTGGGCCAGTGTATTACTTTTCCTTTGCAATGTAACAAATAACCATAAACATTGTGGCCTAAAAAAACACAGTTTGTAGGTCATGGGTCCAGGTATATCATGGCTGGGGTCTCCACTGAGAGTCTCACCATGCTAAAACCAAAGGGTCAGATGGTCATTTCCTGTCTGGGGGTGCTGAGGAATAATCTGCTTCCAAGTGCATTCAGATTTTGGCAGGATTCATTTTCTTGAGGCTGTGTGATTGAGGTCTTGCAGGCTACTGGTCAGGGGTTGCTTTCAGCTCCTAGAGGCTACTGGAAGTTCCTTGCCAGGTTGTCCCCATGTACAGTTCATAACATGATTAGTCTTCCAGGTCAGCAGGAATGAATCTCCCTGACTTTTTCTTCTGAAACCATCTCTGGAGAAGATGTTCTGCCTTTAAAGAACTCAGGTCTAACAAGGATTATTTCCTCTTTACCATATAACCAGACAGAATCACAACTCTGCCCATACTTAACAGGATGGGGTTATACAAGGGAATAACCTTGTATATAATACTTGAATATACAAGTTATTATATACAAGTATGAATATTCATACTTGAATAACTGGGAATTGAACACTTGAACACTGGGAATCCCCTTGGAATTCAGCCTACCTCAGCTGGATAAATACAGATATTAATAATAATCAGTAGTGCCTGCTCACCAGGAATCCATAGTCTCACTTGAGTCAGTCATATACCAATGATTTAAATACACAATGTGGGGGCAGCCTGGGTGGCTCAGAGGTTTAGTGCTGCCTTCAGCCCAGGGCCTGATCCTGGAGACCCGGGATCGAGTCCCATGTCAGGCTCCCTGCATGGAGCCTGCTTCTCCCTCTGCCTCTCTCTCTCTCTCTCTCTGTCTCTGTCTCTCATGAATAAGTAAATAAAATCTTAAAATAAAATACACAATGTGGTATTAGAGCTACCTAATTGTAGTGAGGAGGAAGAAAGGAATGATTAACTTTACCTGCAATAGATTGATATGGAGTGCCCAAATAGATTTATAGAAAAAGAGATGTCTCAATGAATTGTGGGAGGGTACACTGGATCAGCAGTTGGACAGGGGGCAGAAAAGTATTCCTGATAGAAGGTTGCAAGGACCAGAAAGTATGTGTGCGCGTGCACTTGTGTGTGCGTGCATACGTACATCTGTGTGTGGTAAGGAGGTATATGGGTCTGCCACTGGAATGTAGTAGAGAGTCTGGACTGATAACATATACAGCAGCTGGTAAAGCCGACCCAGGGAACAGCAGTGGTCAAAGCTCTAGTATTTGTTTTAACACTCCACCAACAAACCAACCTCCCCAGCCCACCTCTGTGTGATGGTGCATTAGATTTGTACAAGTAGCCATCATGTGAAGCACACGACTGTTTTATCTTCCTCTGCCATTTTGCACTTTTAGCAAATAGAACGTCTCACAACAAACACCCAGAAAGACAGATGTTTCAATTTCCCTTTTTCCAGGGAAATGAGATGTTTTTGCATTTGCTACATTAGGACAGCACCTCAGTGCTAGACACTTAAATGATGTATCATTGCCTTGTAAAATCACAAGAACAACATTTAACTAACAATAGTTGGGAAGAATTAACATTAAATGCTTAAGAGCAATTCACAGGAAAGAATGATCAGTAGACAGCTATCCTCCATGGAGTATAGGAGGAAAAATGAAAGAGCAACTGTTTCAAAATAACTTTTCATTCAAAAACGTCTATTGAATTTGGGTGTATGAGCACAATTAAGAATTCATTGGATAAAAAACCATGCATTTCACAGCATGATTTTAAAAATGAGTACTTACATTAATTAATTGAATAAAAATGGATATACATCTCTGGGGTTGTGTGTAGGACCTTGCCCTGGATCTGGCTGGGCAGCTTTATAGCTACAGTAAACTTGTTTTTTTTTACATTCAGAATATGTTTTCTTGAAATAGAAAGCTAGAACAAAAATAAGCAGAACAGAAAGCTTTAAGAAAATGCTCTGAGGACAGTAAGTGTTTACTGCCTAATTCCTTGGGGGGAAAAGGAAGTAATTACAAAGTTTGGAAGATAATACAATTCTATATAGCAAGCATTAGAAGGTAGCATAAAGTAATTTTGTCCAGTAGCTAATAACTTTGCCCTGGCAAAGTGACCAGTATTTTTGATAAATAAATACATATATTCATATATGTAATAGAATTTGGCTTTTGTATGATACAGTTCATCAGATCATAGGAGCATCAGTTGAAATCTTAGCAGAAGGTCATGCTAAAAACACTATTATCTGCAGTAGGAACACATTTGAATGATTTGCTAAGGGGATCAGTGTTCACTTCACGTTAGAAAAGACATGGACAAGAACTGTCAGGGGTTTGAGATTAGGCACACGTTAGCGAGGGATTTTGTGGAACTCATTTGGCAATCTAAAATAAGAGCATATATATTTTTCAACCTGTTCAAAGAACATTTGTTCAGATGCCTATTAAGTGTAAAGGACTGAGCTTTAAAAAGAAAGAGTTGGAATTAAAGTATGCCCTCAGGGAGCTTTCAGATCACCTGTCTTCCTGTGTTATTGCAAAATACCATCCTACCGAGCACAGCCACTTACACTATCTCTTAGAACCTGCTTTAGAGATTTGATTTCTTATGATCTATAGAGATAGATCTTTCTGTCTTTCTCTCTCTACCTATCTATTGAGAGACAGATTTAGAGTGAGATAAGATATTGAAAGAAAGGATAAAATTCATTGCCAATGTGGAAAAGAGGAGCACTGCATCTTGGTTTATCATATGAAACATTAGAAAAGAGAAAATAGTCTTCACAAAATACACTTGTATCTCGGCCTTCCTTCCTTCCTTCCTGTCTTTTTTTTAAAGATTTTATTTATTTATTCATGAGACATAGGAAGGCAGAGACATAGGCAGAGGGAGAAGCTGGCTCCCCGAGGGGAGCCCGATGTGGGACTCCATCCTGGGTCTCCAGGATCACACCCTGGGCTGAAGACGGTGCTAAACCACTGAGCCACCCAGGCTGCCCCCTGTCTTTCTTTCTCAAAGATTTACTTATTTGAGAAAGAGAGCACAAGTGAGGGGAGAGGCAGAGGGAGAGAGAGAATCTCAAGCAGACTCTACACTGAGCACAGAGCCCAAGGATGGGGGAGGAGCTGGATCTCAGGACCCTGAGATCATGACCTGAACCAAAATCAAGAGCCCTCACTTCACTGACTGACCCATTCAGGTACTCTTAGACTTCTCTTGCTAAAGCTAATAATTAGACTAAGGTTATCTGTCTAACTGCAGAAAAATGAAAGTATATTTTTAAAGACTGCTTCCTTAAAATGAAATGTAAATGTTTTGAAGCTCAAACCCATTTAAAAAATGCAAACATTTTGATTTGCTGAGAGAACTAGTAATTATCTACACTGATTTTCACTCCCAGTCCTTCAGCCATTTCTTCTCCCATATTAATGGCATTGCCATCCACTTAGCTTTCTAACCTCAGACACTTGGAGCTGTTCTTCCCATCTTGCTGCTTCACATGTAGTCACAAGATCTTACTGATTCTACTTCTGGACGATTTCTCAAATTTTGACTCTTTTGTTCCATTGCCATTTCTTTGCATGTGTGTGTTTGTGTCTCATTTCTCTCTTGTACCATAGTAATTGCTTATTTAGTCTTTCACAGGTTTTTTTTCAACAAATATTTATAGAGCACTTACTTCTGTGTGTTTCCTATGTTATTAAAACCACCTCCATTTTATCTCCTGTTGTCACTGAGCTCCAGAGCCCATAAACAGCTATTTATCTGCTATCTCCATTTGGCTTTCTCATTAGTATTTTACACTTACCTTATCCGAAGCAGAACCTGGAATTCACCCTTCCTGAATCCCCAGACTCCCAACCTGTTTTGCTTTCATTTCCCCCTTTTCAAAAAGTAAATAGAACTGTCAGCCTTCCAGTCATTCAAATGACAAACCTCAGAATCATCTTTGATTCATCTCTTGTTTACTCCCCTTATCCAATCTTTCAGGAAATCCTATTGATTTGGCTTCCAACCTCTAGAATCTAGCCGCTTCTGGCCATCTCTGAATCAGGCCACCTGGTTCAAATCCAACTATGTCACTTACTAGCTAGGTGACCTTGAATAATTAATGTCTGAAAGTCTTGGTTTCAAATGCAAAACCATATTTTTGAAGAAAAAAAAAAGGCATCTTCAAAAAAAAAAAATCTAAAAGCGTGGCTTTACCTAACAAGAGCCAAATTCTCCCTGAATGAGGAAATGTGTACTGATTTGTCCTTTTTATCTCCCCCAAACTGTTTTATTTTGACAGGAGAAAGAAAGAAGAGTACTTAGATTCTCAGTAGGTGTGGTATCAATGCCTGGGGGGATGTCTTTACTGGCCTTTAATTGGTGGGCGCAATGCTAGAATTATCTTGCATTAATGTGACTTCCAAATATTCTACTATGTTCAGAAATCAGATTAACCTTGATGTGTTGTAGGATTTTAAGATAGAAGGTATGTTTTTTGAGAAGTATTTTGACCCACCTAGCTCATTGGGGCACCTGAGTGGCTCTGTTAGTTTAGTCTGTCTTGGGCTCAGGTCATGATCCTGGGATCATTGGGGCACCTGAGTGGCTCTGTTGGTTTAGTCTGTCTTGGGCTCAGGTCATGTTCTGGGATCAAGTCCTGCATCAGGCTTCTTGCTCAGCAGGGAGTCTGCTTCTCCCTCTCCCTCTGCCTGCAGCTCCTCTAGCTTGTGTGCTCTCCCTGTCAAATAAATAAGATATTTTAAAAAAAATCTACCTCATTTATAAGAATATCATATTCCCCTGTTCCCTGTGGAACAATCCCCAAATCCATCTTGGTGATTTGTCTTGGTGTGTGATCTTTGCTTCATTTAGGGTTATTCCCCTCTTTTTCTTGTCTTATCTATGTATTTATAAACTACATCTATTCTTAATTATCCTACCACCATTTTTAATTCTAGCTTCCACTGACACCTTTTGCTCTTTCTGTCTCTTCTTGAAAAGGATGGCTTCCAATCTCACTTCTTTTATATCCAAACAAGATAGTTAGGAGACACAAGCATCTAATGTTTTTATCTTGTCTACTGTAGTCTCATCTGAGCATTTACATGTCAAAATATACAGTGTTCTATTATTAATGCCTTTAAAAAATATCTCCTTCACATTACAATTGGGGCATTTTATGTTAATTTTGCAAATCGTGTGTAGGTAGGTTCTATCTTCTACAGCATTTAAATGGGGACTTTTAAAGGGACTATTCCAAAATATTTTTCAACATACACGAGTTCTGGGTCTGATGGAGTTGAAAACCACTGATTGATTGGTTTGTTTATTTTAAAGATTTTATTTATTTATTCATGAGAGACAGAGAGAGGCAGAGACACAGCAGACAGAGAAGCAGGCTCTCCATGGGGAACCCAGTGCAGGACTCTATCCCAGGACCCCAGGATCACACCCTGAGCTGAAGGCAGAAGCTCAACCACTGAGCCACCCAGGCATACCCAAAACCACTGATTTAGATGCAAAAGTGCCCCTGAGAAAAGGCCAGAGAAGAGCTAAAGGCATTGGCAGACAGAAAGAAAGGGCCACAGTTCAGCTGAGAAAGTGCAGATTGTATAGACGGGGCTGTAATGGTTGGGGTTCTAACGTGGCAGCTGATGACCTAGTAGGAGTCAAGCCCTACAAGTGAATGAGTCCTTGTGAGACTAGCCACACACTGCAGGGAGGGCTGTGGGAACAGGAGATTCCCCACAGACCACGTCTTCTTCAGCCCATGTGAAGATGTTACATAAACTTCCTTAGCTCAGTTCACCCTGGAGGAAGGCAAAGAGAAAGAGGAGACACATGACCTTGAAAATTTACCCCAAAGAGATAGAGGTTAACTGAGAAATGGTGAGTGAACTGAACTTGGATACTTTTCGAATCTTCCAGTGTCTCTGGGCAACTGGGTGGCTTAGTGGTTGAGTGTCTGCCTTTGGCTCAGGTCGTGATTCCAGGGTCCTGGGATTGAGTCCTACATTGGGCTCTCCACACGGAACCTGCTTCTGTCTCTGCCTCTCTCTCTGTGTTTCTCATGAATAAATAAATAAAATCTTAAAAAAAAAAAAAGAAGGCTTATGTTGGATGCTCCAGCCTTAAAAAAAATCTTCCAGTGGCTCCTCATTTTTTTTACAGTAAATTTCTTACGGAGGCCAGCAGATCCCGACAGCACCCTCCTCCCCTTATCCCTCTAACCTCTTTCCTACTCTTTCACCCTTCTGGCATTTACACTCTTAAGGGCAAAAATTATTATCTTTAGTATTCATGGAAGTGTCCCAAGTACCTAAAAGTACATAGTATATAGTAGTGACTCAATAAATATTTTTGGATTAAATGTATAAATCTTGTTTCCTTATTCATCATTTATTTTTCTACTGTTAGGATGTAAGAAAGGCAATGGCAGGGTTCTTTTTTGTCTTGTTTAGTGTATCCAAAGCATTCAGAACAGCATATGGTATACGGTAAATGCTTAACAAGTTTTGTTTTGTTTTTAAGATTGTATTTATTTGAGAGAGAGAGAGAGCACACAAGCAGGGAGGAAGAGGCCTAGGAGAGGGAGAAGCAGACACCCCATGGAGCAGGGAGCCCCATGGAGGGCTCGATGTGGGGCTCCCTCCCAGGATCCTGAGCTCATGACCTGAGCCAAAGGCAGGTTCTTAATGGACTGAGCCACCCAGGCACCCCAATGTTTAATAGGTTCCTAGGGAAGACATGTGGATACCTACTATGAAAAAAGCTATTGCCTCTGCTTATGCTATACAGAGTTAGTGAATACATTATACATACAGGTAGCATAGAGTGCATCCATCACATCGGCAGCTATCTATGGTGGATAAAGAGTGTTATACAATAAAGCGAAGAATGAACTGTTCATATAAATAGAACTTTATGGGAAGCAGTATGTAGGGTTATGGTTGCCCCAAAGTTACAATCAAGTAGTGAACTGGAATATGCTCAGTATATAACACTATTTTTTTTCTGCAGTTTGCATTGTCTGTGCAAACTCTTCTCAACTTCCTCAGGGAAAAAAGCCACTGCTTTCCTGGTGATTTGCAAAACTGCTTACTCTGTGGGCCTTTTTTGGGGGGGTTGTTTACAAAGATGAAAAAAAAAGTCATGTCATTGTACAGGAGCACTTTGTGTTCTTGAAGGAGAGATTCATGCTGCCAATGACTTACATAATCTATTTTGTTTTGCATCTGTATTGAAGGGCATTTGTATCTATATATTCCTGTGTGCAAATGTAGGGAGTCCAGAACTAGTCTCTGTGATTGTTTGGATTGTTAATCTCTCCAGGGTTTCCTCAACATTCTCCAAGGCAGTTTCTTACCCCAAAGGGAAAATGGAGAAGTTGAGATGCAATTTTATCTCCCAATTGAACTTGATTAAATGAGGACCGTTCTAATCAAAAGTTTGAATCCTAGGGGAGTGCAATGTTGTTAATGGTTTTGAGAATATTCAAGAAGAACTGGGAAGAAGAGTACTAAAGTCACAGTGTAGAAGGAAACAGGCAAGAAAATAATTGTAGTAAAGCTTATTAAGGCATAAAATTAGGTGAACAAATTGCTTCACAGATAGTGTTAAGCTTATTGCTAGACTGGCAAAGGAAGTGGAAGAAAGCTCTTTGAAAACATTATTTTTATTATTTTAATAATTTGTGTAGGATTCATAGTAGCTGCAATCTGTTAGCCAGAAACAATTGCCAGCTGGTGTCATCGTGGAGTAACTGTAGCAGGCTGAATGCAAACATGTTTTTCCTTTTACCTGGAGAGCATTCAATTTTCCAAAGTTTCTGTTCATTTTTGCCTGAATGTGAGGTCTGCCCTTGTAGATAAGGAAACCTGTTTATTGCATGATTTAAGAGCTTCGATTAGGTTCACACCAAGTTCCACAACTTGGTAATAGGGAGACCACACCTGGGACAGACCATGTTTACACAAGCAATGTTACCTGTCATTAAAAATGAATACTTGGGGGCAGGGGCAGAGTGGCTCAGTCAATTAAGTATCCAGTTCTTGATTTTGGCTCAGGTCATGATCTCAGGGTCCTGGGATGGAGCCCCTCATCGAATTCTATGCTCAGCGGGGAGTCTGTTTGGGATTCTCTCTCTCTCTCTCTCTCCCTCTTCACCTCCCCCCATTGCACTCTGTCTCTAAAATAAAAACAAATAAATATTAAAAAAATGAATACTTGGGTACATGCTTGAATTGTCTGTGTAATTGCTTCATTCTATGCATTGCTTTCCCTGTGGTTACCTCGAGGAAATGGTGCACTCTATTGTACTGAAAGCAAAAGCAGATTTCTGGGATAATGTATTTTGAAAAGGATTACAACTCACTTATTTATGGAAATATACATTTTGTTAGTAATGTAACTGTGATATGTTTGTCATCATAGTTTCTTCTGAAATTCTCCTAAATAATGTCTTTTAACAATGACATAATCATGTTAAGAGTGTTATTGTCTTTCCTCTGTTTATTTGGACACTGACAGACTAGGTGCCAAAATACTGCAGGATGTAGAGATCACTCAGCTTTGCCGATAAAGCCAGAGGGAGAGGGAAAAATTTAATTGTTCTTTTGCAATTCCATTGCTTCTTCCTGCCTCTTGACTCAAAGGGTCTCAAGAGGAGAGAGAGGAAATTGTGGGCTCTTTTGTTGATGTTCATTGGGTTTCTTCAATGGTGATTTGAATGTATTTCAGGGATATTAGTGGTTGCTAATCCTGGCTCTGCTTTCTCCTGGTTGTCCTTGGTTCCATCTCCTCATCTCTAAAATGGGATATTATACTTCTCTTATCTCCTTAGAATGTTGTTCTGGGAAGCAAATGAGATAACATCTAGAAAGTGCTTTCCACTCTATAAATTGCCGAAGCACTCAGGTTATACATTTGGGTAGCTAACAAGGTTATACTTGTCCATGTGATATCAAACAACTTTATAGAAAATGAGCAACTCCTCAAATAAAGTAATATAAAAAAAGTACAATAAATTTTTTACTTTGGTAAAGGTGTATATTTTAAAAATAAGCAATACCATTAACCAGATGCATTCAGGAAGTAACTGCTGAGTTTTATTTGCTTTCTGTCCTATCACAGTTTCTTGCTTTGGAGAGTAGTGTGATGCCATTAATAGGATTTTAAACTTTAAGTGAGAGAAAAATAAATAGAATTAAGTAAGCTTTAGAGAAGCTGATTCATCTCACTCAACACCTTTTTTACTAATATAAGCTCATACAGTATCAGGAAGGACACTGTTTGTGGTTGTTTATAGAGTTGAAAACAGGAAAGGTAGCAGAGGCGGAGAAGCTTTGTTGAGAAAAATCCCACCTGTCTAGAACAATAAAAATAACTTCCCATGGGAAAGAGTTAGCATCCCTAAAAGAGATCTGGACCTTAACCGATGGCTGTGAAGGGGAGTCTGACAAATGGAAGAGATTGGTACAGTGTCTCAAGAAAAGACAAGTACCACACAGATCCATAAAGAGGTCAGGTGGGAAGGATGGCTGCTCTAAAGGCATGGGATGCCAGGCATGGTGGACTGGGACTGGTGGGGTAGCCCAAAAGGACATGATGACCCCAGCAAGGGGATCAAATTGCATTGTTCCCCTCTTCAACACACTGCCACTCTCCACGTGGGTCAAGCGAGTATATGGATTGTGAAGGGGCAGTTACTCCCATTTGATGGCATATCCATTCGTTACCTGGAAAACAGAAACCGTTGTTAAACAACGATTTGATTCTCAGGTAAAGGCAAAATTGAGACGTTTGAAAAATAAAGTTTTAAAAATCTGCATATAAGCAAAAGCTTATTTAGCCAATGAAAGACCTACCTAAGTGTACATTTTACCATCCACATGGTGGTGGTGGTGGTGGGGTAGGGGGGCGGGTGAGGGGTGAGTTTTGCACATTTAGGAAGTCAATGTGGGATGATTTTTAAAAAAGATTTATTTATTCATGACACACACACACACACACACACACACACACACACACACACACATACAGGCAGAGACATAGGCAGGGGGAGAAGCAGGGACCCTGATGTGGGACTCCATCCCAGGACCCTAGGATCACGCCCCGAGCCAGAGCCAAAGGCAGACATTCAACGGGTGCCCCTAGTGGGATGAATTTTCAGAGGTGACCCCTGAGCTCCTCTTAGATTCTAAGTTCTGCACGGTTGTGAGTCGGTTGGTCTGGTGCTGGAGGAAATGAAGCGTATGTATGTTCAACAAAGAGCCTGATAGCGGGTGCCTAATGGATACTTGATGGATGGATGCCGGCTGAATAAAACTGTAGAGTTGGGCACACCAAGTTTGTAGTTAAGGAGGGTCCAGAATAAAACTTGAGCAACTGTTAGAATGTCTTGGGTGGAAATCGAAAGCAGTCTGGAGCCAGTTTCCCCAGCAAGCTCGAGGGCAGCCCAGCCTCGGAGCGCCTGCCCGGCCGTGTGCAAGCGCTACCCCCGCGCGCAGGCCGGCAGATGTGCGCGCATCCTCGGAGAGCGGAAAGCGACGGGCTGCGGATGCAAAGGTCTCGGACCCGTACCGGCGACGCTCTCCTCGGGGCCTCTCTCCTTGCTCGAGTATCTCCTCGCTCTAAGGTTGAAGGGATTCCCACCCCCAGCTGCCTCCTCCGAGCCCCGCGGAGCGGCGGACTCCTCCCCTGGAAACTCCTCCGGGGCTGGGGAAGGCTTTGGCGCATGCTCCGTACCTAGGGCAGGTTTTTGCTGCGGGTAGCAGGGCTCCTGTCACACCGGCTGGCGGGTTGTGGCGGTGCCAGCCAGTGTGTGCGAGTGTGCCTGCGTGCCCGCGCCTGGGCGGACCGACCCGAGCGGCAGCGCGACTCTTCCCGGAGCGCCGGCTCCGCACAGACGCCTCGCGGGCGGCCGCCGCGGGGGCTCCTCCGCAAACTTGCGGCGGCGCCGGCTGCCCCCGCGGCTCCCGCGCCCCGCGCCCCGCGCCCCGAGGGCAAAGGCGCCGGCGGCGCGTTCCGGGCGCGGCGGGGCCGGGCCGCGCCTTCGCCCTTGGCCCGCGCCCGCGCCCTTCCCCGGCGAGCCTCATGCAGCGCCCCGCGCTCGCGGCCGCGGCCGCCCGGCTGCCCCGCGCAGGTGCAGGACCCGCGCCGCGCCGCCCAGCGCCCGAGCGCCCGAGCGCCGGCCACGGGATGCCCCGCGTGGCCTGAGCGCGCGCCGCGCCGGGGCGGGAGCGGGGAGCGGGGAGCGGGGAGCGGGGAGCGGGCCAAGCCGGGCGCCCCCGGGAGCGCAGGGCGCCCCGCGCCGCAGCCGCAGCCGGAGCCGCAGCCGCAGCCGGAGCCGCAGCCGGAGCCGGAGCCGCGCGCGCCGGCGCCCGCCTCGCCGCTCGGCTCGCAGGCCCTGGCGCGGCCAGCCCGGGAGTGCCGGGGAGCCGCGGGGCCGCCAGCCAGCCGCACGCGCCGGCGTCAGGGGCATGGAGGAGCGGCGGGCTCCGAGCCGCGCCCCGGAGTCCCCGAAACTTCCGAGCGGGCGCGCGTCCCCGTCCCCGCCGCCGCCGCCGCCGCCGCCGCCGCCTCGCCTGCCGGCCTGAGAGCGGGACCATGGATGAAAGGTTCAACAAGTGGCTGCTGACGCCGGTGCTCACTCTCCTCTTCGTGGTCATCATGTACCAGTACGTGTCCCCCTCCTGCACCAGCTCCTGCGCCAACTTCGGGGAGCGGCCGCGCGCGGACGAGCCCGGCCCGCCCGCAGCCCCGGGTCCCGCCCGCCGGGCACAGGCGCCGCCGGAGCAGGGGGAGCGCCGGCCCCAGCTGCCCCCGCCCCCCCGGGGGCCGCCCGAGGGCCCTCGCGGGGCCGCGGCGCCGGAGGACGAGGACGACGAGCTCGGGGAGCCGGAGGACGACGAGGAAGAGGAGCCGGACTCCGAGGCCGCCGAGAACGGCTCCCTGCCCCGCTTCGCGCCGCGCTTCAACTTCACGCTGAAGGACCTGACCCGCTTCGTGGACTTCAACATCAAAGGGCGCGACGTGATCGTGTTCCTGCACATCCAGAAGACCGGGGGCACCACGTTCGGCCGCCACCTGGTGAAGAACATCCGGCTGGAGCAGCCGTGCAGCTGCAAGGCGGGCCAGAAGAAGTGCACCTGCCACCGGCCCGGCAAGAAGGAGACGTGGCTGTTCTCCCGCTTCTCCACCGGCTGGAGCTGCGGGCTGCACGCCGACTGGACGGAGCTCACCAACTGCGTGCCGGCCATCATGGAGAAGAAGGACTGTCCCCGCAACCACAGCCACACCAGGTACCGGCCGGGCCCCCTCGCCGCCGCCCCCGCTCCCGACCCAGGGCGGCCTGCGCCGCGGGAGCGCGGTCCCCCCCCCCCCCCCCGGAGCCTTCCAGCGGCGGGGGCCGGGGCTTTGGGAGTGGGCTGAGAAACCTCTGGAGGGCGCCCGGGCTGGACCCCCCCCCCCCCCCGGAGCCTTCCAGCGGCGGGGGCCGGGGCTTTGGGAGTGGGCTGAGAAACCTCTGGAGGGCGCCCGGGCTGGACCCCCCCCCCCCCCCGCTCCTCGCCGCCGCCGCCCGCTCCCGACCCAGGGCGGCCTGCGCCGCGGGAGCGCGGTCCCCCCCCACCCCGGAGCCTTCCAGCGGCGGGGGCCGGGGCTTTGGGAGTGGGCTGAGAAACCTCTGGAGGGCGCCCCGGCTGGACCCCCCCCCCCCCCCGAGCCTTCCAGCGGCCGGGGCCGGGGCTTTGGGAGTGGGCTGAGAAACCTCTGGAGGGCGCCCGGGCTGGACCCCCCCCCCCCCCCCCCCCCCCGAGCCTTCAGCGGCCGGGGCCGGGGCTTTGGGAGTGGGCTGAGAAACCTCTGGAGGGCGCCCGGGCTGGACCCCCCCCCCCCCCCCCCCCCGCTCCTCGCCGCCGCCGCCCGCTCCCCGCTTTCACCTTCGGAGGTGTCCCGGGCAGTCGCGTGTGTTTTTCCAAGCGCCCAGGACGGCGCGGCCTCCCATGACCGCGGCTCGGGGAGGAGGCCCGGGTTAGACTAGCGAGGTCGGATCTCACGCCTAAATTGTGTGAGTGGAAACCCGGTTCAGCCCCGTGGAAGGCTGGAGGCGCTGGGCTCAGACAGGCAGGGCAGCACTTGCAGGCGTGCTGAAAAGCCAGAGACGAGTCTGATCCCTCTGCAAGTGGCTCTGGGGTGGCTCCTCGCCAGCTCCGGAAACAATCCTCTTGATGTGTCTTTGAGGACACGCTTCCAAATTCCTGCTGTACCTCGATAACCCTAATTCTGGGGATGGTCTTTGTTGCCGAGCAGTGCCAGGATTTGGACTCATGCTGTTCTCAGCAAGATTTCCACCCCCCCCCCCCCCCAGTCCAGTCCATCAACACATTCTAGAGGTACTTGTTAGATGCCTACTGTGTGCCTGGCAAGGTGCTAAGTGCTACCTGGATACAAAGATAAAATAAGTAAAATCCCTTCCTTTCAGGGTAGGTGGTTTTCTCTCCCCCATACCCCCTGCTTTTAAATAGTAATAGTGCTGAGAATTAGGAAAGTTTGGAATCTTAATAGCCAATGAAACTGCTTACATTATTAACATCCTTTGAGAGAGGCATGGGCTTAAGAATTTGGTTGAATGTTCTTTCTGCCCATTGCAATTTGAAGATTAATCTGACATGCTTGCTCAAGGGACTAAAATATTAAAAGCTTGGAACACTAGTTTATTGAAGTTTTTATCTCAAAGGTTTCAAACAATTTGGTGTAAGGAAATAGGAATTTAAAAACTCAAGCTCAATATGTTGATATCAGATAGCTTTTGCATTTGACATTATGGAAAAACTTCATTTACTGGAAGCTACCCAGATTCTGAAATTCACCACCGCTGAAGCATCTAATTCTACCTCATTTCTCCAAGAATGAGCAAAATTTCATTATAGGATTTTTTACTCTGGCAGTTTTTCAAATACTTTCTCTCCTCCCTGCTCTTTTCCCTGAGTAATGGAAATTGGTTAGAATAGGAAGCTGGTTGGACATGGAATGAAGGCATGAGGCTCCCTCCTTAAGCATATTTTTAGGACCTTTTACTTTTAAAAATGAAATGTTTTAGGTCTTGCCCCTCTCTTTTAGCTTAAAACAATTTTTCAATTAGTTATGACTTTTAAACTTCCTAACAAATGAGAGACAATCATCTATGCTGCATTTTACCCCGGATTGTACTTTCAGTACTTAGACCTTTACGTATTAATTACTGACCGATCCAAAGGAGTTTGCTAGTCTGATTCTCAGCTTCCATTTCAGTAAAACTAGAGACTTTGATTATCACATAGAAGCATCGGATGACTCTTCAGTAGGGATTGGCATTCAATTCCACCAATATCTGTAAGAGTCTCAATGGATAGAGGAGGAGTTTTGGAAGAACTAGAGATTCTGGAACCTGAAAGTGATTGGATTTTTGCTTCGTGATGAGATGCTGCTTCTGCAATAGACCTTCTGCTACATGGATTATAGCAATAAGATCTCACTCCTATAGGAGATACTCAGTATTTCTCTACTCTGTGATGTAGGAAAATTCTTCTGTGGTTATTTGAACGTACAGTTTCTGTTGCACAGTAAGATGCTTTTCTCTGTTTAGTGATGGACCATGGAAATTTATTTCTCTCTGAATCACAAGTTATCAGATGATCATCCTGCACTGGGTTGCTTTTTTTTTTTTAATTTTTAATTTTCAATTTTCATAGTAGGTTTTTTTTGGGGGGGCGGGGGTCGGTCACCACTCTTTTAATTCTTTTTCCTTCTTTACCCTCTGTCTCCTTCCTGGTATTCTAAATTACTTCTTTTGCTCTAGGCATTGTAGGAGAGAAGGGTTGTGGGTTATGTGAGGCACCCTGCACTGAAAGTTGTAGGGAAAAAGTTGAAGGGATGTCCAGTAGCATCTTCCTCACAGAGAAGATTGAATTAGTGGTGTGTCATTGGAATGCCTGTGTACAGCATTCTGAAGTCAACCAGATTAGCCTGGATAATGGAGGGTACATTTCCACAATGCAAAATGGCAGATAATCTATTGCTACATAATAGGAACAAGGTTCTTCAAATAGGGCTGACTCTAAGCAAAATCGAGAAGTAGATCATGTTGATTTTAGTTCCCTGGTCTCTTTGCTTTTGGCCTCCTTGAAGGTCTGCCTCCCCATTTGTCACAGGGATTAGTGCCTCTGTAAGTCATGTAGTGAGCAAGAGCAAGGATTCCAGATTCAGATGGATATGGCTCTTGTGTGCAACCAAGAGTGGCCCTTACTAGCTATGTAACCAGGAGTAAGTTACTCCTTCTGAGCCTCAGATTCTTCACCTTTGAAGCATAGGTGGAAATTAGTGCTTCTCTAATAGGGGTATCGTGAGAACAAAATGAACAAATGTGTGCAAAATGCTTAGTGCAGTATCTACGCATAGTGTAATGCACAGGTATGTAGTAATACTTAACATCAGTTGTTAGTTGTAATAACACGGTTTTCCTGAATCAAGGCCTTCTTTCATGAAAGGATCTGAGGTCAGTTCCTTAGAGCAGCTCATTGTAAATGGGTCACCGTGTTTTATAGAGATGCTATTTTGTGATTGCAGGCGTCAGGACCGAATCCAAAGTTCCAAACCTAAGAAATCAGTGGAAAATTTTATGGACATTTGGGCATCAGTCCAGGTAGGGGACAGGATGGGAAATAGGGACGTAAGGCAGACAATATAATTGGGTATATATTCTGTTGGTGACGAAACAAACAAACAAAATCCAACCTGTCCGGAGTGGTGTGAGCAAGTGGGAATTTCGAGGACCAGAGACAGAAGTGGGAAGCCAGTGCTGAAAGGAGATGCATGGTTTAGGTGAAGGAGCCATCATATGGAATGTATGGACCCGGGAAGGGACAAGGTCCTGGGGCTGGCAGTTTGGGGCCAACACAGAGGGCTTTTTGACCACAGAGATTAATTGGAGTAAAATAGGAAGCAAATCGCAAGATGCCACATGGGAATGACCTCTTCGATCCCATCACTGGTGATTTCCTCTCATTCTTTTTCTTTTGCTTCTCCCCAAAACTATCTTTTGGGTGGGCTATTCTTTCTGATTATTCTTGTGCTGCCTTCTTTATTACTGTGTTTCCTTCTTTTATCTACATGTTCAGGTTTTTAGAAGACTATTATTTACCATTGTTGGTATGTATAGAGTCATAGCACTTTGTGGTTAAAAAAAGACCAAAGAGGTAATTGAATCATATATATGGCAAAAGGGCAATTTAATCCTAAGAAGGTGAAATGACATGTCTAAGGTTTCCTTAGGGAACTTGAATCTTCATTTTAGTAAGTTATATTTGATGTTTTACCTATTGTTTTTTTTTTCTGTGTACTTATGAAATTTTTTTTTGTACTATGAAAATTATAGTGGAGGGTGTTTCAACCACTTAATATATGCCAGGTACTGTGATAGTTCTAGGAATATAGTTTTGAACAGTGTCAGTCCTATGGAGCTTAGGCGATTAGGGCAGAAAGACTTCTCTCTTTTTTGGAGGTATCACCGTCATTCTTAAATAATGCTGGAAAGAGATTCTTTTTTATGATTTATTTAGAGACATAGAGAGAGAGCAAAAGTGTGTGGGGGGGAGAGGCAGAAGGAGAGAATCTCCAGCAGACTACAGGCTGAGCACAGAGCCCCACATAGGGCTTGATCCCAGAACCCATAAGGTCATGATCTGAGTCAAAACCAAGAGTTCACCACTCAACCAGCTGAGCCATCCAGTTGCCTCACTGCTGGAGAGAGATTCTATTCACATCTTTTGTAGGGTGGGGTAGTGATTTTTTCCCTTTTATGACCTGCTTTCTCTTGGTCCTGTTAGGCTAGTTGGAATCTTATAAATATTGTAGTAGATAGGATCCTCTGTATTGCAAATGATACAAATCTAACTCAAACTCAATTCAGCTGGGGGCGAGGGGGTGGGCATTATTGGCTTAATCACCAGACCACAGGAAACATAAGGGTAGAGTTGGTTCCAAGAATGACTGGAATTGGAGGTTTGAAGTCTTTCTCCCCATACTCCTTTGGATATTGACCTCATCAAATTGGCTTATTCCTTTAAATGGGTAAATGGCTGTCATATCTAAGAGTTATGCGGCTAAGCGGATAGCGAGCCTTCTCCATGTTCCAATTTAAAAACTTGGAGAGTGACTCTGGTTAGTCCGGCTTGGAACTTGTGATTATTCTTTCTGTTAGTCCATGTGGCCAGGGCGATGAGGTTTTCAGACCCACCTGGTATCACAGAACCACCCATGGGACTGGTGTGTGTGTGTGTGTGTGTGTGTGTGTGTGTATGATACGAAGGGGAGCTCACATAGGTGTAGCTCCCACATGAACCATTTGGTTCTGGATAGTCTTTCCAGTTGTGTCAATTACAGGTGTAAACTTTCAGATTTCTCTTTTGCCTACTTGCATGTAGGAACATTTTTAAAAAGAAGATTTTATTTATTTTTTATTTGAGAGAAAGAGTGAGCACAAGCAGTGGTGGAGGGAGGCAGAGGGAGAAGCAGACTCCCTGCTGAGCATGGAGACTGACATGGGGCTGGATCCCAGAACCCTGAGATCATGACGTGAGCCAAAGGCAGATGCTCAACCAACTGAGCCACCCAGGTGCCCTATCATGTCGGAACATTTTTAAGTTAAGCTACAGCTCCAGTTCCAGTTTACTTGCAGCAGCTAGAAACCATATCATATGAGGAATAATTTGAAGGATTTAATTTGAAGTATTTAATATAATATATTAATATTTAATAATTTGAAGTATTTAATATGTATTTGAAGTATTTAATATGGAGGTGGGAAAAATAAAGAGAGACATAAAAATTGCCTCCACTACTCAAAGGAGGAAGGTGTGGAAGATGGTGAAGCTTGCTTGGTATTCCTTCAAAGGATAGAACTAGGATACATGGGATACCAGTGGTAGGATTAGCTTTCAACTCAGAGTAAGAAAGAACTTCATAAAACTTGTAGTTGTCTAGAGCACCTGGGTGTCTCAGTCAGTTAAGCATCTGCCTTTAGCTCAGGTCATGATCTCAGGGTAGTGGGATCAAGCCCCACATTGGCTCCCTGCTCAGCAGGGAGTCTGCTAGTCCCTCTGTCTCTCCCCCTGCTCCTGCTCTCTCTCTCTCTCTCTCTCTCTCAAATAAATAAATAAATAAATAAATAAATAAATAAATAAATAAAATCTTTAAAGAAAAATTTATAGCTGTCTACAATGATAGTGACCTTTTTTGTGCAATGGTGTACTCCTTAGCAATGAAAACTTTAAATGTGGCTGATCAACCACTGATGTTGTGAAAGCAGTTCCTCCTTGAGGAAGGGCTGAACTTGTATGGCCTTCTATTTTAAAGTCCTGTGTTCTCATCTAAGCTGAATTCAGGGTCTCTTTCTTTGCCCCCTTTCCTGCCCCATGCAGAGAAAACAAACCAAGACAAAAACAAAACAAAACAAAACAAAACAAAACAAACCCAAAAAGGATTACAAATGAACTACTCAATTCTGAAACAGTTGTAAATATTTCTACCAAGGAAACTTTTGGTAAAGCATGGTCTTATGGTTTAGACTCTTGTACACAATCAGGGCTAAAAGCAGTGGATAATTCTTGTTTACCAGAGCATCACTTCTTAATAATAAGTATAAAAAGATAAGATGAGAAAATACAACACAACTTGCCAGCAAAAGCCATCACTGCTTTGAAACATCATCTGGTTATTGCTTTTTCCTTTAGACAGCAGGCTATAAGGCTATAAGGCTATAAGGAGGTTGCAGAGCTCTGTTTCAGGCTGTCTAGAATATTATGGCCATACTGCTTTCTAAAGCATAATCTTTTTGATGTCTCTTCTAATTAGAAATGTTGAACTGCAAAGGAGGTTAATTTTCACCATCAGGTTTGTGTGCTGTGTGAAACTAAGGAGATAAGAAATTGTTCTGTCTATATGCCATATCCACTTATAGGTTCATTACGGAGTCTCTGAAAGTATTGCTTCTGATCCAAACCACCAATATTTGCTATAAATCAGAAGGAGGTTGAATTAAACCTATGCCATTTTTTTTTTTGAGTTGAAGATAAAACTGGAACTGGTAAATGGTGATCGATGATTTGTTTTTCTGCCTTTTTCTTGCTGGTTACCTTGGGATGTTGGCAAAGGTTGATTTGTTTTTAGAGAAATAGCAATGCTCAGGTATGTATTGGAAGCTAGGTAAATTTAGCCACTAACAATCTAGATTTGCTTAATCTTAGACTCTTACATTATTATTCCAAAAGCTAATTATTATCATCTCATCTTGAGAAAGGACAGTCAGAAGCTTATGGCATTTGAAAGTTACTTTTGCTTGATAATGAATTAAACAGGTTTAATTGAGACTTCCAAATCTTAATGTGATTTTAAGACTCATGAAATAAATTATTGGGCCAAGAAATAGGTTTAGTATGAAAACAATTAAATGGGGAACCCAAATTATTTCCTAGTAATCAATTATCTTGTTTTTGAGTTTGTTAAATTATGGGTATCATATATAAATTCTCTATTGATTTTAATTGGTTAATATAACTTTATTTTAATTATAGCTGAGCATTTAACTATGTGTTGCAAAGTGTACTGAACAGTTAACTTAGTGTTATTTGTCTATATCTCCTCTAGCATATACATTTGCTCCATAAAACACATATAAAGTTCCCAAGCGCAGAGACTGAGCTATAAAAGATTCTCAATACATGTCAGCTAAAAATCTATCTAGATTCCCTTGTAAAAATATCAGCATAACTTGACCAGATTGTGTTCTTCATGGAATGATCAAATACTTTATTTTTAAATGTTATTTTTTTTAGATTTTATTTTTATTTGTTTGACAAAGAGACGGAGTGAGAGAGAGGAAGAGAGAGAGAACACAAGCAGGGGGGAGCAGGAGAGGGAGAAGCAGGCTCCCTTGAGCAAGGAGCCCGACCAGTGGTTTGATCCCAGGACCTGGGATCATGACTTGAGCCAAAGGCAGATGCTTAACCTACTGAGCCACCCAGGCACCCCTGATCAAATGTTTTATAGCATCTCTCTCTTATTTCAGGTGAAAATTCTAATTATTAGTAATTGCCTTCCATAATTAGCAATATGTCAACTGCCCTGATTCTCTAGAGGAGGAGTAAAAGTAGGGACAGAGGCTAGGGCTTATTGGACCATTCTAGGAGGGTTCTCCTTCAAGACAGTAGGCTAGGAATTAGGAATTCATTGAGGCATGAGGTTAGTCTCATTCATTCTTATGTTAGGAAAAAAAAAATCAGCCTAACCAGAGAGCATGGGCTCTTAGATGAAGGTTGGGAGGCTGAGAAAAGTATAAACAGTGTGGACTGGCTAACTATTGGTTGAGATCAGATGGTTGAAGTGGTTGTGGTTGGAGACTGTGTTATTGAAGAGCATCGGAAGGAGATCCTGAATTAGGAAAAAAAGTCTTCAAGGGAAATTGGAAGAATCAGTGACAAATTTACCAGCCACTGAAAATCACTGGAAATCCTGCTGATGTTCCAGTTTGCCAGTGTGATTAGGGCGGTGTTTATGAGCATGGGCTGTGATGTCAAATGAGCTGGATTTTTTTTTAACTTAGAATATACAAGTCTTTCTTTTTTATAAATTTAAATTTAAGTTAGTTAACATATAGTGTAGTGTGACTTTCAGGAGTAGAATTTAGTGATTCATTGCTGACATTTAACGCCCCGCGCTCATCCCAACAAATGCCCTCCTGAATGTCCATCCTCCATTTAGCCCACCCACCTCCCTGGCTCAACCTCTTCTTCCCATATAACCCTGAATAAGTCTGTATCTGTCCTGTAGTTTGATTTCCTTCTTTGGAAAATGGGAGGAAAGTGGTACTTCTCCTGGTGAGTGCTAATAGTATGTGCGGCACATTTTGAGCAGAGCCTGACACATGTTAAGAGTTAGCCATTATTTTGTTCTCATGGGCTTGTCTTACACATCCATGCTGGTGTGCGTGAAAATAAAATGAGTGATAACCTGTGTACCGTCCTTTTTGAAGCTGGAACTTCTCATGCTGGTGAATAGAAACTGCATGCATTCTTTCTTTAGCATATCATTTTATTTTTTTATGGGAAATTAATGAAACAGCAGCAAAAATGTTTAAACACACACAATTAAATTCATAAATGGAGCAATCCTGCAGTGAAATTGAATTAGTTGCCTGTGGGCACATAAATATTTGCAGTTCATTGCAATTATTAATATCTTACCATGCTTTTATTGGTAAGTACTATGCCATTTGTTGTCAGAACCTTGCATTTAATGCTGTGTGTTCATGGTTACCCCTGCATTCTTGTTTCTTTGTAAACATAAGAAGATAGACATGCTAACCTCCTTGCTGGCCTCCACATTTATCTGTTAGACTTTACAGACTATTTCTTCCAAAAGAATCGAGGTTATAGATGTATAACTGTGAGCCTGGATGATAGCTTCTATATTTTGTGAACTCTAATTAATCATGAACTCATAGAATTTTATAGGTTTGCTTAAAAAGCGAACACATAGACCTAGGGAGAACGGTACACGTGACTTTAAACATATATAGGTGATGACTTGACCTGTGTGTGGAAGTCAGAAGGAAAGATCTGCATAGTACAGGGAAAAACAAGGGGACATGTTTTGGAAAGAGAGAACAGGCACTGATAACCTGAAGTGTAAATTAACAAGATGCTACAGAGCAGGGAGAGAAGAAGGACAAAGTAGTTAAGGTGAAGAATGAAACCCTAAAAATCTGAAATCAGAAAGAATATTGAAAGTGGAGGTCAGCAATCTATCTTGTATGCAATGGTTTGTCTCATTAGTGCATTTATGGGGAGTAATCCACCATCTAGGCGGCTCTCTGCCTTGGAGGGCTGGTGTGCTGGTGGTGTTCTTTTATTTACTCACATGATCTTCTGCATCACAAGGAGCTGTATTAGTCAGGGTCCTGGCAGCAGACAGAGGCACACTCTGGGATTGCGAAGGGACTGTTACAGAGATATAGACTGGTTACGGGCCAACACTGGACCCCGGGCTCCTTGTCGCTCGCTACTAACAATGGGAAATTGTTATCTCCTCTGAGTCAGAAGTGGCAGAGGGGGGAAAAAAAAAAAACACGTTGTCACCATCCATTGCCCACCGGGGCCTGACGGGAGCTCCAGCCTCAGAGGTAGGAAGGGCTTCCCCATAGGAGCTGCTTGCAGAAAGCAGCCCCTTCCAAATATGGAAGCTGGGACAGAGAGGATGGGTGGGGAAGAAATCTCTTGATCACTTTCTCTTCACACCTGTCCCGCTCTTTCCATGGTCTTCCACTGGCTGAATCCACATGGAAGCTAAATGAGAAGAGAGCTCCGTGATACACTGCATGTGCTTTACCAGGGCGGAGAAAGGCGGAGAATGGATGTGGGTTTGGGGTGGTGGTGGTGGGTGGGATGAAAATGGAGAATAACTTGCACAGTGCCTTTAAATAGTTTGAAATTTCTTCTAATCCATCTTAGGAATGTCCCATTCAGTTCTACAAATAAGACCCAGTACACATACCCATTCTTTTAGTACCCTTACCACATGTTTTCTGTATGGACCATTAGTCTCCACCTGAAGAGTGGGGACTATAGCAAAGGACATTCAGCAGAGGAGCAGTTACCATAGACAAGTGACTTCTCACTGAATAGTAGAAATGATGCTAAATTTGGGTGTTTTGTCACTGTAGTACCCCATCATCAGCTGGTAATGGTAACAAATTTGGAAAATCATATCTGTGTTATGATGCAAGGTGGACAACACACATTTTATATCTGTGCATAGTATTTTATAAATTTGAAGTCATATAGCAGTATTAAGACACGACAGAATAGTTTGCAAAACTGGCTGTAGTTTGCAAAAGCATACTTGTGCAATGAGGTGCTTCCTGCTGCTTAGGTTTTCTTCCAAGAACATTAAGAATATTAAAAGTAATATTAATGTGGCTATCAGTCTCTGAAGGTAAAAGGTGAGGAAAGAAAAAAATGTATCACATTTGAAACTATTTTAATGTTTTTGGTTTTAATTTTAAGGCTTCTGAAACACTATTTCTGTATTTATTTTGGGGAAGATATGATACACTTGATGCCATACATATGTGCAACTCTTTGCAAAACATTAGGAAGGTGGAATCTTAGCATTAGATACTGATAAAGAGTTGAAGTTGGTAGCTGAGAAAACTCGAGTAAGAACTGTCAAGTCACTGTTTTAATTCCAAGGTCAAAATGTCATGAGTAAAACACTATTCAATATATGCATCTGTAGGTGACAAAAACAATATTCAATGCAATATCTGTTCCTAGTACCTCTATTGAACTTGGTGCATATGTGTTGAGTTCATTTCTTTTTAAAAATTTTTTAAAAAAAGATTTTGTTCATTTGAGAGAGAGAGAGAAGGAGCATGAGCATGTGAGTAGGGGGGAGGGCAGAGGAAGAGGGAGAAGCAAACTCCCAGCTGAACATAGAGCCCATTTTGGGGCTTGATGCAGGGCTCTATCCCAGGACCTTGAGATCACGACCTGAGCCAAAGTCAGATGCTTACCCGATTGAGCCACCCAGGTGCTCCTCCCCAAGTTCATTTCTTTCATCCACAGGATGGAATTTTGCATTGCTGGGAACAACATCAACCATAAAGAACTTACCTACCTCTATCCTCTTTTTCACAGCTGCCCTTACACACATCACTCCTTTTTTTTGTTTCCTGGGACCCCATCGTGTGATGTGTAAACATGAGGGTCATCATTAGGCCCTTGCCTCTCTGTATGCAAGTGCAATGATAAAATTGCCTTAGGAATTATATTCTGCTGGCTATGAAAGAGCTAATAACTCCATTCAACCGAATTTCAGTCCAGTTAACTTAAAAGATTCCAGGAGAGGAGTTAGAGGTTTTCTTTCCCATATAGCTTCATCAAGTTTGTCATTCTGCCTTCTGAACACTCGATGAAAGAGGTGGATTAATAGGTAGTTCTATTTCTAATGTTTCTATTAAGAAACAGTTCTATCAATACTTATCTTGATAAATAAATATCAAAAGTATTGTGTATAAAAACGCTGGACAACATGAAGGAACTCAGGTACACTGGAGCTGTCAAATTTATTATCCAATGTGTATTTAATCTAAAAATATTTGTCAGCTCTCATGGCCCATTTTTTGTCTTTTAAATTCAGACTTAAGCCTACAGCACCACCGCAGATAAATTTCTTTGCTTTGAAAGTTTTATTCTCCAAGTTCCCTATGTGTGCTATAAAGAATAATTAATGTAATGAAAAAATCAATATTGTGTATAAATTATTTAGACTTTACTATCATTGTAATTTTCTCTTGAACACCTATTGATTGGCAGCAATTCATTTGTTAATTTCTTCCTAATAAGATATTCATTGTATTGGGTCTGTAGTAGTGCTGTCTTCACACCTTCACAAATAAGTCATGAATTACTAATGATACATGGAAGAAGTTAACCTACTAGTGAGTGCCGTGAGGTGGAAAACAGGCAGAGGGGAGTCATTTGAAATGCAGTCCCATGGAAAGCCTGTGTAGTCTGACAACCGCTAATAACTAAATGAGTAGACTCTTGCAGGGCATTAATTTGGACTTTAAAATTTTATGTGAGTGTGTTTTTCCAGGTAGAAGAAAGCCTTAGCATTGGCAAATCCTGCCTCAGTCGCATTTTCCAGATCCAGTAAAAGAAAGAAGCAAAGAACATATGTTCTGAAACCCAACTGTGGGCTTAAATCCTGAACCTCTTACTTATGATGTGACCTGGCATGAAGTGAGTAAGTTCTCCAGGCCTCGTTTTTCTTATCCATAAGACAGTGATAAAAACATTCCTATTTTGGGGGTTAGTGTTGGTTTGAGACCTTGGGAGCTCCCTGGATGAAATCTGAAACACCTTTGTCCATGGAGGGCAAAGAAAGACTCAAGGGAGAGGTAGCTACTCCAGACTGGTAGGTAGGTGGCAGGTTTGATAGGCAAGGGAACTTCCATCGGGGGCTTGTCTCTGGTGGCCCCAAGGTGAGTAGCTCTCTGTACCTGCCTGCCAGAGTCTTAAGAGTTTATATAGGAGCCTTAACTAAGTTCAGTCCAGGTGGTCTCAACATCTTACTGTCTCAAGGCTGTGTCCTCAAGATAGCTCCTAGTGTGGGGGTGTAGACAGAGAATGCCTTCCAAGGACAGGGGACCAGCAGAGAGAAGCCTCCGATTGGCTGGGTCTAGCTTGTGGCAGGTCAGCCATTGGTCCTGTCCTCTAGATGACTTCTTCCAACAGTCAGTAATGAGGATCACATAAGTGAATGCTCAGAAACATCTATAGCTGTGTGTGTTTCTTTTTTAAGTCAATTTTTAAATCCATAATTGTTTTGTTTTGGGGGAGGAGGATAAGGAATAATCTTCCTAATTATCTGCAACAATGCTCTGAATGCATTGGTTTTTAAGTGCTGCTTTGATGGTTGTCCATTGAATTTCTTCAGAGGAGTAAGAACAATCCAAGAGCTTTTGGAAACCCAAAGAGATTTGAGTCCAAGAAATCAAACTGCCAAAATTCATGGCAAAGAGAACCTTTGGGTGCGCTTATTTGGACCACGGAGCATCTACATTTATGATTAAGCAACCATGGTTTGAATCTAGGCTTCTTCATGAACTCGTTTACTTGTTTATTGTGTGGCCTTCCTGCCAACATGTAATTTTCCTGATGATAGTGACTATTTTGTTCCTTTCTGCATCCTCAATGTGTGGAGTAGTGCCTGGTCATAAAGGCTGTCAAACAAATGTTGGCTGAATAAATGAAGGACTGAAAGAAAACAAGCATAAATAAATTTACTAATTTATTGGACAATTTGGATAAGAATATGTATCCTGACTTCCTTTTTTGGACTTGTTGGAGGCTTAAGGAAATGACAGTGAAAGCACTTTGTAAAATATAAAGTACTATACAAATTTAAATTTACATTGATGGTGAGAAGCATTTTGATATAGAATGGAAAAGGAAAGGGAGTTGGATTTTGAAAATGCAATGAATATATAATTCAGCTTTTACAGAGAGTTTCAAAAATTAAGAATGACAAAGATGCATTTGAAAAATATGTAAAATATACATTCAGTTCACCAACTTGTTAGAGTAATGAGCAGTTTCCTTTAAAGCGGGACATAATCTATTATGAAAAGCTTATCAAAATGCTTAAGGTTTTCTCCTTAGACCACAGGGAAACCTTTTTTTTCACCAGGGATTTGACACAGATCAACGTATAAATGTCCCCACCCCCCCATGCTTTACCCCTTTGAGGAAGCGATCCTAAAATTGTTATTTTTAATTTTTTTTTATTTATTTTTAATTTTGTATTCATGACTTTATCATTATTTTTATATGACAGCTATAAATTATGGCTTTCGGCTCATATGTCCTGAAAGTGAGCTGAGGATGTGACTCCTTCCTTTAAGCTGATTTAGCATGCGATAATCCACCGAGCTGTTCTCTACATACTTGTCTTTGAAGCTAATTACAGAGAGAGCAAAAAGTTGCTTTAGAAGAGAAAATAAAATCTAGAATCAGGAGTTTGTGTTATAATAAAGATCTATCAGCAGAGTAACTTTGCTTAGCAATGAGCTGGTTTTCATATGTGAGGTGTCCCTGGTCACTTCCACTTTAGGAGGATATGCACATTTGCTCTGGGGGAAATCTAAACGTACGCAAAGCACCTGAGCTGGGCCCGGGTCTTGGAAGAAGTTCACGACTGGCAATAGGAGGTGATGCAGAAGATCACTTATTGCACTCTCTGTTACAAACAGCAACACCCACTCCCCCGCCCCCGCCAGGCTTGTAGAAGTATCCCCACTTTACAGATGAAGAATTGGAGTATATTTATCGGGATGCCATCAGCTGCTTTTAACAAAAAGTCAAATTGCAATTGGCTTAATAGTAAGACATTTTAAATCTCGCAACAAGCCCAGAGAGAATTGGTTGATTCTGTCTTGATAGCATTTCCAAATCCAATAAAGCAAAGAGGCAAAGAACATAAGTTTTGGTGCCCAACTGTGAGTTTAATTCCTGACTCTAGCCCTTAATGCTATGTGACCTTGCATAGATTACAAGAATTCTATAGGCCTCAGTTTCTCAATCTGTAAAACAATGATAAAAACATTCCTCCTTGGTGTTAGTGTTGAGGATCACATGAGGTAATACAGACATTTAGAGGAATACCCGAAACATAGTAAGTATTCATTAAATGTTAGGTGTTTTTATTTTACTGAGGACTCAGGTGTTTTTTTCACACCTTTATTTTACTCTGCCACCTTAAACTTGGGCTGCCTCCCCCCTCATGTTGGTTGCATGGAGGCTGCAGCTATTCAGGCAAAATTTCTTGGCCAGAGGGATGATATTTAGAGCAGAAAGGATCACGTTCCCATCCCTGATCCAATCAGTGGCAATGGGAATGGGACCTCCATGATTTGTCCCTGAAGATTGGAATAGGCTAATCCCCTCCCCCTCCCTGCCAAGTTATGAGTTGATAGCAGAACAAAATCAAGGGCCTTTCAACAAGGGAAGGCGTGATGGGTATTGGAGAGCCTACCAATAGAATCTCCAACCTGTTTTACAGACACATGATTAAACTGTAAAACTAGACTTCAAATCTAGGCTTCACCCCAAGTTCTGGGCTGCCAATTATTCTAACTACATATATGAAAAGTGTTGCATTTCTATGATCAGTCAAAGATTGTTCATTGATTTTTTTCATTCATTTCTTTGTTGGTTTAGTGAACTTCAACATACATTTATTGAGTGTCTAGTACATATCAATCACATGCAGTACACTTTGGGGGAAATCAGAGGGTGAAGAAATAGTAATTATTGCTGACATGTTTTAATTGCTTATGTTGCTTTAGGCTAAGTGCTTTATTATGTAAGTACATGCATTAAGTAGGTACTATTATCATATTCATTGTACAGGTAAGAAAATGAGGATCAGGAATGTTAAGTGACTTGTCCATGGTTGCAGAATTAATCATTGGTGGAGTAGCAAGATATTTTAATTCAGGTGTATCTGATTTCAGAATCATCTCTCTCTCTCTCTCTCTCTCTCTCTTTGAGCTGAGAATAGCAAGTACATTGTTATTTTTTTATTCAGGTATGCTTAACATGCAGTGTTATATTAGTTTCAGATGTACAATATAATTGTATATAACAATATAATTCAACAATTCTATACATTACTCCATGCTCATCAAGATGAGTGTACTGTAGGACCATACCTCTTAACTCTAGACTGTGCTGATACTGTGTATATATGACTATGGTCTAGGCAGGTAAGAGGAATACCATCAAGAGCAATGCAAGACCAAGGTAGAGCTAGGTGGGTTATTATAATAACCATGTTTGCTAGTTTTTATATTTCATGCTTTGACATCTGGGGCCTTACTGATTTTGGAGGGATTGCCCCCCCAGAATTAGCTAATTCCTAGATATGTAGTATAGGACCCTCTTTGAGCATGTCTTTCACATGCAAACCAACTAATTCAGAGCCCATTTCCCCAACCATTTCCTTTATCAAGCTTTTCTATGCCAGGCCACTATCCCCCTCGTGCTGATCACCTGAGGGCCAGGAACCAGACCATTTAGCACAGTCACTATTCCCTGGAGCCCACAGCAATTAATCAAACTAGCCAGTCCTATACTGGCTTACCCTGCCTTCATTGTTCCTTCCCTCAGAAACCACAGTAAAGTCTCTTGTCCAAGTTTCTACCTTGCTTCCTCTGCCACCCGACAACGATGCTTTCCTGTGTGGCCTGGTGTGGCATGCTGGGCCTCCGGTTGCTAGGGGTCCATGAGTGTACAGAACTCCTTCCTTCATTACAGTCATTTCTGGGTCTGCTTTTCTTCCCGTACGTGTTTAAAAGAAATCCCCAAATCCTTAAAACAGCTCTCAAGAATGGAACTCAAATATAGGACAAGGAATCTAGTTAATCAAAAACAGAATGGTAAAAGTAGGTTCAGAAGCAGAGTAAAAACCAGTGATCAGAGTACAGATGCAAGGTCGAGTTGGAACTGGGTCCTGGATTAGACTAACCAGTGCTCTCATGTCTATAGTCAAGACTGCATTGGTTGCAGGGATTGGAGTGGAACCAAGTCTTCAGGTCAGATGGTTCTGAGCTATAGGAGGACATGGATGTAGGAGGACAGAGGGAGGAAAGGGAAGAACTGTAGAGCTCTGACACCAAGTGATCCCTTATGATTTAAACAGTATTGTGAAAACATCAACTGGTTGTCAAGAGTGATATAATACTTAATTTAATTTCATTTTTAAAAAGTTTTTATTTTAATTCCAGTTAGTCAATATACAGTATGAGATTAGTTTCCAGTGCACAATATAATGACTCAACACTTCCATGTATCAACCAGTCCTCATCACAAGTGCACTACTTAATCCCATCTTGTTTCACCCATTCCCTCACCCACTTCCCCTCTGGTAACCATCAGTGTGTTCTCTATAGTTAAGAAGCTGTTTCTTGGCTTGACTCCTCTCTTTCTTTTTTCCTTTGCTTATTTTCTTTATTGAATTCCACATATGAGTGAAATCATATGGTATTTGTCTTTCTCTGACTGACTTATTTTCACTTAGCATTACACTCTCTAGCTCCATCCATGTCATTCCAAATGGCAGGATTTCAGAGCTGAGTAATATTCGTATGTGTGTGTGTCTATGTGTGTATCATATCTTCTTTATCCATTCATCTATCCTTGGACACTTGGGCTGCTTCCATATCTTGACTTTTGTTAAATAATGCTGCTCTGGACATAGGGGTGCATGTATCCCTTTGAATTAGTGTTTTTGTTATTTAGCTTTATTTTGAAGTGGTTTTATTTCTATAGCTAGCTGACTTGCTTGCTTGCATGATTCATGATTGTATATAGCTACTGGGCACTGTGGAGGACAGAGATGAGGGAGAAGACTTGGTCTTGGCTCTCAAGGAATGAAATCACAATTTTGTAAGGCATGGAAAAAATGACTTGGAAATATTTATGTCACAACATTTAAGTCAATTCATGGTTTTGTATGTATGAATTTTTCCAGTAATAAACAGGTGCATAATAAAGAGTTTGAATTGGCTGAAGAGAGGGTGATATTGGGATGGATGTAGGATAGCTTATAGGCAGCTTGAAATATATGCTGGACTGAGAAGATTATTTTTTGTTCAGTATCACATTTAGAATTACCTTAAGTTTTTTTTAAGATTTTATTTTTAAGTAATCTCTATACCGAACATGGGGCTTTTACTCATGACCTAGAGATCAAGAATTACATACTCTACCAACTGAGTCCGCCAGGTGCCCTCTAGAATTACCTTCAGTTCTTAAACAGTGATAGTTTTACAAATATGTCCAGAAATTCTCTGATACTTATGCCCAGGATTGACTTTAGTGACTTGATTCTAATGAAGGGAACACAACCAAAGGGATAAGATGCCACTTCAGATGTTAGGTTATAAAAAGACTGTGGCTTCTATGTTGGTGATCTCCTCGGCCCTCTACCCCTCTCACACCCACCCCCTCTCATCACTTGCTCTGGGTAAAGTTGTATTCTGAGCACCCTACAGAGAGGCTTACTTGGCAAGGAACTGAAGCCTCTTGCTGGCAGCAGGGTGAGTGAACTTGGCAGAGGGTCCTCCAGCCCCTGTCTAGTCTTCAGAGACTGCAACCTTGCAAGAGGCCCTAAGCCATGTTTGAATGCTAACAGCAATGATAAAGCAAAGATGGGTGATTGTAAGAGCGATGTTTTTAAGACAATGACAGATGATCCAATCATGGAACACAAGATCTCATCTATCTTCTTCTCTTTTTAACAGAAATGAAGGCATAGTATTTGAGTACAGATATAGGAAGGCTGGTGAACTGTTGGTTGAAAGATGAGGTTGTTCTAATCCGATTGCAACTCTTTTCTCTGTGAAGTACAAAGCAAGGTCACTAGTTGAGAGGGGAGCAGGGAGGAAGAAATGTTGGAAACTTGAAGAGAGCAGAGAAGGTGTAATTATCTCAGAAGTTGGGGAAACAAATTTCCTAGGAAGTAAGCCGTCTGGCAGTATTCAGTTGTGTTTTGAGACATGATTATAAATTTGAAACCAGCCCTGCCAGCAATGTTCTGTGATTTTCTTCAGCAACATTAAGCTGCTCTGGTGCAGGCATGAGATAAGTGCATAGGGTATTTAACCAGGGTTGGGGTTTTACCAATGGAGGGGCGGGAGAGTTATGTTTGCAGGGAGGCATTTATAGTGCCAGATCATGTAATCCAGGCTGGTTAGGAGGTAGGCAAAGTTAGAGGGTGTGTGTTAGGGTTGATACCATAGGTCTGTCTGGGGAACTGTGGGAGGGGAGCTGGACTGCGGGATAAGCGCGCTGGACTGTAGGAGATGATGCTTAGAGGACAGCGTGTGTGAGGTTGACATGCTGGAGTGGGTGCTGCAGCTTGTGTGATCTATGGGAAGAGAGGCTGAGGTAGGGTAAGAAGTGATCTCTAGAGTTAAGGAGAATGGTGGGGACAGGATGTTGGGTGGATTATTCATGTAAATGTTGAAGTCAAGAATAATGGAATTGAAGAGGAAAGTAAGGAGCCTAGTGCTGGGGGTTGGGAAGTCAGTGGTGATAGCACCATGGGTCAAGGGTGGCAAAGAATGATATGTACTTTGGCTCTCTATCTTTCAATGTCCCATTAGGGGCATCGGAACTCCCATGTAGGGAGGTCAGAGTGCAGCATTCCATGAGAAGTTAGGGCCTATGACTTCCGCTATTGTTATGTTTATCACTCAATCACAGTTATCAAGACACAGTTTTGTTCAACTTATTTTTTTTTTATGAAAGCAGTAATGGGAATGATATTTGTAAAGTTTTTTCTAAAAGCATTTAGACATTTTAGGCTTTGTTATCAAAGGGACCAAAATTCTCTTATCTGCAAACCTCCCTTGTGAGGGAAAGCTCTATTCCTGTATTTTGCCAGATACACGAGATTTTCCAGTGGACAGATGACCTCATAGGAAATAAAATCCTGACCACTGGCTGAGAGCTGGGCCCCAGAATTTGGAAACAAACCATGACTCAGCCCATCATATGTCAGTATGTGAGTAGGTAGGTTTCTGAGAAATAAAGGTTTCTCAAGGAGACAGCTCGCATTTATAAAGGAGGGTTTGACCATTGTCAAAACTTGTGGTTTTCATGAGATGGACTGGGAGGGGATAATTATGATTTCCAGAAGGTTATGCATTGCTTATATGTCGAAGGGGGCTCATTCATAGATAGTTGGGGCTGTGTTTTGTCTAAAGCTTGATTCTTTCCACATTGAGAGAGCTATTTACATTTATTTAGAAACTGATATCCTGTTTTTCTGGAGAGGGGCTGAAGGCAGTACAATAAATTATACTGGTGTTTGTGACTTTGAAGCATCAGAGAGGTCAAGAGGGACCAGGGACCAAGGAAGGGTTTTGGAATGAAGGTCCAAGAAATCTATAGACTAGCAAGGTACAGAAAGGTGGGTGGGCAAACAACCAGTATTTAAGTTCTTATACTTAACTTTTAGTAATTGCACAAGTTTGGGCATGCAGAGGTGGCTAAGGCCCTGCTGATAAAAAGAAAAAAAAGCCAAGATAACAAAAAAAACTCCTTTTGGATGGGAGAGAGCAATCTGTTCAGCTAAGATCCAGTGAGTAGGTTGGAAGTGCCAGGTGCTGGCTAGGCACTGGAAATAAAAGGTGAATCAGACATTTGCCCTGTTCTCAAGGACTTTACAGACAGACCTAACACTGGACAGTTTTACGATTATACCAAGGGATGTGCTAGAACAGGTGAAGTAGGAACCTGCTAAATAGAGAGGTGTGGTCGGCAAGGGCAGGAGAGACCTCCAGGAGGACACAGAGTAAAAAGAAAGGGTGATCAGAACTTAGGATAATGAGCTGCTAATTTTGCCAAGGGTATGGTGAAGACCTCGGAAGTTATTTAGGAACTGTGCATGAGTTACTTTACCTTGTCAGGGAACTCCTCCAAAACTATTTTTCACCACTTCTCACCCTTGGGTGTCCTGAATATGTCTCCATGACATGCTGTTTGCTCCACTTTGACCAGTTATTAAGTTGTATCATAAATGATTTCTTATTAAAAATGTCAGAAGTACCACAAGTTTATGAAAAATGATTATATTTGTCTTTAAATTAAAGTGGAGTCAAGGTGACCTGTGGGTTCCCTCTCATGTTCTGTGATGCTTTCTTAAGTGGGATACAAAAGGATAGATTTACAGTGTGTCCTGAAGGGAAAAGGTTGATTACTTCATTTTTAGCATATATAATTAGGAACAGATGAACAATACTATTCAATTATCATATAGCTTAATTACTTGTGAATGTGCATATTAAGGTACATAACCTTCCTAGGCTAACTGCCTACCTCCAAAGACAATTTGAAGTGGATTACAGAATTAAAATAGGACAATTAAAAATACGCATAAAACGAAAACCAGTTAAAAGGAACAGAAAGATGTGTGTGCCAGCCATCTAAGTTTAATTCATTTATGCAGTTAAACATGAACTTAAGCTTTTAATATCTTGGCTGCTAAGACAAAAAATTAAAGACTTAGAGAGCCTTTGTCATTGGGTTAAGTTTGTCTTAGGAAAAAAGAAAAGATGACTTGTTTTTTCTGACCTCTGGAAGGAATTTATTGCTTAAAGGTACTTGAGATGACATCATGAACAATGTTTTCATGATAGTTTTGCCAAAGATACAGAAACATTCTTCAAAGGGCTGTTACTTACATCAGCTCTATCGAATAGAGATTTTGGTGTATCACTAATAAGTGACAGAAGAACATAATGAAAAAAATCTCATTTACTATAGTGACAAAGATATAAAATACTTAGGAATGAGCTTAATTATTAGAGGATCACTGTGACTTGCATAAATAAAACTACAACACTTCCCTGGAGATATGCTTGAAGCATGAATGAACAGAGAAACATTTCCTGAATGGAAGAATGAATATTGTAAAGACTGCAAATTTTTAGTAAGTTAATTTATAAGTTTAAAAATTAAAAAAAATCTGCTAGACTCTTGACAAAATCATTCTAAAGCGTTCTGAAAAAAAAAAAAAATCACAGGATACCAGAAATGTGACTAAAGAAGAAAAGTGATGAGGTGAAGTTAGTCCCAGATATATACCATGTTAGAATGTTTATGCATCGCTAGGTAAAAGGAAAATAGTACTTAAATAGGAGGAAAAGCTCTAGAAATTGATAAAATTGTATTTGTGATTTGAATGTCGGATGCAGTCATTACTACAGAGCAATAGGGATAGAAATACTTAATAACCAGATTCCCAACAACCTTTAGAAAAGGTTATTCAGGTCCATGTCTTCTATTATCCAATAAACTATGTTCCAGGTGAACCCAATAGTTGAACATAAAAATTAAGCTTGAGAATAATGCAAGAGCACCTTGGCAAGAGGGATCCCTTCCAAAATATGAAGAGATAAAAGAAAGCACAAGAACAAGCCTGAGAGATTTATCTCTATTAAAAATGTGAAATGTGTATCGTGAAAGCAACACGACTAACTGAAGTTAAAGGGGGAAAGGCATGGTTGGACAGGAAGACCAGAGATGCACACATGCCACTGTTAGATTAGATTACATTCCTGATTTATTTAACCAAGGATGCAGGGTTTTATTGGGATGAGAAGGTCACACAGAACCAGAGAAGATGCAATGGGTCCCTACAGTTCTCTTCTGCCTGCAGGGCTTCTAATGAAGCAGGTGCATTAGCCCTGTGCCATGGCTCTGTCCCCAAGGGGTGGGGTCCCTCCACATCTGAGAAACTCGTGTTGCTATGCCCCTCAGCTCTTCTATACTCAAGGCTTAAATCACCATCCAGGGTTAAATCATACAGAAGTAGATTCCTTTAAATTAAAGGAGATGTTTGCACAGATCAGGCTTTCCTGGTTCTCTAGCCAGACTCAGCCTCCTCAAGGTCACTGCTTCCTCTACAGGGAGAAAGCAGACTCAGAGGCCAGTTGTCACCGAGCAGCATCTTTGTTCCTGGCTTCCCAGGACCTCAGAAAGCTCTCTCCCCAGTAAACAGGCTAAGGAAAAGCATTTGAAGTATGACACGAAGGGATTAATGATTTTCTTAAAGGCATTCAAACTGGTAGAAAAACTATTACATTCTCAATAGATAATAGGACAAAACTATGTACAGAGAATTTTCTCATTAAGAGCCTCAGTTCGTAGGTAAACAACTAGGAAAATATTAACCTCTTCAGTAAGGAATGCAACTAAAATGTAAATTTAAAAAACCATAACTTATACCTACTTAACTAGTAAACATTAAAAAATACAGGCATAATATCCAGTGCTCATGAAATTGTAGTGAAATGGGTTCATGGACAAGTTTGCGACCTTCTCTTGCTGATTTTTGAACATAATCTGACTATATATCAGGAACCAAAAAACTGCTCCTGGATAGTTGTACCGAGGATCTCCATTTTGGGGATTTATCTTAAGGAAGTAATTCAAGAGAAGAAAAAAAAAAAGCTGCTAACTTACTTCTTCTACTATTATTAATAATGGCAAGGAAATAGAAAGCCAGGGAATACCTAGGAAATTGGATGGAAGGGGAATGGTAGGTTTAGCTATGGTACAACAAATTGATGGAATATTTTTGTCCCCATTAAAATGATAATTATGAAGATGAGCATATTAGAAAAATTTGAGGCATTGTTAAATTAAAATAGTATCTATTCAGGGGTCACCTTTGTTATCTCTCCTGTAAAGTTTTACAAGGGGATGTAATAACATGAAAAAAGAATTTTGTGAAAGGATGGGTAATTTTAGTTTGACTCATAGTTTCTTTAGTATTATTATTATTATTATTATTATTATTATTTGTTCGTTTCTTTAGTATTAAAAGCATGGAGTAGTGATTAAAAATGTGGATCCTCGGATTTCTGGGTACATAGACAAGTTTTACTTATTACCTGTAGCAAAAGTTACTTAACCATATTTGTTTATTTATTTTTTAAAAAGATTTTTATTTATTTATTCATGAGAGACACAGAGAGAGAGAGAGAGGCAGAGACATAGGTAGAGGGAGAAGCAGGCTCCATGTAGGGAGCTTGATGTGGGACTCGGTCCCGGGATTCCAGGATCACGCCCTGGGCCGAAGGCACATGCTAAACCACTGAGCCACCCAGGCATCCAACTTAACCAGCCATATTTATGCCTCACTTTGCTCTTCTGTAAGATGGGGATGATAATAGTGCCTAATTATAGAATTGTGAAGATTATGTGAGTTCATATTTATAAAGTTATTAGAGAAGTACCTGATACATATAAAACACTGTGTCAGTATTAGCAGTTAGTATCATGTTGATTCTGATAAGATATAAAAGGGTGTAAAAATCCCAAATGAATAAAACTTTATTTTCACAAAACACCATCACCTAAGGCTTAATAAATAGGCATTGACTTCTTATAAGTCATGTAGAGAGCAGAGCTGTTGCCACTGGACCATGACTTCCTTTAGTATAAGGTCTCCAATTTTACCCATTTCTGTAATGTGCTGATTCCTGGTAGGCAATCAAGATTTTTTTAATTGACTGATTAGTCAAGGTATGTAGCTTTTGGATGATTTGGCCTAATAGTTGGCTAGAATTTAGGTAACCATAGCAATTTTTCCTCCTTGACCTTTTAACTACCTGAGGCCTTACCTTCCTCCATCTCTATGTCTTTGTTCAGTTTGCTAGTTTTGCAGGACCCAGGTCAGGTGTTGTCTGTTGAGGATTCTTTCATGGCACAGACATGGAACCCTGTATCTGTTACAGCATTTATCATATTATAGTTACATTTTGCATTAGTTGGAGCTCACCTACTTCCAAGTGACAGAAACCAATCTAATTAGCTCACTCCAGAAGCCGTGTTTATTTAAGATGCCAGCAGGCCACAGCAACATCTCTGGAAAGCAGGACAGTGGAACAACAGATGTCTGGAAGAGTCTTCAGTCTTAATCTGGTCAACTTCTGGAACTGGGCGACAGGAATGCATGACATGATTGACATGACCACATACTCTCTTCATTCATTGGCTTCTTTTACATTGCTGTGATCTGGCTCATTTCTTAGAGGCCTAATTGTGAATTTTTGGCTGAGACATTTGACTGGCCTACCTTACTTGACTGAACTGGGTTGAGGGTGGTGGTTGACATGTAGCTTGTTATTCTTGAGGAGGTAACAATAGCATGGTAAAATCCCCAAAACATGTTAGTGTAGAGCAGTCTCCCTTCTCTACTTGATTCCCAAACCATAAATTTTTCAAAGGCAGGTGAGTATCTCATTCATCTATGTATTCTAGGCAACCGGCCTGATGTCAGGCATGTGGAAAGTGCTCAATATGTATTTATTGAACTGAGCTTTCTAAATTGCAGTAAATTTTCCAATGAATGCCTGCAAACCCTATCTTAAACCATTATTAAAAAGGAGGTCCTGAGAGGTGCAGGTGGCAGAACCGCCACCCTGCTACCATTTTGTGGGCATCTGAGTTGTATTCTAACATCCTCCTTATGCAGAGAGGCTCAGGGGACTTGAAGGTAGCTAAAACTGTATGTAGGAATTGATGGGAGTTAATATGAAGTCATGGGAAAAGCATGGGTTTTGGAGTATACTAATTAATTTTGACCCTGAGGCTTATTATTTATTACATATATGAACTTGAGAAAGTCCCTAACTTCTCTGAGCCTCAGTTTACTCATCTATAAAGTGAGATAGATAATTTAATCCATTTTTTTTTAGGATAGAGTATCAAATAAGATTGTGAAATGTTTCTAGGATGCAGTAGGTATTAGTAACATAATTCCCTTCCCTTTCTCTCTCCTTGCTTCTTACCTCCTTAAGTGCTTTGAGAGTTATTCTGAATGGAGTCCTAAGAGTCCTGATTTTTGTAGCATGAAAGAGACTGTTTGGGCCTGAATATTTCATAAGACAAGAACTTCCAGGAAAATGCTAAATGGATTAACATTATAAGATGCCCCCTGTGGTTTAAACATATCAAAATAATAGCAGAAGAATTACAAAAATCATAATGAGCATCACAAAGGGAAAATAACCTTTGAAAATAATAAATGAAAATTTAAAATAAAAAAACAGATCTCATTGTGAAAATATTTTAGCACCAAGGAGGAAGAACATATTTGCAGTACCCAGCTTTTGCACTGGTGGAGATGGGGAAGCAAATATCAAGAATCACAAAGAGATTAGATTGAATGATGATATCCACTTGAGATAATAGAAAAAAAGACATAATATCTATAAAAATATGCAGTGATGATGAATGACTGCAGCACATGGAAATGCTACAGAAATACCAGAAAACAAGATAGGCTACAAAGCATAGATTTAGAGCACAAGAGTAAAGATTTACATTAGTTGTAAACTCTAACGCTAAGTGGTTAAATTAAAAACATGTAATAGACTGAATGAATACAGAAATTAGATTGAAATAGACCTGTGAAAAATAGGGATACTATTGTGAGTTGGATTGTGTCCCCCCCACCAAAATTCATGTTTGAAATCCTAACCCTGGTACCTCAGAATGTGATTGTATTTGGAGATGGGGATTTCAAAGAGATAATTAAGATTAAGTGAAGTCATTGAGGTGGGCTCTAATCCAATATGACTGGGATCCTCTTAAGAAGAGGAGATTAGGACACAGACACAAACAGAGGGGAGGCTTATGCAAAGACAAAGGGAGAAGCAGGCTGTTGACAGCTAAAAAGAAAGACTTCTGGATGAAACCAACCCTGCTGACACCTTCATCTTGCACATCTAGCCTTCAGAACCATGAGGAAATATAGTTTTGTTGTTTAATTTACCCAGTCTGTGGTATTTTGTTACGGTGACCTTGGCAAACTAATACAGATACCAAAAATATTGGAGAATCATATGAAAACGACAGGAAGGAAGTAGAGACCTTTTTTTTTTTTTTTTTTTTAGTATTTTATTTATTTGAGAGACAGAGAGAGATAGGGAGAGTATGAGCAAGGGGAGAGGGAGAGAGAGAGAAGTAGACTCCTGACTGAGCAGGGAGCCTGATGGGAGGCTTCATCCCAGGACCCATGAGATCATGACTTGGGGTGAAGGCAGTCACTTAATTGACTGAGCCACCCAGGCGCCCCAGGAAGTAGAGGCTTCTAACATAGAAAAGGAGAAATTATAAAAGTAGAACCAGGAAAAATGTTGAAATTCTTTCTATCAATACCTAAAAATGTTAGCGATGCTTGCTGCAGGACTATGAGTGGAAAAAAGTATGAAGGATTAGATGAATAACTTATGTTACTAAATACATACATGATTATGCATATAGAAAACCCTAAGAAATTAGCTAAAAACTATTATAGTAATAGAGTTCTGCACAATTAAAACATAAAATATGTCCCTGGTCCCTAGGGCTTCATGCACCTATAAAATGTCATAAAAATTAATCTCTTTATAAATAGTAAAATAGCATTAAATAACTGTCAATTAACTTAATGTGGGATATGAAAGCTATTTAAGGGAACTTAAAATAATGGGAGAAAAACTGGAAAAGAGTAATTTTTAAAATAAAACTGGGAAAAAGAGAGTAATATTTTATTCCAGAATGATCTTACTAAGTATGCTAATGATTTTAATATCTTTTTATTAAATGGAACGAAGTATAATAGATACTGGTACACTTTATAAATTATACGGATTTGGATACTAGATATTGTTTTATTACTAGAGTTTAGGATAGCAAAATTGAGACTCAAGAATTTTAGGGGAAAGTAGATTTTAGGATGGTCTAAAATACTTAGGGATTGAGATCAACAAAGATTGCCTGTTTCTCAGTGATCAGTCATTTTGATCCTTGATTTAATGAAATTTGCTCTGGATCTCTACCATTTTCTACTTCCATTTCTACTAGAATCTGATTAATCTCAAAGACTGTGGAACCAGAGGGCTCTTTAATTTATTATCTGAGTGCCCTTGGGCAGTTATGTAATACTTTTGCTCAATTTTCACTCTGTAAAATGGGGACAAGGTTGTTATGAGGACTAATGCATCAAAATTAAAATTACTTTCACAGACTGTTTTCAGCATTAGATAGAATAGCAAATAAGGAAAAGAAAAGAAAAGAAAAAAAAAGGAAACTGTTCTAGCAAAGATTGAATTGTGTCCTCTCTACTGGAAAATATGTTGGTGTATTAATTCCTAGGATCTCAGAATGTGACATTGTTTGGAAAGTGTGGTTGCAGGTGTAATTAGTTTAAGATGAGGTCATAGTAGAGTTGGGTGGGTCCCCTAATCCAATATAACTGGTGTCCTTGTGGGAGAATGGCCATGTGAATGAAAACAGAGAGACACACATATGAGAACAAAGGCAAAGATTGGAGTTATAGAGTTATAAGCAAGGGTACACCAAAGATACCCAAATACCAGAAGCTACAAAGAGGGCAAGGAATAATTTTCCCTACAGATTCCGAGGGAGCATGGCCTCTTGATACCTTGATTTCAGATTCCTGGCCTCCAGAACTGTGAGAGAATAAATTTCTGTTGTTTTAAGCCACCCCAGTTTGTGATACTTTATAATAACAGCCCTAGGAAATGAATTCAAGAACTACACAGTTTTTACAGTAATTCAAGGCATATTTTTGAATATTTTAAGGATATGAAAAATGCTTACAATATATTAATCATTGAAAAATCAGTTTATAAAGTATTCTGTGTACTTTCCTATTATCTAAAAAAAATACATAAATGTATGTATGTACATTCCCTCACTTTTTTTTCTATGCATCCTACTGTTAAAACTGATTTCGTCTGGTTAGGGGCATTTTGGACATCTTTTATTTCTTTCCTTATATTTTTCTGAACTTTTCAAATTTTATCAGGACATAAAAATCTATAAATGTTATCTTTTTTGAAGAAAAATGTATTTTACTTGGAACTGTCTTCCTATGACTTAGACAACTATGTTTCTTCATGAAAAGTACGTAGTAATAAGCATGCTTGTTTTTCAATTTAAATTTCTTTTTTTTTTTTTTTCAATTTAAATTTCTATGCATGGAGCTTAGCAGAACCATTACCAGCTCTGGCACATAGGGGCCTAACATGGACAAATCAGTTAGTTGTATAAAAATGGAAGGCTGGGGCAGCCCGGGGGGCTCAGCAGTTTAGCACCGCCTTCAACCCAGGGCCTGATCCTGGAGACCCAGAATCGAGTCCCACATCAGGCTCCCTGCATGGAGCCTGCTTCTCCCTCGCCTGTGTCTCTGCCTCTCTCTCTCTCTCTCTCTCTCTCTCTGTCTCTCATGAATCAATAAATAAAATCTTAAAAAAAAAATGGAAAACTGACATATCTAATGGACATATATTACAAAAGCATTAGAAAGTTATACATCAAGACTCATAGCAGTAAAGCCTCATCTGGAAACTGGATAAGGTTTGGGATAAATATAAGAAGTTCCAAAGCTAATGGAGATCCATTGACCTATAATAAAATTTTCTGGTCTGGGCTGGATGGGAAGAGTGACTAATAAACCTTGGGCACCAAGAATTTAAGTTTCCAAACCTCAGACCTCCTAAAATAGATACTGTTAAAACTGGTCACAGAGGATTTAGATTCGTTTGCACACCTTTTTAAAGAATATTTTAAATTATTGTTAAGTATATTCCCAACTATGCTAGAGTTTTCAAAATGCCTTCATTTCTCCTTGGGGTTTTAAAAGTATGCAACTTCAGAGTTGCTGATTTACTAAATTAAAAAATTTATGTGTATTTAATTTAGCTGAATTAAGATATACCCAAGCAGGTAGGTTTTTTGGGCTTCTTGGTACAGTTTATTAGAGGTTTATTAAAGAGTCAAGTAAATGTAGAGTAAAGCTAGGATTATATGAAGTAGGGTCACACTGAGAGGTGTAGAATGGAGATGTCTACAGAAAGTGCATGTTCTTATTGCTGTATTTGATTATAATGTGTGTTGACAGCTTGTGGCCTGTCTTTCCTCTGGGCAGCTAGGACCTCTCTGATGCCACTGAGGAGGAGAGAAAGCAAATGGGGCAGCAAATGACCATAGTGCTAATATTCCAGGCGAGTTCGTAACAGCCACCTCACGAGTGAGCTCAAATCCCTGCCAGTCCAAGGTCTTTTCTAATAGCAATGGTTATGAGTAAGACATGACAGGCTCATGAACACTTGGCTCATTTATATTGGCTCCAGTCATTCTATTGGAGGAGCAGCTGGCCTTGGGCTCCCCAAATTTTCCAGCTGCTGGACTCTCTGACTCATCTATCATTTACTACCTAATCCCTTCCCCAAATGAACTCATTTTTTGTTTGATACTTCAGCCCTCCTAAAATTCATCCCAACCTTGATGACGAACCCATAAGACTATGTGTGACTCCATATTGATTACTTGCTATTGCTTTATATACTGTAATTTTTATTCTTTGTCATGTCAGTACCATGAGAAGAGAGTCTCAATATCATGGAAATGAGGAATAATGTTTGAATAACCACTGTCACCAAAAGTTTTGTTTTCTTTGGTCATACTAACTTACACTCTTTCTTTATCAATAGCTGAAAAATGTAAAGCATTTCCTATCATCTGGCTATTGTAAGAGATTTACATGTTGGTAATATCTTTAATCATCAGAGTAACTCCTTTAAGTATAGCTACTGATATTTTATTACTATTAACTATCCCTGTTTTGCAGATGAGGAAATAGAGGCACAGAGAGAAATTTATCTGAGGTCACAAAGATAGAAAGTGGTGGGGCCAGGATTTTATCTCAGGAGCTCATGCACTTGCTTATATGCATTTGTATTTGATCTTAAAAGCTCAGACATTTAGCCATATGCATTTTCTTCTTCCCAATTATGTCTTATCAGTTATATCTTTAGTTATCACAAGACAACATTTAGAGACATGTTCTTCTAAATCTATTATTGTAGTATATCTATTAATATAATCTCACGATTATACTTCTGCAAATCCTCTAACCAGATGTATATTTTTTTTCAGCTTAGACTAATACATTTTCCCACTTATATTGTTGTATGGGAAATTATACCAATGCAATGATAGCCTCCCAAAAGGAGACCACTGAAAAGAAAGTCTCATGGACAAAATTAAGATGCTTCCATCATCTGGTTTAATAAGTCAATTAAAAACATATGAAAAGAATCAAGAGGAGAAAGAAGGGGGTAAGTTAAGGCACTTAGGATAGCATGCAGATGGGGTGAAAGTAAACTTACCACCTGAATTCTGGGATATACAATGTTCATCTATCTTGTCTCTTTCCTGAGACACACCCTTCAAACTGATGGTGTGGTTAAGATGACAGTGGAGGTTGAGGAAGAAGTCCCAGTGGACAGGTGGAAGGTGGAAGGTGTCTGCAGGGACACACTGCTCTATCAGAGGGATACAAGTGCAAGTACACCTGCCAGTAACTTAGGTTGCTAATTAGCCTGCTGAACATCTTTGGGTTTTATTTGTGTTCTTTTGGGGAGAGCACTTCTTCAGCCAGAGTTGAACCACATTAAATAGCTGATTTAAGGATAAGATAGCTGTTGCTTTAGAAAGCTGTTGCTTGGTCTTTCTCAACTTTTTTTTTTTTTTTTCAGGATTTCTTCTTTTCTTTTCTTTTCTTTTCTTTTCTTTTCTTTTCTTTTCTTTTCTTTTCTTTCTTTCTTTTTCTTCCTTCCTTCCTTCCTTCCTCCCTCCCTCCCTCCCTCCCTCCCTTCTTTCTTTCTTTCTTTCTTTCTCTTCTTTCTCTTCTTTCATTCTATTCATTTATTCATGAGAGACACAGAGAGAGAGAGAGAGGCAGAGCAGGTTCCATGCAGGGACTTGATTGCGGGTCTCCAGGATTATGCCCCAGGCCGAAGGTGGTGCTAAACCGCTGAGCCACCCAGACTGCCCCAAGGTTTTTTTTATTTACTGGGTGGGAAGAGAGAAATCCTAAGCAGAGTCCACGCCGAGGGCAGAGATTGACGCAGGGCTAGATCTCACGATGCTGAGATCATGACCTGAGCCAAAACCCAAATGGAGGCTCAACTCACTGCATCTATTCTCAACCTTATAATTGAAAAGTAATACATTTGCCCATTCCATCATACATTCCATTTATTTCATCTTTAACTCATCATACAGGTTAGTAACTTCCTATTTATATTTAACACATCATCTGCCTATGTCTTACAAGCTACTCTTTGTCTGTACTTAGTGCATCCTATGAATTTTGCCCATTTTCTTAAGCTATTAGTTTGCTTCTTTTCTACGTGTAACATTTTTTGAGTTTTATACACTCTATTTGTTTTGCTTGCCTGTTTTAGAAGAATTGAGTATTCTTAAATAATAGAGCAAGCATATATTACTCAAATGAAATAGATTTCCTCACCTACCATCAACTGGTGAGTAAGAAGTATTTGGATTGAAAAGAATGAGCATTGGACAAATGGTCTTCTGATTGGGGGACTTTGGGTAGAAATATCAGAAAAGGTTTTGGAAAAGGAGAACTAGAGCCAATGCTCAGACTCTTCATTTCAGATAGTTTTTTTTTTTTTTTAAAGATTTTACTTACTTATTCATGAGAGACACAGAGAGAGAGAGAGGCAGAGACACAGGCAGAGGGAGAAGCAGGCTCCATCCAGGGAGCCCAATGTGGAACTTGATCCCAGGATCCTGGGATCATGATCTGAGCCTAAGGCAGATGCTCAACCACCGAGCCACTCAGGCGCCCAGATAGTTTGTTTTGAGCTGCTTGATGTCAACTATGAGAATATTCTGTCATCCTTACAGAGATATAAATAACTGTCAAAGAAATTTCTCATCTAGTTTCCATTACTGAGGAAAACCATTCCTGGAAATCTGGCATTGAGTATGACTAGCGTACATATAAATTCTCTTCCCTTGAAGGGATCCGGAATTATCAACTAGAGTTTATTGCCAAAGGAATTTTGGCATGATACTATTTGTGAAAAGGGCAGGGCTGTTATGGTTTGACTGCCTTTATACTCCACTATCTCTTAATTTTCATGAGTGAAGGATGCAGATAAAAGATGCATATGATGAAAAAATCTTTTTGAAGCGTGTTCCAGAAAGCTAGTTTGCCGAGAATGTAAAATAATGTGGATAAAGATCCTCTATTGTGCCTCCTTCTTGGAAACATTATAGAAAAGGACCACCTGGTTGTTTCAGAAAATTAAAAGTGCAGAGCTTATTGAAATGTTAGTTGTTGTGTGCATGGGCCGGTTAGGAGGTTTGCCTGATAGCATAAGGTTAAGCCTGTTGAAGATCATGGATTTAAGTTCTCATATTGGTCATTTAGGGACTGAATCATCCCAGATATTAAAAAGAAAAAAAGTGAAACATTCAGGAGCTTTCCTTAATAGTTTTTAGAAGTGGGGCTTATTGCTCTCTTGATGGCAGTTTCTAGACCGTTGTTCCACTGAATTGCCAGGAATAGCGATTTTAGGTGTGAAGTTATTAACCATCTCAAGAGGGTCATCCTTTAGGACAAGGAGACCATTGGGGACTTGAGTGGAAGAACTGATTCCAGGCATTAAAGGTCCCTGGGGACAAAATTATTTAGCCAAGCTTCTTTGGCAGGCTGGCCCCACCAGTCTGCTTCCTTATTTTGGCACTCCTCATTCTTTATTTAATTGAATAGGTATGAAATAAATAACTAAAATAAGATAAAAGGAAAACATAGATATTGCTTTAGTCTCTCTTAGTACTGAAGTTATGAACCACTTTGACCTAAAAAGCCTATAGGCATCTAACATCAGTGAGAGTGGATAATTCTTTGGTATGGTGTTTGGAGTTACCTTGGATATCTACTCTTGAGCCAGAGGCCCATGGGTTACCTGGTGGAGCATAACCAGACAGACACATGTTTTGCTAATCTAGTGAGTCATCCACGTTAAGACATAGTGTATTTGAGCAGTTTCCTCATCTAAGCACACCTGACTTATGACTGGCTATCGAAGATCCTTGCTTTTGATGACAGGATACAAATAAGTGATGGTAGGTAGTACAGAGTGATGATAAGGATCACAACTTATGATAGGTTTTACATACAGTATGTTATCAGTGACACTCTGCAGTAGAATATTGTTTGGACTGATCAATGTTATGTGATATGCCGGAATCATAGAGGGTATTTCACTATGTCACATTCTGCCATATATGGGAAAGTGAGAGAAAACATTGTAGGATAACTTGAGAAATTAGGATTTGAAATTCAGTATGGAGCTGGCAATTTTAACTAAAGGTCTAGTGGCTATTTGGATCACTGTTAGAAATGAGATTTCTGAATATTTATTTTTAATTTGTGTTGCATCTACTCCCAACAGTGTTAGGTGGCATGCAATTAAAAATTCCCCCAAAATCTATTACATCAAGGATAAAGAGCAAGGTATAAATAATGAAGGAAGGTATTGGTTTTATTTTATTTTATTTTTTATTTTTTTAAAGAATTTTATTTATTCATTCATGAGAGACACAAAAAGAGAGAGGCAGAGACACAGGCAGAGGAAGAAGCAGGCTCCATGCAACCCCCTCCATGCAGGGAGCCTGATGTGGGACTCGATCCTGGGTCTCCAGGATCATGCCCTGGGCCGGCGGTGGCGCTAAACCACTGGGCTACCAGGGCTGCCCTAGGTATTGGTTTTAATAGAAAAACCCAGGTTAAGCATCATTATTATAATTGGGGAAAATATTTGTTTCCATGTTTCTTGGAGTCAAGATCCAAGTGGAAAAGTAGTGAGTGAAGTAATTCTTCTTGCTTAAAAGTAGGGAATATACTAGTGTTTTAGGAGAAAACTTTCATCTGGCACCAAATTCTAAGAATTTGTTTCATAGATCTTGAGGAGCATTAAGCTTTATAAACCAATCTCTATTCCAGTTTCACTTTATTTGCCTAACTTTATTAACCTAACTTTATTGCTCCATCTCTCTTGTCTTAAATTTATTCCATCACGCTATATTTTTATAACTTTGTAAACCACCCACATCCTACATAGGATAAAGGTACAGTGTTAAACAAAGTAAAATAAGCAACATGCTATACAGCCTTCAGTTGCAGTTTTTATAACATATTGAACTTAATTTAATGTAGACATTTATAACTGGATTAATAAAATTGTGCAAGTAACAGCATATGGTCAGGGTCTGTTAGGACATTTTAACCAGTGACTGTGGCTATTTAATTTTACTTCTGTAAGTGTGTGTGCTTCCTTCCTTCCTGGTGTCTCATAATTTCACTTCTGCTATACCTGCTCATTGATTTCAAGTAGACCGTTAATCTTTTAGCCTCTTTTTTCTCTGCAGCTACCAGTCAGTCCCCTCTTGACCTCTATTCCTTTTCCACCTACTAAGGGGCCACGTGGTTTATTGTCCACGCTCTTCTTTCACCAGCGCTGTTAGCCATGCTACATGTATCCTTTTGCTGTACTTCACTCTGCAAAATCTGAAATGGGGTTGATGCTACAGTTTGCTTCCTCTCGCCTGACCCTGTCTACTGAACCCTGTTGGAGAAAACAACACAGCTGCAACGCCTGGGTGGCTCAATTGGTTGAGTGTCTGGCTCTTGATATCTGCTCTGCTCGTGGTCTTCTGGTCATTGGGTCGAGCCCCGTATGGAGCCCAGAGTCGGGTTCCGTGCTCAGCAGGGAGCCTGTTTGTCCTTCTCTCTCCCTCAGCTTGCTCTTGCTCTCTCTCTCTTTCTCTTTATCTCAAATAAACAGATAAATAAAATCTTTAAAACAAAAAAAAAAAAATAAAAACCCACAACAAACTACACAACTGTGCAGGCTGTTGCCATACCATTATCATGGAATTCTGGCTCATTTGAACCTTCAGGCCATCCTTACACCTGTTCTCTAGTTAGTAATGACCTGACCTCAAAGTTTCACCTCTAACTACTTTGTTTTCTTCTGCATCAAGAAAATTGGGTACATCAAGGTTATCTCTTCCCACTTCCACCTAAAAATTTACCTATGTTTCACCCATCTCTACCCTGTTTTTTTCCCATCAAAGACAATGAAGTGTTTGGCTTTTCATTTAATGGCAGGCCACCCACCCAAACCCTTGCTCTGGTCTCCCACCTCTGTGCTCTTGCTCCACCAACAGTTCAGCCTCCCTGAACTGGCCACCCCCCAAGCCCCAGCCTTTCCTTGCTTTGAAAGGATCTCAGGTGTCTCTCTTCCTTAAAACATGAATAGCAACAACTCTTGGTTGAGTGTAAGTCTCACTCTGTCCCCAGTGCATTCCAACTTCTTCATGCTTTTGCACTTTCTGTCATTCTTCTTACTATGTCTTCACTGCAGGTACTACAGGTGGTTTTCAGTCTCTGCCACTACAGTAACATTGCCCTTGCTAAGTAAGGTTGCTGGTCACATCTACTGCTTAGGTTGCTGGCAACATCTACTATGCTAACTCCAATAAATACCCACTACCCTTCTGTGTGATTAACTACTGGTGGAAGCTATCTGTTCAAGTTACCAGGTTTTCTCCATTCTCCTTCTATGTTTTTGAGTAGTCCCTTTTGGTTTTTCTTTTTGATTTTATTTATTCATGAGAGAGAGAGAGAGAGAGAGAGAGAGGCAGAGACATAGGCAGAAGGAGAAGCAGGCTCCATGCAGGGAGCCCAACGCGGGACTCAATCCCGGGTCTCCAGATCAGACCCTGGATTGAAGGCGGCGCTAAACTGCTGAGCTACCCAGGCTGCCCCTTTTTGGTTTTTCCAAAGTTCTTTTTTCCTTCAGATGCCCTGCAAATGTTGATATTATTTAGATGCATGTCCTTAGTTCTGCTCTTATCCTGGACACTCTCCTTGGAAGATCTTACACTTCTTTATGATTTTGTCAATGCCTTGTATGCTTGTGGATTGATGGGGAAGCTGAGTCAGGCCACCTTGACATGCAGTGTTCTGGTGATTTGGACTGTTTTAGAGTGAGAGCATGGAGAAGCAAGATGAGGTGACAGCTAGCATCTTCTTGGAGGTTTTGAAGTAAGATCCCTACATCTGCTGCAACAGAATCATTTAAATATATTTACCCGGCCTTATCCCTGAGTTTCTGAGTTACTATGTTTGGGATGGGGCCTGTGAACCTGTTATTGTCAAAACATTCCTGAGTTGCTTTTGATGCACACTTATTGAGTGCTTACTGTATATCAGGTACCATGCTACGTTAGGAAAACCAACATTTTATTATGGAAATTAAAAGTCTTATCTGTATTCTGTAGTGATAGGTAAGCTTTCTGACTATAGGAAGATCCAAAGGCAGGATCAGAGCTTTCTTCTAAAAGCAGATTTGAATGTTCTTACAACTAGTAAAGTTGATTAATTATTAGTTTCTGTCTCATGAAGTGCTAGCCGTGTGGTGGCCCAGAGCATTTCGGGGATTTTCTGATGTTCTGTGCCAGAGGTGTCCTTTCACAGACAGTCTCTGGCTTTAGATCATGCCGTATCGTGATGTGTGCATGACCGGGTAGCCTTATCCTGAGATAACCAGGTGGAAGAAGTTACTCCTATCATCCAGATGTCAGCTGAGATGCTCCTCCCTACCTGGCTTCTCCAGAAGGATGCTCATGTGGATACAAAGCTTCAGCATCTTCAAGTTCCTAAAGCCCTCATTTCCCTTTGTTAGTTTCCTGGAGATTTGGGGGTTCGAGTGGAAAGTATTTTACATCAGGCAGCCTTTCTGTGTCTCCAAGTTCTCTCCTTTCCCTGCCTGTCTTCCTTTTTTGTCTTCCCCTTATTCCCATTCCCTCACTCTGTTTCCCTCCTTATTTGATGTAGAGAGCTTCATAATGGTCATTTAAAAATTTAACTGTCCTTAGAGTCTTTGCCTTCATTCGAAAGCATTTATTTTTTTGTCCTCTTGCTAAAAGGGATGAAATAAGTTTTATTTTTTTCTGTCTCACTTTTAAGATGTTCTTTTCAAAGTTGTTTCTTAAACATGACAGTTTTGGGGGTGTTATAGGCAATATTGTGAGTGGTTTACTCTGGCTATGATCAGTTTCTGAAAGAAGGCCATTTCTTATTTCTGAAGGAGGATTTTTTAAAAAAGATTTTATTTATTTATTTATTTATTATTTATTTATTTATTTATTTGAGAGAGAGAGAGGGAGAGAGAGGCAGAGACACAGGCAGAGGGAGAAGCAGGCTCCAGGCAAGGAGCCTGATGTGGGACTGGATCCTGGGACTTTGGGATCATACCCTGAGCCGAAGGCAGATGCTCAATTGCTGAGCCACCCAGTCTTCCCATGAAGGAGGATTTTGTGGCAGGCAACTATGCATACAGATAATCTAATAATTAAATTATGGAGGCTAGAAGCTGCAGCATAGTTTTGCTTGACATAATTTGGAGTTTGATTTGTCAAAACATGATCTATTATGATTCTTGTAGTGATATTACAATAAACTCATTTACAGGCTTTGGGATCAGTATCTTAGTTTGTATGGAGCCATGAATGGCTGGCAACCAAGAATCAAAGTTATTTGGGAGCATTTATAGTCTGATCTTTAAAAAATTCATCTCAATTATTATCTTGAGTAGTAGTAATGGTCATATGCAAATAGTAAGTATAATGGTTCGAATCACGTCTCTCCCAAATTCATATATTGCAGTTCTGACACTCAGAATGTGAGCTTATTTGGAGATGGTCTTTTATCAGAATGGCCTTTTCCTTGTAAGCATGAAGATAGCCACCTACAAGCCAACATGGGAGGGCTGGGACAGATCCTTCCTCACAGGCCTCAGCAGGAACCAGCCCTACTGACACCTTGACCTCAGACTCCTAACCTAGAGAATGTGAGATGGTACATTTCTGTTGCTTAAGCAGCCCTACAGTTCGTGGTACTTTGTTATGGCAGCCCTAACAACTAGTACAGTATGTTTTATTTTTTATTTATTTATTTATTTATTTATTTATTTATTTATTTATTTATATTTTATTTTATTTATTCATGAGAGGCACAGAGAGAGAGAGAGAGAGAGAGAGAGGGGCAGAGACACAGGCAGAGGGAGAAGCAGGCTTTGTGTAAGGAGCCCGATGTGGGACTGGATCCCAGGACTCCAGGATCATGCCCCAGGCTGAAGGCGGCACTAAACCACTGGGCCACCGGGGCTGCCCTACAGTATGTTTTAAATTGCAGTTCCTTTTGCAGAATGTTAGGCTGACTAATCTAGCTCCAAGGTTTGAGGAGACAATAATAACAAAGAGTTTGAAAAATATTTCCACCAGAAAGGAAGGCTCTGAAATTTTGAGGAGAAAGATAGTAACTTTTTGGTAAATTCAATAATATAGGGTTTTTCAAATTTTCTTTGTTAGAGAGTTTTTTTTTTAAGAGTTTTTTAAAAAAGATTTTTATTTATTTATTCATGAGAGACAGAGAGAGAGAGAGAGAGAGAGAGAGAGAGAGACAGAGAGAAGCAGAGACACAGGCAGAGGGAGAAGCAGGCTCCTCACAGGGAACCTGATGCAGGACTTGATCCCCGGACCTGGGATCACACACTGAGCCAAAGGCAGATGCTCAACCATTGAGCCACCCAGGTGTCCCTAAAAAAGAATTTTAAAGGTGATAATAACAGACTGAGTTGCTTTGATTGAAAAAGCATATGTATGTCTGGGAACTGGTTGCTCTGCCCCTCTCCATGTCACCCATCCTGTAGGTGGCCTGGAACCCTGGGCCTTTTGAGAGACATTGCGAATACTCTTGCCAACTAATTTGAATTGACCCAGAAGGAACCATTCCTGAGGGGTTAATTAGACTCTTTGCATGGATTAGGATTTGCTACCATCGAAGCAAGTTGTATTGTCCTCTAGGCAAAATATAATTTCTGGGAGAGTCATTAATTAGATATATGCTGTAATGGGGAGCGGTCATTAGATCCCAGCTGTGGAAGGTTTTAGGGTCTATGAAACATAGGGTACATCCCACGGGGAGAAATAAGTTACCTAACCAATCATTGTGAACTTGTCTTTCCCTAATTCCTTTTTTCGTGAAGTAATGCCGAGAGCAACTATATCCCCAAATCTGCATTCATTATTGGCCCTTTTGGTTAAGCCTTGGGCTTTTCAGTGAGCTCTTGTAGTATTGCATTAAAAACTGCTTTATAAAAGGATTTACATTTAATGAATTTCTCTGCAGTTTTCTCTGAGCTCTTTATCCTAGCCTATCTAGTCTGGAACTTCCTCCTTCAATTATCACTGCTCTCACATTTCCAACTTCCTTCTCTCTGATGCCTCACTCTCTGTAGTTATTTAAAGTGTTCAAGTCTTCCTCGGTTTACCAATCCCTGAAACACACACCTGTGGCCCCACAGCCCATCTCAGCTGCATGCATTTTTAAAGCTATGCTCTCATTTTCCTCTTCCTACCTGGTATTCGAGGGCCAGTGGATATCAGGGCTGGGTGAGCATCTGCCATGAGAAGTGGGCTATTTTGATCTTCTGAGACTTCATTAGCTCACTGCCCTCAGCTTTCCATTAAAACTATTTCGATATCCTTTGTCAGGAATTGTGAGTCTTTTGGGCTAATCTGCAGGAGATCTGCCACATTTGCACTGAACTCAAAACAAATTCTTAACTGCATCTAAGAGAATCATCTGTCTTACTTTATTATTTAAAGAACCTCTTCTATGCATTTGAACTGTTTCTGTTTATTCTTCTTTAGAGTGTTTGTCTTGGTTTATTAGCCCACTTAATGCTTAGAATATTTTCCCTTTAAAATTATAAAAAAACTTCCTGGTTTAACTTAAAACATCTTTTTTTTTTTTTTTTTTTTGCCATTTACTACTTCTTTTATTTTCTATCATATTTATTGTTATTATTTTGTTTATTTTATTGCAGAAAGAATACTTAACATGAGATCTCCCCTCTTAAAATTTTAAGTGTGTAACATACGATTGTTGACCATAGTTATAGTGTTTTACTGCAGATCTCTAGAGCTTGCTCATCTTTTTTGACCGAAACTGTTCCTGTTGACCAATGCCTTCCATTTTCCCCTCCCCTAGTCCCCAGAAACACTGTTCTACTCTTTGAGTCTATGAATTCGACTATTTTAAATACCGCATGTAAGTGACATCATGCAGCATTGGCCTTTCTGTGATTGCCTTATTTCACTTAGCATCATGTCCATGAGGTTTGTCCATATTGTCACACAGTGCAGAATTTCCTTTTTAAAAAAAATGCTGAGTTGTATTCAATGATATGTAGGTAGATACACTTATATTTCTGGAACACACACACACACACACACACACACACACCAGTTTCTTTATCCATTCATTTGTCAATGGATGGATGTTTATGTTGTTTCCACATCTTGGCTATCCTGCTATTGTGAATTACGCTGCAATGAACATAGGAGTGCCAATCTCTCTTTGAGATCCTGATTTCAATTCTTTTGGACAAATACTCAGAAGTGGGATTGGCGGATCATATGCTAGTTCTATTTTTGATTTTTTTAAGGAAACTTCATACTGTTGTTTTTCAGAGCGGCTGCACCATTTTGCATCTCCACCAACAGTGTGCAAGTATTCCAATTTCTGTACATCCTTGCCAACACTTTTTTTGCTTTATTATAATACCACCATATTGACGCTTTGTGAGGTGTTCTCTGATTGTGGTTTTGATTTGCATGTCCCTGATAATGCATGACACTGGGCATATTTCTGTGTATGTCTCAGCTTATAGTTTTACATATTTTTAATGTTTGAATTTATCTAATTCTTTTAATAATTACATAGTAATTATTCTTTTTCACTTGTCTTACTTTTTACTCCCTCTTTTTTTTTGGTGCCCTGGTTTTACCTTCATTTATCTTTCTTAATTTTCTATCTTTGAGATTTTTTTCTTTAGTTTTTTTCTTCTTATTTTTTACTCATTTATGTTTTCACAGTGTAATACTTTTTATTTCTGAGGTTTTGGTTTTATCTGTTTTCTAGGTTTACATTTTACTAATTCTTTGTATTGTAATATCCCAAGCCCTTTCATGTTATTTATCTATTTCTTATTTTCCTATCATGGCCTATTCCTTTAACTTCCTTTATTATTACTTTTTAAGACTATAGATTCTAAGCATTTTGCCAGGGTTGAAAATTGCAAAGAAATTCCCAGTAATTACAGAGTTTGGATGTTTTTCTCCTGACCATCCATAACAGTTGTTCCTTTGAGTTTGTAGACCATCTCTTCATTTCCCTTCAATGTTGATTCTCCACGAAAACTTGTATCATCGATACCTGCAGAGTTGCATATGATACATTTCTTATTCAAGGACTGATAATGTCCTTTTTATGGAAGAGGCACATTTTATATTTGAATTGGTTAAGTTTTTCTCTCCACGTATAACCCATATTGGTCAACTGTTTCTTAAAAGCTGGATAGTCTCACAGGTGTTCTCCCACACAAGCCCTGGGACCATCAGATTCTTCTGCAGAGTGCTGCATTACTCAAAGAAGAGGTCAGGAGGGGAGGGCTTTGGAAGCCTGGCTTTGCTGAGGAAGCTTCCAGTGAGACCACCAGAGTCATGCTTCTGAAATCTCTCTCCTGCTGTCTGCTTTATGTGTTGAGTTGTATCTACCACCTCTCTTGGTAGTCAATGGGAGAATCGTGGCTGATTCTGTCTTCATCCTTCATCTTACACTTTGGGGAATACATTGGCTGTGATCATCACCAACAGGGCTCCTTTTCTTTCTTTTTGTTTTAAACGTCACATAGAAGTATGGATGAATAGAGGGCTGGATGAATGAAACTATACTTTAAAAATAGCAAGGTGAAGTAACTTAAAAGACGTGCTATAATGAGGAAGAGTTGAGGGAATTGTGTAGTCTAATTATAACAGGAACTTAAAGGAAATTTGCTTGCTCTTGGCACATATCCCTAGGGCTGTCATGGAAGAGAGGGTTGCTAACTAGGGCAGAACTAGATGCAATGGGTGGAATTTATAGGGAGTCAGCTTTGGCTGTGTTTATGGAAGAAAAACAATTTGAATATGAAAACTATTTAGCTCCACAATATGTTGCTTCGAAGTGGACCAGGATAGGCTAATTTAATTTTAATTAATTATTAATTAATGGTTTTATCCATTCACAGGAGAGAGTGAGAGAGGAAAGAGAGAGAGAGAGAGAGAGAGAGAGAGAGAGAGAGAGATAGCAACGGGAGGGACAGAGGGAGATGGGGAGAGAGAGTCTCAAGCAGACTCTCTGCTGAGCACAGAGCCTGACTCAGGGCCTGATCTCACAACCCTGAGCTCATGACCTGAGCTAAAATCAAGAGTTGAACACTTAACTGACCAAACCACCCAGGCACCCCATGATAGGCTAACTTTATTTATTTGTTTGTTTGTTTGTTTATTTATTTATTATTCATTTAAGACATAGAGATAGAGAGAGAGAGAGAGAGAGAAAGAGAGAGAGAGGCAGAGACACAGGCAGAGGGAGAAGCAGGCTCTATGCAGGGAGCCTGATGTGGGACTCGATCCTGGGACTCCTGGATCATGCTCTGAGCCAAAGGCAGGTGCTAAACTGCTGAGCCACCCAGGGATCCCCCGATAGGCTGATTTTAGAGGGATATTAGAAGGTTCTGTCTGTGATTCTTTTACCTTATGTTCATTTTTACTTCTGACCTTATATTGGATTTTATTGATCTTATTTATTTAAAAGTAGAGTATTTAAATATGAAATGGGTTTTCTCATTTAATTTTATTTTTTGATTGTGAAAAGGAAATTCTTTCTCTTCAGCATCATCATTAGTTATATGCCACCATGTGATGGTGGTTGTCCTTGTATCCAGTAGGATTCATTAAATGTCACAGGGTCATGCTATGCAAAAGATATGAGCATTGGATTGGAATTATTTTAGAGCTAATCCTTAGATTCCCAGAGATTTATTTATTTCATTTTACTTTAATAAGGATAAGTAATGTATCATAAAATACATGGTTTTATATGTTTACTGTGTGTTCTGACAACTGTATACACCTGTGTAGTCACTTCCTGGAAGTTCCCTCATGCTCCCATCCCCTTAAAAAGTTTGTTTGTTTGTTTGTTTATTTATTGTGGGAGGTCCAGAGGGAGAAGGAGAAAGAAAATTCCAAGCAGACTGTGCTGAGTATGGAGTCCTACGCAGGGCTGGATCCCATGATCCTGAGATCATGACCTGAGCTGAAATGGAGAGTTGGCACTTAACCAACTGAGACCCAGGCACCCCTTCATACCTTTTTAAATTGATTCTCTCCCCATCCTCACTACGGGATCAACCACTTTCTGACTCTGAAAGGTATAGATTAGTTTTGTCTCTTCTTGGGCTCCATATAAATTGAATCATGCAACATATACTCATTTGTGTTTGACTTTCTTCACTCACCATTGTGTTTTGGATGTTCATCATTCATGGTTTCATTACAGGTATCAGTAGTTCTTTTTGTTGTATTTCATTGTATGAATACCTAGTTCATACTTACTGGCCTTTCTGGAGATTTTGCTTCTTGAAATCTAGGGAATAATGCTAAACATTTCCAAGGACTTTGAATTCTGTGGGTAAGCTTCCTCCTGACCTCATTACTTAGTATTATCACACTTTTTACTTTGTTTTGCCTAATTTTATTTAAGGAAACAAGAAGATAATTGTTGTGTAATATACAATGCTTACACATTGTCTAGCTCATGGAAAGTCTTCAGTTAATGTGAGCCATTGTGATAGCAATGAACATTTGCCTGGTTTAACCCCCAAATATTTTTTAGTTCTAAACTTAAGTGGCATAGTAGATATTTTAGTAAAATAAGTTTCAGAAGAATTTCTGAACTGTGGAAGAATCAAAATGTGTTTATCAAATCTATAATTAAGCCATAAGTATACAAAGTTATATTCCTTTTGAAATGAAGTGGAGAATTGTATTTCTTACCACATTATTTTAGCTAAACATGGGAACCAATCTACTATGTAATAATTTTTTAAATTATGTAGTAATTTTTAAAAAGTATTTCTTTATTTAGAGAGTGAGTGTGAGTGGGGGAAGGGGCAGAGGGTGAAGGGGAAAGAGAATCTCAAGAAGATTCTGCAGAGTGCGGGGCCTGATATGGGGCTGGGTCTCATGACCCTGAGATCATGACCTGAACAAAATCAGGAATAAGATGCTTAACCAACTGAGCCACCCAGGTGCCCTGAGAATATTTTTAAAAAACGTTTTATTTTTTTATTTTTTTAGAGTAATCTTTACAACCAATGTGGGGTGAGAACTGAGGTCAAGAGTCTCATGCTCTACCAACTCAGCCAGCCAGGTGTCCTATGCAATGAGAGAATGTTTAAAAATTATTTTTATCAGCTTTATGAGGTATGGTTGACATTCAGTAACTGTGAATATTTAAAGTCTATAATATTTGATACGTTTTGAAATATGTTTTACTTTGGAGCTATCATTATAACCAAAATAATGAACATAAAATAAGTTATGGTACATTTATTTTCTATTAAAATTAAAATGATGTTTTTGAAGAATATATATTTTTTAAAGGTTTTGTTTATTTATTTGAATTAGAGAGTGTGGACACAAGCGGGGTGGAAGGGCAGAGGGAGAGGGAGAAGCAGACTCCCTTCTAAGCAGAAAGCCCACTATGGGGGCTCTATCCCAAGACCCTGAGATCATGACCTGAGCCAAAGGCAGATGCTTAACTGACTGAATCATCCCAGGCACCCTAACTTTTGAAAACTATTTAATTACAGGGAAAATACTCATATATAATGTTAGTTAATAAATGATTTAGAATTCTAAATATAGAGTAATCTTAAATTTACACACACAAAATACCTTTAACCTGAATCGAAAAAAGATAAAGGAAACATATTAGAATGATAGGGTTATTTCTAGGTATGTGGGATTGTGGGTGATTTTATTTAATTTATACTATTTTTTATTTTCTAAATTTAGTATAATCAGAATACATTATTTTATAATCAGAAAAAAAGGAAATCTGTGACCTAAGTGATCTGCATATACAATGAACTCTTTAATCCATTTCTACTTGGCTGAAGAAACTTTCACTTGGGAATTTTAACTGTAAATAGTTAAGAATGTGTTCTCTATGCTAAAGGAAAAATTCTGATAAAGAAGCTTTCTTTTTCCTGGAAGTATTGGAGTGCCTTGGATATTAATATAATTTCTCTGAGTAATCATGTTAATAACTATGGTATGTAAAATAATTCCTACAGTATCTGACTGCTTATCCTCCTGGAACTGAACTGAAAGCATTAAATGAGCTCTCTGGGTAATGAAGGTCACAAATCAAAAGAAAGAATACATGAAAAAAGGATTAGAACAAAAAGAGCTAAAGCCATAACTCTACATCCCTGTTATAATGAATCCTATAATTTGACAAATGTCAGTGGGTAAAAAAATGGCACTTAATGAATTAAGGATGAGCTGCTGTTCCCTATTGTCAGTTGGGAATAAAAACTTTTTTTTCTGAAATACTGAAAGATTCAGCAAAAAAAGCATATATAAATTAAAATAATTTGTTAGATGTAAGCAGTTTTTTAAAATAAATAATGTTCATAGGAAAGAGTAATTTTTCTTCCTGAGTTTTGCGTAGGGCTTACAGCATGCATAACATAAACAGGAATTTACAAAGTTGATATGTTTAATTTCACTTCTTGACTTAACAAAACAGTAATTTCCTATCCTGTGTTAGTAGGACTCTGCTCAATGTTATGAAAAATACAAGAATGAGCAAGTAGTGCCACTGCTCATAAGCCACATAAAGTTTCATACATTTTTTGGGTGTGGCAGTTGGGCCTTAAATCAAGTATCTTTTTTGAGCCTGAAAAAATCAGTATTTTCAAGTCTCACCATTACTATAATAAAAGAAAATGAAAGTGTTCGCATAGATCAATAGAATTCTCAATTGCCATTAAAATTAGCTTGTAGGTCATTTAAAAAGATTGTGTTTTATTAAAAAAAAAGTGAAAATAAGCTTATTTTTCCTCTCATTTATTTTTAGTATTGTTATTTCCCAATTTTGGATAAGTCATTGTCCTGGAAATCACTTTTTTAAAAAAGGATTTTATTTATTGATTCACGAGACACACACAGAGAGAGACAGAGACACAGGCACAGGGAGAAGCAGGCTCCATACAGGGAGCCTGATGTGGGACTCGATCCCAGGACTCCAGGATCAGGCCCTGAGCTGAAGTTTGCGCTAAACCGCTGAGCCACCCGGGAGCCCTGGAAATCACTTTTTAAAAGAAGTAATAATTTATTAGTTTGCATCCAAATTCTAGGATTAGTGTAGGTAAAACAAGACTGATTGGAAAGGATCTGGGATCAAGGAGGATCAAATCACCTCCTAAGGCAGTGATTTCAGTTCTCAACCAAAATGTAAACCCATGATATTACAAGCAATAAAATATTCACAAGGACATGGATGATTTCTCATACAATGAGAAGGCTTTATATTGCACTTCCATTTATCTGTGGCACAAAGGTCTATGGATGGTGCTTCAGGCAACTCTAATACACATGACCATATCTTACAGTGTATTGTTCTGGAAGTTTATAAATGTAGTAAATATGTATGTCAGTGACAATGACATATCATGAAAGTATAATTAATACAATTAAACATTTTATCCTTCCTTTGTGCTTATAGTCTGTTTTTCTTCACAAATCCTCCCACTTATTAAAGTGAATTCATTTTCAGAGATGCATTAGAAAAGGGATTTCAGTAATGTCTTTAAAAAGATATTTCAAAGTTAAAATGCTGATGCTTTCTGAGAGCTTAATTATATTTAAAAATAAATGAAATTCTGATGACTTATATCTTTCACCTCCCCCTACCCTTTCTCTAATATAAATGCTATTTCATAGAAAACTCCTTAAGTAGAACTTGACATCTTTTAAAATCATTCACTCTCAAAACATAATGTAGTCTGCAAATGTTTTTCACTTCATTTGAAATGTCTCTGTGGATGAACACAGATCCTATTGATAGCAGCGATTGAACGCCTTGCATAATGAAGCTAATATCCCTATAAAATAAAATAATGAGCTTCCAAAATTTACAGAGCTCTGGAAAAACTTTTTCGAAGATCAAAACAAAACTTAGAGTAAAAATAGTGATACATGAATGTTCCTTAACAGCTTTATATTTAGGCAAGGGACCCAATATATGTAGATTAACAGGCAGGGTGGTTTCAAGAATAATCTTAAATACTTGTAAGTGTTTTACTGCAAGTGATTAGAATTGAATCTCTAAATTACTTAAGTTGAAGAGATATCTGAAAATAGTATGATTTAAGTACTTGAGATCATTTTTTCACTTTTAAAAATGAATGCAGTTTATTGAAAAAAGAATAAAGACTGTCTTTGTAATTGAAATAATTTTTTTCCCTTTCTAGACACACACACTACACAAACTGTTTAATTCAGTTTACTCTTGATTGTTTGGGAATGGTTACCCAATTTGTAGATTACTCACACCCTCTGTATCTCTTCTCTGCTGTTGCTATTTACCTTCTGTTCATACGAGTGCTTACTAGCATTCTGATGGGGCTGGGTGATGGAGGGGCAGCACAAGAAGAAACACAAGTTAGATGAGTCAGTGTTTTCCTTATTAATGTGAAGAAAGTGTTTTGCCTGAAAGCTGTTAGTTAAAATCAGGTTTTCAATGTACTGTTGATTCTAATTTATGGGATGTGTGTCTTTAAGAAATTTAGGGAATCCTAAACTTAATTGAAAACAAAGGCAGCATGATATAGTGAGAAGCTTTGAAATCAGACACAGTGGAGTTCAAATCCCAGCTCTGCTATTACTACCCATACGACGTTGGCAAGATAATTTAATTTACTAGCCTCTTTTCTTTCATCGGTTCATGGAGGATAAAATATCTGTCATACAGAGTTTTATGAGAATTAATAATGATTTATGTTAAAATCTGTTATATAGCATATTCATACCTTTTACCTGAATCTGTCTCTCAATTTTTTAGAACATATTCATTACTTATTTTAAGATTTCTTAGTATACTATGAAGAGTAGTTACCAGAAATGCCAGTGGTCAAAGGTTTGTTATATCAATGTAATGATGCCTTATTCACATAGTTCTGTGAAGCTGGCTATTCTAAATCATAGAAAAGCACTCATCACTTTTATTTAAAGTATAAAAGATTTCCACCAGAATTAGGAGACAAACACAGGAGAGAAAGGTTAAAGTGAGAACTCTGTAGACCTGTTTTTCTTCAGGCTGTGTTCACTATCAAATAGTCATGTATTAAAAGATCTCAATTTATATCCTTTATGGACTAGATGTGATCCTGAAATTGCTTATAAATAAAATGCTTTTTAAAAAGTAGAAATACAAATAGATTAGAAAATTTTGAAGTTCAAAGAAATCAGACAAATTTCAGATACATACTCCATAATATATTTTTAGATTTCTTTAAAATATGTTATAAATCATGACATGGGGATCATGTCTCCTAATTCCTGCCTGGCTTTGCTTCCCAGGGCTTTCATGCTAGCCAGGGATGAAAGCAATTTTATAAGCTAATTGATACCCAGGTGTAGTCACCATATGCAGAAAACTCTTGGAAAAATTGTTTTTCAAGTAAGTTATGATTTTTTTAAAGTTATTTTTAAAAATTCAGAGAACATAAGGCTAAGTGCCTTTAATAAGGAAACCATTGCATTTGCTAGCATTGAATTATTCAGTGGAGTTGAACCATGAATCAGGTGGCACATGGCATTGACTGGGAGAATCAAGCTGCGAAAGAAGGTGGTTGTACTGCTTGTCATTAACAACACCAGGAAAGTTCATTGTATCTTCCAGATGTGGAATTGAGATGCCAAGAGATGCAGAAAAGCCAACAATGTGATCAAGTAGGGTTGAGGGACATTTTATTTTACTTTACTTTTTAAAAAATTTATTTATTTATTTTTGAGAGAGAGAGCAAGAGAGCACACATCTGCATGTGCACTCCTGTGTGTGGTAGGGAGGAGCAGAGGGGGTGAGAGAGAATCCTAAGCAGACTCCTACTGAGCTCGGAGCCCTTAATCTCAAGACTTTGAGATCATGACCTGAGCTGAAACCCAGCGTTGGTTGTTTAACAGACTGCACCACCCAGGCATCCCAACTTGAGGGACATTTTAAGAGCTAAACTTTCATTTTCTTAGATTTCTGTACTTACTCCCACATATTTTAATTGAAAAAAGGGCAAATGTGTTTTGTTATTCTTGATAGTGATCAACGAAGCACATAATGAAGGATTAACGTAATTACTAATCACTGTGGGGAATGTCATTCATAAGAAATCTATTTTCAGTCTATGGTCATACCACCCTGAACGCACCCCATCTCATCTGATCTCGGAAGCGAAAAGGGTTGGACCTGGTTAGTACTTAGAAGGGGAGAAATCTATTTTCATTATTAAGTTTAGGCTATGTATTTTTCCCATTTTACTCTGTGTTTTTTAGACTACTCAGAATCACTTATTGCCAGTTAACCTGCCCTTTGACCAGTTTATTAACTATCTCTGACACATGTTGCCAGATTTCACCTGTCTTGATAAATCACGATGAGATTGAAAATGCACTAGCCATCATCCGGAGTGCGTATTGGGCACAACTATTTAATGAGAGAATTACAGTCAGTGGATTAAAGGCAAGAGAGTGTACATGGAACATGGTTGTAGAAACACCTCTGGTAGGGTCTGGGGAGAGAGCAAAAAGAGGTGAGATTGTGTTGGTGTTTATAGCTACTCTTGACCTTTGACCTGCACACTAGAGCTTTTTCTTTAGTGAATATTTCATTAAATTAAGAGATGCATTTAAAGATTGGTAGTCTTTGTGTAAACTTCAAAGAAGTGAAAACATCAATCTAAAGAAAATGAATTTCAGGAAAGTCAACTTCAGTAAGCTTAAATAAATGATAAAAGGATCTCTAAGTGGAAGGATCCATGTGCACTTGTTTGCTTCTTAAAGCAGTACTTGTAAGGGTAGCAAGAGGATGAAGAGAACAGGGTGGAACCCTTGTAACTACACAGAGCTGCGGATTTGAAATGGCCAACAAAGTAGGGATTACAAAAGAATATTACACTAGAAATAGTGCATATCAGTGATAGCGTATGAGGGTAAAACCAGGAAACAAATGGTGAATAGGAGGTGAAATGCACCAAAGATGACAAGAAAATATTCTTTAGGTTTATATGAGACAAAAGGAAGACTGAAAAAGCATATCCTATTAGATGCAAAGAAAAAGAGAATTGGTACCAAGAAAAGAAAAAAAGCAGAATACAGTTTTTACAGAAAATTTAGTCTTCATGAGGAAATGTACTGTATAATTTGGAAGGTAGAATAAAAAACAATGTGGTTGAAGGGCAGGAAAACAAACTAGACTTGGCAGGGAATTGATCAAAATCACTTAAACAAACAGACTTCAACGACTTTCAAATTAGAATGCCAATTATTGATGATTCCAGCTCCAAGGTGCTAAAAATAACACCTTTTTTTGTTATAGTAGGAAACTGTTAGTGATTTCTAGATCACTGTGACCTGTGAGTGCCTGCTGCGTTATGCTTTATGTCAAAGGACACAAAAATGAAAGTTTATTTTTTTATTTTTATTTTTAAAATTTTTTAAAAAATATTTATTTATTTATTTATTTATTTATTTATATATGATAGTCACAGAGAGAGAGAGAGAGGCAGAGACACAGGCAGAGGGAGAAGCAGGCTCCATGCACCGGGAGCCTGATGTGGGATTCAATCCTGGGTCTCCAGGATCGCACCCTGGGCCAAAGGCAGGCGCCAAACCGCTGCGCCACCCAGGGATCCCAAGTTTATTTTTTTATTATGAAAGTAGTTCATGATCATTTTTTTAAAAAGATTTATTTATTTATTCATGAGAGACACAGAGAGAAAAAGAGAGGCAGAGACATAGGCAGAGGAAGAAGCGGGCTCCTCACAGGGAACCTGATGCAGGACTCTATCCTGGATCCTGGGATCACGACCTGAGCCAAAGGCAGGCACCCAACAGCTGAGCCACCCAGGCGTCCCCATGATCATGTTTTTAAAAAATTGCCTTCGTTTTTATAGCTTTTTTTTTTTTTCTGTACAACCACAGTAGTGTGATGACTACCATTTTACTGTATCAGGATGCCATGGGAAGAAGCTCACCTCATTTTAAAATAAGTTGCATTCATGGTAAGAATTATAGGTCTGTCTAGGTGAGAAAAGGCAATCTCTGTGTCCCAAAGCTGGCAGGACATCAGGGAGGAGTGAAGCGAAAGCAGCACCTTATGTCAGCACCCTAGTCTTATTTTCGAAAAGCAAATCTCTTATTTGGGTTAATTAAAGAAAATATACTGTATAATTTTAAAAAATTATCTCCTCCCCTGTAAAGACAGCTTTTTGTTATGTCTAGGACAGAATACAATGTACAACTTGTAATTTTATATGTAATTTTATATATGTATATATATGAGCAGTTTATATATATATATATATGTGTATATATATTATCTGAAGATATCTAATTATCTGAAGACAACTAGTTCCACTAGCAGCCAAACTGTTAGTGGTGTAATTTCAATGGAATATTTTGAATTTTTAAAAAATTAACTACTAAAACAAATAGATTTCTGGTGAAGGTCTATACTTTATCTAGAAGCTCTTAAGGAAGGTCTACACCAATTTAAAAAATAATTCCTATGTCAGAAGCAGCACATTGAACAGTAATAGTGTTGGAAATGAGATTGAGCTCCTGTCTGGGTGGTACACTCTATGACTTTGAGCAGGATACTTCAACTTTCTGTTCTCATGTTGTCCTGGCTAGATGCCCAAGAAAGATCTTTTTGGGCACTCTGATTCTCTTTTGAATTCTCATTTTCTTTCTTTTTAAAAATTATTATTATTATTTTTAAAGATTTTACCTATTTATTCATAAGAGACACATATACAGAGAAGGAAAGACACAGGCAGAGGGAGAAGCAGGCTCCATGCAGGGAGCCTGATGTGGGACTTGATTCCGGGTCTCCAGGATCACTCCCTGGGCCGAAGGCAGGTGCCAAACTGCTGAGCTACCCAGGGATCCCTTAAAAATTATTTTTATTCATTGATTTTTAAGTAGGCTCCATGCCCAACGTGGAGCTTGAACTCACATCTCTAAGATCAAGAGTTGCATGCTCTACCAACTAAGCTAGCTAGGCGCCCCTTGAATTCTTTTTCAAAATTTATGATAACCTATGTAAAAAATCTAAATGTATCAAACTTTTGAGTGTGTGTGTGTGTGTGTGTGTGTGTGTGTGTGTATTCTGAAGGGAAATGTGAGTAGAGAAATTTGGATACCAAATCTATCACCATTTCCTTTTGGCTGGATGGTTAATGGGTTGATTGTATTCCTAAGTGGATGCATTAGTGGCACTTAAAGATGTCCATTTAATGGGAAAAGTCCAGTAAATATTATTTTAAAAAATCACTGTATTAATTTCCTGGGGCTCCTGGTAAGTACCAATTGGGTGGCCTAAAAATATCAGATTGATAGTCTTGCAGCTCTGGGGGTCAGAAGTCTAAAATCGCAGTGTCCACAGAGCCATGCTTCCTCTGAAATCTGTGGGAGAGAATTGAATTCTTCTTTGCCATTTCCCCACTAACTGGGCTGAGGTTCTTGTGCCTGTGGGGATGTAGGTTGTACTTCCTCTGAAAATGGTTCGAAGATGGAGCATTTGGTTCACTTTCCGGGACATATTGTTTATCTGATTAACCTAAAGTTCTATATGCTAATGTATCAAAAGTAAGCAAAGTGTTTAATTTGAGAATTTTACAATGTTCACAGGAAAGTGATTTCTGCCTTTTAAACTACCAGTTAACAATTCTATTTTAAATTTTAGTATGTTACATAGGCTGAACTTTTAAAAAGTAATGATAGGCTAAACTTGGCAAATGTAAACATTTGGAGCACCTGGGTAGTTCAGTTAAGCGTCTGACTCTTGATTTCTGCTCAGGTCATGATCTCAGGATCCTGGGATCTGGCTCCACAAGGAGTCTACTTGAGGATTTTCCCTTTCCTTCTGCCCCTCCCCCTGCTCTCTTTCTCTCTCTCTTTTACGATTTTATTTATTTATTTGAGAGAGAGAGAGAGAGAGAGAGAGGAGCAGAGGGGGAGGGACAAGCAGATTCCATGCTGAGCACAGAGCTGATGGGGGGCTGGACCTCACAACCCCAAGATCATGACCTGAGATGAAATCAAGAGTTGGACACTTAATCAACTGAGCCACCCTGGAGCAAACCCCTCCTCAAATAAATAAATCTTTATTTTTTTGAGGTTTTTGAAAGCAATTTTGTTTTTTTAAATTTAAATTCAATTAGCCAACATGTAGTACGTCATTAGTTTCAGATGTAGCATTCAGTAATTTGTCAGTTGTGTTTAAATGAGCACCTGGTGCTCATCCCATCATGTGCTCTCCTTAATGCCCATCACCCAGTTAACCCCATCCCCCCACTCTGCTCCCCTCCAGCGACCCTCAGTTTGTTTCCCAAAGAGTCTCTCATGGTTTATCTCCCTCTCTGATTTTTTTCCCATTCAGTTTCCTCTCCTTTCCCTTGAGTCCTCTGTACTATTTCTTATATTCCACATATGAGTGAAATCATATGATAATTGTCTTTCTCCAATTGACTTATTTCCCTTAGCATAACACCCTCCAGTTCCATCCACGTTGATGTAAATGAATCTTTAAAAATACGTTAACCTTTATTAATGGAAATATTATTTGAGGAATTTCCAGTCCCAATGTATATACCAAATACGCTTGATAAATGTCTGTTTCTAAGTTGTCTTAGTCAGTATTGGTTACTACACAATGGTAGTAACCTGGTAAGGGCTGCAGAAATATCAGGCTGGACGCTTAGTGGTGAGGGACACAGGGCCTAGGTTTGCATTTCTCTCCATCACCTGTGGGCTGACTGGCCTTGGCCAGATGGTTACCCATTCTGAACCCATATTTTCTCAGTTGTAAAGTGGAGTGGCTAAAACCACCTCAAAGGTTTGTTTGGAGAATATAATGATCTAAAACACTCAGCACGTCTTCTGGCACTTAGTAATTTTTCAGTGAATGGAGATGATTAATAATAATGTAATATTAAACAATGTCAGATAATTTGAAATTTAGTGTAAACATCAGTTTTAGAGGGGCAGAATTATCTGTTTTATTTGAATTCATTGAATTGTTTCAACAATGCATTAAAAGGTGGAGGGATAGGAAATAAGACAATTTGTCTTTAATTGGGTGATGTACCATGTTTGGGAAATAAACTCTTTAATTTCAAAAGGTAAGTATAATTATAACAGGTGAGTTTCAGTGAAAGTAAAGACTTTTAAAACCTCTAAAATTGTCCCTCAAAGACTGTCAGAACTTGGCAAAATGTTCCTAAAATATTTTAATTTTCATTTATTAGTGATTGTGATTTTACTCTTCAACTTAGTATAATAGCAGCAAAATGTCAAGGATCCTTCTAATATTCTTACTTTTACTGTTAAATAAATTTATGAGTAAAGGATATGGCTTCCTACAAATCAGTGAAAAAATGAAAATTCTAATAGATGAACAGGTAAAGATAATGAATAGGTTATTCACAAAGGAAAAATAAAACCAGGAAATAACCATGACAGGAAAAATGTCCTCTGTAATAAGGGAAATAAAATTAATGCAGCAAAGTGTCTATTTTTATTTCTTGCTTGTTGTGGTAGGAAAACTTTTTGCCACACAGCATGGGGTCTAGTGACAGTGATACTCACCTAAGATTATTGGTGGCAGTAAAATTTAGAGGCAGTTTTAGAATATATATCAAGAGCCTTATAAATATTTATACCTGTAGACTCCCAATTCTACCTTTGGAAATCAAACATAAGGAAATAATACAAAGATAAAAAAAGGTATGTATAGGAAATGTCCATCACAATTATGTCCATCACAAAATTATGAGGACTGGAAGCAATATTAATGTGCACCACCACGGAAATGGTTAAATTGGTATTTCAGTTATATTTTGTATAGTCAACACATATGTATTACTTACATGTGTATATATGACTGTGTACTGATAGAAGTGTTAATTGAGAAAAACAGAATATAAAATCATACATACACCATAATTAAAGTTTTATAAAAATGTGCATGGAAATAAAACTTGGAAGAGAGAACCCAAAGAATGGTAGCAATTATTACCTAATAGAGGTGATATCATAAATCTTTACCCCTTTGTACAATCTCCAAGTTTTGCTATAGTTAAATTTTATACAAAATGTTTTATGAAATAAAAAAAGAGTTTCTCTCCTCATTAAGATTTACTATTGGGCAAATATATTCTTGTCTTATGGACAAGTTTATTGTGGCCTCTAGGGCAAAAATTGAATACTTAAATAGGTATTAATTAGCCCTAGATTTGGTATAAGGGGAGAATGAAGATGTCAGAGGTTAATACAAATTTTGATTGGGATAATTTATACAATGAAAATTCATGTCCATGATATTCTGGCCAGTTTTTCTTTAAAAAAAGGTTAAGGACTTTTTTTAAAGGCTAATAATGGCAGTAATTTTTAATAATGAAAAACTGATAATAGAAAAAATATTTTTGTATATACCAAGTACTTCTGTCTCCCATTGGCCATCAACATAAGTATAGTTAGTTTACCTTGGTCTGTAATTTATCATACTATTTTTCTGTCAAAATATATGAAACTTAACATTCTGTTTAATCTTCCAAAAAGGTTTCCCTGAATAAATAGAGAGGAATTATAGACACGCTATGTTGTCTGGTGAATAAGTTAGTCATGAAAATGTATTTTTAAGCTCACCAAAGACCTCCTTTTAGCTAAACCCAAAAGTTACTATTTTGGTGACTGTTAGGGACTAAAATTCCACCCCCCCCCATGGCAAAATTCACAAGTTGGAGCTCAGCTCCCAGTGTGGCTATATTTGCCAACGGGGGCTCCAAGGAAGTAATTAAGTTTAAATGAGGTCATAGGGTGGGCCCCTGATCTGATTGTATTAGTGCCTTTTTAAAAAAAATTTTTATTCATTTATTTGAGACAGAAAGAGAACAAGCAGGGGGAGCTGCAGAGAAAGAGGGAGAAGTAGGCAACCTCCTCAGCAGGGAGCCCAACACGGGGCTCGATCCCAGGACTCTGAGCCACCCAGGTGCCCCTATAAGTGTTCTTTTAAAGGAAGACACAGGGAGCTTAAACTCTCTCTCCCTGCATTCACACACTGATTTCCCCTCTTTGGTGAGAGCTCTCCAAAATACTAACCCTGCTGGCACCTTGATCTTAACTTTCAGCCTCCAGACTCTGAGAAAGTAAATTTCTGTTGCTTAAGCCATGTAGTCAGTCTGTGGATTTTGTTATAGCAGCCTTGAGCAGACCAAGACAATGACCTCTGAAAGCATCAGGCTTTAGAGACAGGGAAAGAGCATGAGCAGGGAGAGGGGCAGAGGGAGAGAGAGAGAGAGAGAGAGAGAGAGAGAGAGAGAGAGAGAGAGAGAGAATCTCAAGCAGGTTCCATGCTAAGTGTAGAGCCCAGTGTGGGGCTCATTCTCACCACCCCGAGATCGTGACCTGAGCTGAAGCCAAGAGTTGGACACTCAACTGACTGAGTCGCACAAGGCGCACTGTGATTTTCCTTTTATTTCTCTCTTCTCACAATATGGACCCTTCTGACCAACTGTGAAATATCTATTATTTATTGAATTTTTTTTATTTATTGAATTTATTATGTAGACGATACTGTTCTAAGCACTCTAGAGGTATTAACTCACTATAGAATTATAGAAGCCCTTTGAGATAGGTAGGGCCATCTTCCCCATTTTACAAGTGGGTATACTGAGGACAGAGGATTTAATCCCAAGTGGGATTGGAACCCAGCAGCAGCCTGGTTTTATAGCGTGGGTGCTTTTCAACTGTACCCTTCTTTTCTTAGAATGACTCTCTGTGTGAACAGTGGCTGAAAATCCAAAGGTGGCTTGGTGAGGATAGGCATTGCAATGAGAAATCCAAAGAGAGAAAGATGCACTGCTCTCTGATTAAGCATCATGACAGGAGGGTATGTTTCATGTTCACCTAGACCAATAGGAATGAATAGGAGTTATTACAACTGAATTTCCGAATCATAGAGCCAAGTTCCTGATGATGGTCTCAGGCAAGATCCTGCTGATTTAGGGCTGTGTTGGCCATGTTGAGGAGCATAGTTGGCTTTGAGAATACATTGAGTGTGCTCCACTAACTGCGAGATGTTGGGTTTGTTTCTGAGCTTCGGGTCCTGAACTTCATTTCCTCATCTATACGGTGATAATTCTGCTCTGCCTCATGTATAACTCATTCAGTGACTAAATGAAACAGTGGAGGAAGGCTCTTAGCATGCTGCACAGCATAAATGCAAGCAGAGTATAGGATTGCTGTTCCCTTATGAGGACAATGGTGATTGACCAGGAACCACATGCCAGGGAGCAGAAACAGTAACCTTCAGGCAGGTCAGTTTTTCCTGAGAAAATTACTTCAAGTCATTCCACCATATGGCAAGGGACTACCCTTTATTATCTGGGTGACCTTGGGCAATTACTAACCCTCTTGGAACCTCAGTTTATTGACCTGTTAAACAAGGATAGCGACATTTACTTTGATGAAGATTAAAACGTGATAATAATGTTTTTAATTGCTAACCTACTTTCTCATTTCTTTAGTAGTTGGTGCCATTTAGTAAGTGTTATTGCTGGAAGAATCTTTTGCTATGATTTTTCCAGTTTTCACTTTTTTTTTTAAAGAGATTTGTTTATTTTAGAGAGGGAGAGAGAGACAGAGAGAGCGCAAGCAAGCAAACAGGGGGAGGGGCAGCTGGAGAAGAAAGGAGAGAGAGAAAAATCTCAAGCAGCCTCCATGCCCAGTGTGGAGCCCAACACTGGGCTTGATCCCATGACCCTGAGCTCATGACTCAAGCCAAAATCAAGAGTGGGACACTCAATTGAGCCATCCAGGTGCCCTTCCAGTTTTCACTTTTATGGCCATCTTACTCAGTTTCTTCTTCCTGCCCTTTAACAGGATAATGAAATTATAGGTATTTTAACTCCCAAAGTTTAAAAATCAAGAGTGGTTTATCAAAGAAATTATATTCTGAAAAAGGACAAAGGAGAAAAAAAGAGTTTTATAAAACAAAATATAGGCTGGCAGGAAGAGATATTTCTGTTGGTTTAAAATGAGGCAAAAACTGAGGAGGGATAGACATCAGCACTGACATTTCAGAAAGCAATGAAGTATTTGCCTAGGGACCTGTGAGATAATTTGTCATTTTGGACTTTTAAAGTAGGATTTTAAGAAAGCAGTGGTGAGCAGTTGGCTGACTTGCAAAACGGATATGTGTTCTCAAGGGAATATGTTTTCTTTGTTCAGTGGAGGCAACTTTCTCCAGACACGAACCTGAAAGGGTTGTATTTTGTGATAACATATTTATGTCAGTAGGAAAAAAAGTAATCTGTTAATTACCTCTTGTTTGTGTGTGTGTATGTTACATAATGAATTATTAGTATTTAAAGGAATTTAAAAAATTAGTTAGCATGACCCCTTATGTCTGAACAATATTGTATATAAACCTGACCAGACAGCTGGATCAGTTAAATAAAACGGATATTTTTGAAGACCTACTAGGAGCCAGGCACTTGTTTAGTGTGCCTGAACGGTGAGGGATATAATCCAGTCCCTTTTTTGTTTTAATTTTTTTTCCCAGTCCCTTTCTTTAAGAAACAGTGAAAAGAACAGGAATGAGAAGGGATAGGCCATACAGAGTTACCATGCTATCAGTGTAGTCGATATTGTAAATTACTGGCATATACAAAGTGCTTTGGGAATGCTGAGGAGGAACTGAATATTCTTAGGAGGAATAGAGAAAGCTTCACAAAGAACGTGACGCTCAGTGGAAACCTGAGTTTACAGGGTATATCGAGTGAAGGAAACAAAATGTATAAAGGCGTGAAAGCCATGGACCACCCGGATGATGACTCTGGTGCTTCTCCATGGTGGCTTGGCTGCATTTGAGGGGTCATAGGAGGTGAGGCTGCAGAATAAGTTTGGGAAGGGATCTCAAAAGGGCAGGGTGATTTTCATATGGGAGACAAAATGGATCTAAGTTAGGGCAAAAATGGAATGGGTTTGAGGGGAAAAAGCTAATATGGCTTTGAGTATTTTGATGTGGAGCATCCTAGGAATATACTGGGAAGAGTAGAGCAAGAAGAACAATGAGAATCTTGAATTCTTGGAAGGAAGAGCCTAGGAAGGGACCTGTGAAGAGGACAGAGAGAGAAGGAGGGCTTGGAGAGGAACAGTCATAGAGGTAGGGAGAGAACCAGACAGGTTTAGTGTTGGTGAATCCCAGAGAGACTGTTGGGGCTGGAGGAGGTGATATTAGTCTCAGCTAGGGAGAGATCAAGTAGGATGAGAACCCAGAGACTAGTAATTAGGGGGTCGCAGGGGCCATTGCTGAGAATGATTTCAGAGAAGTGGCAGCGAAGCCAGGCTGCTTTGAGATGACAAGTGGGTGGGAGGTGAGGGAGTACAGGCGAACATATCACTTTGTTAATCCTTTTGGCAGCGAAGAGAAGGGGAAGAAGGGGACGAAAGTCCCAGGGAATGGTGGCCTCTGTGTAGATGCAGGAGACCCTGGCAAGCTTGTGTGTAATCTGAGAGCTGAATCCAGGAGGGAGGGAACAGCGAGAGGGAAAGATTTACAGAGGAAGTTCTCAGAGCAGAAGTCAGGCTGGGATGAAGAGAGTGGTTGAGAGGATTATTCTGTTTTTGTTTTGTTTTGTTTTATTTAAATTCAAATTAGCTAACATACACATTAATTAATAATTAATTAAATTATTAAGTTCAGGGTAGAATTTGGTGATTCATCAGTTGTGTATAAAATCCAGTGCTCGTGGCATCGCGTGCCCTCCTTAATGCTCAACAGTTGAAGACGCAGGACACTTTTTCCTCTAAGACAGGAAAGAAAGACACAGGGACTAATGAAGGCGAAAAGGAGAATGGGCTGCACAAATGCCCTCATTTTTTTTTTTTTTTTTTTTTTACAATCCTGAGGTCTTTTATTTTCTTTACAGTTATCATGCCATGAATTCATAGGGAATGGGTTCCAGCAGTTCAGGCTCCTTTCCATTGGTTCTCACAAAGTGTGGTTCTCTGGGTGGGGCAGGCTGGCACTTCAGTTGGACCCAAGTAAGGCTTCCTTCTTTTTCTGATCATTTTCCTTCACACGCTTCAGGAAGCTATCTCGGCTCTTTGAGTGTTTAATATGCTGAATGCGGACATTAATTCTCTTGGCAAGAATCTTGCCCTTAACTTGTTTGTTTACAACAATGCCAACAGCATGCTGAGTAACATTGTAGACTCTTCCAGTTTTGCCATGGTAACATTTGTGGGGCATTCCTTTTTGAACAGTGCCCATTCCCTTGATGTCCACAATATCACCTTTCTTATAGATTCACATGTATGTGGCCAAAGGAACAACTCCATGTTTTCTAAAAGGCCTAGAGAACATATAGCAGGTACCTCTCTCCTCTTTCCTTTTGTGTTGGTCATTTTGGTGAATTACTGGAAGATGGCAGTTCTGGCCAAAAGGCAAATGCCCTCATTTTTAAGCCCTCTTTCCCCAATGCTAGCATTTCCTTTTGTTTATTTTTTTCCTTTTCTTGGAATTATTTAGGCTTTTATTTGTGTTTTAAAGGAAATGGGAATACTATGCTAATAAATCGTTGCGGGTTTGCAGAAACTGGTTGCCCTCTCTAACTCTAGCATGTACTGGTCAGAGGAACGTTTTCTGAAGGGGAGAATTCTTTTCTCATAGATTCAATCTGCGATCGGAATTAGGAAATTACTTGAAGGATTGACTGGTGTTTATGTCTTATTGCTTATACTGCAATTTGTAATAATAATTTCAGGAGTTACTAAATGCATATACTATACAAAAGAAAGAGAAAATGATACATTTTTAAGGAAGCCAAAACTACAGATACTAAGATTTTGAGTTAATTCTGTTAGGTCAAGCCACTTGACTATTTTTAGTTTATAAAAGTAGCAATTTCATACAGTTCATCCTGATGATAATATCAAACTTATGAGAATATCTGACCAAATATATTCTTTTAGTGAACACTAATGTAGGTCAGTGTCCATAGAGGGGAGGAGCCAGTACTGTGGCACCAGAGGGACAAGGAGCTATTCTCATCTCCCTATCTTCTTAGCTGCATGACCTTGGGCATATTACTTTGGATCTTTGAGCCCCAGTTCTCATTTTTAAAATGCAGTAATGATAGTACCTAATTCATAGTATTTTTATGAAGAGAAAATGAGATAATTTACATGGCTCTTACATGTAGTAAACGCTCAATAAATAGCTAATGAAATGAATAATAAGAGCAATAATAACTTAAAATCTATAGTTATGTGAGGTTTTAGTAAAAGCATCTTGTTCGTAGGAGAAGGTATATGACATGTAATGAAAATGCTGAATGGGTACAAATTAACATACACTAAATTTGGTGATGTTTATAACTTTTTGGAGTTCTTCAGAACAGGTTAAATTTATATGGTTACCCTGAGCACCTAGAAATGGTGATGCTGTGCTGACCAGTGTGTGGATGCTACTTTGTTTATAATATTAGTTATGTTCTGGAAGCTCTTAGTATGGAGTGAATGGATAAAACAGAACTCTGGGTTATTTAAAGGTTGGTTTTATTCACTATGTTATTGTGAGGGTTATTTCCTTTATGTAAGGAGATCCAAGTTGTCCCATTTATATATTTCTGACCATGGGTGTGTCCTATTATATAGGAGTAAAAAGAAAGGTGGTGATTTATTTCAAGAAGACCTAAATTCTGCTACCAAGTTCCCTTCTCTTGTGACCATGAGTTCTTTAACTTCCATTTACTCTGGTTTATTTATTGGAAATGAGAATAATAATAGCTTTTCTTACAGCTCGCAGTTGTTCTGAGGACAAATAAGGGCAGATATGGTATTTAAGCATTTATTTAGCCAACAAATTTTTATTTATTCTCTGATAAACAGTGTATCTGGTTTCTGCTCTCAGAGGGGACATAATCTAGTGGTGTACATGGATACACAGACAGTTGCCTTTTGGGGGGTAAATCCAATGAAAGAGGCATGCAGGCACACAAAAGAGCCCAAAGGACTGGGCTATGACTGGAAGCTTTTTAGAAAGGGAGGTGGTATTTGGGGCTGGTACAGGTTCAGAATGTCAAGAAGAAGAAATTTATTTTTTCTATGCTCTAAAGCTATGATATTGAATCCTAGTTTGCATATCTTCACTTTCTTTAATTTCTTAATTCCTTGAATTTAATTTTATGAATATATATTTGCTAAATAGCATTTCTAGTCAGTGGAATAAGGGTCATCTTTCATTTTAAAAAGGTTGTTGAAAGCCTATTATATGCTGACCGTTGGGCTAGGTGCTGCTGAAATAGGGAAAGAAATACTAAGAAACCTTTGTTATCAATAAGTTGTGGCCTGGTTAGGGATTTTTTTTTTTCCAGAGAGAGACTGGGGAGAGGTGGAGCAGAGGGAGAGAGAGAGAGAGAGAGAGAATTTTAAGTAGGCTCCATGCCCAGCATGGAGCCCGATTTGGGGCTTGATCCTATGATCCTGAGATCATGACCTGAGCTGAAATCAAGAGCTGGCTGCTTACCCAACTGAGCCACCCAGGTGCCCCCTGGTTGGGGATTCTAAGCATTAAGGCAGAATGAGATAAATACACCAATAGGGATATGAGTAATATCTTATGGAGGCCCAGATCATGAAATGTCCATAACATATGAAAGATTTCATAGAGGAGATGGGATTTTATCTGGGTCTTGGCAAGTGAATGGGACATGGAAGTGAAGTGAAACCTCAGCAAAAGCAGGGAAACGTGAAAGTGCATTGATTCTCTGAGTAGTTGGGATGATTAGGGGATGGTGATTATGAAGAGATGGAGTGGGGAGGGAGGTTGGAAAAAGATATGGGGCTAAGATTAGGGGTTTTACCTTTCATGGTCTTTGCTAAGATTCCTACTCTGCAGTTCTTTTTTCTCTTGAGAGTGAAGGATCTAGAAGCACATTTTCTACACTTTTTTTCCTTAATTGAAATATACTTTAGGTAGAAGAATAACACTAAACCCAAAGATTGAGTTCTTAGCAGAATTGTTAAGGATTGCAGTGGTTGCCAGGTGACTTGAAAGGCTAGGGAAGAGAGCTGGGTTAGGAGGCTATTGTCAAAATCCCCAAACAAGTAATAAAAGACCTTTAGTTCAAGACTGATAGAGATATGTTGAAATTTCCTTTACCCACACAAAGCTCAGATAAGATATGTAAAAGAGAAGATTATAAAGTCAAAAAATACATATTTCTGGTAGAAGAAGAACATAGATTGGGTTCAGCATAAGAGCACAAGGGAAAATTTTCTCACATGAAAGAGGAAGTCAGTAGGGAATTACAAAGGGCACCATCATTAAAGAAGATCAGAGTCACTTAACACACACAGGGATTTTCTCCCAAAGAAATAGAGACAATAGAATAGTCTGAAAAAGACTTTAAAATGAGGCTATTTAATATCTTCAGGGTGATAAACGTCTTCACATTTTATAAGACTAAAGTAAGTGTTCTAAGAAATATTGGAAATAATAGAATTATTAAAATAAAAGCATAGCCAATGGGCTAAATAACAGCCTGGAAGCAGCTGAATAGCAAACCAATGTTTTGGAAACTCAACCTAAGGAAATTCCCCAGAATGCAGCAGAGATAAAGATGTGGAAGAAATGATAGAAAATTTAAGAGATGAGGAGGATGGACTCCTAAGTTCCAACTCCCCTCTAATGATATGACAGAAGGTAAAGAAACAAAAAAGAAGGAAAAATGGGCTAATTGAAACATAAAAGAAGGAGTTAAATTGTTGAATCAAATGATTGAGCATGCAAGGCACCCATCCAGTGTTTGGATATAGAGTGTGAAGATGGTTGAAGAGCATCCTAAGGTAGTGATAGTATTCCTGAATACAGGAAGAAAAAGAAAGTTGCCAGGAAAGAATTACAGTTTGGTTTTGGACCTTTTGGTTTGGAAATGCAGGGAAAATAGCTATCTGGATCTTTTTATCCAGTACTAGAATTTTACATCCCGAAACTCAGAGGCGAAGTAGGGAGGAGATCACAGAAGTAGTACTTGATGGAATTCATATAATGGAAAATGAGATAAAATGTGGTATGGATTCTGTTTGTCTTGTGATTGTTGTACTATGGTATTTAGCTTTATCAAATCAAAGTTGATTGTGATACAAAGAGTTCTGGCCCATTAAAAATTTATCACAGTTAAGATGAAAGGCATTGCATTTTGTTATCTAGCAGTTCTTTTTCAGATTTCATGTTGGGATTATGTAGTTTAGTTTATGCTTGATATGTTAATTAACCATTATGTTTGATTATTATTAATGTTTTTCCATGTAAAATGTAATGACTTTTTTGTCCTACCTAACCCCCTTCCCAAAAGAAATGTATGATAAAATCATCATAGCTACTAAGTTACTCACACAAGAGGTTGCCCAAGTAATCTGATGTTAATATATATAAAACCTTATTTTGGTATCTGATCTCAGACTTCTGATAAGACTAGAATCATCACAGTCACCAATTCTTAAGAAAGGAGGAGAGTTACTGATTTATAGAGTTGCTCTTTTGTGTTTTGAGTAGCAAGCTGCTTCAATAGGGCAGTGGGCATATAAGCACGATATTTTTTTCCTGTGTCATTTTCATGCATTTTGTTATGTCAGTCTTTCTGAGATAATTTTTTTAAAACCATTCCAGTATATGAGATTTTCTTTGGTGCCTGCCCAGGTGGTATGTTGCACTAGAGTCCTCTGTTCAGAAAATGCCATCGAAATAATGGCATAGGATTAATTTATAATGATATGTAATGTATCCATAGCTTAATAAAAAAACCTCTTTCTCTCCCAGCCTAGGAATATATCATTATTAAACAACTACTGCATGACATGATGTACTTAGATCATTCTGTTGTGGTGAATTCTTCTCAGCAGAAGTTCTGAATCTGCCAGTGTTGACAGTTCTTGATTCAAAAGTGTAGTTGCTAGCAGGGTTCTTTTTAGTAGAAGAGTTTAGATATATTACCCACGAATTCTTAAATATGTATAAAACTGGGAAACAAATTTTATGGTTGTGTAGGCATTCTAAGATCCATGATTTGAGTTCTGGGGGAATTCAGTTCTTAGTGCTAATTTAGGAACCGTTCCTAGTGCTTTACTGGAGCTGTGCAGATACCATTGCAGCGAGAAGTTGTCCCCCTGTCTTGGGGAAAGATCACTTGAGTGGGAGTAGGCTTTCTGCTCAGACTTGTTTTGTGAGTCCAGAGAGCACCTGTGAGAACTAGCCTGCTCATCTGCTTCTTTGTCACATATACACCAATTGTGTTTTGTATGTATATAAAACATTTCTTCCAACAGCGGCATGCACACTTTCTGAGTATACTCATGCATGGATCACCTCAAGAATTTGCAGTAATAGGCTGCTTTCAAGATTCTCTGCTTTTACACTGATGGTTTTCAAAAATTGCCTGAGAAAAGGCCTGCTCTGTACCTTTCTTCCCTCACTTTGCAAATAAAGGCCTACCCTTCACTGATCTGAAGTGTTACTGTGGGACATTTGCTGCAGGATGAGAACTACCCTACACACCAAAAAAAAGATGTGCTTAGAAATATTAGTTTTGGAGGAGGACTCTTTTAATGATTACCTGAGGAAAATTAAACTTAGTGAGTTTCTTGCCTTTCTGTGTCTCACATCTATCTGATAAGGATGAAGCTGAACCTTGCAACATAGGTTCGTGGTGCCAGTTCTTTCTAAGCTAACATCTGTGTTTTCCAGGACTCACAAAGTTTTAAAGATATATTGGATAGGACTGCAAATACATATTTCATGTGGTTCCTTTTGAATTCAGTGCAGTGCTCAATATGATAGTTAAAACCTATTTTATCAGCGTGTAGCATGAAATCCTCATTTCTGTTAAAATTGATTTTATTCTTATTTTGTCTCAAAATATTTAATATTTCGTATCTTCCATTAACAAAAAATTAACTCTTAAAATTTGAAACTTTGGGCCGACAAGTAAAAACTATGTACAGGGAGTGCATTCATATTTTAGAAAGAATGTGAGTGGAATATTTTGAAAAACACTGAATAAAGACCTCTTTGAACCATCATCTGGGGTTCATGGCCCCTTATTCCTGTAAGCTTACCTCTGCAGATGCAGTGCACATGCTGCTTTTAGAGCCTCATGGCTTACCCAGTGTTCCCTGAGATGGCTTGTCCAGGAGGGCATCTGAAGCTCACTATTGGTTTGCAGAAGGCAATGTCAGGGGGCGGGTTTCCAGGAGATGCTGGGTTCATTTCAGAGCTTCTCTTCTGCGGGGCTGGATATCACAATAGGCACGTGACTAGTCAATACTGCTGGTTGTGCTGTGGTCACAATTGCTGCCAACATCTCAGTGGCTTACAGTTGCCAGAATATGTTTCTTGTTTGTGATGTGAATGCATACAGTGGATTCACTGACTGTGGCTATTGTCTTCACTTGAGAATTGAGGTAGATGGATCGGCTTCTATCTGGGGAGGAGGAACCTGGGCAAACTATGGGCTAGCTCCCACAGCTTTGGCCTGGAACCTGCATATCTCTTCAGTTTCCTTTTCATTGACTGGAGCAAGTTCATAGTACCAAACCTGGTGCCAGGGGGTGTATGTGAGGAATGTAGGCCTCTCTTAGGGAGGGGCAGTGGATATTGTCAAAGAATTTACACTGGACAAAGCTAAAGAGGCAAGGAAGACTTTATCCAAGGACATGGCAATAGAGGAGAGACCTGAATAGAGTCAGCACTCAACTCCACTGAAACAAAGGCCCAGGGAGGTTTGAAGAGATGGAGGGTAGGGTGGTCATTGGTCATCTGTGTTTGCTCTTTGGCCTCACAGAAAGGAAAAGTAATTTTTCTCATATCTTTATGCTAGGAGATAGTTTGAAAATTTGGAGCAAGGCACCCACCTAAGTAAGACTTCTATTCTCAACCCTGCCTCCCACAGAAACCAGGAGACAGGAGCCCTTTCTTCTTTACTGATGGCATTTCAAAGAGGTGGCTCCCAGATCCTTGAGAAGCCATTCCTGGGTTGTAAAACTGGCAAGAGAATTTTAAAAAGGTTTACACCCACAAGGGGCAGAGACGGAATCCACAGTTACAGGTTTTCTAAAGTAAATGCTTCTAAGATATGGCAGGTCAGGGGCCTTGAGTCAGGAAGAAACCTGGGTAAAGATTGGTCAAGCCTGAGGGGAACCTGGAGGACATTTTGGTCTGTATTTAAGAACAGTAATGTAGTCTGCCACAGGGTAGGGGTGTGTGTGTGTGTGTGTGTGTGTGTGTGTGTGTGTGTGTGTGTATTTTCTTGATAGCAGCCACTGAAACCAATGTTAGCTGCCTTACACAGAAAAATGCCTTTTTGAAGACTTTTGGCCTATGAGGGTGGGGGCAGGGCACAAAACTGATGAGAACTGAAGAACCAGATCTCAAGAACATATATCACAGGTCCTGAAAGGCAGTCCCTCCTCTCGAAAGAGGGTGGTAAACAGGGGTGGTAGAGTCAGAACTTTGTCACTGCTGGGCAAAAATGTGGCTGCCACCAGACACTTCTGCAGCTGCTGTGAAAAAAGGCTGGCCATAGCAGCTTTTTTTTTCAGGCTTGCTCTAGTATTGCTGGAGTTAGGGTCTGGGCTAGAATATTGGATTGGTAGAGCTGAGACTGCACACCTTGGATCATGAGGAGGACATTATCTCCCTTGCACACCTGTGCCCTGGCCCCTGGCTATTTGGGAGTGGATGAGCTCCAAACTTTGGCTTTGGTAATAGGAAGTGGGAGTAATGAGTTCCAGCAAGACTGAACATAGCTAGAATTATCCTCTTACCCACCTGTCCAAAGAGAAGGTTGGATGGACAAAGCAAGATGAAACAAAGAGGAAACATGCAACCATTCACATCCACTCCTGGAGGATGGAGCAGTTGTGGAGAAAGTTGTAGAAATTATTTACCCATCTCATCTGTGGGACCCTTTGATGGCCATCAGGGCTTTGACTACCCAGTTCCCATTGTAACTGCCCAGCTCCTTTTGTAGGGCTCTGAGTGGTTGGTAGACAGAAACTCTCTGTCCTCCAAGTTCCATGCAATAAGATGAAGTGAGTAGACAGTTGAGGCTTTCAAAACCCCTTATGTCTATCAGTTAGGAATATGAAAATCTCCCTTAACATGCTATAGATTTCCTAACTTATTTCCTTCAAAGGAGATGCAGGGGGGAAGCTACAAAAATGAGAGTTTAGGACCCTGTCCCTTATCTCTCTGAGCTCCAGGTTCCCATGAGATCAATGGAGTGTTCATGCATCTTTTGCAGAGAGTTTTGGAGAATGTATCAAATAATGTCTGTAGAGTGCACAGAGCTGGTGTATTAACATGGTAGCTATTATTAAAAAAGGGGACATCTTTAATTCTTCTACTTTCCCTTCTGCCAGACTTATTTTGCCACAGCCTATCACAGTTCCAGTATTTGTTCAGGAGGAAGGACAGAAGTCTATTTTTGAATTGGCTTCTGGGGGCTGCAGAGTGCCATGTGCTCTCGCTCTATCTTTCCTTATTGCCTGAGGATCTCCCATGTGACTTGCCTGGCCTAAATCAAACAGGGCCAGAAGAGGCCTGATGTTGTGCAGAACAGATTGGAGCATTTCTGCCAGGCTTCTGGGTCATTTACTGAGCCTCAGTGCTTTGCAAACATGAAGCATCTTGAGGAAGGGTTTATTAGACAATTTTTACTATGTCCTCACACTAATGCTGCATTAATTCTGCTGAATCGTGCAAGTACCCAAGTGTTTCAGGAATAGGTAATTAATTGAAATGTTGTATGCAAGTGTCATGCATGTGAGTATGTGAGGATTTTTATGGAAATTATTAACGTTTCTATGAAAATCCTCTTTGGAGATATATATATATATATATATATATATATATATATGCCTAACGTGTGGTATCTCTGATATATAAATATACTGTGCATGCCTGTGTGTGTGTATGTGTGAAATGCTTGATGATGATTAAGATTTTATTGGTGTGGGCTTATATTATAAAGCTGGAAGTTAATACGGAGAATTTTTCCAAGTGTTGTTAAAACTTAGCACCATTTTTTTTTTTCAATTTAAAAGAGTAACTGTCTTACAAAATCGAACAAATCAGAGGCTTTATTGGCAGCAATATTGTTTCTTAAATTCTGGTTGCCTTGGTTACTCTTGGAATATTAAAATAATCTGGGCCTTTAGACAGTTGAGGACTAGTCTGCTATTTATTTTGGGCCCATGATAGTGCTAATTAAGCACTCTGTGGGGCAGGCAAGGAGGAAATGTATATGCTGTTTAGGGGGAAAGAGGACTGTGGCAGCCGGGAGTTTGGATAATTTCTGAGCCCCCAAAGAAAATAGCATCATTGATATGGAGGATCATTATCTTTAAGACCTATGTGAATTCTTTCTTGGATGTTTCTGGTGCACAAAGGCACATCCTTGATCAGTTATGTGAAGTTACTATTTTGGAATAGAGAGGAAGGAGAATCTACAGATCCTAATCAACTTATATTATTTTTTTCTTTTTCTCTACCCCCACCCCTTTCTCAGAGGTAAGCAGTGCTGACAGTGGCCAGGGTCCCAGGGCACTTCTGAAGAGGGAGCGGCTCTTTCATGATTGTATAAGGCCTGCTCTTGTACCCGGCACTGTGATTGGCTGCAACCCTACCCTAGAATCAGAATGTCACAGTTGAAATGAAACACACAAGTTTACTGTATGTTTCAGCCCACGTTTTTCAGATCCAGTAACCGATCAGAGAAGTGGGATATCCATTTTGAGTTCCGATTTCCAGAGTGGTGTTTTTCTCTCTTTAGACTGAGGACAATCCTACCCTTTCCATGTAAATCAAAGTCCCATATTTAAATAACACTGCTGTAGGAAAATTGTTCAGTAGTGTTGAAATTTTAGAAGTTGTCTTGGAAGAGTTATGGAATCACAGAGTGGAAAGGAACCTTGTGCAAGTATGTCATCCATCATGCCACCTCCAGGCTCCAACAGGAGTGTTTTTAATACTACACATGCTCTCTGCTGATCTCATCCCAACAATGAGTTCTCAAAATGTGTATGGACACAATGTGAAGAGAGCAGGGCTCAGGAGCAAGGGTATCTGTCTTAATAAGCCAATTTGGCTCATTTTGTTTGTTTCTGTTAGCCTACCTGGTGAAAATGCTTGCTGGAGACTGGAAGCATAGCTATGAGGAAAAATGAGATCTTGCTGATGATAAAAATGAAACTACCTGATTTGTATTTTAGAGTTTCCATTGATAGCATTTCAGGACCATCACATGATCCATACTGATAACTTTAATGTTTAATTGATTAGCAGTTAATGTCGAGAGTAAGCAACACAGGAAAGAAAAAGGGAATGATGGTACTTCTGGGTGCCATGTTCTGTCTGTCCGTCACTTAGACTCAGGTGTATCATTATCACTGTCTTACAGATGAGGCCACTGGGAAGCAGGAAGTTTCCATGCCCTTCTTAAGGGGACACAGCTAATCAATGGGGATGTTAGGATTTGAATCTGGCCTGCTGCCTCCAATAGAAGAGAAAACTTTAAGTGGAGAAGAGCAACTTGATATGGGTGCAGTTCAGCCTACTTACATTTACTTCCTCTTGCCTAAAAATAAGCCATTTCATGAGATCCTGTTAGTGAGCTTCTCCTGCTGGAGCAAAGATGCAGCCAAGGAATTTCCTTATGTCTGCAGATCTCCTGAAGTTTAAAAATGGTGGGAGAAGTGTGTGTGTGTGTGTGTGTGTGTGTGTGTGTGTGTGTGTGTTTAAGGCTAGCAACTGGAGAAAAGCCGATGAGTAAGGAAAAAACTAAAGACACGATTGATAAAGACCTTGCTGGGACTGTCAGGGGGAACTCAGTGCTGTGGAGTAGGGAGATGGGTGAGGAGCCAGTGCATCCACTTCACTGTGTAGCTGGTACACATAGAAATGGTTGAAATGCTTCATTGTTTTGGAAACCTAAAAGAATGCAAAATGATGAAGCAAGCAGTAGATGGACAGCAAAGGAGGCCTTGGCATAGCACAGAAACTAGGTAGAGGCAAATGAATTGAATCTGAGAATAAGAATGATTAACTAAGGGGCTTATTTTGTATGCATGCATATGCACCTGCATGTGGTCTAGTGAGATTATATTAAAATCGTTAAAAACAGAAAAAGATTGGGAAAGATGTAAAGCAGACCAGGCTGTGGCAAGGGAGATGTCAGTATATCTACAGATAGATTAGATGAATATCTTTTAATGAAGAAACTTAGACCTTAGATTTTTGGTTAAGACCGCTAAATCACCTAGTTTTAGGATCAGCTTACGATAGGAAATATGCAGATATCTAATTAAAAAGCCAATATTATATCTATTAAGATGAAACCTTCCAGAAGGTGGTTGAGGGCAAAGTACCAATGACAAGAAATGTTGCCTTTCCAGCTTTCTTACCAGTCTTCATCCATTGACCTCTGCCCATCCCTCCCCTCTTGTATCTATCCTGTCGAGTAGCTTCCTGATTCAGAGTTGGCACTGTGTGTTTGAAATGCCTTTTTTTCCTTTCTTTCTTTGGCCCCAGGCAAGCATGGCCTAGGCTGTGGGCATTGTTCCCATGGGATCAAACACCCTCCAAGAGCTGCATTTCACACTTGGATTCCACATCCTTGCTTGCTCAGCCTTCTGGTTGCTCGAATATCTCTTCTTGGACACTAGTCTTCTCTCAGTGGGCCTCCAGGACATCTCACAGGATATTAGGATGTCTTGGCAAATTATGTGTTTTGTTTTCGGCTCAACATGTGATCTTGTGGTTTGTCTATAGCTTGTACAGCAGAGGTTTCCAAACCTCACTGATTCACGGAGCCCTTAGTTTTCAGTAATATTTTCCCTGGGGGCCCCAGACATAAATCAAACAAATAAACTTAATGGTTCTGCTTATGAAGTGGTTAGGTTCAGACAGTTTAATGAATATTTATGTCCTAACTATTGTATCTGTTAGAAAAAAGTTCATTCATGTAGGTAGAAAGAAAAAATATTTTAATTCTTATAAATGGAATATTATTGAGCAGTGTGCAACTTCATGGACCCTGAAATCAGATTGGACACCATCACTCTCATTTTCTGTTCCACATTGGTCTTCGTGCAGTACTTTTGTTTTCTCACATCAACTGCCCCAAACCCAGCTTTGCAAAGATACATCATCAAAGGTGTGTAATGCAGTCTCACAATGAAACTGTGAACTGTCTTGACTAATAACTCATGCAGTATCTGTCAGATGGGGCTAGTTTTTCTCAAAAATTAAAAATATTTTCTAGTGCCCTACAGTGCATTAGTTTGAGAACCACCATATAGCTTTTTTCTCCCCACTAACAGATCCATTTAGCATAGAGTTCATCTGTTAGTTTCCTTTGACCTGATTGTCCTCAACATTATACTATACTTTGATTTTAGAATGAACGTTTGTTACTGCTTTTTGTTAGGAACATAGTAACATTTTTATCTGTGTTTATAAATTATTATTTACAATCAGTATTATTAGTTTTTTTTAAGCTTCCAAAAAATAATCACTGTGGACGTCTGTCCACAAATGGCTCAGGTACCTCATGTTGCTTCTAATTGTGAGAGAAGAACTCATACAGTTAGTGATGAAAAGGAGAAAGCAGAAGAACAAAATGAATTCTTTGTCCTCATCTCTAGATGTATTGCTCCTCTTGTCTTTTAATATTAGGTAAAAAATAGAAAGTATTGACTCAATAGACATAGAAAAATATTAATACTTACCTTTCATTTAGTGCTTGCTTTTTGCCAAAACACCAAGCATTATATATACATCATCTCACTTTAATCTTTCAGCAATGTTCTACATTCAGCCATTCATTCTAGAAACATTTATTAAGCAGGAGCTATGTGCAAAGGATTGTTTTGGGGGCAGCAGATATAGATGTGAAAAAAACAGGAAGAGCCCTACCATCAAAAAACTTGCCATCTAGAGGCACCTTAGTGGCTCAGTTGGTTAAGTGTCTGATTCTTGATTTTGGCTCTGGTCATGATCTCAGGGTTTTGAGATGTAGCCCTGCATTGGCTTCTGTGCTCAGCACAGAGTCTGCTTGAGATTCTCTCTCTTTCTCTTTCTGCCTCCCTAAAAATAAATAAAATCTTTAAAAAAGAAAATTTGCAGTCTAGTATGGGAGACAGGTAGTAAATAGAGAATAGATAAAATAGAGTGAAAACAGATAGAAGTGCGTGATTAAGAAAAATAGATCAGATAAAGGGGAAAGAAAATGATGAAGATATCATTTTAGGTCCGGTGGTCCAGTGTAAATCTGAAATGGATGGTGTTATCTCCATTTTGTGGAGGAAGAAATCAAGTCCCACTGAAGTTAAGTGACTTGTCCACTGTAGCACAGTTATAAAGACCTTAGCTGGGATTCAGATCACTCTCATCAAGGAATTAATGCAATGCAACCAAGAGTCTTGAATTAATTCAAGGATAAAGTTATTAACATATTTGTCAAAGTGTGTGAGTTGACATATCAGTGCGTCTGAGTAGCTGAAATTTTCTAACATTAACTCCCAACTATAAAGAACTTGAGAACTATAGAAAGATCAGTCTCATTTACATACTTATCAAGGAGATAAAACCTATTATCATAAGAGTGGAATTATTGAATACACAAGCAAACATGTCCAGGGTGATAGAACAAAATGCTTTCTTTGAGTGAGGACAAACAAGACTTGGCTTCTTAGAAGAGATAAATTTTCAGGTTGGGAAAAAAATGGCATTTGGAGGACAATAACATTTATTTAGTTTAAGAAAGAGATCATTTTCTTATTAATTGTTGGCTAGTAAATAAGAGGAAAATCAATTGGGAATTGCATTTCAAATTAACTTAATTTTGCTTTCTGTGAAAGGAAAGTAAAATATTCCATTCACCTGAATTTTATGAACAGAAAAGGGATCATGGAAGAAAGACAACATATAAAGGATAGTAATGTACTTTAATTATTATTATTATGACCAGTTAAATGGAAAAGAGAGCAAGAGAATGATGGACAGAAGAAGGAGGCTGAGCAAGCTCCAAGGGGAATGTGTTAGCTATAAGTAAATCATGCTTGTCACACTGTGTTTTGGACATCAGAGTAAATTATCACCTGTTAACATTTCTTTTGGAAGGTATTCAGCAGGTAAGAATAGTCTTTGGTTCCTCAGTGCTCTGGGAAACATGTTGCGAATGAAAGCATATCAATACCAGCTCATATTTATTTATTCATTCTCTTATTTTATGTTTAATTAAAATGTTATTTTGAAAAAATTCTAGGTATGCATGAAAACAGTTTCCCAGCTCTAATACCATGCCCAGAGGCAATCACCTCCATATTTTTCTGTTTATACAGAAGAGAATTTAAAATATGATTTAAAATATTTAAATAGTTTTAAATATAGTTTAATATTTAATTATTTGTATAAATATATATTTAATTTAAATATAGTTTAAAGTAAATAGTTTAAAATGTAGAGATAGGTAGATAGATACACACACATACACATAACAGATTACATGTTTATCCCCCAGTGAATCAACATTAGACAGTATTTGTTGAATACCAATCATGAAAGAACAGTTTATTTTACACTTTCTCCAGGTGGTATTTCACTCTTGTTCTCTCATTTTTAAAGCAGTTTATTCTTATTTTGTGAGTACAGTATCTTCTTGATTCCCTCTGAGGATATAACTAGGTTTTTTTTTTTTAAGGATTTCTATTTATTTATGAGAGACACAGAGAGAGGCAGAGACTTAGGCAGAGGGAGAAGCAGGCTCCATGGGGGGAGCCTGATTTGGGACTGGATCCTGGGTCTCCAGGATACCGCCCTGGGCTGAAGGCAGGCGTCAAACCGCTGAGCCACCCAGGCTGCCCAGGTTTTTAAGTTATTTTCACTTTTTCTGGAGTCATTTTTTAGTCTTTATGCCTCTCAGGCTTCTTGCATTTGTTTTTTTATTTTTAAAATTTTGGTGACATTTATTTCTCTGTTTAGATTGTAAAATGAAGGGCTCCCCACTTGGAGGAAATGACAAAAGTATGGAAACATGTATGACCAGGGCTATTGTTTACCGCACTATTTGTAGTAGTAAAAGATTAGAAAAAACCCACATGCCCATCAATTGGGACTTGTTGAATCAACTATGGAACATTTTAACAATGGGGTTCTGTGATGCTGTAAAAAAAAATATTAGGAAGATCTTGTCTCTCTGTCTCTGTCTCTCTACCTACCTATCTGAGGAGTGATCTATGGAATTTAATGTTAAGTAGAAAAAAAGGTAAAGTAGAGAAAAGTGTGTATAAAGTAAGTGTGTGTAAAATAGTGATACTATTTATGGAGAAAAGAGAGATATAAATATAAATATAATTACACATGCACATATATTTTAGGACATAGAAGGATAAACATGAAATTAAAAATGTTAGCTTTCAGGAGGGAGGAAGGGAATTGAATTATGCTATTTTGTCAATTTGCCTTTGGAACCATGTACATATTTTACATAATTATAATACAAAGTTGAATTTTAAAGGATAATCCTCTCAAATCAGGAGTAAAATGAAATAGATGAATCTGATTGTATATTCATTTGGCAATGTAACCACAAAGGGATGAGCCATCCCAAGTGATTTAAAACAGTGATCTGAACATCCTTAGAAGGATGTGCCCCCGAGGATGAAAATAATTGCAAAAAATCTTAAACTGTTTTTAGCAATTATGTCATTGATGGTAGTCTTGAAATCAGACTGTTTGTGTGATACATAATAAATAAAACTAGTAATTATGTTGGTGTTATTGAGTACTGGGATTTTGGGCAGGGAGGATGGATGTTAAGAGATAGATACATGATCAGTGATTTTGAATTAAAGCTCTGTGGTCCTGATTCTGAATTGGAAGTGTCATTATTAACTCATGAGGTATTTTGTGTATATGTATGGGCATACTTATGTGAACATATGCATGCATGTGTGTATGTTTGTGTGTAATACTAGCTTTCTCCATCAAAAAACTGCAGAAACAATGACCAATTCAGTAGCAGTGAACACCTGTAGTACCGTGGTTGCTGTTCCTAGATACCATCTTTATCTAAAATGAAAGAACTTCTTTAAATATGGCTGATTCCTGGTCAGGGGTAAGAAGTATACAAAATGAACCTACAATATTTTATCATTCTAGAGATCAAGGAAAATATCAAAGATTGCTAGGGTCGTGTTGAAAGAAGTCAGGAGCCAACTCTAATGGACTTCTGCTGGATAAAGCTGGAAGAGTTTAAACATCAAAAAGAATAACTGCAATGAATTTCAAAATATTGGATATGTTTACATCCATGGATTCATAGTAAACAACTCCTCCCAAGTTCATGAATCAATTTTCTAAGATCCAAAACTCAATTTTCTAAAAAAATTGGTGAATAAAGGGAAAAATTAGCACTTAGCTTGCTTTCTTAATATAAACAGTACCAGAGGATAACCACATATCTGATGAGAAGAAGCTTAACTTTGTAGGAATCTTCCA